>NC_140070.1:49073749-49761345 GCF_964194135.1 Talpa europaea
CATTCTCATGGGAATTCTGATATTTATAACTGCATCTTCTGTGGGATCCAAGATTTTCAACACATACACCATTATTTTATGTACCATTAAGAGTAGGGAAGAAATGCTTAGATCAGGTTGTAGAGCTGGGATTCAGAAGGACTATTGCCTCAATGCAGAAATAAATAAGACTTACACTTGCCTTTATCTTGGCACTGATTGAAGGAAGAAAAAAAGATTCTCTGGAAATTGGAACCATAAACTGGAACTCAAGCATGTTGGTAAACTAAATTCACATGATCACTTAGTAGACTAAATTCACATGATCAGTTGGTAGACTAAATTCACATGCTCCTCAACCAAGAATTTTAAATGATCTCAGGTTTCCAGGGTCCCAGAGGATGCTCCGTTTTTCCTCGGAAAGTGCTCAACTACTTTCTAGGCTGAAATGTCATCCCAATTTCAGAGTTGTTAAACTGTCTGAAGATGGCTGTCTTAGACTAGATGAAAACCCTCACTGTCTTGCTGTCTGCTGGCCCAGAGAATCTTCTGGGTTCTGTTTTACGCCATCTCCTGGAACTATGCAAATTTACTTATTTGATACTGCTGGAGTTGATATGTATAAAGCATAAAGGCAAATAAAGAAACCTTTATAATAAAGACCAAATTAAGCAAACGTTTCTTCAGGTCTTAACCTTCTGAAGTTGTATCTTCATTCTTAGTCTTTCATACATGCAAGCAAATGGTAATGAAGCTCACTGCAAGAGGAGGGCACCTGTAAAAAGGACAGAAAATATAACTTGATTGGAAATGCCAACTAATGCCACAAGAAATGGTGGAATAAGCAAAGTAAGTTGTTTGGAAGAACCAGTCAGTGTTGGCAGCATATGGGCAAAAAGCTATTCAAAGTCATATACCTCTATTCCTATAATCTTAAGAAAAAACCAAATCAAAGTAAATTTTAGTTTTCCATGAGGATGAAATATTCTTTTCACCAAAAATGTATAATCACTATATAGATTATACTGTCTAAAAACAATCACCTTCTCAAAATCAGGGCTCAAGTATTATCTCCTATAGGAAGTCCTCAGCTATCCACCCCACGCCACCGGACCACACTGTCATTTTTTACCTCATCAGAACTTGCCATTTTATTCTGCATCAAATGACTTTATATTTGGTAATAGGTCACTCCATAAATCTGTCTCAAGTGGCTTCCTGTGTGAAATCTTCTATTCTTTCAACCAGGCTCTTTAAGGAGAGAGGCCACTTCTAGCACTTTCCCTACTCATTTCCATTTAATGTTAGGAATCCCTTATATAACAGGGAAGTCTTAAATCAATCACATAGGCAATAAATTTAAATCTGGGGTTTTCATATTTAATTTCCAGGTAACATCAAATTAACATATGTGAAGGAAGCTTCTTGAGGTAGATAGTGATTATGCTGGATAGTCTTCCAAAACCTTCTGAACAGGACAGTGTACTTTTTTTTATAACAAATCAGAACTTCTATATATAATTTTTAGGGACCTCTCATGATCTCAGTACAGCTATAAATTAATCAAAATTAGTGAAATGAATTATTTAATCTAATTTGACAGGTTGAGCTTTTGGCAAATGCTCCATTTAAATAACAGTGTAGAGGTATTTTCAAGCAAATTATCCAAATAAAATCCAGATGATTTTTTTGATAACTAAGGTAATTACAAAATTACCTGCTCAATTTGAAATGGAAACAATAAGGGAAATATAGAAAACCACAATAAAATAGTACTTTATACCTTTTAAGTGAGCAAAAATTAAACCTATTGAATAAGCATTGCAGAGGCTGTGGCTCAGTAAGAACCCTCACATTCCGTTTAAGAAAATGGGATTATTGGGCCTCCTCTGGTGGCACAGCTGTTGAACACTGGACTGTGAAGCTGCCTGCGGCCTCTGCAGCGCCGGTTCAATCCCTGGCCCCCGGCAAGGATCCCACATGGCGCGCAGACCTCTCCTGCCACACCCGCTGCTCCCCTCAGCAGTGTATTTCATCAGTCTGCCTGTTCTGTTTCCTGCTTTGGCTCTGGTGAATTCTCTCACCCTCCCACACTTCTGACTGTACCCAGTGCTTGTATAAATAAATAAATAAATCTTTAAAAAGGGGGATTATTTCATATAGTTAATGATACTCATACTTATTGTCCAGAAATTTCATTCCTAGATGCATACCCATGACATACTCTTGCTCACATGTATTAAAAGAATGTATAAGAATGATTATAGCAGCACTGTTCTCAACAACAAAAATCTGGAAACAATTCATAGATCTCTCAGCAGGAAACTATACATAAACTATGGTATAGTTACACAGTGGAAAAGTATATAGTGGTCAAAATGAACGAAGTCTAGCTACATGCCACAGTGTAAATAAATCAGCAATATAGTATTAAGAGAAAATAGTAAAACCCACAAGGCTACATAAAGCATAATACTCTTAAGCTGTAAAGAATTTTTTAAATATACATTTTTGCAATAGATATGCAGAATATGTTAAAAGCAATGAAACATTAAGTTCCCTTGGATTCAGAATAATGGTTTTATTTGTGGGGGAGGGAGAGGAGAAAGGGAACAGGTTGAAAAAAAGCACATAAATAGAAATAAATTATTGTTTGAATTCTAGATTTGTGTTGGATTCACTGGTGCTTGTTGCATTATTATGAATGAATAAATGAATGAATACTCATGCAGAAAACATTAATTAAACTTTAAAACCAATGATTAATTCAATTAATCCAATACAAGGTTCAAAAAAAGAAAAAAAAATTAAAGTACATAAGCAAAAAGGGGAATCACTCCTATATCAAGGGGTAAAGGGTCCAAACAGGGAAACAGTAAAGATAGAGCTTAAAGATTAACAACATCAGGGAACCACAACCATGCCAACTGCTAGATTATGGGACGTACATTGCCAGACCAGAAGCCAGAATCACACCTCCGAAGCTGAAACCATGGTGGGTTGGTGAAGTGGGAGCCGGATCCATGGAGGAGATAAGGTTGCCACCAGTGAAATCACCTAACAAAAAGAGAAGAGGGAAAAATTACCCATTTTCCCTTGTCCCTGCTCTTTATTCTCCTGCCCTATATTCACTACTGTCCCAAGCAGGTATACTACAGAATATATCTATCATCTGTCTATCTGTCTGTCTGTCTGTCTTTATTTTTTTGTTTAGGTACAATGATTGAAATCATGTTCTTAGCATTTTTGTTTGTGAAATAGATGTGGCAGTGGCTTAGTACGGAATCTTTCCACTTCTAGTAGAGAACAAAAGAGCAACAAGAAAAATGGAGGAGGAAAAACCTCATAAGACACATTTAAAAAAAAAAAAAAACTAAGAGACAGAAGAAACCTGAAAATCCAATTGCATGTAAGTCTCTCAAAGGCAGAGCTAACTGCAAACCTGAGCTGGAAGTTTCAGGGGTGCCACAGGAAGAAACCAAGAATGGAGGAAGAAGAAGGGCTCATAGATCTTGGACATCTCCAACAAATACTCCCTTCCAGAAGGAGAGGGTCCCATTAGAATTAACTTAAATGGACTGAAGACTTGAATACAAAACATGAGACAATACAAGTTTTAAACATAAGGCAAATTCTTCTTATAAACCTGGAATGTGGAAGATCTTTCTGACTATGACACAAAATTCAGAAGTGTTTAAAAAAATTAATAATTTGATTACATGAAATTAAAGATTTTCATAAAATAAAGATTCCTAAAACACCAGAAGAAATATTTATAATTAGTCTTTCAAACAAGGACCTAATTTCCCAAATACATAAATTATGAAAAGATTGTAAGAAAAAAAAATGCAAAAGAAAATAAGCCCAAAAGTTGAACGGATGCCTCACTGTAAATGAAATACTGAACATGTGAAAGGAAATTAACCTCTTTCAAATTAAAAAAATGCCAAGAAAGGCAACATTGAGCCCCCGTTCTCACCTACCAGTATGGCACAGAGGAAACGGGCTTGGGAATAGACTTTGCTATCAAGGCTATAGAGGAAAATCCCTCTCGTTCCTTACAGGAGATTGTCCCTGATGGGTAAGAGAGCTGAATCTACTATGGTTCCTGATGTTTGTTTCCTATCTAAAAATTATTTCCCTAGCTAGAGATCACTAAGAGTTTCTCCAATATTTTCTTATAGAAGTGGTATATTTTTTGATTTTCCTTTAGGCCGATAATCTGAATTAATTTTTGTATATGGTATAAAGTATGAACTCGGGCTTTATTTTTACAGATGCATACCTAGCTGTGTCAGCACTATTTCTTGGGAAACTTACATTTTCTTTCTTTAATCTTGACCATTTTGTTAAAAGCGGATTGCCAATATATTGTGGGGGATTCATTCACTTTTATTACTTTATGATATTCCTGAGTATGAAAATCCTTTCTAATTTTTTTTTGAGGGGATATTTATAGTTTGGGGCTATTTTGATAAGTGCTATGAACATTCAGGTAGCTGTTTCCTGTTGTAAATGACATCAGCTGAGTTATACACAAAGTACCTGTATTTTCATCCAAATAAATAAAGCAGTTCACATTGATTTGTATAATACCTGTTTAATCAAATCTTCAGCAATCTTTTGTTTGTCACCACATTGTAATATTTTTTAACCATGCAGGGAGAATTGTTTTCCCAGTAGTATTTGGCTTTTTGTATTCACTCCTAAGTAAGAAATTTTAAATGCTTCTAATCATTTGTATTATTAAGTTCAATTTTGAAAGTTTAAGGGGTGAATAGAATATTGCAAGCTCCAAGCATTGTTGAAGACCACTTTAGGCTATTTTGGGGGAAAATATAGAAGCTTACCTTCTGTTTTAAATATCTAGATTTTATGTCTTGCTTATTTTCAATTTTGGTTAATTTCTCAAGGTCAATGTATAACATGGGTAAAGGTTTTTTGTTAATGATAGCAGATGTAATTCATATTTTTAATAGTCCTTAGAATTTGGAACTTGTATTTGCCTCTCTTCCTTTCATACTTGATTAGATTTTCATTCTTTTTACCTCATATGGTAACTGAGGAAGCACTCATCCAAGGAAGCAGGAGAAGGGTTGGCTCAGCCATTTTCTTGTTCACTTTTGCATCCATTGTTAGCAACATCTTCAAACAACATTTCTTATTTAATTAAAATCATATAATATTATCTTTACTAGGCACTCTAATGCTGCTGTGTATTGCAGCTGTCTAGAAGTCAAGTAATAAATGAGATATTGCTCTCTAATTCCCACTTTCTTCCCTCAGGCTGTGGAGATTAAATTATAATTAGGTCATCTTTAAGGCAGATAGGATAGCCCACCTTTGCTGAGATAAATCTAGAAACCAGAAAGAACTCAGGATCTCAAGCCCTGCCCCAACAGGTCTCTTTTCTCTCTATCTTTCCCCAGTGTCTCTATTTCCCCTTCCATATCCTTTTCTCATCTCTCTGCTGACTTGTTTTTACTGCTTATAATATCAAAGGTACTGAATTTTATGTCCTCAATTCAAGGGATCAACCAGTAATGTGATCTAGAATCACTATCCAAATTTGCAGAAGCCAAATTCCAAAAAGTAGAACTTGGGTCAAAGGCCCTACCCTCATGCCCTACTCTGGTCAAGCCTATGCATATAGGTAGATGGGACAGATGCTCAAAGAAGGGATATGAAGATAGGAAGACATTCTAAAAAGTGATTTTCATAAATAACCCTAATTAATGTATTGTATGAAGACTTGCCATTGTAGAAATGGTCTCTTCCATCATTTGGCTTTGTAATTCCTTTTCCCATGGATATGATGAAATAGAAACACCAACATTTGTATCCATGGTTTTCCTTGTTCTCCACTCCTGCAGATGACCACTCAGTTGACCCATTCATTCATCATTAGTTGGTGAATGCACGAGATCAGTCGTAGTTAATTCTGCCAGCCCTGGAGACTTCTCTTTATGATTACCTTGCAGGTCTTTGCTCTGTACATCATGGGTTTACTTTGCAATTTAACTCTCAGATGGTAATATTATTTCTCTCTCTTTCAAGTTTTGTGGAAAACTGACTACAGAACTAAGTTTTAAACATTTTCTTTTCCCAAATTTGTCTGTAGTGCATGTAAATCCTCAAAAGGAGCCAGATATGTTGAATGGATAAAATGTCACAAAATGATTAAGGAATACTAGTAGTTAACCTGAAATTTCTTCATCTCTGAAGGTGAAAAGCAAAGCAAAAAAGGAAGAATGGAAAAGGAAAAATCACTTTACATAATTGTGAGAGCCCACATACTATCTATATTGACCTTTTAGGTATGTGATATATAGAAATAGAGATGGAGATCACATTGAGATTGGGGTAGAAATGGAATAGACATGGAGCGCAGGCTCAGAAAGGGTGATATAGGACTTCCCTTTATAGTATGTGGACCCCTCCACTCAGGATAACTTGAAAAGCACAGAAGCTGAATTTCTACCATGGCAAGGCACATCACAATCTAGAAAGAGCTAAAAATCCACTGAAACTCCTACTTTGGTTTCCTATATTGCAGTAAAACCAACAGACTCATGACCTTGTTCAAGTGAAAAAGAAAAGGTGATTCTTTTCCCTCCTTGTCAGAGAATTAGATGGTAAATAAAAGTATTTAACTCTACTTCCACCTAAATGGAGGAAGGGGAGGGGGGTGGAGAAAAACTATTTTGTCTATAGACAAACAGGGAAGATGGGGAGAGACTTCAGATTTGGGAGCATTAAAAGTGATGCAAAGCCCATTTAATGGACACCCCCAGAGCTTTTTTTCCAAGCACCGCAATTGATTGCCACGAGATTATGATGCCATTAAAATTCACTCTGCCCATAAACTAATGCTGCAGAAAATGCTGACGTTTATAGCAGTTCCTACAAGGGACATATTTCAGTGTGAAAGTAAGTCCTAATGTAAGAACTTTATCTCAGTAAAGCAACATCTAGGAAGGGGGGAGGAGGAGGAGGAAGAGAGGCCATCCAGGAGTGCTAGGAGTTTTATTTCTCTCCATAATGGGTGTATGGATGCTAAATTTCAAAGACTTTTTAAAATAAATCTATTGGCCTTTGACAAAATCAATCCAAACCCCATAAACCAAGAAGTCATCCACTTGATATTAATGAGCCCACATTTGCATTTATTTGTCTCTTACACTAGACAAACCATTAATTTCGTGTTTATGCTTCCTTTGAAGTCTGAATGCTCATAGATAGATGGCCTCATCGAATCTCCTGCTGCTACATTAATATTTCGCTATAAATGATAAATTTTATCATTTTCCACAACACCCCTTTTTACTTTAAGAAAGCTGTGAAAATACAAGCAATAAGTCTTAAGGTCTGAAAGCACAGTTTTTTTTTTTTTAATACTCTTCAGCGGGGATCATTAAAATAGTGATATCTTTAACATCAGGATACCTTTGATGGCCTCTAGCTCTTGGAAGCCAAGATGATGTATATCTCATCAACTAATCACCTTTGCTTGGATAAAAGATGGTTCAGTTGACTAGAGCTGATACATAGGTCCATTTTTTGACCAACGCTCATGCCAAAAGTTCTTTTCAAAATTGATCTGATAATATTTTAGTTTCAAATAAGAAACTAATTCATCAATCTTAAAAGGAAAAGCATTTTGAAAGGTCTGGGGTAGAAGTGTTTGCTGGGTGTCCTCACTTGGCAGGGTATAGGCACAGCAAAGACCAGGTAAGAGGGTAAGTGATTCCTGAACAAATAGATTGATGCTAAGTGATATGCAAAGCATTATGCTAGGGAGGTGGTGACAATCTGCTCAGTCACTCTGTTTGATGACAGCTGCGATGATGATGATGATGACCTTTCCATTATCCTTTCATAATAGATGTAACAAGGAGAACACAGCCAGAAAGTTCCAGATGCTAGACCTGTCACAGCCTGAATCAGGTACATGAAAGAACTGGAACATCTTTATACCTTCAGTCAGTGTTTCATGGCACATTCTCCCCTTGGACATTACTGCTTTCTCCTTTCCCTCAAGCAGCTTCTTTTCTATTTCTGACAGATCTCCATCATGTCAGTCTCACCCATGGAGGTTCCGAACTTTCAGATTTATTCTATTCCTCTCCCTCAACTCCACCACCTAAATGTACTTTCCCTTTGCTTTGTATTTATAGTCTTTGGTACAATTCATGTTTTACTTTGATGTTCCATTAAAATTAATGTGTAGCTTTTTTATAGTCTTATAAATATGCATTCACAACCAGTTTATTTTAGATTAATATTGTACATTCCCTTTGGGGGGATGGGCAGAATTCCCATGTTCAATTGATTCAATAAAAGAAACTCTTTTCATTAGCTAAAAAAAATCATTGTAATGAAAATGTTCATAAATCATTATAATGCCACTTAATTGATTTTTTAACTTTCTTAGTTAAATCTGATTAAGGACTACGGCGAAATATTTAATATGCAAACATAAGTTTTGTTATAAAATAATGTGCTGACTGGGAATGAGAAAAGCAGTCAATAAAGTGACTGAGAAATTTACCTCTGTTTGGATAAAGTGGTCATGGAATAAGTATTCAGGTACTGGTGGGCTGGAAAGGTGGGGTGCAGAAAAATGTCATAAAAAGGTACCACTAACCTTTCTGGGCACAGGGAAGGTTATAGAAACAACTTGACTGAGACTTTATATAATTAACAGATGGTTTAGGGAAGGAAAATTTCAAGCTCCGTAAGAAATACTAAGAAGACACCTTTAGGGGCCTTTTGATGTCTGTCTGATCTGAATTAGCAACAGTTAAATTATATTGAAGCTTACTGGTTGCTGGATACTACTTTAAGTGCTTCACATTTGCTCCACCACTACCCCCTAAGCAAACACTATCATTAGTCCTATCTTACAGACTGGAAAAGTTAGGTCCTGGGATGCTAACTAACTTGTCTAAGTTCACACAGTTACAGAGAGATGGAGCAGGGATTCAAACCCAGATAGTTTGATACGGGAAGACCCCTCTTTACTATAACAGTATATTTCCTCTTAAGATCATAAAATAACCCCAGAAAGGACGTGTTTCCATAGACTATAAGTTGCTGTGATTATCTATTTTAATAAATGATACCTTATCTTTTTTTGAAAGGTAATTGAAAACCATGATATCAGTTATTCGTGGCCCCACAAAACCAGCCTTTTAGACCTGGAGATTCTAATGTAAACCCTATATATAGCATAACTTCCTGTTTCCTGATAAAGCATCTCAGAGGAATTAACAGGCTTTGGGTTGCTGAGCTATTCTCACAAGTATGAAGTGATAGCTCATCATGGTTTTGACTTACATTTCTCTTATAATAAACGATGATGAGCTTTTTCTCACGTGCCTATTGGCCATCTCTATGCTATTGTTGGAGAAGTATCTATTCAGATTTTCTGCCCATTTGTTTTTATACTGTTGAGTTGTATGAGTTCTTTATATATCTTGCCTATAACCCCTTATCAGATGTATGATGTCCAAATACTTTCTCCCATTCAGTAAGATGTCTTTTCATTTTAATAGTAATTTCTTCTGCTGTGCAGAAGCTTTTTTAGTTTGATATAGTGCCATTTGATTATTTTTGCTTTTATTCCCTTTGCCATTGGAGTCAAATCCCTAAAGACATTTCTGAGGCCAATGCTGTGAAGTATATTACCTATGGGGTTTTTTCTATGTATTTTAGACTTTGAGATCTTACATCTAAGTCTTTAATCACTTGGAATCAATTTTTGTGTTTGGTATAAAATAGCGGTCCAGTTTCATTATTTGTATGAATGTGTATTATACTGAATGTGGCTGTCCAGTTTTCCCAACACCATTTGTAGAAAAGACTTTCTTTTCTCCATTTTATGCACTTGACTCCTTTCTCATAAACTAACTGCCCACATATATCTGGGTCTATTTCTGAACTCTCAATTTTATCCCACTGGTTTGTATGTCTATTTTTAGTCAAATACCATACTTTTTTATTACTATGGCTTTGTAGAATAGTTTGAAGTTAGGAAATATGGTACCTCCAGTCTTCTTTTTTGGCAGTGTAATTTTGGCTATTTGATGTCTTTTGTATTTCCATACAAATTTTAGTAATTCTTGTTTTATTTACTTGAAGAATGCTGTTTAAATATTAATAGGAACACAGTGAATACATATATTGTTTTAGATCAGTTTATTTGTATACTGTTTTTTATATATATATGCTGTTATATATATGTTGTTTATACATATACTATTTAGATCAGCCAACTCAACAATGCTAATTCATCAGGTCCAAGAGCAAAGAATATATTTTCATTGCTTTGCATCTTCTATTTTTTAGTATGCCTTATAGTTTTCATTGCATGGGCCTTTCAATTTTTTTGCAAGTTTATTCCATTATTTTTTATGAGTTTGCTGTCCTGATTTCTTCTCTTTGAGTTTGTTTTCACATAGAACTGGAACACATTTTTGTATATTGATTTTGTAGCCTGCCACCTAACTGTCCTGATTTATTATTTCTAACAGTTTGTTAATGGAGTCTTCAGGGTTTTCTATATATATTTTCATGTCATCTGCAAATAGTGATAGTTTCATACCTTTTTTCCCATTTGTATTCAATTTATTTCTTTTTCTAGCCTAATTATTCTGTCTAGAACTTCCAATAATATGTTGAATAACAGTGGTGAGAATGAGTGTCCTTGTCTTATACTTGATATTAAAGGGAAAGCTTTCACTTTTTCACGACAGAGTATGACGTTAGCTATGGATTTGTCACATATGGCCTTTATTGTGTTAAAGGTATGTACTTTTTATCCTGATTTTATTGAGAATTTTTATCACAAGTATATGTTGAAACTTATCAAATACTTTCCCCACATCTATTGATATGGTCATATGATTTTTATCCTTTCTTTTATTCATGTGGTATATTACATTATTTGATTAGAATCGGTTGAACTCTCCTTGCCTACCTGAAATAAATTCCACTTGGTTATGATGTATGATATTTTTAATGTAGTGTTGAATTTGGTTTGCTAAGATTTTGTTGAGGATTTTTGCATCTATGCTTATAAGGGATAGTAATCTGTAGTTTTGGGGTGTGAGTGTGCATGTGTGTGGGTGTGTGTGTGTGGGTGTGTGTGTGTGATGTCCTTGTCTGCTGTTAGTAGGCAATTTTGGCCTCATAAAATGTGTTTGGAAGTGTGGAATAACTTAATCTTTAAAAATGTATTTAGTTATCTCCCTTGTGAGCAACTACCCTAGGACAAGTTGGCTTGTCTGTGACCAGAATAAGTCCAGTTGAATATACAAGTGTTTTGTCAATACAGTGAGACTTCAGCAAAATCTCTTTGAGGCGATGATGATAACGGGGACTCCTTCATGTTTCTTCACTTTGGGTAATAACTGTGGCCATCTTTTTATTACCTCTGAGTAGAACCCTCAAGAAGATATCAGCACAACATGGCCTAGAGAAGTTTAAAAGTTTCCTTAGAAAAGGTAAGATGAGGGCCTTCCCTGGTGGTGCAATGGTTGAACGCTGGGCTGGGAAGCTGCCCATAGCCTCTGCAGCACCAGTTCAATCCCCTGCTGCCTGTGAGGGTCCCACATGGCACGACAGACCTCTCCTGCCACGCCCACTGCTCCCCTCAGCAGTGTACTTCGTCAGTCTGCCTGTTCTGTTCCCTGCTCTGGCTCTGGTGAATTCTCTCACCCTCCTGCGCTTCTGACTGTACCCAGTGCTTGTGTTAATAAATAAATAAATCTTTAAAAAAAAATAAAAGGTAAGATTAGAGGTAGTCTTGAAAAATGTGAAGAACACCAAGGATCTTATTTTTCTATTGAGATGACCAATAATTTACTTTAATGGCATCAAAATCCAGAAGAACCATATGTTAGACCAGTTCCCAAGGTCTTATTGCAAGACTTGACTCCAGATAAAATGCTTTCCAGATGCTGGTTACATAACCATAGACCAGCTGTGCCCAATGAACTAAGAATGATGGCAAATGAGTCAGCATTCAGGAAAAAAGTAAGTTTCAAAACATAGCAGAAAGCCCACTGAATATAAACAAAAGAAAACAGATTATGAGTGAGTATAAAATTCAAATTTGCAATAATTAAAATTTGCAATAATTCATAAGCCTGAAAGCATTGGAATTTTCACAATCCTTATTTGAATTTGTCTCCACAGCACTCTTCTTTTGGGAGGAAAGAGTTGAGGATCTGGAGGTTTAAGTTCTCAAGAGGAGCAACTCTCTGGCTGGGTCCTGCTCTGAGACATTACAACTCCTTAGCATTACTTTACAACATTAACAACTCATTAGTGTTGACCCAGAAACACAAATCCTTATTGGTCATTACTCTTAATGGGTTTCAAGCCTGAAACAGCCTCTTTGCCTACATTTTCAATTTCCTCACTAATAATGTGATTGTAGGATGCAGTGGCCAAGAGCTTCTTTTATTTGTTACCTCCATTCACTCTCTTCCTACCAATCATTTCAAGTTCCCCATTGGGTGTCCTGATTCTGGAACTATGACTGAAATTCACTTTAGTCCATTCACTTTGGAGAAATCAATAAAGAAAGGATGGGAATTTTAAAATCTTTTTAAAGAAAGAAATGTTAACACACAAGGCTCAGAGGATACACAGGAGACAAAGTTCCTTTTGTTTAATGACAATCACCCGGAGAAGCAGGTGCCACCGTGTTGGGCAAGGTTACTGTGTGGGGCCCATTGTGTGAGGCATGAATGTGTGTGTCAGGGCCTCTGTTAGCAGAGCTTGTTCTGTGCTCAGAATGGCACCATTGTGCCCATGTAGCTAGAAGGACTCAAGCTCGCCAATGGAAAACGTTCACTCTCACCTTCCCCCAACCTCTGCTTTGCCATCCAAATCCACCGTTATGGATATAATGCAGACCTCTGGCTCAGGGTCCTCTTGCCCGTTCTTCTGAAACAAAAGCTATTATACTGCACCATGAAAGCATGGACACAGAGAAATAAAGCAGCCTGGAAGACTAGCCTAAGAGGGGCTGTGTGAGCTCCATTGAAAGTTAAAAACCCAAGGAAAACAAAACACTTCCGATTAAAAATGGGCTTTCATGCTTTTGTGTACACACACATGTATATTCATCAGAACATTTCATCCAAATGTTCGTGACAAAAGCAAGTGACCTGTCCTTGCTTTCAGAAGCCAAGAGAGGTGTAGTTGGAGAAGAGGAGCAGAAAGAAAAGAAGTCTAATCTTTCTCAAAAAAGCTTATTCTAATTAATAGGTCCAACAGAGAAAAGGGAAGGAGGAAAGGTGGTTTTTCACTAAGAAATGGCAGGCAGGGGAAAAAATGTGTTTCATGCCTTTGTACAAAAGAAGGACCCAACCAGAGCATTTACTTACAGCCCCCTTCCCTTTTAGGAGAGAAGCAGCAGAGAGCGGATCGTGTTTTGTTTTCATTTAGGGAAACTGAAAGTGTACCCAAGATGCTGCAGGCACTACCAAGTGGTTGATACCTTCGGATTTGACATCTAACTTTCTGAGAAGCTCAAGAAACTTTGAAAACTTATGTATCAGGGAAAAACTGTTCAGCAAACTCCTGATCTTATTCTTGAAAAATTATGTAGGCTTACCCTAGCTTCGTTCATCACACATCCCACACACACCGCAGAGAGTTTAGATGCGGACTTTTCTTTTTGCCCAGGGTAAAACATCTCAAAGCTTCCCCTAATCATCCATTCTGGTATCATCCAAACTTACCCCATTGCTTTGCTCAGGCTGTTCCCTCAGCCTGCTCCCTTTTCTTATCCAACTCTTAGTCAGCTCTTCATAACTCAGGGTTTGGTTTTTTTGTTTTTCCTAAAGGTTTTTTATTTATGCATACAAGAACTGGGGTACAGGCCAGAGGTGTGGGGGGTGAGAGGAGTTGCCAGATACAGAGTGGGGAACAGAACAGGTGGATCTACTGAAATACATTGCTGAGGGGAGCAGCGGGCAAGTCAGGAGAGGTCTGCTGTGCCATGTGGGTCACTTCCTTGGCCAGGGATCTAATTCATGCTGCAGTGGCTGCGGATTGCTTCATAGTGCTGTGTCTTAACCCCTTGTGCCACCAGGGAGGCCCCTCAGGGTTTGTGTCTTGGTAATTGGGTTTTTTTGTTGTTGTTGTTTGCTTTTTTTTGTGATGACACCTTTTTCTGGTCTAATATTAATAATTTGTGAGGTTTTCCCCTGAATCTGGCTAAGCATATGTCAATTTTAGAGATTTTTTTCAAAGACCCACCTTTGCTTTCATTATTTTCTCTACTGATTTTCTGTTTTCAGTTCCATGGACCTGTGCTTTAAATTTTTTTATGTTTTCCTTCTGCTTAATTTGTATTTAATTTGCTATTTTTTTTATAGTTCCCTAAGGTGGAAGTTTATATTATTGAGTTTATTTTTTTATGCTAAACAGTGTTAATAGTCACATTAAAATGCAACATGTGAAATATTTTTCCTATTTATACTTTTTAAAAGTTATATTACTTTTTATTGAGATAATGTTGGTTTACAACATGTACATGATTTAGGAGTATAGATTGATGCCTCTTCACATGTGTGTTACCACTGCACCCCCACCACCAAAATACCAATTATCCTTCACCATAGTCCACTGGGTGCCTCCCCACTTTGCTCCTACCCTCTCTCTCCCCTTTGATTGCCTCAATTCTGCAGTCAGATTTTTAGGGTTTGTTTTCATTAAGTTTTATCTGTTCCTCTGTTTTGTTTCTTTATATTCCACATATAAGTAAAATTATCCAGTATCTGTTTTTATCCTTTTGACTATTTTGCTTAGCATAATCTCCTCTAGCTCCATTCATGTTGTCACAAATAACAAGATTTTATCTTTTTCATAGCTGAGTTATATTCCATTACGTGTATTTACCACACCTTCTCAGTTTTAACTGATACCAGACTCTGTAACACTGAGGCTGGGTGAGAGACTCCCACAGGCCTCCACCTTAGCCCTATCAGAGAGTTTATCAGACTACTAAAAGTCTCCCCTCTTCATTGAAGAGCTCATGGCCTCCTTTCACCTCTATAGTCCTAACAACATATGTAACAGCTGACAAAAATCCATATTTAGTAATCATTTGATAAATGTACTGATGTGTAGAAATTCTTTCTTTTGCTCATCCTCAGTCTCTTCATGCTGTCATTTTAGTCAAGAAAATCAATTCAATGTTTCTTTATCATCAGGACCAGAATGTCCCTTTCCACAAACTATAGAATGGGGCAGACTCCAAGGATCACCCTTTGGTAGCCACAGTCTAGACTTATTTGTCATAAGGAGGCCTCAAATGAAGGTTCTATGATGATCCCCCCACATTTTTGAGAGGTTGCAGGAAGGGGCTCACTTTCTAATCACAAGAACAAAGCCAGGGATCATTCATTCTGCTTCAGGCAAATATCACACAAATTTAGACTCACTGAAACTGAAGTCAGTGCAAAAGAATGAATGTGGTAAACTGAAGTCAAGGCAGAGTCCAGAATTCAGGTGTAATCGAACTGAGAGAAGGCCCAAATCTAGAAGGCAGCAAGAAGCATTACAGAGATCATAGACTCAGGCAAGGCAAATTGTGTTGTTTAAACACAAAAAATATAATCCTTGGACAGAGGATGACACTGGAGTGCTGTTAGAATTGCAGCTTAAGTAGGAATACCCATAAGGTTAGAGAAATGTAAGCCAGGCTGACCAGGGTAACATAATACCATGTCATCCTATACTTTCCAAGATCTTCACATTGGACTATTAGGGTTCAGGATGTCAATTATACATCCTTCTGTCTGTGGAGTATACACAGAAGAATACTGCCTAGAAGGGAATCATTACTGATTTTACTAATACCATGATTTCCCAGTGCAAGGCTTTCTGGTCAAAATTAGAGTGGAATATACAGCTAAGGTATGAGGGAAAAGTGGCATCTCCTGGTTTCAACCAAAGGTCTTGGGAGTCATAGACCCAGATGTCCTCTGAGCCCCAGAATAGGTTGTAACTTTATTTTCCACAGAGTTGCATGCACACCACTAGCCAGGTCCTCCAGTAGCAAATGAGTCAGTTTACCTGGGCAATACAATATGAAAGCAACAGATCTGGTTCTGCTTTTGAAATATAGTCAAATTGCCAGTAAAATATGACTCACTGAATATCAAGCCTTCATGAGGTAACTAGGGCAAGTAGGAAACTGGAGTCCTCCTTAGGCTAACAGAATTTGAAGGAGTTGCTGTTTCATATTTCACCTTGAAGTTCAAAGAATTACATGGGCCTATATGTTACCTCTAGTTTCCTGATGTAAACAGAGCAGACATAACCAGGAGAGTCAAACCAGGAGGCCAGTGCCAAACTCAGAAATGAAGCTTGTTCACTGAGATAAGGTTATTTTAGTCATGAAAAGTGACAAAATATAGAACTATGCATAAGACATAAAAACTTCATCCTTTCCGAATCAATCCAGCAGACTTCAAAGTTGAGGTGGTGTGTTCAAAGTTTTTTATTTAAATCACAGTATTGTGGTGTGCCCACTTTGGGGGAAGAACCATTGAGATAAAGCATTTCTGCCACAAGAAACACCAAAGCAGAGACAACTCCAAGAAACAAGCAACTTTTGTATTAAAAATGACTTTTGAAGTTACAGTGAATAGTCTTCAAAATTAAGGCTTAAAGAATATTTCCATAGAGTCTGAAGACAATTGCATCTTTCTAAATCCAGAAATGATTCATCCTTTCCTTCAGAACTGTTCCTTCAAAACTGCTACTTATCTTGGGTTCCCTACAGTACTACCACCCACCAGGTTAGGAGCCTGTCCTCCTTACCTTCATACCCAATCTGTAATCCTAGTCCTGTGCATTTCATCTTCTAAGCATTTCATACATTTATTCTCTTCCCTCATGGCCACTGGTAATGGATGATTCTAATGCCCCATTTTCCTCCCCTTTTTACCTTTACTCCCAATCCCTTCATCGTTCTACATCTCCCTATGTGAGCATCCCCAGTGCAAATCAGAGGTATTCCCTCTTAATGCTTTTTAAATACTTTCCTACTACTTTTACAAATTACTTTAACCATACCTACTAAATAAAACTGTCCAAGAGCCATAGGAGACATTTTTTAGTAAGAATACAGATAGTTTACTAGGGAAACAGATGAAGGACTGATTGGTGCCACCTAGACAGACTGCTAGTCTGGGATGACCAGGCTCCTGGGGTAGAAGGCAATGTATTTTTAGTATTATCTGCCGAGTTATAAATACTTCTTCAACTCAGCATTCTGTTGTTGGAGTGAGATGGCAACAAAGTAAGTAGATCTACATACCACTGTCAAGGTAAGTTCTCTAAATCATAGCACCAATTGCATCATTCAATGGTTTCCCCACTGCCCACCCAACTCAGGACCCTAAACAATATGACCTCAATCTGCCTTTCCAGATTTATCTACTACATACCCTCCAAACAACTAGATTCTTCCCTGTTTGCTGCAATGACCCTGTGCTTTTACTTACATCTTTGCTCATGTTCTTCCAACCATCTGAAATTCACCCTCTCTGAGTCGCCTCACAACTGAAGTCTCCAGGACTGTCCAACTCAAAAGTGAGTCTCCCCTCTGGTTTCCTTCTTGCCAAAGAGTAAATCTGCAAAATTATCCCTTATGATTATTATACCTTAGTAGAAAAAGAAAGAGAACGAGATGATTTGTTTTATGTAGGTGATACATTGTAAAAAGATAGCAAAAGTAACAATTTACACGTGTGCACTAGTAACAGCTATGTACAAAAGTAACAATTTACACTAAGTAACAATATGCACCCAAGCATATTTCAGTCCCAGTGTTTTACCTAATTTTCTAGGAAGACAAAGTAGTTGGTCTTAAAAGATTTAGAGCCCTACTTATACTAGGTAAGTCTTAGTAACTTCTGGAATATCTACCCTGGGAAGCAAAATACTATCAGAGAAATGAGTTCTGGCCCCAGAGTGGCACCCATGTGCCCTGCATCCTCCCTGATCAGAGATATGTTGAAGCGCCTGAGGGTGGAAAGCCCAGCAGCTGTCTAGACTTATATGACAGGCCATCACCATCATTTCTGTCAACAGCCACATCCCAGGCAAGATGTGGGACATTTGGGAGAGTGCAGACTAGCCTCTTTGATTCTTTGCTTCACCAACAAAGAACCATTATTTTGGTTTTGCTTTGTTTAAAGGCTCTAAAATTAACATTGATTATATTTGGTCGTGTGTATAGGATAGGGAATTGGAGTAATAGAGTCCCCCAGTCTACAAGGGCTATCTAATGCCCCTACATAACTTTCACAAACAGCCCCACTAATCCTACCTCCTCCAATTCCCAAGGAGTTGAATACTTAAGTCACAGGATGCCAAAACTACAAATGCTCCAGTACAGTTCGTTTGGCTCTTCTCTTTCATAATTTGTCCTCCTCTTAGGACAAAAGGTATTTGAAAGCATATCTGGAAAACAAGGTTATGGGATGTTACCTGCACACCCCACCTGACTGCCCAGCATTATGGAGGCGTAGCCAATCCACAGCATCAGCTGTGTGCTGCAGTGTGCTGGGGCCTTGGCTGGAGAATTAAAGACAATCCTGTCCCCAAGGGACAACAGGAGTGGAAGAAAAGGGGCAGAATCCAAAATAAGCAGGTAAAAGGATAGGTGTGAGCAAATGATAACAAAAGAAAGTGCCTGATTGAAACAAGACAGGAATGGCTTCCCAGAGGAGCACACTGCCAGCTGAGACCTGACAGAGTCCTTCTGCCAAGACACCTTAAGTCTGAAATGACCATGTATGTCCTAGAAGCACCTTGAAGTCTTCCATAACACATTCCTGCTGTCAACAATCAATTTTCTTGTTAAGTTGTATTCATGCAGACAGTTTGACCTAAAACTGGGAGACCAGATGGTGACTCTGTACCTTAAAAAAAAAAAATACCTGACGCTCTCCCCGGTGGCACAGCGGGTTGAGCGTGCCATGCTGTGAGGCTGTCCACAACCTCCTCAGTGTAGGTTTGATCCCAGCCGGCAGGCAAGGGTTCCACATGCTGCAGCAGACCCCTGTCGTGCCCGCTGCTCTCCTCAGCAGTATATTTCTGTCGTCTGCTTGTTCTGCTTCCTGCTCTGCCTCTGGTGAATCCTCTCACCCTCCCGCACCTCTGGTCTGTAGCCCAGCTCTTGTATAAAATTAAATAAATCTTTAAAAAAAAAAAAAAGAAAGAAAGAAAAACATACCCAAGCTTATCCAGAGCTCCACCCACTCATACATCAATTTCCTACTCAAGAATATTCACGCCGGGCCTCCCCTGGTGTCACAGCGGTTGAGCGCTGGGCTGCAAAGCTGCCCACAGCCTCGGCAGTGCCAGTTCGATCCCCGGCCTCTGGCGAGGGTCCAACATGGTGTGCAGACCTCCCCTGCTGCGCCCCTGCTGCTCCCCTCAGCAGTGTATTTCATCAGTCTGCCTGTTCTGTTCCCTGCTCTGGCTCTCACCCTTCCGCGCTTCTGACTGTACCCAGTGCATGTATAAATAAATAAATAAATCTTTTTTTAAAAAAAAAAAGGAATACATCAATCTGGCCATTGTTCTTAGGGACTAAAGGAACTTAAATTCCAATACCGTCACCACGTGTACCTGTCCAAATTATTTTTTCTCCCAACCTCACCCTTTGGTCCAGTCAAACCTTCCACCTAACTACCCCTGCTCCAAAATGTCTTCTTTCCTTCCTCTTTACATTTAGTTGATTGTCCCCATCGCTCAGACAGGAAAGAAATGAAGAAGGGAGAGAAATGGAAGACACAGTGGTGGAGTGGGAAAGAAGATGAAAGAAAGAAGAGAATAAAGTGTTTCTACTGAACTACCTAATTCCACCCATCCTCCCAGTAAGAATTTACCACTTTTCCTCCCCACAGCAAGGAGGCAGATTGAGTGTTGAATACACATTTAGGAAGTGCCAAGTATTTTTCCCCAAGATATTTTATCTCGTCTGATAAATTTTGCTTTATGATTTCTAAAGTCAGCTTTAACTTGTATAAAATGACACAGAAAGAAGACAGGTTTACCTTCAGGCAGAGATGAAGGGAGCAGGCAAGACCCCCATAGAGGCCCCATTCTCCACCAAACACTAGGTCCCTAGTACATAACTTTTTCATTTTGTTCATTCCTAATCCTCAAAGCAACCACTTATATTGGTCTGAGTTACAAACTGAAGCATAACTGCATTATGTTGGGTTTTAGCAACATTATCTCCAAAGCAGTGATTTTTCCCATGAGTTTAAGAAACGGAGCCTATTCCATAGCTGTTCTCCTGTCCGACTTAGATTTGGCACTTCCACAAAAATTCTTCCCCTGAAGCCTCCTCACGTGTGTATACATGATGGCAAAGCACCAAATGAAAATGCAAACAGGCTAAATGAAAACACCAACGCCAATTCTGATGATTTGTCTCAACAGAATTAACTGAATTTGCCAAATGTGCTGATGTCCTATAACCATAATTATACTTCATAACTTGTTGCAACACAGTCATTTGGAGACAGGAGTGCTGGATTAATTGTACCATTTTTGTGACCTCTAGACTTTTTCCATTAAGACCAAGTTAATTTCTCAACATGGGAAGATTCATTTTTTTGTACACAATAATATCAGTGATAAACCCAGAGCAGTGTGCACAAATGGCTGTTATCAAACAGCTATGTGATCACACCCTAGTTCAGCTTAAATGCAGTTTATGTCAAATACATTAACAGGGGATGTGATGAGCACTTGATTTGTTTTGGCTTTGTGGGCAAATAGCATAATTTCTCAGGGATTTAAATATATGCTTGTAACTTTCTCAACATTAATAAGTGGGAGTGTTTACCTGGAGAGTCGTTTATAGTATCTCAACGCATTTCTGGAAGATGGGCTCTCTCTATGGAAACACAGCATGGGAATGAACCACTTTTCAGAGACACTGCAGTTTATCAAGAGGCCATTGGGCACAAGCTGTTTTTGAAAATATCTTTTCATGCTTCAGAATTTTCAATGAATATGTGGACAGCAGTTGGATAGTCCCAAGATAGTCCAAACCAACTCCTAAAACCAGTGCTTAATCCTAGTATGCTGTGGGGAAGACAGGAATGTGACCTGGATTCTGCTCTGAGTAACTCTTCAAATGATGGTTTGAGCATCAGTTGAAAGGTTATTCCTGAGCATTGTTGTAGCTTGAATGTCCCATGTGCTGTCAAGATGCTGACCAAGCTCCATCCACTTTACGGCACAGGACTCAGGATGGTAAAGTTTCTCACTTACAGATAATGCCAATTACCAGGAAAATATTTTTAACCAATCAAGATAAATATTCAATGTTTTGTGATTTCTGAAGGACTGACTCATTTTATTTTAAGTGATGCATTATTTTTCAAAACCTGATTTGGTTTTAATGTGAGAAGTGGAAGATGTGTTTGAACACATCTAAATTATTCATGGTCTCTTCCAAGTCATAGAGAACTAGTTTTTCAGATGTTGTTGACTGCTTAGATATTTTTCCATTGATGATCTTGAGTCTGAATGCCAATTAATTCTAGGACATTACACTCTGATAGAATTTATGTTATTTCTTCATATAAATTCTACTGAGCTCTAAACAGTAAAGAGTTAGTCTGTGTCAACCAAATTATTGATGAAAATGATAAATAAATAATAATATGGCTTTAAAAGTGATTTAAACATACATTATCAAGGAATCAATCACTTGAGTGTTACTGTATCAGGCATTTATTAAAAACTTGGGACAGGTTAGCAATCAGAATAGTGTTCTTTATTATTTCCCTTGAAAAATAGGAAAATTAAGCTAAATATCTGGTCCATGGAAAAGTTCTGATATACCATAACCCAGAGATTCCTGGGAATGGCGTCTAGCAGCCACAACCTGGAGAGTGAAGAAGGAAGGGAGGGTGCTGATACTGTAGATCGTCAGAATAAGCCTTAAATCTGAGGATTGAAGAGTGGCACCTGCTAATGAACATGCTCTGACTGAGCCAGATGAAAATATGGAAAAACTCTATGTACTGCTAATCTTCTTTGTTTACCATAGTTCTTCCTGGGGTTTTTGAGGTAATATAGTTCAAACCTAAGATGAATCTGGTTTTTCTGACTCTTGGAATAAAATGATTTATAAGGCAAATTAACAGTGATGAAGAAAACACACACTGAGATAACTACTTTCAAATACCCTCAAACACATCAGAAGCAGTCACTTCATAAAAGGAAGGATAAGCTCACTACATTTGCATGTGACTTATCTACAGGTTAAATGCCACAAAAGGAAAACACAAATGTCCAAATTCTTGGCACAAATGTAGCCAAGAATCCAGAAGCAAGCATGACCACATTCCTCCCAACCTTCAGCACTAAGACCATGCTTCCCTGATTTCCTCACCTCCAAGAAGCTGCTCACCGTGCTGCCAGGCGCTGTTGCCTAACCGATGCAGTGCTGAGCACTCACCTGGATATTACATGTCTATTTCCCTGGATCCTTACAGTGAACTGGAGGGCCCTGATGTAAGCCATGTCCTTTATCTCTTTTTCTAAACTTGTTTTCCTGATATGAACAGCAATAAATAATTGCAGGAAGAAAAGAAAGAAGGAGGAGGAAGAAGGAGAGAAGATGGTGTAGATCATATAAAGAAGGAAAGAAAAGTCTATGCAAAGAAAAGTGGAACCACATTCAGATTATCATTTTTCCATGAGAACAAAGTACCACTTGGGATAAATTACATATGCATCTAAGGAGAGATAGAAGAGAGCAGAGATCATAGCAGGAATTTAGAAAACCTAAATAAGAGACCAGGAAAAAGACTAATCAATACAAAGTAAAAATCAAAATCAACAAGCAACTATAAACCAGAGACACACTATTGGGGGGGGCAAAAGAGAGGGGAAAGGAAGGACTAGAGTCAAAATAAGGGGGGAGGTGCAATTGTATGGGGAATATAACCAAAATGAAAATGCATACATTGTGCAAAGATGAAAAAAGATGTAAGAATTATATAAAATAAAATATTTAAATTAAAAAAGAAGAGAGCAGACACAACAAACATAGAACCTAATGAAGCAGGTGCATTCTTCTCTATGCTTTGGAAATTCAACCTAATAGCCAAGAACCACTTGGGGTATGCAACCCATACTTGGGAGATACTGGAAAAAATATACAAGATTGGGGCTTAGCCATAAATGAATATGAGAACTTAGTTACTAGATCTGGAGAGCACCCACTTTTTTAAAGGAGGATTGAGCCTGAATCCTAACAGAGCCAAGTCAGTGGAACAATTTGAAAGACTTACAGGTCAGGAACAACAGGCAAGAAAGTCACTATACTTAATGCCATTCCCTAACAATTTTTAATTTCTTTGCTATTTGCTAAGCTAATTTTTCTTGTAATGGACATAAAGTTTGGAATACTAATACAACTAGCATATTTAAAGATGGGAGGCAAATGTTACCAGTTGGGTTCTCCAGGAGCAGTCAGTTGAGATGAAGTTTGAGATTTAAAAAAAAAATGTTTATTGGGATTCCAAAGGAGGTAGTGGGATTGGGCAGAGGGTCAGTAAAACTGAAGCACAGACTTGATAAAGCTTTAAGCAACCAGATGGCAATCTAGATGTAGAACAAGTACTGTGGTCATAATCACCTATGTGAGTCAAACTTTTATGCCTCTGCTTTGCTCAGTCTCCAGATATAGTCTGGCCTGTTAATGGTTGACCTCACACAATGTGGCTCTCTGCAGCTGAAGCCAAACCCAAAGTAACTGAGAACTGGAGGCTTTCTGCTGACTGCACTCCCCACACCTGAAAGGGGAGTGGAATGGTACATCTTGTGTAAACCCCAGACCAAGTCTTGCACTGCCAAAATCTACCTCTCATGGACATGTAGGTGTAGGCACTCAAGGATGCTGTTGAGTCTCTCTTCTTGAGAAATCCATAAAAGAGTGTTATGAATTGAATTGCCTTACACCCAAATTCATATATCAAAGCCTTACCCTTCAGTAATTCTAGGTAAAGTCTTATAAGAGGTATCTAAAATGAGATCTTTAGATTAAGCCCAATATGATGATGTCCTTCTAAAAAAAGAAAATGTGGGCTCAGGCATATGTATAAGAAAAGGCCATTTGTAATTAGGAGCCTTAACTTGGGAGCCAGGTCCCAGGGCCCCACCCTACTACCAATACTTTGTGAGACCTAGAGAAAATAATTTCCCTCCTTGAGCCTGTTTCCTTGTCTGTTAAATAAGTACTAGTTTTAGTAGATCATTTCCATGTTCCCTTTCTGGTAGGGGAGTGATTATTCTATTACAACACTGAGTTGCTACTGCCCTCTAGTGGCTATGAAATGATTTGCAGACCTCCAAGAAAGCAGTCCCTGGCCTGATATCTTCCTGTGAATGTGAAAAAATACAGTCTTCCAGTCTCTCAATTATGAAACAAGTGAGTTTTATTGTGTATGAAACAGGTGAGTTTTACTGTGACATACTCCTACGATGCAACAATTAAAGGCAAACCAAGAAAAGTGAGGTATAGGGTAAAACGGACAAATGTCTGGCTTATTTATTTATTTATTAACCAGTTTGGACCAATGTCTGGCTAATTTGAAACAGAGAATAGGGCCTCCCTGGTGGCGCAAGAGGTTAAGACACAACCTATGAAGCTATCCGCAGCCACTGCAGCACGAGTTCGATCCCCAGCCAGGGAGCAGCCAACATGGCGCAGCAGACCTCTCCTGATTCTCCCACTGCTCCTCTCAGCAGTGTATTTCAGTCAATCCACCCCTTGTGTTCCCCACTCTGTCTCTGATGAATCCTCTCACCCCCACACTTCTGGCCTGTACCCCAGTTCTTGTATGCATAAATAAATCTTAAAAAATATAAAACAAAATAAACAAATCTCACAATGGTCATCACAAATTAGTAATATCTTAAACATATTAATAATATAAAATAAGCACAATTAATAGGTATATTCTGTGCTGTTTGTTAGATTTCAGAATCCTATCATATATCTTAGCATCATTCAATATTTAGAATTAGAACTAAAACAGTCCCCAACTTATCCTGACCTTACTGTGGCACTTTCCATATTCCTCACCACCCTGGAGCACTCAGTCAAGTTTCATGAAAAGGGGAACCAAATCCACAAAATTGTATACATCAAATAGTTTTTATTCCAGCGACAGAATACTAACAACTAATATTTAATAAGCACTTAGAGGCAAATAACAGCTAGCCATAAAAAGAGCAACTAGTAGAATGTGATAAATGATTGTATAAAGATGACTCCATGGGAGGACTGGAGAGGTGATCAGAATTGATGGTGAAGATTTAATTTATGTTTGTGGAACAGAGAGAGGATATTTTAATCAAGGCGAAGAACATAATAGCAATGGGAAATGGCAGGAACTAGGAGCATATTCAGTGGGAACAAGATCAGGCTGGCTAAAGCAGAGGGTTCAATTTGAAATAGAGCAGCAGATAAAATTGGGCAGGCCAAAACCAAAAGTACATGGGACATGGATGTCAGTGGAAGATTTTATTCATTCATTCACTTGACAAAAATTCTGACCACTCGCACTATGTGCAGCCCATGTCAGCCACAATGACTAGAGTGTATGATTAGGAGAATATCGATCAAATAATTATAAGGAGAGCTTGAGGTAAAGTAGGAGGCAAGGAAGGGGTTTCCATAAGGAAGCGCTTTGGGAGGAATGATATTTATTCATAAAACCAGTCAATGAACTCGTAAGGGTGAATAGAAAAGAAGGATAAGTCTTGTATTCATAATAGTTGGTGACCAGGGAAGAATAAGGACATATGAGACAGAAATGAGAGGTTGGTCATGGTGCTATAACAGGAATATTGTATCTCAAGGCTTGGATCCAATTCTTTATGGTAGCAGGAATGTGGGCACATTGCGTGGCATTCCTGGGCCTCAATTTCTAGCTCTGTGATGCTGGACAGTGCTTAATCTGTCTTTCATTCACCCATCCATAAACTGAAGGTATTAAGCACTACTTCATCTGAAGTCATGAGGCTTGAAGGAGACAGTATGTATAAAGCTGCCAAGTTAGTCGATAAATTATCATTGTTCATCATTTATCAACATTTATCACATCTTTACAAAATTGTCAGAATTTTAAGGAAAGCTATGCCTTTATATTTTAAATATTTTTTTTTTTTAGATTTTTTTTTTTTTTAAGATTTATTTATATAAGCACTGGGTACAGTCAGAAGCGCAGGAGGGTGAGAGAATTCACCAGAGCCAGAGCAGGGAGCAGAGCAGGCAGAAGGACCGAAGTACACTGCTGAGGGGGGCAGCGGGCAGCAGGAGAGGTCTGCATGCCATGTGGGATCCTCACCGGTGGTCAGGGAGCAGCCGGGAATCAAACCAGTGCTGCAGAGGCTGCAGGCAGCTTCACAACCCAGTGCTCAACCGCTGTGCCACTGGGGAGGCCCTATTTTAAATATTTTTAATGTTAGTTTAGGGTAGAAAAGAGATTGTTCACAACACCAATGGGAAAATGGGAAAGACCTGTGTCCTTATTTAAGACAAGTGTTGAGGTGTTCTTCTCAGGTTGACAGGACTCTCAGTGGTTGCTCAGTGACTGTTCAGTGGCACTGAGGAAACCCTGAAGCTCCCAGTTCAGCTTACTGGCTGCACACTGGTTGCACACATTGCTAACAATGAGCCCATTCCAGAACAGACACTTGTGATTTTAGAAAGCATGACTGGTGGAGTGAAGATGGACAGAGAACCTGGCAGTCTCTGATGAAGAACATTCCAGCAGGGGACATACACCTGTAAAGACATTCCCGGCTCGGCTTCCCACTATCAGTCCCACCCTGGAATGAAACTTCAGGAGGGACAGAAACAACTGAAAGGGGGAGAATGAGTGTAGCACTCGTCCCAAGCATCCCCCCAGCACTGTGACATACATCTGCCATAACCATGGACATTTCCACCAATGATGAGAGAAAGAGGGAACGTGGTAGCAACATGCCCCAAACACATCCATGTTTATTCCTGATACTCTGGGAACTTTGCCATGAAGATGTACTTCCCAACAGTGCTTGTGCAGCCCAGTCCAGTGAATACAGGATTAGTGGAGCAGAAAGCTGCTGAGTTCCAGCCCCACGTGACCCTGGAACTGCAATGTGCCCATTAGTCCTGGAGAAGCACCTCCCTGGCATCTAAAGGTAGAAGTGACACAGTGACCACACTAAACTCAACTTAAATGCAAACATGTTGGCACATCTGCTACTCTTAGAGGTCTTTGCATGCAGCTGAGGCACCATCTTCATCTTCAAAGAAGGTGCTTAAGAGACCTCACACTGGGCAGCTCACACCCCAAAGTAGTCCACTGCTAGGAAAGGCTATTTGCACCAACTGCATGCTGTGAAACTAATGTGGCAATGTCTACATGCAGGCCAGGTAAGGGGAATCCTGATGAGATATGTATCTTCATGAAAGAGGGAGGACCAAAGACTTACTCATCTGCCCACTGGTAGGTTTGTGAATACAATATCCAAAGCTCAGCTTAGAATTGGACTTGGAGTTGGCCTCCAGAAATTGTCCCTGGCCTCCAGAAAGTGTATTAATAACTATATCTTCTACTTAAAATCACTGCGTGTGGCTCTTTGCATTACTTCATTTAATTCTCACTGAAACTGGTCTTTTCATCTTCCAGGTATGGAAGCTGAGTTTCTAAAAGGTTACATAACTTGCCCAATATAAAGCAATTAGTAGTACTAGCAATTCTAAATGTGGTTCTTAATCACAGCATTTGACATTGGACCTGTGCTGAAAATTCCCATGTTTATGGATCTAGGAAAGAAACTATCTTTTCCCAGCCAGAAACCAGGAAGCCCTGATCTGAGGAGGGCCTTTATGTTACAGAGATGTAGGCTGAGCATTTTCCAATAAGGACATTTGAGTAAATGAGTAAGTAGAAGATGAAGACAGTCTCCTCTTTGCTTTCATGACACTGGAATAAAAAGGGATTAATAGTGCAGTAGTAGAAGTTGTAACTAACACTATAGTCCCTACTATATGCCAGGCACTATTCTGAGATAATGGGATTAATTCCAATATGTGTAATTATATGTAAATAGATTACATTCTTACATTTACCAATTAAGTGATGGGGTTTATAAGGATTTTTTTAAAAGACCAACATAAAATAAAACCACAAGAAAGACTAAAAGGAAAGGAGTCAAAAAACTGTGTCATGCAAATATTATCAAAAAGAAAACTAGGAAAGCAGTATCAATTGCATCAAAATTATCTTAAGATTAATGGAAATAAGGAGGAATACAACAAAATAATAAAAGGAATTTTTAAACAAATATATCTAATAAATTAGGTTGCAAATACCTAATAAGGACACTGGGGCAGATTATACCTTCCAGAGCTGACCACAAAAATATCCCCCATCAAACATGCTATTTGTCAATGTCATCCAGTCACTCCCCACCAAGAGGTGCAGTCTGATGTCCCTGCCCTTGAATATGAAGTGACTCTAGTCACCAGGGTGACACCAGTAAGACACAACAGAAGTGATGCTATGAGACTCCCTAGGGACGAGGTCAGAAGTTTGCAGTTTCCTTCTGGGTGTCTTGCCCACCTTCACATTCCTGCTTTGATGTTTCCACTCAGACCCTTACTGTCATGCTATGACAAGGCCAAGTCCACTGAGTGGTGGTGCGCAGGTGCCCCTGATATTAGCCATTGAGTCACCCTGCTCAGGCCTTAGACCAGTGAGTGAAGAAGTTTCCAGATGGCTCCAGTTCCCAGTCCCTCCAATCATCCCACCCACTGGGTCTTCACTGCCACACTCCCCGCATTGTGGAGCAGGCTTGTTGTGTTATCCAAGTTAGCAAGCTATGTTTTTCACTGATATAATCAGAATGAGGTGAGAACTACATGGTCCCAATATGTACAAAGTAAAATGTTATAGAATTATGAAGGAAATTAAAGAATTTATAACCATAGAAAATGTTAACATAGTTCCATCAAAAAACAATAAATGAAGTAAATAAAAAATTATAATAAAGAACAACACCATTGATAAGTTGATCTTGTAGATATAAGGAGAATTCTAAACCCATATAATACATAATACATATTCTTTACAAACTCAGATGCAATATTTATTTTTAAAATTATTCTTAATAAAATTGGCCTTGACTCTTGTATTAGGTTATAGATACTTTCAAAGAGTAAAATCAATGCAATATAGACAGCATTTCTTGATATAACACGACTAAATTGGAAATGAATAATAAATTAATATCATACAATATATGATATTAAGGTTTAAAAAACAAGTGTTTATATATATAAATGCATCCATAAATAATTCATTGTTTAAAGAGGAGATCACAGTGGAAACTGAAAAATGTTTAGAACTGAACAACAATAAAAGCACTAATTGGAAAACTCATAGGTTGAAGCTGAATTACTACTTACAGGCAAATTAAAAACTTTAAATGCATTTTTTTAATTATGGAAAAATTCAAACAAAAGTAGAGATGAGTACAATGAATCTACTGTACCCATTATCCAACTTGAAAATGCTATTGACATTGGGCCATCTTGGATTATTTTCAAACAATATCATTTCATCCATAAATCCTTCAGCGTGTAGCTCTAAAAGATAAGCATCTCTTTCTTTTAAGGAAACTATAATTCTATCATCGCACTTCAAAAAAATGTTAATAATAATTCCTTATCTAGATTTTTCATATAGTTACTCAGTTAGAATCAGGATACCAAACAAGGCCCACATATTGTATTTAGTTTATGTATTTCTTTGGTATGCTTAAATCTGTAAGTTTCACTTTCTTTTTTTTTTCTTGCTAATTATTTGTTGATGATTCCTGATACTTTTTTTTTTTAAGATTTATATATTTTTGCAGACAAGAACTGGGGTAGAGGCCAGAAGTGTGGGGAATGAGAGAATTTACCAGAGACAGAGTGGGGAGCAGAGCAGGCAGACTAACTGAAATACACTGCTGAGGGGAGCAGCGGGTGAAGCAGAAGAGGTCTGCTGAGCCATATGTTTAGCTCTCTGACTGGCAGGGAATCAAACTCCTGCTGCAGAGGCTGCAGATAGCTTCACAGAGCTGTGCTTAACCCCTTGTGCCACCAGGGAGGTCCAGTCCTGGTACTTGCCTTGCAGAATTTCCCACTGTCTGAATTTTACTGAATTTTCCATCTCCATGGGATCACTTGATACATTCTTTGGTTCCCCACACTTCCTATAAACATTTAGATGTTGAGATTTTATTCAATCAAGGTTTGGATTTTTGACAAGGGAATGTCCTAGGTGGTGGCATATTCTTCTAGAATATCAACTCAGGAGATTTTAGAAGCCATTGAGGATCACTGACCAGCTCTGTTTTATCATTATTCGCTGTAAAGTGGTGATCTCATAAGTATATCATTCTTTATTAAGTAAAGTTATTATTCTAAAGAGAACATTCCCTCATCAACTATTTATTTACTCTGAGGTATAGATTATATAGAAAAAGCAGAATTAGTACTCACACTTTTTCCCCTTCTTAACAGGTTTTCAGAATAAGGAGTTGATATTCTATATTAAAGATTATGGGAGGGATATCTTTAGCATCATTATGGATTCATGGGCTTTAACACAAATGATATACTTCAATCCACAATCTTTTTGTGGGCATATTGTCCCATCTTGGACCAGTGAGAATGAACCTCTTTAATTAGGCTTCAGGGTCCCATTGTTACTACCCTGGGAGTCTTTGATAGCTTCTTTGTTATCTGTTGTGACAGATGTTCCAAGCCCATTTTGTACATTTTCTACCCTAGGTCTGGACTCAGCCATTCTTCTGGAAGGTCTGATATATTTCAGATGGGATAATATTTTGAGAAATGCATTTTTAAGATACAGATGTGTCATTTTTTTTTAAAGATTTATTTATTTATTTATACAAGCACTGGGTACAGTCAGAAGCGCGGGAGGGTGAGAGAATTCACCAGAGCCAGAGCAGGGAGCAGAGCAGGCAGAAGGACCAAAGCACACTGCTGAGGGGAGCAGCCAACGGCAGGAGAGGTCTGCGCGCCATGTGGGACCCTCGGCCGGGGAGCAGCTGGGGATAGAACCGGCGCTGCAGGCGCTGCGGGCAGCTTTGCAACCCAGCGTTCAACCTCTGCGCCACTGGGAAGGCCCCAGATTTGTCATTTTAAGAAGAAAAATTTTCCCTGAAAAGAAGTGGCAAAAAATAAAGTTACAGAAAAAAATTAGAAACCAAAAGATGTTCCCTCAAAAAAAATTAATAAAATTCAGTTAATAATAATAATAATAATAATAATAATAATAATAAAGTAGAGGAAACTTTAACCTGATTTTCAACCACATTGAATAAGAATGTAAAGGAGGAAACAAGAAATACTGTGATAGAAAAATAAAAAAGAAGACAAACTTACATCTACAGCAGAAACTAAAATTCATGAGTTAATATTACAAATATTTATTCCAATATATTGGTAAACATATACATTAGAAAAGTTCCTAGGAAAATCTGAAAAACAAACTGAGGAAGGATAGGAATCCTGAATAAACCAAAACCTTTGAAAGAAATTGAATTATAAATCAAAAGTCTCTCCTTTAGTCCCAAAGACCCACAGCCAAAGGAGTTAGGTCAGAATGTTAAGGAATGTCCAAGATGAGAAAGACTTCCACTTTTTTTTACTGTATCCCCAGCAATGGAAAGGAGGACCCAGCACATTGTGAGTATGCGATATTTATTAAACAAACAATATTGATTACACAGAAACTGTTGCAAAGAATGGAAAAATATGGCAAGATGGCATGGAGCAGGGTAAGAGGACTCTCAGTACAGTGCTAAAACAAGGGAAGAGAGAAGGGTAGAGGGAAGGAGGGAGGGAAACTACAATCTCACATCTCACCTTTAAAACTAAATGGAAAACTCTTAGGTAATATATCATTAAATTGAATACAACAGTATATCCTGATAAGATAGAGCATATCTCAGGAATGTAGGTAAATCTATTAATAAATCAAAATACTAAATTAAATGAAAAAGATGTGACCATCTCAGTAAATACAGAAAAAGTTTGATGAAATTCACTTTCTGTTCAGGATTAAAAATAACTTCTAATAGAGGGGGCGGAGCAACATGGCGGCGAGGAGACGCTGCGAGTAAGATCTCCCATTAAAAAAAGTTAATAGGGAGGAAAAGCGGCAGGTCCCAGTGAGAACTGGGACACGGAAGATAAACGGACGACTCCAGCAAACTGCCCGAAGAAGAAAGTTGCCATAAAAGAGGACGAGAAGGGAGGGAAGCGCAGAACCCTGCTCCCCTCCCCCGCCCACAGAGGCGGCACTCTCCGACCGGCAGAGAGGAGGAAAAAAACACACTAAAACGACCAACAAGAACAAACGACGCAGCAAGCGGGACTGGGAGTGGAAAGGAACTATTTCAGCCACCACACCCCGTGAACGGGAGCTGAGGCGAACCCTGCAGGATCCACCGCGGAGGTGAGCTCTACGCGCCATTAAAGAGCCCCGCCCCCAGGAGGAGACCAGCACCAGCACACAGCCCCGGCCCCCCGGTAAGCTTGCGCGAAAGCAGCGCTCGGATTGCAGCTGCCCAGGCCCCTGCGCCTGCAACCTAGGCTTGCGGGGAGACGGCGGAGGCCCTCCCTGAGTGGGCAGGAACAAGGTGCCCAGGCAGGGGAGCGGGATTCAAAAGGCGCCATTCCCGCGCCACTGATCTGGGCTACAGCCCGCTTCCTGGAACTGAGGGCTTTGGAACTGAGACCCGGGCGGAGACCCTCCCTGAGTGAGCAGGAACAAGGCGCCCAGGCAGGGGAGCGGGACTCAAAAGGCGCCATTCCCGCGCCACTGATCTGGGCTACAGCCCGCGTCCTGGAACTGAGGGCTTTGGAACTGAGACCCGGGCGGAGGCCCTCCCTGAGTGAGCAGGAACAAGGCGCCCAGGCAGGGGAGCGGGATTCAAAAGGCGCCATTCCCGCGCCACTGATCTGGGCTACAGCCCGAGTCCTTGAACTGAGGGCTTTGGAACTGAGACCCGGGGCACGAAATTAGGGGCGTGGGTTCCCCACGACGGTGGGGCACAAGGCAGACACAGCACCCCAAAGCCGTTGAGGTGTACCCTACCATCCCCGCTCTGCTCCCTGTCCCACGGGGTGGAAAATCAGCTCCCCAAGGGCTCTAGGAGAGATCTCTGGTGCCACCTTGCGACTTGACCCCAGCACAGGCTACTGAAGGAGCTAGTGGCCAGCTGGGGAGTTAGCCCACACCGGGCCCCTTCTGAACAAGTAGTCTGAGCCCACAGGGAGAGCGAGCACCCACAGCCGGGGCAGACCAGGCGCGCAGAAGAGTGTGCCTGAGACCAGAAGCGCAGGGAGTGTGTCCCACATCACCATTTTAGAACAGAGACATTTCTTCAGTAAAAACTACCTGCAGAAGGCTTCCTCAGGAGCCAGAGGTGAGCGGGGGAAGTTCGCCCACGCCAGACCCCCTCTGGCCTGCAGTCCAAGCCCAGAGGGGAGCAGGAACCCACCGCCGGGGCAGACCAGGCGCACAGGGGAGTGTGTCCCCACATCGGCATTTTAGAACAGGGACCTTTCTCCAGTAAAGGCTGCTTGAAACTGACAGATGACTCCTGGAAGAACCAGAGGGGAACAGAGAAGCCCACCCAAGATGCCGGCAAGTCCCAACAACACAGTGTCCCAACGCATACGGCAAATTAGAAAACAGACAGTAGGGAGGAGAAGAACCACACGCAACCTAGCAACTCTCCAGAGAAAAAGCACACCACAAAAAGAAAGCCAGCCCCCAGATTGCAACGACAATAACTTGGAAGAATTTCTGAGCCTTCCAGAAAGAGAATTTAAAATTGCCGTGATTAAAAAACTGACAGAAGTCATAAGGGAAAACAATGATAAGGGAAAAATAATCAACGATCAGAAGAATGCAATTGAGTCCCTAGAGAGGGAAAACAATGGTCAGAAGAAAGAAATTGAGTCCCTAAAGAGGGAAGTAAAAGAAATGCAGGAGATCAAAGAATTAATGGAAGAACTAAAGAATTCTGGGAAAAGCAATGAAAGCAGAATAGATGAAATAGAAGAACGAATAAGTAATCTTGAAGACACAGAAATAAAAAGAACCAAAACAGAAAAGGAAAGAGAAGTACGAAGGAAAAAGAACGAAGAAAGACTTCGGGAACTATCTGACTCCATGAGGAAAGGAAATATAAGAGTTATAGGAATACCAGAAGGAGAGGAGAGAGATGTAGGAACAGAGAAAATATTCAAAGAGATAATTGAAGAGAACTTCCCAAATGTGAAGAAGGAGCTGAAAATTGATATACAAGAAGCAAGAAGAACACCAAACTTCCACGACGAAAGGAAAAATACAGCAAGACACATAATAGTAAAGCTCCCAAGAATCCAGGACAAGGAAAAAATAATGAAGCTGGCAAGAGGGAAGAAACAGATAACATTCAAAGGAAAACCAATCAGGCTGACATCAGACTTCTCCGAAGAAACACTACGGGCAAGGAGAGAGTGGAGGGACATAGTCAACAGACTCCAAGAAAACAGATGCCAACCAAGAATACTCTATCCCGCAAAGCTCTCCTTCCTCTTTGAAGAAAGAATATGGACCTTCCCAGACAAACAGAAACTCCGGAATTTCATTGCAACTAAACCCCCACTCCAAAAAATACTACAAGGAGTCCTAAAGCCAGAACCTCAGAGCGACGAATAACAATGAAAGAAGGCCAAAAAAAAAAAAAGTTATTAAAAGAATAAATAAATAAAATCAAAGGAAAGACAAACACAATGGCAAATACAGATGTTAACATATCAATATTAACTCTAAATGTAAATGGACTAAACTCTTCAATAAAAAGACACAGAGTTGCAGCCTGGATTAAGAAACAAAACCCAACCTTTTGCTGTCTCCAGGAAACACATTTAGCTACAAAAGATAAAAATAGGCTCAAAGTTAAAGGATGGAAAACAATCCTACAAGCAAATGGACCAAAAAAGAAAGCAGGAACAGCTATACTTATATCAGATAAAACAGATTTCAAACTCAAAAAGATAAAAAGAGACCCCAATGGTCACTACATTATGATCAAGGGGACAATACTTCAAGAAGAAATAACACTCATTAACATATACTCACCAAACGAAGGAGCACCAAAATATATCAGACAACTGTTGTCCTCTCTGAAAACAGACATCAGAGAAAACACATACGTAGTGGGAGACTTCAACACACCACTATCAACAATGGATAGATCAACAAGACAAAAAATAAGTAAAGAAACCAAAGCTCTAAATAAAGACCTAGAGCAATTGGGCTTAACAGACATCTATAGAACACTAAACCCCAAAAAAATGGAGTACACATTTTTCTCAAGCGCACACGGATCATTCTCCAGGATCGATCACATACTGGGGCACAAGACAAACATCAACAGATACACCAAGATTGAAATCATATCAACCATCTTTTCTGACCATGAAGGCATCAAACTAGAAATAAACCATAAAAAGAAGGCAAGGAACTTTCCTACCTCATGGAGATTAAAAACCACACTACTGGAAGACCATTGGACTAAGGAGGAGATCAAAGAAGAAATTAAAAAATTTTTTGAATTGAACGACAAGGAGGACACCAATATCCTAAATGTATGGGATGCAGCAAAAGCAGTAATAAGAGGAAAATATATAGCAATAGAAGCTCACATCAAGAAACAAGAAAGAACGCAAAGAAACAACCTAATCTCGAAGCTCAAAGATCTAGAAAAAGAACAACAAAAAAACCCCAAAACCAGTAGAAGAAAAGAAATAATAAAAACCAAAGCAGAAATAAATGAAATTGAAACTAAAAAAACAATCCAAAAGATCAATGAAACCAAGAGCTGGTTCTTTGAAAAAATCAATAAAATAGACAAACCCCTAGCCAGGCTCACAAAGGAAAAAAGGGAGAAAGCACAAATAAACAGGATCATCAATGAAAGAGGAGAAATCACAACGGACACAGCAGAAATCAAAAGAATAATCAGTAACTACTATGAACAGTTATATGGAAACAAGTTTAACAATCTAGAGGAGATGGACAAATTCCTACAACTCTACAATCACCCAAAGCTAGATAAAGAAGAAATAGAACACCTAAACAGACCAATTACAATTAGCGAAATTGAAATGGTAATCAAAAACCTCCCCAAAAACAAAAGCCCAGGACCTGATGGATTTACAAATGAATTCTACCAAACATTCAGAGACGAATTAGTGCCTATCCTTCACAAACTCTTCCAAAAAATTGAGAAGGAAGGGACAATACCAAACACGTTCTATGAAGCCAACATTACACTAATACCAAAACCGAACAAGGACAACACAAAAAAGGAAAACTACAGGCCAATCTCCCTAATGAACACTGATGCAAAAATCCTGAATAAAATTTTAGCTATCAGAATCCAACAATGTATCCATAAGATAATTCACCACGACCAAGTTGGATTCATTCCAGGGGCACAAGGATGGTTTAACATCCGAAAATCAATCAACGTTATCCAACACATCAACAAAAAGAAATATAAAAACCATATGATAATATCAATAGATGCTGAGAAAGCTTTCGACAAAGTGCAACACCCATTCATGATAAAAGCCCTTGAAATTCTTGGGATACAAGGAACATACCTCAACATCATAAAGGCCATCTATGACAAGCCAACAGCCAGTATCATTCTCAATGGTGAAAAGCTGAAAGCAATTCCATTAAGATCTGGAACAAGACAAGGATGTCCACTCTCACCATTGCTTTTCAATATAATACTGGAAGTCCTAGCCAGGGCAATAAGACAAGAGAAAGACATCCAAGGAATCCAAATAGGAAAAGAAGAAGTCAAACTATCACTATTTGCAGACGATATGATATTATACATAGAGAACCCCAAAAACTCCACAGAAAAGCTAATTCAACTCATCAATCAGTTCAGTAAAGTGGCAGGATACAAAATCAACACGCAAAAGTCAGTAGCCTTCCTATACACAAACAATAAATCTGAAGAAGAAGAAATCAAAAAGACCATCCCTTTTGTTATTGAAACAAAAAAAATCAAATATTTGGGAATAAATCTAACAAAAGAGGTAAAGGACCTATACAAAGAAAACTATAAAACACTGTTAAAAGAAATAGAAGAAGACACAAAGAAATGGAGAGACATCCCCTGCTCATGGATTGGAAGAATAAACATTATTAAAATGGCCATCCTTCCAAAAGCAATATACAGATTCAATGCTATTCCAATCAAAATTTCAATGTCATTCTTCAAAGAAATAGAACAATTATTGATGAAATTCATATGGAATCACAAAAAACCCCGAATAGCCAAAGCTCTCCTGAAAAAAAAAGAAGGGAATGGAGGCATCAGACTCCCAGACTTCAAACTATACTACAAAGCCATAATCATCAAAACCGCATGGTATTGGAACAAGAACAGACATACAGACCAATGGAATCGAATAGAAAATCCAGAAATAAACCCACAGGTTTATGGTCAACTAATCTTTGACAAAGGAGCAAAGACTATGCATTGGAGCAAAGAAAGTTTGTTCAATAAATGGTGCTGGGAAAACTGGGTCGCTACATGCAAAAGAATGAAGCTTGACCACCACCTCACACCATACACAAAAATCAACTCAAAATGGATTAAAGAACTAGACATAAGACCTGAAACCATAAAATATATAGAAGGAAATATAGGCGAAACACTACGTGATTTGCACATCAAAGACATCTTTACAGACACATCACCCAAAGCAGTGATAGTGAAGGCAAAGATAAACAGCTGGGACTATATCAAATTAAAGAGCTTTTGCACAGCAAAAGAGACAATAACAAAAACAAAGAGAAACCCCACCAACTGGGAGAACATTTTTGCACCCAACACTAATGATAAAGGACTGATCACAAAAATCTGCAAAGAGCTGATGAGTCTCAACAACAACAAAGAAAATAATCCAGTCAAAAAATGGGCAGAAGAGCTTAAAAGAAACTTCTCTGAAGAGGAAATGCAAATGGCCAACAGGCATATGAAAAAATGTTCAACATCACTTGTCATCAGGGAAATGCAAATCAAAACTACCATGAGATACCATCTTACACCAGTGAGAATGGCACATATTAAAAAAACTAGCAACAACAAATGTTGGCGAGGGTGTGGAGAAAAAGGAACTCTTCTGCACTGTTGGTGGGAGTGCAAACTGGTCCAACCACTGTGGAAAGCTGTGTGGAGATTTCTGGACCTACTAAACATAGAGCTTCCATATGACCCAGCAATTCCACTCCTAGGTATTTACCCAAAGGACACAGAAACATCAATTCCAAAGAACACCTGCACCCCTATGTTTATAGCAGCACTGTTTACAATAGCTAAGCTTTGGAAACAACCCAAATGCCCAAAAATAGATGACTGGATCAAGAAGATGTGGTACATATATACCATGGAATATTACTCAGCATTCAAAAAAGATAAACACATGCAATTTGCTGCAACATGGATGGCGCTGGAAGGGATCATGCTCAGCGAAATAAGCCAAAAAGAAAAAGAAAAATACCGGATGGTCTCACTCATAGCAGGAATCTAGAAAACTTAAATAAGGGACCAGGAAAATGAATAACTATAAGAAAGTGAAAATCAAAATCAACAAAAAACTATGAACCAGAGACACTTTTAGGGGGGCGGGGGCAGGAGGGGAGGGATTGGGGTCAGAATGGGGGGCTGCAATTGTATGGGGAATATAACAATAAAATTTTATAAAAAAAAAAATAAAATAAAATAAAATAAAGCTCAAAACTTAAAAAAAAAAAAAATAAATAACTTCTAATAAAACAGAAAGAGAAAATAACTTCTTTAATCTGAGACAGGGCATTTTTCCAGAACCTTTAACATATAAAATGCTTAATGGTGAAACAGAGGTTGTCCCTTTAAAATCAAGAATAAGGCAAAAATGCCCTCATCTTTGCTTCTATCCACCATTGCATTGAATGCAAGCAATTCAATGCTAATACAAGAATTTGAAAGAGGAAACAGGACTCTCTTTTATTTGCAAATAAGAAAGTTCAGCAAGCTTGCCAGAGACAAGATTTATATACAAAAATCAATTGAAATTCTGTACAATACTTACAATCAAATAGATTACATAATAGGAAAAGATTCCATTCATAATACCAAAATATTAAATCTGTGAGGAGTCTTGGAATAAAGATGTGCTTTATTAAAAAAAAATTATAAAATATTGAAATACAAGAAAGAAGACCTAAAAAAACAGAGATACTCCATGTTCACAGATATGAAGACATTCTCATAAAGATGTCAAGTCTTCCTCAAAGTAACCTATAAATTTAATGTAATTCCAATCAATATCCCAACAGGGGTTTTATTTATGGAATGTGACAAGCTCATCTTTAAATTCACATGGAAGAGTAAAGGGCCAAGAAAATCAATGACCCTTTTAAAGAAGAGGAACAAGGTGGATGGGTGGGGAAAGGGTAGGACTACTTTGGGGTGGCAAAGGAGCAAGGGAGGAAGGTACCAAATATCAGGCTTTCTTTTTTTTTTGTAGCCCTTACAAAATATTTATTGAATTTTCACAAAATAGAAGAAGATATATAACATGTTTGATAAAAATTCATGACATAAAATTATTTTATATTAATTTTTATTTTATACTTATTTTTATATTTTTATAGTAATTCTTAATTTTATTTATTAATTTTTTATTTTATAAAAAATAAAATATTTGCTTTCCCCCCACCCCCTCAGGTTAAGTCCCCATAGGATTTCCTTCCCAAGGCACCCGTGCACCATCAACAGTCTCCTGTTCTCCTCCCTCCCTCCCTCCCTCTGATCCCTCTCCCTCCTCCTACCCTGCAGGATGTCTCTGATTTATAGTTGTCGATTTTTGCTTTGTTGTGTTTTGTACTGTTATTATTTTTTTTACACTGATGTCTTATTTGGTTCCCCTATAATCCTGTTATAAGTGAAACTATCCGATATTTTTCTTTTTCCATCTGGCTTATTTCACTGAGCATAATTCCTTCTAGCTCCATCCATGTTGCTGCAAACTGCATGAGTTTATCTTTTTTGATTGCTGAATAATATTCCATTGTGTATATATACCACATCTTCTTGATCCAGTCATCTATTTTTGGGTATTTGGGTTGTTTCCGGGTTTTACCTATTGTAAATAGTGCTGCAATAAACATAGGTGTACAGGTGTTCTTTTGAATCAATGTTTTTGTGTCCTTTGGGTAGATCCCTAGGAGTGGAATTGCCGGGCCATATGGTAGCTCCATTTTTAGTAGACTGAAGAACCTCCAGGCAGCTTTCCATAGTGGTTGGGCCAGTTTGCACTCCCACCAGCAAAATAGGAGAGTTCCTTTTTCACCACATCCTTGCCAACATTTGTTGTTGCTTGTTTTTTTGATATGTGGTGTAAGGTGGTATCTCAATGTGATTTTCCCTGATTATAAGGGATGTTGAACATTTTTTCATATGCCTGTGGCCATTTGCATTTCCTCTTTGGAAAAAATGTCTTTTAAGTTCTTCTGCCCATTTCTTTTTTTTTTAATAAATTATATTTTTATATTCCCCATACAATTGCAATCCCCTTATTTTGACCCCAATCTCTCCCCTCCCTGCCCCCCAATTCCCATAGAGTGTCTCTGGTTCATAGTTGTTTGTTGATTTTGATTTTGATTTTCTTATAGTTATTCATTTTCCTGGTCCGTTATTTAAGTTTTCTAGATTCCTGCTATGAGTGAGACCATCCGTTATTTTTCTTTTTCTTTCTGGCTTATTTCGCTGAGCATAATCCCTTCCAGCTCCATACATGTTGCTGCAAATTGCATGTGTTTATCTTTTTTGAATGCTGAGTAATATTCCATGGTGTATATGTACCACATCTTCTTGATCCAGTCATCTATTTTTGGGCATTTGGGTTGTTTCCAAAGCTTAGCTATTGTAAACAGTGCTGCTATAAACATAGGGGTGCAGGTGCTCTTTGGAATTGATGTTTCTGTGTCCTTTGGGTAAATACCTAGGAGTGGAATTGCTGGATCATATGGAAGCTCTATGTTTAGTAGGTCCAGAAATCTCCACACAACTCTCCATTGTGGTTGGACCAGTTTGCACTCCCACCAACAGTGCAGAAGAGTTCCTTTTTCTCCACAACCTCGCCAACATTTGTTGTTGCTAGTTTTTTTAATATGTGCCATTCTCACTGGTGTAAGATGGTATCTCATGGTAGTTTTGATTTGCATTTCCCTGATAACAAGTGATGGCGAACATTTTTTCATATGCCTGTTGGCCATTTGCATTTCCTCTCAGAGAAGTTTCTTTTAAGCTCTTCTGCCCATTTTTTGACTGGATTATTTTCTTTGTTGTTGCTGAGTCTCATCAGCTCTTTGCAGATTTTTGTGATCAGTCCTTTATCATTAGTGTTGGGGGCAAATGTTCTCCCAGTTGGTGGGGTTTCTCTTTGTTTTTGTTATTGTCTCTTTTGCTATGCAGAAGCTCTTTAATTTGATGTAGTCCCAGCTGTTGATCTTTGCCTTCACTATCACTGCTTTGGGTGATGTGTCTGTAAAGATGTCTTTGATGTGCATATCCCGTAGTGTTTCGCCTATATTTCCTTCTATGTATTTTATGGTTTCAGGTCTTATGTCTAGTTCTTTAATCCATTTTGAGTTGATTTTTGTGTATGGTGTGAGGTAGTGGTCAAGCTTCATTCTTTTGCATGTAGTGACCCAGTTTTCCCAGCACCATTTATTGAACAAACTTTCTTTGCTCCAATGCATAGTCTTTGCTCCTTTGTCAAAGATTACTTGACCATAAATCTGTGGGTTTATTTCTGGATTTTCTATTCGATTCCATTGGTCTGTGTGTCTGTTCTTGTTCCAATACCATGTTCTGCCCATTTCTTGACTGGATTGTTTATTTTCTTTTTGTTGAGTCCTTTGAGTTCTTAGTATATGTTTATGATCAGTCCCTTATCAGTTAATGGAGTGCAAAGATTTTTTCCCAATTAGTGGGGTGTCTCTCTGCTTTGGTTAATGTCTCTTTTGCTATGCAGAAGCTTTTCAGTTTGATGTAATCCCAGGTGTTTATCTTTTCCTTGACTTTCTTTGCTTTGGGTGATGAGTCTTTAAAGATGTTATTTTGATGTATGTTTTGTAGTGTTTTACCTATATTTTCTTCTATATATTTTATGGTTTCAGGTCTTATGTCCAGTTCTTTTATCCATTTTGAGTTGATTTTTGTGCACGGTGAAAGTTAGTGGTCTAGTTTCATTTTTTTGCATGTGGTAGTCCAGTTTTTCCAGCACCATTTATTGAACAAACTGTCCGTATTCCATTGCATATTCTTTGCTCTTTTGTCAAAGATCAGTTGTCCATATAAGTGTTTGGTTTATTTAAGATATCAGACTTTCTATAAAGCCATTGTAATTACTAAAGCTGGTAGTAATGCTAAAATGTACAAGTAAATCCAGCTCTGCCACCAATTAACCATGTGGCCAAGGGCAAAATTCATAATCTCTCTGAAAAACCTTAATCCCATCTGAAAGTTTAGTTTTATTACATCTACCTCATAAGTGTGTCATGTAAACTATATGAAATAGGTAATGTGAAGTAGCTGGTTCAACAGGAAATAATAGAGATATGATAAAGGTTATTTAGATATATAGCTGAAAGTCAAAAATAGCAATTCAACTGTAACACACTGTATTAAAGTATTAAATTGGGAAAATTGCACTTACAATTAAAAAAGAAAAAAATCTAGAGGAATTGACCCTACTTTTCACTTGCTATAAGTTTTGAACTCCATTTTGTTTCTTATGCACCAAGAAAAACTCCTCACTCTGAAGTTAAAAGGTCTCATAGGTTTTTTTTGTTTTGTTTTGTTTTTTGTTGGTGTTTTTTTGTGTGGTTTTTTTTTTTTTTTGCCCTGGATGCAAATACACAGAGCTCAGTAAGAACTTCTATCCCTTTCCTGAGACCTGGAGACAACCCTGATGGAAGAAGCTCCCAGGGAGGCCCTCTTCCCTGTGGGGGTTAGGATAAGAGAGACATTGCTATCTAACTTTAATCAGAAATAACTTTTTTGCCTATAAATAGCTTTCTTTTTATTGCAATAACATTGGTTTACAACACTGCATATGAGTAAAACATACTGGTTCACACCTCTTAAGATGTAGGTTACCACACCACTGGGAAGTATTACATGAAATCCTTAAGAGTGGTTATAGGTAATTTCATTTCATTTGATTTTTTTGCCTATGTTTATTTCCCAAATGTTCTAATATTCTACAATTAACATTAATTTATAAGCATAAAAAAACTAACAGTACTTTGAGGCATAAGGAATATCAGATGACATACATCATTTAATGCTTTTTAAAAGGAATATATGTATAAATTGCAATAGTACATCTCTTCCCTGCAGGTAGGGACCATCAGTTTTGTCTGACTTTTTTTGGCAAGGTCAGGTCCACGGTTCAGGCTCAAGATTCATTACGCCGTTGCCTTCCATTTCATGAGACATAAATTTCCTCACCAGAGCCAGAAATAGGTCAGAGAAACCAGGACTTAGTTATTAAGAAACAAGAATTAGAAATGATTTCTTTTAATTGTGTGAGCTTAAAAGTCATTACATGTGGCACGGATGTCTTCAGGATCACAGAGTAAAGTGGAGGTTATTAACTCAGAATAGGTCAGCTGGTGTTAGAATAACAACTGACAATTTACACAGCTTGTTTCAGGGTAAGAACTGTCTTTTACAATTCTGGTCCTCACCAATTTGGTGAGCAGGTCTCTATGAAACATTCCTGAGTGGAACTTCTAGACCCCAGAGGTTCTCAACCCTTTATCCACCACCACAGACATGCCCCTTGAAGTCACCATGAAGGACAAGATGGTAGGCAGCAGCAAGATAAAATAGGTTATGGTTTATGTGTAACTCCTAGCAATTCCTTTCTCTCCTCCTCAAGAAAGCCCACAGAAGTCTAGTAAAACAGGTTTTGTTTTGGCTTTTATTTTTTACTGGTTTATTTATTAATTTTTTTACATGGTTGGGCTCTTCTCCCTCCTGTTCTGACCCAAATCTCTCTCCCTCCCCTCCCTTGCTGTGTGCCTCAGATCCATGGTCAGCTTGCAAGCCTCAATGCCCCCAAACAGGTGAATGGATCAAGAAGATATGGTATTTACACACAAGGGAATACTAGACAGCAATCAAAAAAGATAAACTTATGCCATTTGCAGCAACATGGATGAAATACATCAGAAGGATGAAGATAAATATCAACTATCACTTATAAGGGGAATATAGGGAAACCAAACAAAGGATCAGGAAAAACTCTAGTAAGAAATGTTTTAAGTGGAAAACCCTAAAACTGCTCTCATTTTTTAATGAATTAAATTACTTAAAATTTTCTCCTTTCTTGCAATTCCATTAAGATCTGGAACAAGACAAGGATGTCCACTCTCACCACTGCTTTTCAATATAATACTGGAAGTCCTAGCCAGGGCAATAAGACAAGAGAAAGACATCCAAGGAATCCAAATAGGAAAAGAAGAAGTCAAACTATCACTATTTGCAGACGATATGATATTATACATAGAGAACCCCAAAAACTCCACAGAAAAGCTAATTCAACTCATCAATCAGTTCAGTAAAGTGGCAGGATACAAAATCAACATGCAAAAGTCAGTAGCCTTCCTATACACAAACAATAAATCTGAAGAAGAAGAAATCAAAAAAACCATCCCTTTTGTTATTGAAACAAAAAAAATCAAATATTTGGGAATAAATCTAACAAAAGAGGTAAAGGACCTATACAAAGAAAACTATAAAACACTGTTAAAAGAAATAGAAGAAGACACAAAGAAATGGAGAGACATCCCCTGCTCATGGATTGGAAGAATAAACATTATTAAAATGGCCATCCTTCCAAAAGCAATATACAGATTCAATGCTATTCCAATCAAAATTTCAATGTCATTCTTCAAAGAAATAGAACAATTATTGATGAAATTCATATGGAATCACAAAAAACCCCGAATAGCCAAAGCTCTCCTGAAAAAAAAAGAAGGGAATGGAGGCATCACACTCCCAGACTTCAAACTATACTACAAAGCCATAATCATCAAAACTGCATGGTATTGGAACAAGAACAGACATACAGACCAATGGAATCGAATAGAAAATCCAGAAATAAACCCACAGATTTATGGTCAAGTAATCTTTGACAAAGGAGCAAAGACTATGCATTGGAGCAAAGAAAGTTTGTTCAATAAATGGTGCTGGGAAAACTGGGTCGCTACATGCAAAAGAATGAAGCTTGACCACTACCTCACACCATACACAAAAATCAACTCAAAATGGATTAAAGAACTAGACATAAGACCTGAAACCATAAAATACATAGAAGGAAATATAGGCGAAACACTACGGGATATGCACATCAAAGACATCTTTACAGACACATCACCCAAAGCAGTGATAGTGAAGGCAAAGATCAACAGCTGGGACTACATCAAATTAAAGAGCTTCTGCATAGCAAAAGAGACAATAACAAAAACAAAGAGAAACCCCACCAACTGGGAGAACATTTGCCCCCAACACTAATGATAAAGGACTGATCACAAAAATCTGCAAAGAGCTGATGAGACTCAACAACAAGAAAGAAAATAATCCAGTCAAAAAATGGGCAGAAGAGCTTAAAAGAAACTTCTCTGAAGAGGAAATGCAAATGGCCAACAGGCATATGAAAAAATGTTCAACATCACTTGTAATCAGGGAAATGCAAATCAAAACTACCATGAGATACCATCTTACACCAGTGAGAATGGCACATATTAAAAAAAACTAGCAACAACAAATGTTGGCGAGGGTGTGGAGAAAAAGGAACTCTTCTGCACTGTTGGTGGGAGTGCAAACTGGTCCAACCACTGTGGAAAGCTGTGTGGAGATTTCTGGACCTACTAAACATAGAGCTTCCATATGATCCAGCAATTCCACTCCTAGGTATTTACCCAAAGGACACAGAAACATCAATTCCAAAGAACACCTGCACCCCTATGTTTATAGCAGCACTGTTTACAATAGCTAAGCTTTGGAAACAACCCAAATGCCCAAAAACAGATGACTGGATCAAGAAGATGTGGTACATATATACCATGGAATATTACTCAGCATTCAAAAAAGATAAACACATGCAATTTGCAGCAACATGGATGGCGCTGGAAGGGATCATGCTCAGCGAAATAAGCCAAAAAGAAAAAGAAAAATACCGGATGGTCTCACTCATAGCAGGAATCTAGAAAACTTAAATAAGGGACCAGGAAAATGAATAACTATAAGAAAGTGAAAATCAAAATCAACAAAAAACTATGAACCAGAGACACTTTTAGGGGGGCGGGGGCGGGAGGGGAGGGATTGGGGTCAGAATGGGGGGGCTGCAATTGTATGGGGAATATAACAATAAAATTTATTAAAAAAAAAATTTTTCTCCTTTCTTACAGCAGTCATCACTATGGCAAGAGCATAGCTGCTCTGAACTAGTTTGAGGTGTCAACACTTCAGCAACACTGCCTTCCAATGGTGGGAATACCTTCTTTTCTAGTGGTTACAAATTTCCCAGACCCCCCAGGAAGAACTGGAATTGTTGTTCCTCCACACCATGGTCACAGTGGTGCTCACTTCCAGCCCACACCACAGGTTTTTGTACCACTTGTTAACTCTTGTCATGATTTCTAAATTTAATGAAACTCATTTTGAGAGTTGGACATCAAAATCCTATCTGGAGTTGAGTGTTGAGTTTAGGGCTTCCTGGTATAAGAGGAAACAGGAATCTTTTGGTTCAGTGGCACTTTTAAAAAGAAGTTTAATTGAAGTCTGAAATGTTGCATAAATGGAAGATATAAGTTTTAATTGAAAAATAATTATAACCACTTAATCATTTTTAAATGAGGGCTGTAATTGCAGTCATCGCACAATAGCCACATACAGACACTGAGATTTCCGCAATAAAGCAGGGATGGTACAGCTTGATTTGCTAATAGCACTTCCACTTCTCCTCCCTTTTGTCTCAAAGATTAATTCAGGCAAGGGCTATTAGTGCTGTTAATTGGTTCTGCAATTTAGACCTTGTGCCTGTGAATGAATGACTGATGCAGTCGCTCGGCCAATAAATGGGAACACTTCGTCAATGCTCCCCATTGTCCAGCATGGTGCCATTCTGGCCGCCCAGCCTCCCTCCCACCAACTCTGGGTAAAAAAAAGCCCAGCACTTCTTCTAATTCACAGCTTAGGTGGGACTCACAGTAGGTCAACAAGATGTCTTTGAATGTGGCTGACATAGTGTATCTAATAGATATTCACCTGGAGCTCTTCCTCTCACCAGAAGGAATTTTTGTGTGTTTGTGTTGAACCCTCCTCTCTGTTAGGAGACTGTGAAGGATTGGAGGCTGGGTATTACCAAGCTTGGCAAAAGAAAGCACCAACTGTAACATTTGCTTGAAGATAAATATACCCCCAAGCTCAGTGAGCAAACCTTCTTTAATTGCTGCAGTGCCTTCTTGGCAGGGGCACTGCACCCCAGGGAGGCTTTGGAGAGCTATCAGACCCAGTTGGGGGTACACTGATTGTGCCTCCCTGGAGGACTTTCGATTAATTGCGATCTAAAACACCACCAAAGAGGCATCCTAATTGAAGACTCACTCACCAGCAGTCATTTGCAATGCCACATTGGATTTCACTGTTCAGAAAAATTTCCATTGCTTAACCAGAGAGCCCCCCACCAACCCTTCTATGACTCAGGGCCCCTGACTCTGCCACAGATATTCAAATCAATGCTTTTCAGAATGAAGTCATTGAGGGATCAATTTTAGCTCCCTAGAGCAGCCTGGCAGAAGTTGCCAATGAAGATGAGGGTATGAGATTCCCTGAAGAGAGGAGGGAAGCAAGGGTGAAAGGGAATTCTTGTTTTATCAGGTTTGGAATCTCTAAATATTAACTTCCATGAAGCAGGAAAGTTTCACTCATTATTCAAGTCAAATGCATACAACCACAATATGAATTTAGATGGAGGGGGCAGAATCCACATTGCAATTACATAAACACACAATTTAATTGGTAACAAAAAAGGGAAAAGGTAAGGAACCTCTCTGCAAAGTTTGGGACACTGGTGATACAGAGTGGGTAGGACCAGGTCCAGACAGCTGGAATTCTTGTCTGCAAGGAGAAGGGGAGTAGCCACCTCTAGCAGCCAGAGTCCATCATAGTTCTCACCAAACTCCGGAGAAGGCTTCAGGAACACAGGTATGGAATCCACAGCATCTCAAGTTACCTCAATTTGATTTATGTCACTTTTCAGAGACATCTTATGAGGACAGTCTGTTAATTTTGATCTGGGTGGAATCTCACACAGGCAGATTTTTATCTGTCCTTGCTTAGCCCATGTTTGTTTATTCATAAGCAAGTGGATGCTTTTTATTAATAACTTAAGCCACTCTATCTCAATTGTCTCCACCCATCAGGGTCATTATAATGTCAATATGTACAACATCTCAATCAGCCTGGATTATTACAACATTGGTAACATATGACACATTGTGACCAGCTTGATATTGGGAGGGGACTTGACATTGGGTGTGGCATTGCTTGAAATCTGTGCAGACTGTCCTGAGATGATGTATTCATGCTATGCTGAGGAGGGAGTCGGGGGTGGGGGGCAGCATCATGTGTCAACTAGTGAAGTGATCCTTCTCTTCAAAATAAAAATTTTAAATATTTCTGCAACAGAAGCTGCACCAAATGGAAAGAAGACCCAGGGCTCAAATGAGAGAGAGAGAGGAATGCTATAACACCAATAAGCAGTTTGTGGAAAACAAGTTCCTGAGTACAAATTTCTAGCCACAAACTCAGATATTTAAGAAAATAACTTTGTCTATTCTTTAATAACTGAGTATAGTTTTTACTTTGAGCTCCATTTTCTTCCATGGGTCTTAGGAAATTCCTGAGTTTTCCTGAAGGTTGACTTCAAACTCTAGAGTTTATATTATACTAAGGCATCAAGGAGTCAACATCAGCATAGAATTTAAAAGAATTATAAAATCTATCAATGTCGGTCTGCTGCTTCTTATCATCATGTGACAATTCTATATAATGTCATTGATAAAATTCTTCCCCCAAAATTATTTTTGCTGGTCTATCATCTAAACAGTTTCTGTGGTTATTCTTAAATATTAATAAAATATATGCAATGAAAACATCATCAAAAAAATATGTTCACTGTAGCACTATTCACAGTAGTGAAGATGTGGCAACAAGAGAAGTGCCCGATGAAAGATGAATGAATAAAGAAGATATGGCATATATACTCAGCCATGAAAAGATGACGTCCTGCCATTTGTAACAACATAGCTGAACACTGAGGGGATTATGCTAAGTGAAATAAGTCAGAAGTCACATTTCATTAAGTGAAATAAGTCACTCACTTGTAGAATATAAGGGGGAGGGAACAATGGACAAACGAAACAAAACCAAAAACAAACTCTTACACTCTGACAACAGAATGGTAGTTACAAGAGGGAAGGAAGGAGAAGGGAATGAGTAGAGGGGGCATCCCTGGCGGGTGGTGGGTGGTGGCTGGACATTTGGTCTAGTAGTCGCTGAGGTGAGAAAATGTACCCCTGGTACCTAAATAGTGTTGTAAACTAATATTACCTCAATTTAAAAAAGAACTAATATGTATGTAGGCTTCCAATGAGTACACTTTGAATGACTTCTCTTTAGCATTTTCTACATAGCAGTTAATTCAGAAAGTTCCTTGCTGTCCAGTTGGTCCCAACACACTTGAATTTAGCTATATACATTCATTTTAAGAGTAAGTTCTTAAGGATTCAGAATCAATTGTGTTGGTTTCAGTTTGATATCTCCTGCTCTAGTGATACCACATCTTCCTGCATTTGATCAGTAGATATGAAATAAGACATGATACCCATGGTTTAAAACTGAACAGACTGAAAACTACTGTCATTTTTTTCCTTCTTTAAAAACAAATCCGGGGCCTCCCCGGTGGCGCAGTGGTAGAGCGCTAGGTTGCAAAGCTGCCCGCGGCCTCTGCGGTGCTGGTTCAATCCCTGGCTGCTCCCCGGCCACCAGAGGAGGGTCCCACATGGCGCGCAGACCTCTCCTGCCACCCGCTGCTCCCCTCAGCAGTGTACTTCGGTCCTTCTGCCTGCTCTGCTCCCTGCTCTGGCTCTGGTGAATTCTCTCACCCTCCCGCGCTTCTCACTGTACCCAGTGCTTGTATAAACAAAACAAACAAGCAAATAAATAAATAAAAACATGCCTCTATAAAAATAAATAAATAAATAAAAACAAATCCTAATGTATTAAGTGTTCATTCACTATTTTCCCCCTTTTCTGTTTTGTATTTGTTTTATTGTTTATTTATTTGTTGCTTCCTGGTATGATTTTATATGGAAGTTTGATAAAAGAAAAATGTCATTGTAAATCTTTCTTTTTTTGGCTATTATTATTATTATTATTTGTCTCCTCTCATGATTATTACTGAAAATAATATGGTGTGATAGAGGGAGGAAATATTAACAATGATCCTGCATGGGTATCCAGTATACTGGACACTGGGTTGTTTGGAGTGGATGTGTGTTGGTTAATGAAATGTGACTATGCTTGGGCTACTCTGATCTTTGAAACTTTTGCACTCTAAGAATGATTGGGAAAGCACTGGGGACTGCTCGGACATCATCCCTGAGCAGGAAAAGAACTACGGCAAGACTGGGTTTGAGTGGACAGTGGAGAAGGACAGTTGAGTTGGGCTTGCGACCTATGGGAACAGTTCCTTGGCTGTATTTCCCAACACAGACTAGAAGGAAGGAAAACCCTGAGCTTTACTCTCGTGATTACACTAGGCCCTTCCCCTGAGCTGAGACACAAGGAAAGAGCAAGAAGTGTCTGCCAATAAGTACCACCATTGCAGCTCGTATAAGCTCAACAAGAGCTGCAGAGACAGAGAGGGTCCCCAAGAACTAGTCACTGCCAGCAGGTCAAAGATAGCCATTCCTTCCATCACTCCAAGTGGAGACTGTCAACAAGCTCCTTAGTAAAGAGAAAGTTGAAATTGATCACAGAATCCATCTGTCTAGTAAAGAAATTGAGTTGTCTCATTTCAAAAAACCCTCTTTAGTCATTATAAATATCCCAAAGTTGTTTCAAATATATCTGAACTTTCTGACTTTGGGAATTAATAAGTAGATCTCACAAAGAAAAGAACTCACTAAAGCAGCACCCTTCCCCACCAAAGGCATGTTAACAACCTTATTTTTGTCTGAAGGAGCTTCATGTTAATCACACTCTTCTTAAAAAAAAATAGAAACACCATAAAAACTTGCGTTACATAGAAGATAAGGATCAGAAAAGTACTGTAATCTAAAATGGTAATTGGAGGCATTAATCTTTATATATAATTGGAGGATAAAGACCTCTGTCCACCAATTTGACATTAATTTCACTAAAAGAAGATACTAAAATACAATCTCATAATGGAATTATTAATCTGATTAAAACTTTACTCACTACCATGAACAAGTAAATCAAAAGAAAAGAAATAAAAATGTCCACAAATACAAGAAAAGGTAATAATTGGTGGACAATAATCAAAGAATTACAGGTTAAATTGGGACATTAAGCCCATCTATTCTTTCTCAAAATTAAAGCTAATTCTCAGCTTTTAAGGATCTGGAGAATTATCATTGGAACACACTGTTGTTTAAAAAGAATATAAGCTAACTTTTTGACAAAACAATAAAATTTTTAATGTGCATCTTTTTTATGTTCATGCCAGATATTTCACTTCAGAAAGTTTATCCTAAAGAAATAATGGAACAAGTAGGAAAGTATTAATGCTTTAATACACAGATATTATTCTCCTTTAAATAAAAAAATTATAAAAACAAAACAGACATTAATATGGAATTTATTAAATAAATTATAGTTTTGTGAAGGAATACTATGCAACCCCTTAAAAGATTGAGCTAAATTTTGACATAAAGCATAAAAAAAATTCCATAATAGGTTAAAACTTCAAAAATAGGGTACAGGATATTAGTTCAACCAATACATTGAATAAACACCATTGCCAATAAAATAATAATGCAATTTTGTTTGGGTGCTTTTATTATTTTAAAATCTAGTCAGTGGGTACAAATTTCTATGTTAACTAGATGAAAGAACAGCTAGCCCATGATTTTTTTTAGGTTCATTTTAGCATAAGCCTGAGAAGTACTCCGGGGCCCCCAAATGTGCACACTCCAAAGGCAAAGCAGACTCATCATTGTGTGGAAGACATTTAATAGAATTAATGTTCATAGAGAGGGTAGAGAAGAAAGAATATTTTTCCCAATAAATCAGCCAAAGTTACCAAGCCAAACAGGGTTTGGCCCAAAAGCTTGACACAAGTCTAAAGCACCTTCTGGCAGGGAACCAGATGAAAGGGGTTCTGAAGCAGGTCCCAGAAAGCTGAGACACAGAAGATACCACATCAAGATAATGGATGCCATTGTCAGCCTCCCCACATGTCTCTCATTCATATATCTAATTCAAGTGTCTCTATACGACACTCCTCCATGCATCTCCTTCCATAGAACCAGGGTGCAAGTCAGGCTGCAGGAATTCCTTTAGTCCACCTGCCTTCTGCATTTTATAGCTTCACCTGGTTGCTCAGCATTATGTCCTAATTCCCAGTAGTTAATCCAAGGTGGCGCCATGTGAGAAAGTGGGACATAACACCTCTTCTAACACTCACTCTTGGTGAGATAATCCTCCAGTCACTTTAAGCCATAATTATTGTCTCAATTCAAAAATCAGAATGGTTGGTCCATGATTAACCAAAACTCCAAACCTGGCTTAATATCATTTATAGGTAAGACCTATCAAGAGCTTAACCTTTTGTTATTTGTCTCTTAGTTTTGTCTTTGATATGTTTTGCAGTCGAGTAAATCTGTTTCAGGCCAGAAGCCTACAATTGAAAAGGAGGGTGGATTTGTCTTCTTTACTCCTCTCCACATACAACTTCTCCTTCCCCCTCCTCTTTGGCACCCATCCCCGCCAGGGAGACCCGTCAACTAAGTCTGACTCCTTGGATTTGGGGTAGGGAATGGGAGGGTCATGACAGGAAAGTTCTTATTTGAACTGGTTCAATGGTGAACACATTGCTCAGTCAAGGAAATTGAATCAGAAACTAATACTAGAGCAATTATGATACCAACAATCTGAAGTCCAAGGGAGGTTTAACTGCTCTGGCTCTGACAGAGGAAGGAGAAAGGACAGGAGGATGGCCCAGGTGGCAGAAAAGAGGTGGGCAGTGGTTGAGAGATGAGAAAGAATAGTCTGTAGCAGAAGCAACAGCTAGCCCAGGAAACCGGGAAAGAAGGGACATAGGGGGAGGGGAGGATAGGGCAAGGGAGGACCTATGGCTACCTGGAAGCCTTACATAAGTATTTCCACCCCCTGAAGGCTGTTCTATTACTCTCCTGTAACAAATGGAATAACTGAGTGTAAGGACAGGAACAGGGCACTGAGCAGGTTTTCTGATCCAGCAGACCGGGTAAAGGAGGAGTCAGAGTCCTCAGTAGCTTTTGCAGGTCTTTTATTTAGATTTACCAGGCATAAGGCAGGCAGGGATGCTGGGGGGCCAGGAGGCTGGCAGTCCTCCCAGCCCCCAGCAATTCTTCACTCTATCTGGGCTCTCCGGCCTTCTCTCGTGTTCTCTCTGCTTCTCTGCTCTGCTTCCGTTCACTCTTGGCTTCTGCTGGCGTCCCCGTGATGCCACCCTTATAAACTGTCTCAGCCCAGGTGTACCCTCTCCAGGTGCCCGCCATCAGGCATGCATTCAGGACCACAGGGTTCCCTCATCTATCCTAATGGCGGGAGGGCAGAAAAGCCTGATCCTTTTACCTTACCTTACACTGAGGCTCTTAGAAGCTGAGTAAACAGATAGGTAAAAATCAAGAATATTTAAATCCTCTCTTCTTTCCTCTTGGTGGTTTGCAAACAACCCATAAAATCAGTATTAGGCAAGCTGTTGAGCATCACCTAGAGAATAGCATCACACTTCGAAATCAGTAATCCATGTTCTCATCCCGGACCTACTGAATCAGAATCTCTGGGAGAGATCAGGAAACAGGATATATTCATAAGCTCCTGTAGTGGCAGGAATGGGCACAGCGCAGGTTCTCTATGACCCGAGCAGACAGGGCAAAGGAGGAGAGTCCTGGAGTCCTTGGTGGCTTTTGCAGGCTTTTATTTGGAATTACCAGGTACACAGCAGGCAGGGGTGCTGGGGTGCCAGGAGGCTGGCAGGCTTCCCAGCCCCCAGCAAGTCTTCACTCTTTCTGGGCTCTCCAACCTTCTCTCGTGGCCTCCTCTCAGGGCCTCCGCATCTCTGCTGTTCCGTTCTTTAGTTGTCTTTGCTTCTCTGCTCTACTGGTGTTCCCGTGAGGCCACCCTTATAAGCCCAGCCTTACCTCAGGTGTACCCACTTACACATGCCCACACCCTATTCCAGGTGCCTGCCATCAGGCATGCATTCAGGACCGCAGATCCATCATCAATCCTAATGGCAGGAAGGCAGAAAAGGCTGATACTTTTTCACTTACCCTACATCTCCTTAGGTGACCCTAGGGCACAACCATGTACCTAATATTGGAGGTCTATCATGTCACCTCCAACTTATCTGAACGGTGGTGGGGAATTAACCCTTATATCCTGGGCTCCTACATTGCCTTTATGACCAGCGCCTCCTGCTCACAGAGCATCACCAGGCAAGGTGCTCCCTCCACACAGCTCTAAGATGGGGACCATCTGCATACAGTAAGGAAGCCGAGAGCCGTCATGAGAGAGAGGCACTGAAAGAGCCCTCACCCAGTAAGTAGCAGAGCAGGGATTCAGACCCCAATATATAGGACCCCTGGTTCTTAGTCTTGGTACCTTCCCACACTGATGATATGGCAAAGACATCACCGCGATGGACGTAGGGAGGTTTCGAAACCTCGGCGGGAGAAACAAGGGTGAGGGAAACTGAGGTCCAGACTCTGTGCTTACGGATTCAGCCAGCATTTCCCGAATTCCTGCTAAGTGAAGACCAGGTGGCCTGGAGAAGCCTTTATTCGAGGAACTGGCTCCCTCTTGTGGCAGCTGCCACTCAACGCTGGATGATCTGGGAGGAAATAGCCCTGTAGGCTGCAGAGGCAGGTTGCATCCCCAGGCAGCCTGTCTAGAAAGATCTACACCTGCCTGTCCAAAGAGTTGCCACTAGCCACGTGCGTGTGTTGAGTACTTAAAACGTGCTAGTTCCATTCGAAATGTAATCTAAAATACTGACTTGAAAGTACAAAAAAAAAGATAAGGTGAAATATTTCATTAGCAACTTTTGTATTAATTATATATTGCAATGGTATTTTGGCTATATTAGGTAAAATAAAGTATATTGTATTTTAAATTAATTCACCTATTTGTTTTTACTTTTTCAACTGTAACTGCTAGAAAATTTGGCTCATAGCTATGACTTGGATCATATGCAAGCTTACCAGATTCAGCAAGTAAAAACTGGATGCCCAGTTAAATTTGAATTTCATATACATACAAGTAATTTTTAATATATTTTAGTAAATGCTTAGCATAAATATGTGATATTTGGGACATACACTAAAAATAAAATTCATTATTTAAAATTCCATTTTATTTGGGTGTCCTGTATTTCATCTGGCCACCTGTAGAGGCAGGAATGGACATAGAGCAGGTTTTCTATGATCCAGCAGACCGGGTAAAGGAGGACTCAGAGTCCTCAGTGGCTTTTGCAGGTCTTTTATTGGGATTACCAGGTACACGGCAGGAAGGGACGCTGTGGGGCGGGTAGGCTGGCAGGCCTCCCAGCCCCCAGCAGGTCTTCACTCTGGGCTGTCCGGCCTTCTCTCAGCTTCTGCTTCTCTTGCTTCTCTCTCGGCTTCTGCTGCTGCTGGCATCCCTGTGATGCCGCCCTTAAAAGCCCAGTCTTAGCCCAGGTGAATCCCATCTACCTAGACCCACACCCTATTCCAGGTGTCCGCCATCAGTCATGCATTCAGGACCTCAAGGATCCATCATCTATCCTGAAGGCGGGAGGGCAGAAAAGCCTGACATTTTTTCCTTACCCTACACCACCCTAATCTGTCCAATGAACAAAGCTAAACTACGCTTTTGCTACTCAATGTAGTCCGAGGACCAGCAGCCAAGGTCTGACCTGGTTGTTGATCAGGAATACAACAGCTTAGACTTATCCCTAGCTACTGGACCAGATCTCCAGTTTAACAAGATCCCCCGATGATTTACATGAATATCAGTGTTTGAGAAGCATTGGGCTGGAGAGCTACCAGCACAGTGGAAGTGTGCAGGAAAAGGAAGATGGGGCTGCCCAGTGCCCCTCCCCAAGGCCAACAGTCCTGCGTTCCAAACCCTCAATCCACCTGCCTCTCTCCTCCATGCCCACAATACCCAACACATAAAGGTCAGCTGAGTAAAGGAGTTAAGCATGAATGTGAGTGAGACTGAGTGATCAGTGAGTGAGCAAATGGCTGACCAGCTAAGTACGCGCACTTTTTAAAATAGCGAATAAATTCATGAGCATCTAGAAGGATGATCAAATGGAGAATGCATGGTGAACCCTGGACTATACAAGGCCCAGTGGAAAAAGGCAGATGGTACAGAGAGAAAAGTGACCAAAAATCTGTCCCTTCCCTGGCTCAGGACGAGCTCCCTAAGGAGGTGCACTCCTCCTGGTTAAAGAGCCACCGCCTTCAGCCTGAGAAAGGTGTGGAGAAAGGTGCCTCCTCCCCTATCCAAGCTAGTGCCTTGAAACACCTGTGGGGCCTGGACACATACCCGTTGCTCAGCCAAGCTGGCCCTCCCTGACACTGGGCTCACCTATCACTAACTGGTTCCCTTTCAGTACACAGCAAAAATTGCAGGAAAAGTTTTAGATTTTTTTTTTTAATTCTGCAAGGTGAGTCGGGTTTTAATTATTTCTTTTCTCCTGATGGTAATTTCTTTCTTGATTTTTCTTTTGCATTACAAATGCAATACATGCCCCTCTAGAAAGCCAAAGCTGAAAGTCCTATCACCCCTTCTTCATAGACAAGTGCTGTTAAAATTTTGACCATAGCGTTCAAGACACTGTATGTATTTATCTACACATACGCATTTTACATAAATGAACTCAAGTTTGACTTATTTTATGAGCCCCTTTTTCACATGTCTTTCATAGATACCAAAGTTTATACATTTACTTAATTCTTATAAATGACAATACAATATTCCATCTTATGGATGCACCATATTTTATTAAACAAATCCCCTACTGTTTGGACATTAAGGTTGTTCCTAAAATGCATTCCTATTACAGACAATGCTGTGTACGCACAGCCACCCGCCCTTCATATAGTGAATATTGTTGTTTATCTGAAATTCAAATTTAACTGGGCATCCTGTATATTCTCTGGCCACCCTAATATGTCTATTCAACAGCATTAATCTAGACTCTTGCTACTCAGAATGCGGTCCTCTTTCACATTTCTGCTCTACCTCTACTTTCTCAGATATGCTTTTCCTGAACTCCCCAGTCAAATCTTTCTATTATCCACTGTAACAGCATCATGAGCCTCTCCTTTGTGCTTCTTATCACCATAATAATTTCAGGTTTATATTTGTAATGTGATTAATTGTCTCTCTCCCGATTATTCTACCAGCTTAATGAAGACAGGTTCTGAGTAATTTATTCACCATTGTATCCCCTGCATGTAGCACAGTGTCTATCTAGCTCAAAACAAGTTCTCAATAAATACATGATGGGACAGAGGAAGAAAGGCAGGAAGGATGGGAGGGAGGGAGAGCAGGAAGGAGAGAGGGAAGAAGAGAGGGAGGGAGCTGGAGACGGAGGTGGAGACGGAAGGAAGACTAAGAGTATGTTTGAGATAGAGAATGAATAAATTCAAGAGCAAATAGAAAATGATTCAATGGGGAAATTCATAGTGAACTCTGAACTATACAACACCCAGAGAAGGAGGCAGATGACTTGGAAAAAAATTAATTGTGTGAATAAATTCATTAATTAATAAAAAGAATTGAAGAAATTCTGTTTACTCACTTTACCTCTTCTATTTCCTCAGGAGTTTCAATCTTTCAATTATTTCCTCTCTTTTAAATCTTTATTATTCTTCCTCTCTGCTAGTTTCCCATCAGCTTTTACACACTCTAACCCTGACTTCTCACTCCCCCCAACTTCCCTTCCGCTCCATGTCCCTGTCTCATCTTTCCTCTCATGATAAACCTATAGGAAGAGACTGTAATTCTTTTTCCTACTGCATTGCCTCTCCATATATTCTCCACTTCACCATATGTTCTCTTTCCCCACTTCTCCACTCCAGATATTCTGACTTCCTTCCCTCCCACACTACTTAAATTACCCTTACAAGAGAAGCCAGGGCCTCCTCTGGTGGCACAATGGTTGCGCGCTGGGCTGCGAAGCTGCCTGCAGCCTCTGCAGCCAGTTCAATCCCCTGCCTTTGGCGAGGGTCCCACATGGCACGACAGACCTCTCCTGCTGCACCCACTCCTTCCCTCAGCAGTGTATTTCATCAGTCTGCCTGTTCTGTTCCCCGCTCTGGCTCTGGTGATTTCTCTCACCCTCCCGCGCTTCTGACTGTGCCCAGTGCTTGTATAAATAAATAAATAAATCTTTTAAAAAAAAAAAGAGAGAAGCCAGTGGACTCTTCACCATTCAATCTACTGGCCACCCATCAGTGATCCACATGCTTGACCTCTAACAGCATTAGGCACAGTGACAGTCTCCTCCCCCAGGCACTTTTTTCTTTTGCCTCCCATGACCCCACCTCCCCAGTGTCCCTCACCTCTCCAGCCAACCTTTCCCAGTCTCTTTGTTGATGCCCTCTGCTCTGACTGTTGTCTGGTGTTTATTGCATTCCCAAAGGTCTTGCCCTTGGCATGCCATGCTACAGATTCTACTCTACATTCCTGGGAGATTTCTACCCTCCAATAACCACTTCATCTCTCTAATTAGGTGTCATCCACATCCTGATAGCACAGAAGCCTGTATCTCCAGATTCCCACTTCTAGTGTGTATGGGGCACTCTACATACACAGCCCACCCAAACCCCCGTCAACCCTATCCTAGTGAGCTCATCGCTCTTCTTTCTCCAATCTCCAAAGTGGTTTTCTTTCTGCCATATTCTTCATTTCAGTGAGGTCTACCAAAAATCCCTCACATACAAGCTTCTTCTCACTTACCTTTCTCAATATTATCTACCAAAGCCTATTGCCACTGACACCTCTGGGACAGAAACTGCACTGGCTCATGCAACACTCTTCCAACTACCTCCTAGCATGACTTCCTTTACAGAGCGTGTAAACTTCTCTTGCTTCCTTGCCACTAAGAAGGATTTATGTGATTAAAGTTCTAAATTCATGAGGTTGCATGTTGCTTTGATCAAAACTGGTAGGTAAGGAAAGAAGTATGGCGTGGGGATCCATGTTACTTGCGTTATCCTTGGAATGAAGTCTAAAATCTTTCACCATCATTTAAGCTCCCCACCCTCCATGTCCTGGCTTCTGTCCAATTCCCTGGCCCCTCTCTCACATTCACTCTACCTCACTCTGCACTGCAGTCTTTCCAAACCTCCTTAAGCACTGGGTTCTTACCGTACTTGCTCTTCATTTCATTTTTGCACAAACTTCTCTCTACCTGAAATACCCGTAATTACCTGGTTCTTCCCCCCTATTTTGTGGCTCACTTCTAGTCATCCTAGAGGAGCTGTTGCTCATCACTTCATTCATAAAGTTTCCATAACTACAAAGACAAAATAAAATTCTCTGGTGTATCACTCTTTACTTCCTCTATTTCATATCATTTCATAACTATATGTTTCTTGCCTGTAGACTATGAGGTTTTTGAGGACCAAGACCATGTCTGTATAATTCACCATTGGATCCCAACCACCTTGCAGAATCATCAGGATGCTTACTAATTTGTTTAAACAAATGAATGTTTTAGTAAACATACTTGAGCATAAATTGTACCTAATGTCTCGGTGCCTCTGTTTCTTTATCTGTAATGTTTGAATACTTAAATTCCTTTCTCATAGAGCTATTGTGGAGATTAAGTTAGGCAATATCTCTAAAGTCCTTCTAATAATGCCTGCTAGAGTATAAGTGCTAATAAATGTAGAGGTCATTACTATTATTTCTTCATATAAGGATGTTCTATGTGAGTCAGCATCAAGGAAGTTGGTGAAGGAGCTATTTGAGATCTGGGTATACATGGTATGGAACAGGAACACCGGCAGAGGAGCAGAGATCCAGAGGTAAAAGCGATAAGACCATAACATCCTGACGAAATTGCAGACACCCTGGGCTGGGTTTCAGGGACTCATGAGCTACAAAGTGAGCAGTAAAACAGTTCTTATTTAGATGTCAAGAAGATGAGTGACTGGGTAAGGATGACTTATACAGAGACAGGCATCTCCATAGCAGGAGAATTTCAAAGGACAAAAAAAAATTAACTCTATTTACTTCTCGGTCTCCCTCATGGCGCAAGGAGTTAAGCACAGCACTGTGAAGCTATCCACAGCCTCTGCAGCATGAGTTCGATCCCTGGCCAGTCAGGGAGATACCCACATGGCTCAGCAGACCTCTCCTGACTCGCCCACTGCTCCCCTCAGCAGTTTATTTCAGTCAATCTGCCTGTTCTGTTCCCCGCTCTGTCTCTGGTGAATCCTCTCACCCTCCACACATCTGGCCTATACCCCAGTTCTTGTATGCATAAATAAATAAATATTTTTTAAAAAAAACCTCTATTCTCCTTGAAAAAAAAAATAATAATAATTCTGCAGAAACACAATTCTGGCTTAAGCATAAACCAAAATAAGAAACATGTACCTCACCATCAGGACATTTGGATTTTCATTCTACAAGCTCCATGGTATGGTTGATGACACCACATTCTCCCCAAGAATAGTAAATGTGTAAGTAATTAACATTTGTATAATTATAGTGTTAATTCCACTGTACTGAAAACAAAATAGAATTTGTCTTAAAGGAGTATTAGAGCCTCTATCACCAGTGAAATTGAAAACTGCATACAGCTTTGATGCTGCTTCCTTCAACTTCTACCCATCAACATTTCAAAAAGCAGACATTTAGGTTTTACAAAAACCATATTATGCATGAAAAGTAAGCTCTACAAGTAAACTAAATACTTAATAGCCTGGAGAGATTAAATGAATATGGTATACCCACATAATAGAGTATTAAAAATTATGCTCCCAATGAATTTTTGATGAAGAAAATATTTTTTGATAAATATAAAACTAAATGAAAAAAATGACAAAAATGTGACAAAAATATGTAATTAATAAAAGAAGAGTAGAAGGAAATAAACTAAAGTATAAGGCACTACTTAGAGGTAGAATCTCAATTTATGATTTTATTTTCTATGCTTTTCTCAGGACATCCTTCAGTCATCCAATAGCTTCAGGATTTTTTGGTAATTTTTCCTTTTATTTTTAAAAATTTTCATTAGGCTTTATTTTTCAGAACTGTTTTCAGAAAAAAAAAATTGAAAGAAAGGTATAGAAATTTCTCATATACCATGTACCACCCTAGCCAGAGTGGTTCCTTTGTTACAGTTGATGAACCTATTTTGACATATCGTATCACCCAAAGTCTGCAGTTTTAGGGTACAATTCTTCATGGGTTTAGGCAATGTATAATGGCATGTATCTACATCACACTATTAGAGGAGTCTCACTTCCCTAAAATCCTATGCTCAGCCAATTATTTATTTTTTCTTTGGAGCTGCCATTTTCTAAGATGAAAGCTACTGTGAGAGGTGCAGATTCAGGTAGACAAGGGACGATCAGGTCTTTGTTTCAGAGTCAAGCCAGGCTGGCCCTAGGGTGTACAGGGTTCTGGGAAATATTTTTACTGGACATTTATCTATATAAAAAATATGATTTGGGCCTCCCCTGGTGGCGCAGCAGTTGAGTGTTGGGTTGCAAAGCTGCCGGCAGCCTCTGCAGCGCCAGTTCAATCCCCGGCCACTGGCGAGGGTCCCACAAAAAAAAACAAAAAAATATATATGATTTTAAATGTATTTATTAAAAATGTTTTTGGAAAAAATTTTTTTTAAATATAAAGACCCCCATGAGGTATACCGGGATCTGGCGATGAGGATTTAGAATAGCAGGTTGAGAGAGGTGCTTCTGTATTTGTTTGCTGTCCGATCAGTGGAGGGCCCCGTGGCATCCAGCACCACCTCTCCTGACTGAGGGACAGGAACTATCTCTTCTTGTTCTTTTTTGTCAAATGTGCTACTTTCATATCTTTTACTGAGAGAAAAAGTTAGCAATGCTATTATTACTCACAATAGCTTGGTTCTCTGCAAACTTTGAAAAATATGCATCTTGTTTCTGTGGCTTCCTAATTCATTTTTTTTTAATTTTCTCAAATTTTATTGATTTGCCATTAATTTACACAACTATATACTTTGAGGATTATAACTTCACTCCTTTATATGTACACATGCTTCACTCGCCCTCCACCAAAGCCCCAGCACCACTACTCAATCCCCTTCCCTCCTCTAACCTCTCTTCTATCCTTGCTTGCCCTCTCTGGTAACCAGTATAGTTTTCAGTCTAGTTTTGTTGTGTTTCACCAGTTTCTTTTCTTTGGTATTTATATTCCACAAATGAGTGAAACTATTTGGTAACTCTTTCACTTTCTGATTTATTTTGCTTAGCATAATCATTTAAAAATCCATCCATTTTGTCCCAAAGGGCACCATTTCATTTTTTTAAATACTGAGTAGTATACCATTGAGTATATAGACCACAATATCCTTATCCTGTCATCTGTTGATGGGCATTTAGGTTGACTTTATGACTTGGGAATTGTGAATAATGCTGCCATAAACATGAGGGCATAAACATTTTCATATCAGTGTTTTTGTTTCTTGGGGTGAATCCCTGGGAGTGCCATTGCTGGGTCATATGGCATTTCCATTTTTATTTTTTGGAGGAATCTCCATATTGCTTCTTATAGAGGCTGCACCAAGAGTGAATGAGTGTTCTTTTTTTTCCACATCCTCACCAACAAGTATTGTTCCCAGTCTTTTTGATAAAGGCCATTATCACAGGGGTGAGGTAATATCTCCTTGTGGTTTCAATTTACATTTCCTAAAATTTAATATTCTTGAACATTTTCTGCCTTTTTTTATTATTTACATAAGAAAAAAATGAACACTGTCACTTAAAGAAACACTTTTGTGAAGGACAATGCCATTTGGAGCTTTCATTTTTTCCATGACTCAGAAATTCATTAGGTATATTTTCATCTCCCTGAGTAAAAGCACCCAAAGGTGAATGCATGGTTTCTGTGTGGAGTAGCAGGAGGAGACAGGAAGCCCTGCAGGTCTAGAGCTAGTCAAACAGAAACCAGCCCTGCCACCTTGTTTGCTCTCTTGTCTCATTCTCTTCAGAGAGTGGCAAACACAGAGCCCCACCCCTTCCTGACTCTAAGTGTCACTCAGGTAAGGTGTGTGCAAGCAAAACTTCTACAGCTATCACCACAACTGCTTTACATACTTGGGGTTTCTTTGCATTGCAAACATTAACTAAAGGTCATTTAATTTCTTCGTTGTTGGTTTTTTGTGTTGTTGTTTTTTTTCATTTAAACTAATCAAAAGTCACAGGGTGGGGCAACTCTCCTTGTTTCACATACACAAACTCTAGTGTGGAAAACAGAACACAGAACCGCTACAGGAGTGTGCTGAAGCACCACAAAGGGGAGTGAAGAAGACTCCTCTTTACCGCTCCCCGATACCGCTCCATCCCCGGAAGAGTAGTAGTATATTTCTGAAAGGTTCGGCGCAGTAAAGAAAAGGACAGCCAGGCTAAATTTCTCAAAGGAAGGAAAAATTTATTGCGCCCCGGGCGGACCTCACGGACCCAAGGTGGGGGTCTGTGAAGCCGTGATGGATGTGAGGAAAGATGTCTCTTTCATAGGGTGAGGAGAGGTCAGGCAGGAAAACTGGGTTGGCAGGGGGGAAACAGGTTTCCGGGGAACAAAGTTGTTTTGGGTGGAGCCGAGTTGTTTTCTCCTGTTTATGGCTTCAGTTTAGGTTTAATGGTATCAATGGCCCTGGTGTCAGGGTCATCTTGTCTTTTTCTATGTGGACTTCTTCATTCCTGGCCTCTGCATCAACCTTTCAATTTCCTTCAGCAGACCTCCACTCCTCAAAGTGAAATTTAAATTATATTTTGTAAATAAGATGATTTTTCACACCACATTCTGTCTAGTCTTTCATTTTCTTTTTTTTTTTTTAAGATTTATTTATTTATTTATTTATTTATTTTATACAAGCACTGGGTACAGTCAGAAGCACAGGAGGGTGAGAGAATTCACCAGAGCCAGAGCGGGGAACAGAACAGACAGACCGACGAAATATACTGCTGAGGGGAGTAGTCAGCGCGGCAGGAGAGGTCTGCGCGCCATGTGGGACCCTTGCCTGGGGGCCAGGGATTCAAACTGCGGCTGCAGAGGCTGCGGGCAGCTTCGCAGCTCAGCGCTCAACTGCTGAGCCACCAGGGGAGGCCCTCTTTCATTTTCTTGATATCCCTTGACATACAAAAATTTGAATTCTGATAAAGCCCAATTTCTCTGTTTCCTTTTGTTGCATGTACTTTTGGTTTCGTATCTAAGAAACCCATTGCCTACTTGAAGATGACCAAGATTTATGTCTAGGTTTTCTTCTAAGAATTTGTAGTTGTAGCTATTACATTTAAGTCTTTGGTTCATTTTGACCAAATGGTTAATTTTTGTATATGATGTAAGGGAGTGGAAGCAGCTTCACTTTTTGCTTTGGATATCCAATTATCCAGCACCATTTGTTGAAGAAACTATCATTTCCCCCTATTGAATAGTCTAGGCACCCTTATCAAGAGTCTTGCCCATGAAGTGAAGATTTATATCTGAATTCTTAATTTGATTTCTGTTTGAGCTACTTATTTATTGTTATTTCTGTGTCACACTGCCTTGGTTACTGCAATTCTATAATAAGTTTTGAAGTTGGAAAAACATCCACTTCCCAGTTTTGTTATTCTTTTTCAAGAGTGTCTTCTCTATTTTGGATTCCTTAAATTTCCATATGAATTTTAGGGTAAGCTTGTCATTTCTATAAAAAGAAGTCATCTGGAATTTTTATAGAGATTTCACTGAATTCAAAGACCAATTTTGCCATCTTAACAATATCAAGTCTTACAATCCATGAACAATCGTTGTTTTACCATTTATTTCAATCTTCCTTAATTTATTTCAATAATGGTGTTTGTTTTCAAAATATAAATTTTGTACTTCTTTCATTAAATTCATTCCTAAATATTTTACTCTTTTTGATGCTATTTTAGATGGAGGTGTTTTCTTAACACCATTTTCAGGTTTTTCATTGCAAAACAAGAAATGCAGTTAATAATTATATATTAAATTTGTATCCTTCAATGTGCTCATCATAATAGTTTTTTAGTGATTCCTGAAGGTTTCTGTGTATAAGATCATGCCATCTACAAATAGAGATAGTTTTACTTCTTCCATTTCAATATAGACTCTTGTTTCATTTCTTGCCTCGTTACCCCGGCTAGAATCTCCAATGTAATGTTGAAAAGAGTGATGAGAGTAAACAACCTTGTCTTATTCCTAATCTTAGGGGAAAGATACTTAGTGTTTCATTATAAGATTTAATGTTAGTTGTGATTTTTTTTTTTTAAAGATTTATTTATTTATTTATTTATACAAGCACTGGGTACAGTCAGAAGCACAGGAGGGTGAGAGAATTCACCAGAGGCAGAGCGGGGAACAGAAAGGCAGACTGACGAAGAAATACACTGCTGAGGAGAGCAGCGGCGCGGCAGGAGAGGTCTGTCCCACCATGTGGGGGATCAAACTGGCGCTGCAGAGGCTGCAGGCAACTTCGCAGCCCAGTGCTCAACCGCTGCGCCACCAGGGGAGGCCCTATTTGTGATATTTTAATAGATACCCTTATCAGATTTAGGATAGTTGCTCTGATACTTTTATTATCTAAAAATTCCTTTAGAAATTCTTTTCATACAGTTCCACAGATGCAGAGCTCACTCATTTTTCGTTTATTTAAATTTTTTTGTTTTATCTACAGTTTTGAAAGATAAGTTAGCCAAATACAAAATGGTAGGTTGACAGTTATCTTCTTTCAATACCTTGGAGATATCATTCCATTGTCTTCTCTCATTGCTGACAGTCTTACTACTGCTTCTTTGAAGGTAATCTATTTTTCACTAACTGAAATTAAAAACTATATCCTTGATTTTCAACAGTGTCATAATGTGTCTTTTTTTTTTTTTAATCTTGCTTAGGATTTAGGGGGTTCTTGAATGGTGCAATGATGTCTTTCATTGGTTCTGAAAAACTCTCAGCAATTTTGTCTTCAAATATAGCAAAATAGCAACTGCTGCATTTTCTCTCTCTTCAGTTTTTTGGATTGCAATTAACCATGTGTCCAACTTATAAACTGGAAAGTCGACATGGAAAAGAATGAAACTAAACCACTGTCCTACACCATGCACAAAATTTAATTCAATATGAATTAAAGACTTGGTGTAAGACTGAAAACCATAAAATACATAGAAGAAAATACAGGAAAAACACCCCACTACATTGGCCTCAGAGATATCTTTGGGGACTTGACCCCCATGGCAAGAGAAATTTAACTACATCAAACTAAAACATTGCTGCACAGCAAAAGAAACTATTATTAAAAGTAAAAGATAGGGCCTCCATCATGGCGCAAGGGGTTAGGATGTAACGTATGAAGCTGTCTGTAATCATTGCAGTGCGAGTTTGATCCCTGGCCAGGGAGCTACCCACATGGTGCAGTAGACCTCTCCTGACTTGCCTGCTTCTTCCCTTAGCAGTGTATTTCAGTCAGTCTGCCTGTTCTGTTCCCCACTCTGTCTCTGGTGAATCCTCTCTCCCCCAACACCTCTGGCATATGCCCCAGTTCTTGTATTCATAAATAAAGAAAATCTTTTTTTAAAAAAAGTGAAAAATAGCCTTTTGAATGGGAGAACACATCTGCACATCATATGTCCACAAGAGGTTAATATCCAAGCTATATGAAGAACTCACATTACTCCCAACAACAACAAAATAACCCAATCAAAACTGGGCAGAAGATACTTCTCCTAAGAAGACATACAGATAACCAGCAAGGCACATGAAAAAATGCTCATCGTAAATTACTACGAAAATGAAAATCACAAATAAGATATCCCCTCCCATTAATGAGCATGACCTACATCTAAAAGACCAGGAATAACAATTGCAGATGAAGGTGTGAAGAAAAAACAACCCTTGCACACTGTTGATAGGAATGTAAACTAGTGCAGCCCCTATGGAAAAAGCCCCTCAGAAGATTAAAAATAGATCTACCATATGATCCAGCAATTCCACTCCAAGATAACTACCTGAAGAATAGAAAAACACTAATTCAAAATGATACTTACTCCTCTATTCTTTGCAATACTATTTATAAAGAAGATGTGGTATTTATACAAAATGGAATACTAGTAAGCTATAAAGAGATGAGTTTGAAATAATAACTGAATCCAATTCAACATCAGCTCTCCAATTTTATTCCTGATCTTTAAGCTCCATACAACTATCTCCTTACTCTAGGGAAGGACTGGCAACTATTTTAATAAGTATCAATATGCAGAATGAAAGATACCCTCTGGGGAGGGCAGTATATATTTCCTTGTCTCAGATCATCACAAACTGAATTTTTCAGGAAGCTATCAGTTGAAAATTAGATAAATCCAGTTCACACATAAGCAGAGGGTAAGGTAAGATGGTGTGAGTAGGGTGAGATAGTGTGGGTAGAGTGAGACCAGTTCACATAACTTAAAAAGTATAAGAGTAAACCTCTCTCTAGGTCTTGTCTGAAAAAGGGTCTCAGACATCATCAAAAACTCGTATCTTGGGGCCTCCCTAGTGGCGTAGGGGTTAAGTCTCAGCGCTACCATGCTATCACCACTGTGGCCAGGGAGCTAAGCCACATATGGTGCAGCAGACCTCTTCTGTCTCCCCTGCTGTTCCCCTCAGCAGTATATTTCAGCAAATCCACCTATTCTGCTCCCCATTCTGTCTCTTGTGAGTCCTCTCTCCCCCCACATCTCTGGCCTACACCCCAGTTCTTCTACATACAAATAAATAAATCTTTAAAAAAAAAAACCCTCATATCTCTCTCCATCTTCCCTTTCCAATTGTCTCTAATAATAGATTCATTAAATATTCTGGTCATTGGTTTCAGCATCTCCAAGTGTTCATCAGACTTGATGCCAACTGTCCCCATGAAAATAGACACTTCACTTTCCCAACACTCCACTCAAAATGTCCAGAATTGAGTCTCACTCACCTGGTTTGAATCCTGCACCTATCTGCACTCCAATTACTGTGACCAAGCACCTGAGATGTGCTGATTGACCAGCACTAGGTCACACGGCCACCTCTACAGAGGAAACTGCTCCACTGGAACCTAATACGTTGGGAGGAATAAGAGGTTTTGCCTCAAAAAAGCAGTCAAGATGCTATAACTTAGGATGACCATCTGTGCCAATTTGACCAAAAATGACAGACTTCCAAGGATCTAGGATTTTCTAGGACAGTGATATAACTAGGACAATCCCAAGCAAACCAGGATGACTAGTTACCCCAGTACTGTTATCAAATAATTCAAAAACCTAACACTGAGCCACTGTGCTCTATGACCCATATGTCAAAATAAATACAATATTCTTCCTCAAGATTCATACTGCCTCTCAGTTTCTGGTCTCAGGTAAGTCCTTCCCACCTTGCCCTCTGTAGGTGGACATAAGCTGTCAGCATCACTGTATTATATGGTGGGGTAAATAGTAAATCCAGACCTGGCCCCATGCTGACTCACTTAGCTGGGTCCAAACGACTCCGATCCACTCCAGCCAGAGTTTGAAGCTCCCTTTTTCTATTGAGGAGCTCTGCTCCAAGGGTCACTCACAAGTGATCATCTACTTCTTTCCCCAGACTCAAGCTATACAGTCTTCTCTCTTCTTTTGTATCATTTCACATATTTTTGCTCTTCTACCCCCCCCCTCTTTTTTTTTTCTAAGGAACTTAGGTCACTCAATTTGAGTCTCATATCTATCCCTCAATCTCAGTTATACTCCTCGGCCCAAATCTTTATCACTTTCACCTGCCAATCTCTCTCTCAACTATCTCACAACTGATTTGGCTAGTGATTTCTTAATGGGCATTTTCCACAGCCCAGAGACAGACAAAACAATCCCCCAGAGTACAGGGAGGTAATTTCAGAATTTCTATTTCTGTGTTTGTATGCTGTATTTGTATTCATTTTTGTTTTATTCCCAGGTTATTTTATAAATATATAGTACATAAATACAGTAGTGCATATATATCTTTTGTAAATAATCATGCATTTCTGGGGACAAAGACTGTTCCTTATTCATTTCCATATCCCTGATGCTTAATGTACTGATAGGCTCAACAGTTGTGTAATTTTAGACAAATGCATCCATGAATAAATTATATTGATCACATGCAATCAATCACTCAGTCAATGAGTTCTCTTAGTCCCTGTCCATAGAATATTCTAAAAGAATCCCTTTAAAATCATAATCATTGTCCTTAGGGACTTTTCATTGCTTCTGTTCTTTTCTGTGTCTGATGTGAATGATTTTTCACCAGACACTTTCAGTTCAAGAATCATGTTTCTTGCCCTTATATCCTTGCTCCCCCACACCCAAAATCCTTACCATTGAGCAGCTCACTGTCTATAGGACAGAGCCCAGTTCTCCAACTGTGGGCTTCTGCACTGATGCTGGTCCATGATAGTAATTTTTTCCATCTGAAAAAATTTTCTTTTTCCTGGTCTCTTATTTTAGTTTTCTAAATTCCTGCTATGAGTGAGACCATCTGGTATTTTTCTTTTTCTTTCTGACTTACTTCGCTGAGCATGATCCTTTCTAGCTCCATCTGTGTTGCTGTAAACTGCATGTGTTTATCTTTTTTGATTGCTGAGTAGTATTCCATTGCGTATATGTACCACATCTTCTTGATCCAGTCATGTATCTTTGGGCATTTGGTTTGTTTCCATAGCTTAGCTATTGCTAAGCTGCTATAAACATAGCAGCTGCTATAAACATAGGCATACAGGTGCCCTTTGGAATTAATGATTCTGTGTCATTTGGGTATATACCTAGGAGTGGAATTGCTGGATCATATGGAAGCTCTAAGTTCAATAGGTCCAGAAATCTCCACACAGCTCTCCATGGTGGTTGGACCAGTTTGCACTCCCACCAGCAGTGCAGGAGAGTTCCTTTTTCTCCACAACCTCACCAACATTTTTTGTTGCTAGTTTTTTTAATATGTGCCATTCTCACTGGAGTAAGATGGTATCTCATGGTAGTTTTGATTTGCATTTCCCTGATTACAAGTGATGTTGAATGTTTTTTCATATGCCTGAAAAAAAAAGAAGGTAATAGAGGCATCACACTCCCAGACTTCAAACTATACTACAAAGCCATAATCATCCAAACTGCATGGTATTGGAACAAGAACAGACACACGGACCAATGGAACTGAATAGAAAATCCAGAAATAAACCCATAGATTTATGGTCAACTAATCTTTGACAAAGGAACAAAGAATATGCACTGGAGCAAAGAAAGTTTGTTCAATAAATGATGCTGGGAAAACTGGGTCACTAAATGCAAAAGAATGAAGCTTGACTACTACCTCACACCATGCACAAAAACCAACTCAAAATGGATTAAAGAACTAGACATAAGACCTGAAACCATAAAATACCTAGAAGGAAATATAGGCAAAACAGTACATGACATGCACCTCAAAGACATCTTTAGAGACACATCACCCAAAGCAGTGATAGTGAAGGCAAAGATAAACAGCTGGGATTACATCAAATTAAAGAGCTTCTGCACAGAAAAAGAGACAATAACCAAAACACAGAGAAATCCCACTGACTGGGAGAACATTTTTGCATACAACACTAATGACAAAGGACTGATCACAAAAATCTACAAAGAGCTGATGAGACTCAACAAAAACAAATAATCCAGTCCAAAAATGGGCAGAAGAGCTAAAAAGAAACTTCACCAAAGAGGAAGTGCAAAAGCAGTCTTAAGGGAGAAGATAATTGCAAAACAGACCCACATTAAGAAGCAAAAGAAAGTCCAAATAAGCAATCTAATATCACATGTGAAGCAACTTGAAAAAGAGGAACAAACAAGACCCAAAGTTAGCAAAAGGAAGGAAATAATAAAAATATCAGTGAAAATAAATGCAATAGAATTCAAAAAGACTATACAAAAATCAATGAAACTAGGAACTGGTTATTTGAGAAGATAAAGAAAATAATAAACCTCTAGCTAGGCTAACAAAAAGAGAGAGAGAGAGAGAAATCTTTAATTAAAAAAAAAAACAAATAAATGAGGAGAAATCAATAAAAAGTACAGAAATACAAAAGATAATAAGAGATTACTATGAATGAGTATATGCCAAAAAATTCTGTAACCTTGAAGTAATGGACAAATTTCTAAATCAATATAGTCTACCATGACTAACCCAAAAAGAAACAAATGAATTTAACAAACTGATCACAAGCTTAGAAATATAAGCAGTTAATAAAATGTTTCCTGAAAAGTAAACATGATGTCAGATGAATTTTACCAAATCTTTAAAGTCTAATGTCCATCTTGCTCAAAGTGTTTTTAAAAATACAACAAAAAAGAATGCTCCCTAATACATTGTATGATGCCAACACTACCCTAACGCAAAACCAGACAAAGACAGCACAAGACAGGAAAATTAAAAACTGATATATCCCTGATAAACATTGATGCAAACATCTCCAACAAAATACTATGAAATCAAATTCATCAGTATATCACAAGGATTATATACCATGATCAAGTGGGTTTTATCCCAAGAATGCAAGGATGGTTTACTATATGTAAATCAATTAATATAATATATGGACAAAAGTAAACATAAAAATCATACAATAGTATCAACAGAGGCAGAGAAATCATTTGATAAACTTCAGCACAAATATATGATAAAAACTCTAAGTAAGATAAAATAGGGAGATCCTATCTCGATATAACAAAGACCATATATCAAAATCCAACAGTCAATATAATTTTTACTGGTGAAAAATTGAAATCTTTCTCTTTAAAGGGAATATGCCCATATTCCTGCTGCTTCTTGTTTTACCACCAAAGGGAGCAAGGTTTGGGTTTCCCATCTGAAAACTTGCTGATCTAACAAATAGTTTCCAAGTTCTTATTTAGCTTGAGGGCATGCATAATGTTCAATTATCTTCCAAACATGCTAGGTATATTTTTGTTGAAAATCTCTAGTCTGATAGTAATCAAACTAGGACTCAGAAACATAGCCAGGCCTAAAATGCTGCTGGTACTGGGTGGTATTTTGGTTAGCCATACTTTCTGGTTTTACAAAATTGAATCCTGATTTTCAAATGCATGTGCAAAATCGAACCATTTATATTCCCTGTCCACGGTCAGGAGAGTTTTATCCTGTTACTCCCACAAGCCAAAATGGATATGAGTCACTACATGACTAAATCCTGTCCTTGGAACACCCATGTTAGGCTGAAACTCAGGATTCAATGGTCATTCACATGACTCATCTGACTGGACAGCGTGAGTTCATGACATGAACACATTGAGTTTCTTCCACAGAATCTGGGGTGAACATTTCACCAGAGAAAAGCAGGTTGACTTTGATTTCTAGACATTTGACTTTGCTTTCTCAGAGCCCATGCACAGTGCTGAGACCTCTGGACATAGTGGTATTCAGCATGTTGTTTAGGTCTATGTTTTCAAGATATTCTGAAAGTGTGGATTAGGAATATTACTTATTTCTCCAGGAAACAGAGACCAGTTTTGGTTAAATTGTGTAAGTGAAACCCCACAACAATGTTAGAGTTAAGAATTACGACATGCATTTCCTCCCATGTTATCATACACACTGAGACTGCTTTGCCTCTGATTCCCAGATTTGATATATAAAATATTCCTACAAATTTCTGAAGCATTCTTAACCACTGACCATTTGGAGAGAAGGTTAGGTATAAGGAGATATAAGAAGATATAAGGTGTGTTCTCTTGGCTACAAGGCTAAGGTGAATATCTGGAAGGTCATCTGGGACCCTTGCAGCCCGAAGGGCAGAGCTACAAGAAGCCAGCCTCACAGTCACTTAGGGGCCTTTGATCCAGAATTCTCTCTCCTCGATTCAGGTTCCCCAATTGCCCCATTCCTGGGAGAACTGCAGTCCTCTTCATGACTAGCATATCCCAGGATATGATCCCTGATCCTTGTGCTTGTCAAGTAACTGAGATTTCTCCTAAAAATTTCCCTGGTTCCTGCAGATCTAAAGATTGGCTTGAGCTTCATCCCACACCCTGGGCAAATCATCTGCCCAATCTAAGATTTCTCAGAATTCTCAGGAATTTTATATTTTCATGGCTACCTCAATTTCAATTCTCTGTTTCCACTGAAATTTTGTTCTCTCTGTCCTTCTGGAGTTGTTCTCGTCCCAATTAAGTATCAACTCAAATGTGGAATTTAGTCCTTTCTAAAAATAGAGTTTCTTTTTTAGAGTAGTTTTCAGTGACATAAATACTGAAAGGAAAGTACATAGAGTTGCCATTTTGCCACACCCCATATATGCCCAGTCTCCCCCACTATCAACATGCCAAGTTGTAATGGTATATCTGTTATCACTGTTGCCCAAAGTCTAAAGTTTACATTAGCACCCAGTATCGGTTGTGTACATTCTTTGTTGTACATTCGTTTGACAAATGTACAGTCCCAGGTATTCACATATTATAGTGTTATACACAATAGCTTTATTGTCCTAAAAATCTTCTGTGCTTCTATTTATCCAGCCAGAGCCCTGAGTCCCTAGCAATCAAACTTTTTTATTGTCTCCACTGTTTTGCTTTTTCCAGAATGTCATGTAGCTAGAATCACATAGTATGTGGTGTTCTCTCATAGCTGCTTCCTTCACTTAGTAATATGCATATAAGATTCTCACGTGTCTTTTCATGACATGATAGTCATTTCTTTTTAGCACTGAGTAACATTCCAAATTTACCACATATATTTACCCATTCACTAGGGAGAACTTGGTTACTTTTTAGTTTTGGTAATTATGAATCAAGTTGCTATAAACATCTATAGGCAGGTACTTGTGTGGACATAAGTTATCAGCTTGTTTGGATAAATACCAAAAGGTGCTGGGTTGGATAGTTAGAATATGTTTAATTTTGTGAGTAACTGCTGAACTGTCTTCCAAAGTGGCTGAATATTTTGCCCTCCTGACTGTAATGAATGAGAGTTGCACCACATCTTCACCACAATTTGGTGTTAGTATTTGGATTTTATTGGTCATTTTCATAAATATGTAATATTGTCTTGATGCTGCTTTAATCTGCAATTTCCAAATGACATAGGATGTTGAGCCGCTTTTCAGATGCCCATTTGCCATTTGTATGTCTTCTTTGATGAATTACAGTTCAAATCTGATGCTTTTTTTTAATCATGTTATTTGTTTTCTTATTGTTGAGTTTCAAGAGTTCTTTGCATATTTTGGATAAGTACCTTTATCCAAATTTTTGGATAAAAAAATTTTGCAAATCTTTTCCTTTGCAAATAGTCTCTCAGTCTGTGACTTATCTTCTCATTTTTATTTATTTTTTGATGTTTTATTACTTACATTTACAATCTTTAAAAATAGATGAATACATACTCAAATATATGGCATCAGTTATTAGCTTGAGTGCTTTCAGGAGAAAAATGATTGTTATCTTTCTTAATTTCCTTTTTTTTCTAAGATAATACCATAGCTGTTCCAAAGTTTATTTTCAAAGTCTTAAATTAAAATGATCATCCTTGACTTACATGAAATTTTAGTAAAAGTATCTTTTTTTAATTTTATTTTTGTATTCCCCAAACAATTGCAACCCCTTTATTTTGACCCCAATCCCTCCCTTCGCGTCCCCCTCCCCTCATAAAGTGTCTCTGGTTCATAGTTGTTTGTTGATTATGATTTTCACTTTCTTATAGATATTCATTTTCCTGGTCCCTTATTTAAGTTTTCTAGATTCCTGCTATGGGTGAGACCATCCGATATTTTTCTTTTTCTTTCTGGCATGATCCCTTCCAGCGCCATCCATGTTGCTGCAAATTGCATGTGTTTATCTTTTTTGATTGCTGAGTAATATTCCATGGTGTATATGTACCACATCTTCTTGATCCACTCATCTATTTTTGGGCATTTGGGTTGTTTCCAAAGCTTAGCTATTGTAAACAGTGCTGCTATAAACATAGGGGTGCAGGTGCTCTTTGGAGTTGATGTTCCTGTGTCATTTGGGTAAATACCTAGAAGTGGAATTGCTGGATCAATGGAAGCTCTATGTTTAGTAGGTCCAGAAATCTCCACACAGCTCTCCATAGTGGTTGGCCCAATTTGCACTCCCACCAACAGTGCAGGAGAGTTTCTTTTTCTCCACATCCTCGCCAACATTTGTTGTTGCTAGTTTTTTTAATATGTGCCATTCTCACTGGAGTAAGATGGTATCTCATGGTAGTTTTGATTTGCATTTCCCTGATTACGAGTGATGTTGAACATTTTTTCATATGCCTGTTGGCCATTTGTATTTCCTCTTCAGAGAAGTTTCTTTTTAGCTCTTCTGCCCATTTTTTGACAGGAGTATTTTCTTTGTTGTTGTTGAGTCTCATCAGCTCTTTGCAGATTTTTGTGATCAGTCCTTTATCATTAGTGTTGTGTGCAAAAATGTTCTCCCAGTCGCGGGGTTTCTCTTAGTTTTTGTTATTGTCTCTTTTGCTGTGCAGAAGCTCTTTAATTTGATGTAGTCCCAGCTGTTGATCTTTGCCTTCACTATCACTGCTTTGGGTGATGTGTCTGTAAAGATGTCTTTGATGTGCATATCCCATAGTGTTTCGCTTATATTTCCTTCTATGTATTTTATGGTTTCAGGTCTTATGTCTAGTTCTTTAATCCATTTTGAGTTGATTTTTGTGTATGGTGTGAGGTAGTAGTCAAACTTCATTCTTTTGCATGTTATTATCGAAACAAAAAAAATCAAATACTTGGGAATAAATCTAACAAAAGAGGTAAAGGACCTTTACAAAGAAAACTATAAAACACTATTAAAAGAAATAGAAGAAGATACAAAGAAATGGAAAGACATCCCCTGCTCATGGATTGGAAGAATAAACATTATTAAAATGGCCATCCTTCCAAAAGCAATATACAGATTCAATGCTATTCCAATCAAAATTTCAATGTCATTCTTCAAAGAAATAGAACAATTATTGATGAAATTCATATGGAATCACCAAAAACCCCAAATAGCCAAAGCTCTCCTGAAAAAAAAAGAAGGGAATGGAGGCATCACACTCCCAGATTTCAAACTATACTACAAAGCCATAATCATCAAATTGTATGGTATTGGAACAAGAACAGACACACAGACCAATGGAATTGAATAGAAAATCCAGAAATAAACCCACAGATTTATGGTCAACTAATATTTGACAAAGGAGCAAAGAATATGCATTGGAGCAAAGAAAGTTTGTTCAATAAATGGTGCTGGGAAAACTGGGTCACTAAAAGTATCTTTTAATTATGTTTGATAAAAACATTATGAAAACGTTTTCTTTCTGAATCTAAAAGTTTTTTGAGTCTATATACATGGTAGCTGGATGTTAGCACAGAGAAACATTTAAATAAGAAATATTACTTAAATAAGAAAGATTAAAAAAGAAAGATTTTTTTTTAATTTTTATTTTTATGGATATTGTTAATGTTTTGACAGTATAGGATTCCCCCTTCAAGTAGTCATCATAGCACTCCCACTACCAAAGCACCCATAATCTCCACCAAAGTCCATGGTGCTCTCTCTCTGGTCAGCATTTTCACCCCTTCCCCCTCCTGCTCTGAATGCCTCAGATTATGGTCAGCTTTCAAGGGTTGGTTTTAATGTTTGTCTTGATGAGACCCTTTGTTTGATTTCTCTATATTCCACATTTAAGTGACAACATCTGGTATTTATCTTTCTCCTGGCTAAACTTACTGAGCGTAATCCCTTCCAACTCCATTCATGTTGCTACAAATGGCATCAGTAATATTCCATTGTGTATCTATACCACATCTTAATCCACTCCTCTGTTTGGAGGCCTTCAGATTGTTTCCATATCTTGGCTATTGTAAATAGTGCTGTAATAAACATAGAAGAGCAGGTTTCCTTTCAAATTAGTGTTTTTGTGTACTTTGGGTAGATTCCTAGGAGTGCAATTGCTGGACCTTATAGAAGATCCATACTTAGTTTTGTAAGACCCTCCACACTGCTTTCCATGGGGGCTGGACCAGTTTACATTCCCACCAACAATGTATCAGCATTCCTTTATGCCATACCCTCACCAGCACCTGTTGTTTCTGGTCATTTTTTATTTGAAAGATGAAAATGAGTTTTATTTCAACAAAGGGCATAATATGTATGTATTGCCATTCTTTTTTATATTTTATTTTATTTTATACATTTTTTACATCATTTTTCATTTTTGTACAATGTAAGCATTTTCATCTTGGTTATATTCTGCATACAATTCTCCCCCCCCCCTTATCTTGACCCTAATTCCTTCTCCCCTCTCCTCCCAACCTCCGCAGTGTGTCTCTGGCCCACAGTTGCACATGGATCTTGATTTTTACTTTATTATAATTTGTCTTTTACCTGGTCCCTTATTTAAGCTTTCTAAATTCCTGCTATGAGTGAGACCATCCCATATTTTTCTTTTCCTTTCTGGCTTATTTCGCTGAGCATGATCTTTTTTGATTGCTGAGTAATATTCCATTGTGTATATGTACCACATCTTCTTGATCCAGTCATTTATTTTTGGGCATTTACATTGTTTCCATAGCTTAGCTATTGTAAATAGTGCTGCTATAAACATAGAGGTGCAGGTTCTCTTTTGAATTGATTCTTTGTCTTTTGGGTAAATATCTAGGAGTGGAATTGCTGGATCACATGGAAGCTCCATCTTTAGCAGGTTGAGGAATCTCCATGCAGCTTTCCACAGTGGTTGGACAAGTTTGCACTCCCACCAGCAGTGCAGGTAAGTTCCTTTTTCTCCACATCTCACCAACATTTGTAGTAGCTAGTTTTTTAATATGTGCCACTCTCACTGGTGTAAGATGGCATCTCATTGTAGTTGATTTGCATTTCCCTGATTACAAATGATGCTGAACATTGTTTCATATGCCTTTTGGCCATTTGCATTTCCTCTTTGGAGAAGTTCCTTTTTAACCCTTCTGCACATTTTTGACTGGATTATTTTCTTTGTTTTTGTTGAGTCTTATTTCTGGTCTTTTTGATATGGCCACTTTCACAGGTGTGAGGTGGGATCTCATTGTGGTTTTGATTTGCACTGCCTGATGATAAGTGATGATGAGAAATGTTTTTTCATATGCCTATTGCCATCAGTATGTCATCTTTGGAGAAGTGCCTATTGAGTCTTTTGCCTATTTTTTTTTTTAAACATCAGTTATAAACTTAAGACATTTATTTTCTTTCAAATATTAAATTTTATTTTTATATTCCCCCATACAATTGCAAACGCCCCATTCTGACCCCAATCCTTCCCCTCCCGCCCCCCACCCCCCAAAAGGTGTCTCTGGTTCATAGTTTTTTGTTGATTTTGATTTTCACTTTCTTATATTCATTTTCCTGGTCCCTTATTTAAGTTTTCTAGATTCCTGCTATGAGTGAGACCATCCGGTATTTTTCTTTTTCTTTCTGGCTTATTTCGCTGAGCATGATCCCTTCCAGCGCCATCCATGTTGCTGCAAATTGCATGTGTTTATCTTTTTTGAATGCTGAGTAATATTCCATGGTGTATATGTACCACATCTTCTTGATCCACTCATCTATTTTTGGGCATTTGGGTTGTTTCCAAAGCTTAGCTATTGTAAACAGTGCTGCTATAAACATAGGGGTGCAGGTGCTCTTTGGAATTGATGTTTCTGTGTCCTTTGGGTAAATACCTAGAAGTGGAATTGCTGGATCATATGGAAGCTCTATGTTTAGTAGGTCCAGAAATCTCCACACAGCTCTCCATAGTGGTTGGACAAGTTTGCACTCCTACCAACAGTGCAGAAGAGTTCCTTTTTCTCCACACCCTCGCCAACATTTGTTGTTGCTAGTTTTTTTAATATGTGCCATTCTCACTGGTGTGAGATGGTATCTCATGGTAGTTTTGATTTGCATTTCCCTGATTACAAGTGATGTTGAACATTTTTTCATATGTCTGTTGGCCATTTGCATTTCCTCTTCAGAGAAGTTTCTTTTTAGCTCTTCTGCCCATTTTTTGACTGGATTATTTTCTTTGTTGTTGCTGAGTCTCATCAGCTCTTTGCAGATTTTTGTGATCAGTCCTTTATCATTAGTGTTGGGTGCAAAAATGTTCTCCCAGTTGGTGGGGTTTCTCTTTGTTTTTGTTATTGTCTCTTTTGCTGTGCAGAAGCTCTTTAATTTGATGTAGTCCCAGCTGTTGATCTTTGCCTTCACTATCACTGCTTTGGGTGATGTGTCTCTAAAGATGTCTTTGAGGTGCAAATCCCGTAGTGTTTCGCCTATATTTCCTTCTATGTATTTTATGGTTTCAGGTCTTATGTCTAGTTCTTTAATCCATTTTGAGTTGATTTTTGTGTATGGTGTGAGGTAGTGGTCAAGCTTCATTCTTTTGCATGTAGCGACCCAGTTTTCCCAGCACCATTTATTGAACAAACTTTCTTTGCTCCAATGCATATTCTTTGCTCCTTTGTCAAAGATTAGTTGACCATAAATCTGTGGGTTTATTTCTGGATTTTCTATTCGATTCCATTGGTCTGTATGTCTGTTCTTGTTCCAATACCATGCAGTTTTGATGATTATGGCTTTGTAGTATAGTTTGAAGTCTGGGAGTGTGATGCCTCCATTTCCTTCTTTTTTTTTCAGTAGAGCTTTGGCTATTCGGGGTTTTTGGTGATTCCATATGAATTTCATCAATAATTGTTCTATTTCTTTGAAGAATGCCATTGAGATTTTGATTGGAATAGCATTGAATCTGTATATTGCTTTTGGTAGGATGGCCATTTTAATAATGTTTATTCTTCCAATCCATGAGCATGGGATGTCTTTCCATTTCTTTGTGTCTTCTTCTATTTCTTTTAACAGTGTTTTATAGTTTTCTTTGTATAGGTCCTTTACCTCTTTTGTTAGATTTATTCCCAAATATTTGATTTTTTTTTGTTTCGATAATAAAAAGGGTGGTTTTTTTGATTTCTTCTTCTTCAGATTTATTGTTTGTGTATAGGAAGGCTACTGACTTTTGCGTGTTGATTTTGTATCCTGCCACTTTACTGAATTGATTGATGAGTTGAATTAGTTTTTCTGTGGAGATTTTGGGGTTCTCTATGTATATTATCATATCATCTGCAAATAGTGATAGTTTGACTTCTTCTTTTCCTATTTGGATTCCTTGGATGTCTTTCTCTTGTCATATTGCTCTGGCTAGGACTTCCAGTATTATACTGAAAAGCAGTGGTGAGAGTGGACATCCTTGTCTTGTTCCAGATCTTAATGGAATTGCTTTCAGCTTTTCACCATTGAGAATGATACTGGCTGTTGGCTTGTCATAGATGGCCTTTATGATGTTGAGGTATGTTCCTTGTATCCCAAGAATTTCAAGGGCTTTTATCATGAATGGGTGTTGCACTTTGTCGAAAGCTTTCTCAGCATCTATTGATATTATCATATGGTTTTTATATTTCTTTTTGTTGATGTGTTGGATAACGTTGATTGATTTTCGGATGTTAAACCATCCTTGTGCCCCTGGAATGAATCCAACTTGGTCGTGGTGAATTATCTTATGGATACATTGTTGGATTCTGATAGCTAAAATTTTATTGAGGATTTTTGCATCAGTGTTCATTAGGGAGATTGGCCTATAGTTTTCCTTTTTTGTGTTGTCCTTATTCGGTTTTGGTATTAGTGTAATATTGGCTTCATAGAACGTGTTTTGTATTGTCCCTTCCTTCTCAATTTTTTGGAAGAGTTTGTGAAGGATAGGCACTAATTCGTCTCTGAATGTTTGGTAGAATTCATTTGTAAATCCATCAGTTCCTGGGCTTTTGTTTTTGGGGAGGTTTTTGATTACCATTTCAATTTCACTAATTGTAATTGGTCTGTTTAGGTGTTCTATTTCTTCTTTATCTAGCTTTGGGTGATTGTAGAGTTGTAGGAATTTGTCCATCTCCTCTAGATTGTTGAACTTGTTTCCATATAACTGTTCATAGTAGTTACTGATTATTCTTTTGATTTCTGCTGTGTCCGTTGTGATTTCTCCTCTTTCATTTATGATCCTGTGTATTTGTGCTTTCTCCCTTTTTTCCTTTGTGAGCCTGGCTAGGGGTTTGTCTATTTTATTGATTTTTTCAAAGAACCAGCTCTTGGTTTCATTGATCTTTTGGATTGTTTTTTTAGTTTCAATTTCATTTATTTCTGCTTTGGTTTTTATTATTTCTTTTCTTCTACTGGTTTTGGGGTTTTTTTGTTGTTCTTTTTCTAGATCTTTGAGCTTCGAGATTAGGTTGTTTCTTTGAGTTCTTTCTTGTTTTTTGATGTGAGCTTCTATTGCTATATATTTTCCTCTTATTACTGCTTTTGCTGCATCCCATACATTTAGGATATTGGTGTCCTCCTTGTCATTCAATTCAAAGAATTTTTTAATTTCTTCTTTGATCTCCTCGTTAGTCCAGTGGTCTTCCAGTAGTGTTTTTGCCTATTTTTTAATTGGGTTCTTTGTTTTCTTCTTTTTGAGTTATATGCACTCTGTGTACAACTTTGATATCAGCCTCTTGTCAGATATATAGTGTGCAAATATTTTCTTCCATGCAGTAGGGTTTCTCTTCACTTCTGACATCTTCCCCTTTGGGACCTCACACTTTTGGTCAGGTGTTAGTGAGGTGTCAAGGGAGGTCTCAAGGCCTCTTGTCTTCTCATTGTCTTGAGAATGATAGTTATTTTTATTCGCAATCTTTGAAGATACAGTTCTGTCTTCTGGTTTCTACTATTGTAATTGGTATAATGGCTCCAATTCTTTCTTTCAGGTTTATAAAATGGTTTTTCTCTTTATTTTTAGAAATTTGTAATACTGTATTAATCCAGATATCGGTTTATCTTTATTTACCTTTTGTAGAATGATCACACATGCTTAATGTGGGATTAATAGTCTCATCAGTTCTAGAAAATAATTAAGCCATTTGTCTTATCAAATTGTCTTTCTCTTATTCTCTTTATTCTCTTCTTCTGGTACTCTTTAGATTTACATGGAACTTCTCATTTTAGCCTTCAGGTCTTTAACTGTTGTTTCATATTTTTCATCTCTTTAGTTCAGGTTACATTTTCCATAATTTTCTCAGTTCTATCTTTTTGTTTGTGAATGCTAATGCAGCTGTGTTTGATCTATTAATTACCTGTTATTAGTTTTTTTAATTGATGCCGTAACAAATTCCAGAAATTAAGCAGCTTCAAGCACTCATCTATTATCCCATGGCTTCTGTAGTCAGATGGTGTGTTAGGGTCTCACCAGGTTGAAATCAAGGGTCCAGTCATGGCAGTGGTTGTCATATGGAACTTGGAGACCTTTACTAAAATCCCTATTGGTTGGGAGAATTCAGTTCTTTGCAGTTGAAGGGCTGTGATCCCTGTTTCCTTGACTTGTGACTCTTTATCTTCCAGTCAACAATGACACATCAGTCCTCATCCTTCTGATCTAGGACTTACCTTTCTGCTGTATTACCCTCAATCCCTGTTCTTACCTTCCTCTTTTGCTTCTCAGGGCTCATAGGATTACATAGGACTTCTCTGGATAATCTAGGATAATCTCCTAATTTTAAAGTCATTTAATTAGTAACTTTAATACATCTGTAAAATTCCTTTTACCATATAATGTAATATAACCTTGGAGTAACCCAAGAGGCAGAGATCATAAGGGTCCAAATTGTGCCTGTTACATTATTCACTGAGGTTTTTTGTTTTATTGACTATATATTTCATTTCTAGAAATTCTAGAAGGGAAGGCTGCCAAATCTTCCTATATTATTTTATGGTGACCTTTATTTACAAATGATTTTAGTTTCTTCTTATAGCTTTCACCATTATTATCTGATTTTCCTGTGAAATCCTTGGTAACTGTTAAGTCTTGTGATCTTATCCATAACCAAGTGGTGCCCTAGAGTAAGCTCATGAGAGCTGCTTTTGTGCATTTCTTCCCAACTTTGCACTCAGTGATTTGACATTGGTAATTCAATGTCAGCCATAATGGGAGAACTTATGCCATGGAAATTCGCAAATGCTACAAGTCAGCAAAAAGTTTTTTTTGAGAGTTGGTTTATCAGAATGCAGATCATTGTTTATAATAGATTTTGAATTTTGTGTTTCGAGCTTAAGTTGTACAGGGATTTAAATGTACCTGCACTGAGGGTTTTGCAGTTGCCTTTGCAAGTTATGTTATCAGCCTGGAATCACCTTCTAGTGCTTTTTTCTTAGTGAGGGAGTTCCAGGAGCATGAGGTGGGGTGTGTAAATTCAAACCTCAACAACATTTGAAACAGAGGTTGGTGGTCACTTAATCTCAGAGAACTTTGTCTTCTTTTTTTCACACAGGGACCAGGTCAGATTAAGTCTAACAAGTCATTTTCTCTTAGGGCCAGTGAGCTGAATTTTCTAGTTCATCCCTTCACTGTATGAATTGTTGAATAGATTATTGAATGACCCTTATCCAGTGATTTTCAAATTATGTTCCCTGAAGCTCTGTGGGATTATAATAAATGATCTGAGTGGCTAATTCATGGAACAAAGGAAAAATGGACAAACTCTTCCCTCCATCCTATAAACCAAAGTAGCACAACTTTCTTTCCTCTTTACACTACCACAAAGAATACACACACACACACATACACACATATACACACATACACACACACACACATCTTTTATCTATGGCATATAAGTCTTCCTGAAAATATCACAATGAACCGAGTTCCACTTTTTTAAATTATCAGATTTTTTAGATATTCCAAACCCTCTACTTTTTAAGGGGGGAAATATAGGCACAGAGGTGTTAGCCAGTGATGTGTGATATAAATCTGTATATAAGCAAAAAGAATTGAGACTTGAATTCAGGTTCAAAATAAGTAGGAATGATAGTTGGATCAAAAATTTAAAAAGTCTTTCTGTAACTGGAGATACCTTGTGTGAGAAGATTAGGGCTTAGTTTCTGATCAATATGATAGAACAACATGAAAGTGATTTGTCAGTAACTAAAGTTTTTAATTATATTACTATCAGGCTGCCTAGCAATATTTGCTATTATTTTCTGTGCAATGTTCTATGCAATGCTAAGCACTTCATATGCACTATCACATTTAATCTACAAAACAATCCAGGAAGACAAACACTGCCATTATCTAATTTTATGGAAGAAGAGAATGAGACTCAGAAAGGTGAGGTTGCTGTTGTCTCATCACCAGGCAGCAGTGGAGTGAGGACTGAACCCCAGGTGTCTCCGTCCAGAGTCCAAAGCTTCCCTGCTGCCTCTGCTGCCTCCCCTCCTCCATGGCACCTGCTGAAGGCAGTCAGTGCCACAGAAGCTGCAAACAGCTTGAGCACATTAACTCTCAGCTGCATCAAATAACTGCAGTTGATTACTTGAAGATTCTGTATTTGCAAATTCTCCAACTCTAAAATTTATTTTTTTCCAAAATCAATACTCTAGAAGTTTTCTCTTTTTGTTATTGGAATGTGCAGATGCAGAGGGTAAATAACTTGAGTTGAGGGAGGTAACACTTTCCCAGCTTAGGTGGAATAAGGCTACTGTAGAGTAAAGAAAATGTCAGGCTTTTCTGCCCTTCCGCCATCAGGATAGATGATGGATCCTTGAGGTCCTGAATGCATGCCTGATGGCGGGCACCTGGAGTAGGGTATAGGCCTAGGTAGATGGGATTCACCTGGGCTAAGACTGTGCTTTTTAAGGGCGGTGTCACGGGGACACCAGCAGAAGCTGAAAGAGAAGCCAAGAACGAACAGAAGCCGAGAGAGAAGCAGAGAAGGCTGGAGAGCTCAGATAGAGTGAAGACTTGCTGGGGGCTGGGAGGCCAGCCAGCCCCCCAGCACCCTTGCCTGCCATGTACCTAGTAATCCCAATAAAAGACCTGCAAAAACCACTGAGGACTCTGACTCCTCCTTTACCTGGTCTGCTGGATCCTGGAAAACCTGCACTGTGCCCATTCCTGCCCTTACAGCTACTCTCTGCCTTTTCATTTCTGCTCACAGGATTGTGAACAAGTGTCCTTCTCACAACATACTTAGTGCCACATTCTTCCCATTTTTTTGTGCTTTTTGCTAGTGATTTCTTGTAAAGTTCAGGAATGGACACAGTGCAGGTTTTCTAGGATCCAGCAGACCAGGTAAAGGAGGAGTCAGAGTCCTCAGTGGTTTTTACAGGTCTTTTATTGGGATTACCAGGTACATGGCAGGCAGGGGTGCTGGGGGGCCGGGAGGCTGGCAGGCCTCCCAGCCCCCAGCAAATCCGCTCTCTCTCGGGCTCTCTGGCGTTCTCTGCCTCTGCTTCTCTTGCTTCTCTCTCAGCTTCTCTTTCGGCTTCTGCTGGTGTTCCCGTGATGCCGCCCTTAAAAGCCCAGTCTTAGCCCAGGTGAATCCCATCTAGCTATGCCCACACCCTACTCCAGGTGCCCGCCTTCTGGCATGCATTCAGGACGGCAAGGATCCATCAACTATCCTGATGGCGGGAGGACAGAAAAGCCCGGCATTTTCTTTACCCTACATTTCTCTATTTGAAATGGCCCCCAAGGGTAGTACTGATGTGATGTCTGTGCAAGAAAGCTATGATCTGCCTCATGGAGAAAAGGATGTGTTAGATAAGCTTCTTTCAGGCATGAGTTATAGAGTAGTTGGCCATGAGTTCAATGTTAATGAATCAACTTTATATATTAAATAAGATGTCTTTAAGTAGAAACACACATAAAACAAGGTTAAGTATTGATCAGCTGATGAGAATGTAAGCAGAGGCTACCAGGCACCAGCCCTGCATTCCCCTGAGGGCAATGATTCAGTATTTGCTAATTCAGTGTTCCTGGCAACTTTTAGAACAGAACTACTGTGCTTAACAAAAATCGGCTAGTCTTCATCCTGCCTCATAACCAGCCTTCCCTGAGTCTTTTAACTAAGGCGGCACCTTGGGAGGATCAAGTATATGAAACCCCCTTATCTATACTAGCTTGTGGATTAACCACTGGCAGCTCTGCCTGACCTGACCAACCTGCAAGGCCTTTCAAGCAGTACCCTCAGCACCTGCTTTACCCTCTACAGAGGGGAGCCTGACTAATCGGGAGAGAAACTCCCTCAAAAAGGCAAATAGTGAGTAGAGTGTACATATGGTGGAAAACAAATGGTTCCTGGTACCACGTCGTGGAAATTATCTCCCCGAGGGAGATAAAGAGCAAGGGTGGGGGCCAGCTGGCACTGCTGAGTCCCCTCCTCCATCACATGCCCCATTAGTGACGTGTGCACCAGCCTCTCTGAGAAAACTCCAGCCCTACACTCAACACTCTCACCCGCTATTGTGTGGTGCTGTGTGGACGCTGCACACCATGGCTGTGACCGCCTGCCAGGGCTTAGGGTTCGTGGTGTCCTTGATCGGGATAGCGGGCATCATTGCCGCCACCTGCATGGACCAGTGGAGCACCCAAGACTTGTACAACAACCCAGTGACTGCTGTCTTCAACTACCAAGGGCTCTGGCGCTCCTGCGTCCGGGAGAGCTCAGGCTTCACCGAGTGCCGAGGTTACTTCACCCTGCTGGGGCTGCCAGGTAAGGGCCGAGCACCTGAGGACACCTGGCACGGGAGACTGCACCGCTATCTGCTATCTGGGGCACTACAGAGGGACCCCGGGGTGGGGAGGACAATCCCACCACCAGAGTCAGAGCGGAAGGGCAGCAAACTTAGGGAGCAGAGAGTTCTGGAGCTGGCAGGACTCCTGTTTGGGGTTCATGGTGTCCCTGATAGGTGCTTAAGTCCCCAAAGGGCATACTTTTTTTTAAATAACTCCTGTGTACGCAATGACATTGAGTCTCAGTCACCCACAGGAAGAGGATTCAGAAGGCCCAAGTTGTAGCCAATTCCTCCCTTTAGCCCTAAGATCCCCCTTCCTGAGTTGGGAGCTGTGAATCTCCTAAGAGCTCCTGTCCAGGCAGACTCCAGGGAAGCCCAAGCAGCCAGCAGCAACAGCAAGGGAGCAGAGGAGAGGAAATAAGTGAGTGCCATGTCTCTGGGGAGTGCAGATGGGCCCTTTCTGCGGCCTCCAGGCTTCATGCTGGCCACATGGAACCGATTCAGGGGTTCTGTGTGCAGAGGGCTCTGCTATGGGAAGTGAGTCTGCCACGCACAGCACTGAGTGTGGGCTGTGATGGCTGCCTCCCAGACCCTTCTTAGTTGCCCAAGGGTTGTTGTTTCTTTATTTAGTGGATTGGTCATTTCAACTTGAAGAAAGATTCAAGTCTCAAGGTTAGAATATGTAAAAAATGTCTTTCCCTCAGGTAACAGAATAAGATGATGAATAAACTTGTCATTTTATTTGTTACTTATTTGTTCCTTTCATAAATACATAGCAATGTCTTGAAAGAGGCATTGATCTAAGGTGGGCATTGAAAGGGGCATCAGAAGTAGAACATACAGGACTTTCCACTCCAGGGACTTGCCATCTGACTGCAGGGTTGAGACTCCACCACAAGGCATTCATTCTTTCAGGCATTCCACACACTGATGGAGGACTTGCTGTAGGTCAAGATATTGTAGGCCCAGCATCCCCCCCAAAAAATATGATCAGGGATACGAGGATTGTCACACCAAGGTGCCGAGTGAGGAGGACAAAGGACCAGTGCTGCAGAAGAGGAGGTGCAGATGAACCCAGGAGAGGGTCTACCCATGGGTAAAACCACATATAGCCTGGAAAGGTCCCTAGGGATATGGAAAGGGAAGCATCACAGAAGGGAAAACAGTGTGGACAAAACCATAAGGCTGCTATCTTCTGAGTCTTACTTGCATGAAATGAAGGAATGGATTTGGCTGGACAGGAGGGTTTATGTGGCACGGATCGTGAAAAACATTGAATGACATGCTAAGGTAGTTAGAAGCTCTGAAAGGTTTTTTGGTATTTGTGTGTGTGTGTGTGTGTTTTAAAGATTATAGTACTTCAAGACCAGTAATCCTACAAGAGAATGCAGGAGGACAAAGGCAGTAGATGCAGAGTAAGAGAAAAGAGCTCAGTATAAAGAGGAGAACATGGGTCAGAGTAGTGGGTGACCAGCTGCCGGTTCAACAGGATATCCCTACACTTGGGACGGGGGAAAGGTGAACCTCTCCTATTTCATTCTGTTCTCCCTCCCTCCTTAGCTCTGGGTCTAGCCACCTGACCTTGGGGTTCTCCTTTACCTTCAAAATACCCAGAATCTGTCCAGAGACTGGGACCCAGGGTCCATGCAGAGCTAGAAGCCATGACATAGACAATCACCCTGGGGCTAACTTCATGCTGCACAGACCACCCGCATGCCACGTGAGGGGTTCACACTGCTTGAAAAGGGCAAACAACTGTGTTAAATCCTGCACTAGCTCTTGAGAAAGCCACTGCCTTGTACTATGTTGTATAATCTCTATAATCTCGTGAGTTTGGTGTTGTTCACCTTTGGGACACAAGGAGACTGAGTTTGAGTGACTTGCCCAAGGACACATACAGATGAAGGCAGGGTTCAGACCCTGTCCTGCCTGCACTCAAGGCCAACTTGTAGCCCTAACTGGGAGTGCTGAGCCTCTCAGACACAATGCAGAAATCTCCCTGACTCGACATAGAAGCCTTTCTAGCCTCTCTTCTTGCCTAAACCTGGTGTCTAAGCCTTACATCTTACATCTGACAGATGGAGACTCAGCAGGGTCAAGTAGCTTGCCCAAGTTCCTGAAGTTAAAAATAGGCCAGACTGAAATTGTTGGCTAAATCTTCTCTTAGAAACTCTGTGTGTGTGTGTGTGTGTGTGTGTGTGTGTGTGTGTGTGTGTAAAAAATGTGACTAGACAGTTTAGAGAAATATTTTTCAAAAAAGAGTTTTGTAGAAATCCCTTCTTTAAAAAATTCTTTCAGACCCTCAATGTTGATTTAAATTATACTTATTTTAATGTAACTTTAACAGAAGCAAGTATAATAATAGATTTAAATTCCTTATCCATATAATCTTACACGATTACAAAAGCCACCCTTGCAAATATAATATAATTAGCACCAAAAAAACTAATAAACCTAAATTTAAAAATTAATTTGGTGTTACTGATAGTTAATTTGAATTTGGAGTTTAAGTGGACAAAGACAACCTCAAGTCCAATTTTGTGTTTCACTTGTGTCAGTGTTTTGACTTCAATATTATTAGTGCAAATTCTCTACAGGTTCATCTTTAAAAATGACATTAATAAGTTCGAGGTACTTGAGTCTCCCACTTAGCCATAACCCCAGCAGGGAATCACTCGATATTGTCTGTGATACCTGTGACTTGACAGCTAACCCTTTGTAGTGGTCTTGTTCATCTGAGGTAAGGTGTACTGTGGTACTATTTTAAGGCATCTCTAAAGCTATCAACCCAATTTTTTCTACTGGAGAGAGAAAATTCTCTGCTGTACATTTACTGCATTAATCAGTTATGTGTCAAAGCCAGAGCTGCACAGTGTTATGGTGGTACTCTTCTGGCACTGACATGGGGTACAGGAGCAGTTTGGGATGCCAGTGCTGCAGGGTGGGGACAACCTCCCCATGCTATTTCTGTTTGAATTAGAGTGAACCCTTTGTTCCTGCAGCAACTGAAGACATTATGTGACTGTCCCCTGTGTAAGAAAGATCATAACCGTCAACATAATATAAAAATGGCCAGCAGAGGATCTGGAGCATACTTGCTTTCATTTATTTTTCATTGCTGTTGAAATAAAAGCACAAATTTTTTGAATTTCTATTGAGAAGCTATACACTCCTGAAAATGCAAATGCAGGCTCAGGTTTAGAGGGAATAATTCCAGAGAAACCCTAGGCATATGATTAGTGATCATCTTCCTAGACCAAATTATTTCACTAGGCCAATAATTGGCAGCCAACCTGTTCTGGGTTGACTGGGTGTAGACAAGGTCCCCTTTTGGCAGAGACAGAATGGAAAAGCAAATACCTCTGGTGCTTTCACACACAGTGAGGTAATAGAAAATAAAAAATAACACAGGAATTGTGGCATTAAAAGGAACATTTATTCATTCAACAAACATTTGCTGAGCAAGTACTAGGTTCCAGGTTATCTGTACTTGGGGACTATGGACATCAAAAAGCTCTTAATAGAAAGAGAGACATACTAGTAAAGAGACCATTCCAGTCCATGGGTCTCAGCTTTGGCGCTATTGGCATTCTGGACCATATAATTCTTAATGGAATGCTGTCCCATGTATTATAGGGTAGTTAGCAGCACCCCTGGCCTTCACCCACCAGCAACACTCTCCTCCTCAGTTGTGACAACAAAAATGTAGGTGTTACTATGTATCCATTTGGGGCACAGTGAGCCCCAGTTCAGAATCACTGTGGTGGAGTTTAGTGAGAACCATGTATGGAACAAGAGGTAAAGAAATGATAGCTGAGCTGATTACTAATAACATATGTGAGTTACCTAAGATGATAAAGAGGTAAAGGACTTTTCAGAAAGAGAGAACATCATCTGGAAAAACCACAGGCTTATGAGAGAGTACAGTGTGTTAACAAAATTAATATAATTTAGTTATGCTTGAAAAAAGAAGCTTTATGAAGAAAAATGTAAAAGGATTTATACACATATATATTATAGGCTCCTCGATAGGAATATTGTAAAGATGTGAATTTTGTCCCTAATTAATGCATAATGATAATTATTAATTTACTATTAATAATAAAATTTATTGAGCCCTTACTATGCACCAGTCATTGGTTTAAGAAATTAACACATACCAATGTATAATTTGTATAATTATATACATATATAAAAATTACCTGTACATACTTTAATTTTCACAATCCTATTGAGTAAGTGGTGTCATTATCACCACTTTATAGATGAGGAATTGGAAGTCCAGAGAGACTAATAAATGTGACTAATGACACTGTAATAGTGTCAGGGGGAGGATTCAAACCCAGGCAGATTTCCTCCAGAATCTAAGTTCTTTTCCATTACAAGAATTCTAATCAAAATATCAGTAAGAGTTTTCCTTGACAGTGTTAAAAGTAGTGGGCTAAATCTGCCAGATATTCAACCAAATTCTGAAGCTGCAATAATTAAAAGTGCTCTTTGGTCCAAAGATGGACACATAGGTCAATGAAACAAAATTAAAAATTAGAAACACATATATGTGAATTTAACATACACAGAGGAGTTTTTATAAAGCAATAGAAAATGTAAAGTTATTTAATAAGTACTGCAGAAATTATACATTAGTTTTTTTAAGGGAAAAAAGAATTATAGTATCAACCAATATATATATATATATACCAAAGTAGATTTCAGGTTAATTAAATGTAAAAAAGTACAAGAAATATTTTTAATTTTCTAAAATAGTTTCTATATCCTAAATGGAAAATAAATTCCCAAGCATAGAAATGACAGGGGAAAACATAAAGGAAGAGTAAACTCATTTGATTCCATCTTTCAACAAATATTTTTTAATCTATAAATTTATTTATTTTATTTATTATTTTTAATTTTATATATTTTTACATCATTTTCATTTTTGCACAATGTATGCATTTTCATCTTGGTTATAGTCCCGATACAATTCCTACCCCACCTTGTTTTGACCCTCCTCCCTCCTCCCTTCCCCCCATAGTGTATCACTGGTTTATAGTTGCTTGTTGATTTTGATTTTTACTTTATTATAATTAATCTTTTTCCTGGTCCCTTATTTAAGTTTTATAAATTTCTGCTATGAGTGAGACCATCTGGTATTTTTTCTTTTTCCTTCTGGCTATTTTTCTGAGCATGATCCCTTTCAGCTCCATTCATGTTGCTGCAAATTGCATGAGTTTTTTTTTGATTGCTGAGTAATATTCCATGGTGTATATGTACCACATCTTCTTGATCCAGTCATCTATTTTTGGGCATTTGGGTTTTTTACATAGCTTACCTATTATAAATAGTGCTGCTATAAACATAGGGGTGCAGGTGCCCTTTGGAATTACTGTTTCTGTATCCTTTGGGTAAATACCTAGGATTGAAATTGCTGGATCATATGGAAGCTCCATCTTTAGCAGGTTGTGGAACTCCACACAGATTTCCATAGTGGTTGGACCAGTTTGCACTCCCACCAGCAGTGCAGGAGAGTTCCTTTTTCTCCACAACCTCGCCAACATTTGTTGTAGCTAGTTTTTTTAATATGTGCCATTCTCACTGGTGTAAGATGATATCTCATTATAGTTTTGGTTTGCATTTCCCTGATTACAAGTGATGTTGAACATTTTTTATATGCCTGTTGGCCATTTGCATTTCCTCTTTGGAGAAAATTTTTTCAATAAAGGGTGCTGGGAAAACTGGGTCTCTACATGCAAAAGATTGAAGCTTGACTACTACCTCACACCATGCACAAAAACCAACTCAAAATGGATTAAAGAACTAGACATAAGATCTGAAAGCATAAAATATATAGAAGGAAATATAGGTGAAATACTATATGACATACACCTCAGTAACATCTTTAAAGACACATCACCCAAAGCAGTGGTAGTGAAGGCAAAGATAAACAGCTGGGACTACATCAAATTAAAGAGCTTCTGTACAGCAAAAGAGACAGTAACCAAAACAAAGAGACACCCCACTGACTGGGAGAAAATTTTTGCACCCAACACTAATGATAAAGGACTGATCACAAAAATCTGCAAAGAGCTGATGAGACTCAGCAACAACAAAGAAAATAATCCAGTCAAAAAATGGGCAGAAGAGCTAAAAAAAAACACAAATATTTTTTAAGCCCGTATTATGCACCAGGTACTGGGAGCACATAAATGGAATACATTGTATTTTTTCTAAAACTATGAAAAAATTTCAAATAATCAATGAGCAAAGATCTTTTCCATAATCACAGTAATATATAGACTCATAACAAATAAATAATTCATATAAATTTATAGGAAAAGTATGAAGATTCCATTAAATAAATGACAAAAAATATAAATTAACAATTCAAGCAAAGAAAAAATAAATGCTTCATAAATGTTTATTTAAAAAAGTTTCCAACTCATTAAAAAAATCAAAGCAGGGGCCTCCCCAGTGGCGCATCGGTTGAGCGCTGGGTTGCGAAGCTGCCCGCGGCCTCTGCGGCGCCAGTTCGATCCCCGGCTGCTCCCCGGCCACCAGAGGAGGGTCCCACATGGCGCTCAGACCTCTCCTGCCGCCCGCTGCTCCCCTCAGCAGTGTACTTCAGTCCTTCTGCCTGCTCTGCTCCCCACTCTGGCTCTGGTGAATTCTCTCACCCTCCCGCGCTTCTGACTGTACCCAGTGCATGTATAAACAAACAAAAAAAAAAAAATCAAAGCATTGTAAATTAGAACACATGATCATGTATAATTTACCAAATTCACAATGTAGGTAAGAGTGTAGGTAAGAGACAAGACATTCAAATACCTCTGCTGAGTATAAAATTCGTAGAAAAAAAAATCTCAATGTACATTAAAAAATTATTTAAAGCATCACATATTTAGACATATTAAGGAACCTATCCTTAAAAGATAATCAGAAATGCTGACAGAGAGTTACATGTAAAAATGTCCATGATAACATTGTTTTTCAAAAAGAATCAGGAAAGGGGCATAATCTAACTTAAGAATAGGTGCTGTTTCCAAAATATATCAGAAAACTGTTGTCCTCTCTGAAAACAGACATCAGAGAAAACACATACGTAGTGGGAGACTTCAACACACCACTATCAACAATGGATAGATCAACAAGACAAAAAATAAGTAAAGAAACCAAAGCTCTAAATAAGGACCTAGAGCAATTGGGCTTAACAGACATCTATAGAACACTAAACCCCAAAAAAACGGAGTACACATTTTTCTCAAGCGCACACGGATCATTCTCCAGGATCGATTACATACTGGGGCACAAGACAAACATCAACAGATACACCAAGATTGAAATCATATCAACCATCTTTTCTGACCATGAAGGCATCAAACTAGAAATAAACCATAAAAAGAAGGCAAGGAACTTTCCTACCTCATGGAGATTAAAAACCACACTACTGGAAGACCATTGGACTAATGAGGAGATCAAAGAAGAAATTAAAAAATTTTTTGAATTGAACGACAAGGAGGACACCAATATCCTAAATGTATGGGATGCAGCAAAAGCAGTAATAAGAGGAAAATATATAGCAATAGAAGCTCACATCAAGAAACAAGAAAGAACGCAAAGAAACAACCTAATCTCGAAGCTCAAAGATCTAGAAAAAGAACAACAAAAAAACCCCAAAACCAGTAGAAGAAAAGAAATAATAAAAACCAAAGCAGAAATAAATGAAATCGAAACTAAAAAAACAATCCAAAAGATCAATGAAACCAAGAGCTGGTTCTTTGAAAAAAAATCAATAAAATAGACAAACCCTAGCCAGGCTCACAAAGGAAAAAAGGGAGAAAGCACAAATAAACAGGATCATCAATGAAAGAGGAGAAATCACAACGGACACAGCAGAAATCAAAAGAATAATCAGTAACTACTATGAACAGTTATATGGAAACAAGTTTAACAATCTAGAGGAGATGGACAAATTCCTACAACTCTACAATCACCCAAAGCTAGAAAAAGAAGAAATAGAACACCTAAACAGACCAATTACAATTAGCAAAATTGAAATGGTAATCAAAAACCTCCCCAAAAACAAAAGCCCAGGACCTGATGGATTTACAAATGAATTCCACCAAACATTCAGAGACGAATTAGTGCCTATCCTTCACAAACTCTTCCAAAAAATTGAGAAGGAAGGGACAATACCAAACACGTTTTATGAAGCCAACATTACACTAATACCAAAACCGAACAAGGACAACACAAAAAAGGAAAACTACAGGCCAATCTCCTTAATGAACACTGATGCAAAAATCCTCAATAAAATTTTAGCTATCAGAATCCAACAATGTATCCATAAGATAATTCACCACGACCAAGTAGGATTCATTCCAGGGACACAAGGATGGTTTCACATCCGAAAATCAATCAACGTTATCCAACACATCAACAAAAAGAAATATAAAAACCATATGATAATATCAATAGATGCTGAGAAAGCTTTCGACAAAGTGCAACACCCATTCATGATAAAAGCCCTTGAAATTCTTGGGATACAAGGAACATACCCCAACATCATAAAGGCCATCTATGACAAGCCAACAGCCAGTATCATTCTCAATGGTGAAAAGCTGAAAGCAATTCCATTAAGATCTGGAACAAGACAAGGATGTCCACTCTCACCACTGCTTTTCAATATAATACTGGAAGTCCTAGCCAGGGCAATAAGACAAGAGAAAGACATCCAAGGAATCCAAATAGGAAAAGAAGAAGTCAAACTATCACTATTTGCAGACGATATGATATTATACATAGAGAACCCCAAAAACTCCACAGAAAAGCTAATTCAACTCATCAATCAGTTCAGTAAAGTGGCAGGATACAAAATCAACACGCAAAAGTCAGTAGCCTTCCTATACACAAACAATAAATCTGAAGAAGAAGAAATCAAAAAAACCATCCCTTTTGTTATTGAAACAAAAAAAATCAAATATTTGGGAATAAATCTAACAAAAGAGGTAAAGGACCTATACAAAGAAAACTATAAAACACTGTTAAAAGAAATAGAAGAAGACACAAAGAAATGGAGAGACATCCCCTGCTCATGGATTGGAAGAATAAACATTATTAAAATGGCCATCCTACCAAAAGCAATATACAGATTCAATGCTATTCCAATCAAAATCTCAATGGCATTCTTCAAAGAAATAGAACAATTATTGATGAAATTCATATGGAATCACCAAAAACCCCGAATAGCCAAAGCTCTCCTGAAAAAAAAAGAAGGGAATGGAGGCATCACACTCCCAGACTTCAAACTATACTACAAAGCCATAATCATCAAAACTGCATGGTATTGGAACAAGAACAGACATACAGACCAATGGAATCGAATAGAAAATCCAGAAATAAACCCACAGATTTATGGTCAACTAATCTTTGACAAAGGAGCAAAGACTATGCATTGGAGCAAGGAAAGTTTGTTCAATAAATGGTGCTGGGAAAACTGGGTCGCTACATGCAAAAGAATGAAGCTTGACCACTACCTCACACCATACACAAAAATCAACTCAAAATGGATTAAAGAACTAGACATAAGACCTGAAACCATAAAATATATAGAAGGAAATATAGGCAAAACACTACGTGATTTGCACATCAAAGACATCTTTACAGACACATCACCCAAAGCAGTGATAGTGAAGGCAAAGATAAACAGCTGGGACTACATCAAATTAAAGAGCTTTTGCACAGCAAAAGAGACAATAACAAAAACAAAGAGAAACCCCACCGACTGGGAGAACATTTTTGCACCCAACACTAATGATAAAGGACTGATCACAAAAATCTGCAAAGAGCTGATGAGACTCAACAACGACAAAGAAAATAATCCAGTCAAAAAATGGGCAGAAAAGCTAAAAAGAAACTTCTCTGAAGAGGAAATGCAAATGGCCAACAGGCATATGAAAAAATGTTCAACATCACTTGTCATCAGGGAAATGCAAATCAAAACTACCATGAGATACCATCTCACACCAGTGAGAATGGCACATATTAAAAAAACTAGCAACAACAAATGTTGGCGAGGGTGTGGAGAAAAAGGAACTCTTCTGCACTGTTGGTGGGAGTGCAAACTGGTCCAACCACTGTGGAAAGCTGTGTGGAGATTTCTGGACCTACTAAACATAGAGCTTCCATATGATCCAGCAATTCCACTCCTAGGTATTTACCCAAAGGACACAGAAACATCAATTCCAAAGAACACCTGCACCCCTATGTTTATAGCAGCACTGTTTACAATAGCTAAGCTTTGGAAACAACCCAAATGCCCAAAAACAGATGACTGGATCAAGAAGATGTGGTACATATATACCATGGAATATTACTCAGCATTCAAAAAAGATAAACACATGCAATTTGCAGCAACATGGATGGCGCTGGAAGGGATCATGCTCAGCGAAATAAGCCAAAAAGAAAAAGAAAAATACCGGATGGTCTCACTCATAGCAGGAATCTAGAAAACTTAAATAAGGGACCAGGAAAATGAATATAAGAAAGTGAAAATCAAAATCAACAAAAAACTATGAACCAGAGACACTTTTAGGGGTGCGGGGGCGGGAGGGGAGGGATTGGGGTCAGAATGGGGGGGCTGCAATTGTATGGGGAATATAACAATAAAATATATAAAAAAAAGAATAGGTGCTGTTTAATTAAAAAAAACACAACAAAACAAAACAAAAATAAACGGACAACTGTAAATCAGAGACATTCTGCAGGGGAGGAGGAGGAGAGCGATCAAAATAAGGGTGGGAAGAACACAAGGGACTATGGTGATGGTGCGCTGGTGAATTGTGGTGGAAATACTATGGGGACTACACCTGAGGAGAAAGCAAGCATTGTAAAAAAAAAAAAAAAAAGAAAGAAAGAAAGAAAGAAAAGATAAGAAAAAAAAAGAACAATGATGTAAAATATTTATATTTATTTATTATAAAATATTTATAAATAAATAAGTTTTTAAAAAAGAATAAACGCTGTTTAGATGAATAACAGCACTTCTATGAAATAGAATGCTAATATTAGCTCATGTTAAAATGTTTGCCTGTTTCACATTAAATAGTTGATATTAAACATATTAAATGATGTTTACCATGACCTTTAATATCACATGTTTGCAATTGAGTGAAAAGAGCAAAACACCAAATTGTGTAATCTCTAATACAAAAAAATAAAATGATTAAAAAGGAAGTATGTCAAATATTTTATCTAGGATTTAAAATAATGAGTTACTTGTTACAATTTTCTTTCTATCCTAATTGTCTTTTATGAGTACCAAAATGTAGGATCAGAAATTAGGGAGATATATAATATGGCAATATTTTTAAAGAAAAAATTATTAGGTATATCAATTATTTGTCTTACTAGCATAACAGTTTTACTCCTTCCTAATTGCTAGATATAATACTTTAAGTTACTATTTGGCCACCTATTTTGCCTAATTACCATAGATTCATTATATTAATATTCCCAACAAGTGACAAAGAAAAGGTGGGGAAAAAGCTTTCTCCAATGTCAGTAAAATAACATAAGCTCCAGGAAATTTATAACCCAAAATGACATTGCCAGACTGTATTTAAACCTGAGTATAGGGATTATTTTCCCTAAGAAGTCAGCAAAGTATTTTGTTCCTTTTAAAAGTGATTAAACAAAATTATATCAACCCTATTACTGTTAAGCATTACCTTGCAGACATTCATTTAATATGTTTTAGCAAAACTTCTGCCCTGGGAATATTTTCCTCTGTGACCCACAATTCATTCTTTGTCAATAACAGTACAGCAGTGGTCCACTCATTTCAGAGTACAGAAAACTCACCAGGAAGTAAAAAAAAAAAAAAAAAAAACCTCATCTTCCAGATGTTTTAAAACTTGTCAATACTAATTTCACATCACAAAGTGTATAGACTTGTGATTTCTTCTACTATTCACTATCCTGTCTAGGTAGAAGTTGATTCATTTCCTTTTTCACTGACATAACATTGTGCTATAACCTTATATAAGTTTCCTTATGCTTATCCTTTAAGCTCAACTTTTCCTGGTGAAAGACAGATACCGAATGGTCTCACTTATTTGTGGAATATGAATAACCAAAAAAAAAAAAAACTTACAAAGCACAGTAATAATAATTCTTATACTCTGTGAAAAATATACTGCTTACCAGAGGGACTGGAGGGGCAGGGGAAAGCAGGAATGGCTCAGGGAAGGGAGGAGATAGGACACTGGCACAGGAGGCTTGGTGGAGGGTGAGTGAAGCATGTGCACATGTGGACATGTGAAAATTTTTCCCCAGAGTTATATAGATCTGTAAATGATAGACAAAGTAATAAAATTCAAGGGGGAAAAAAATCAACATTTCTTTCTTTCAAAACAAGTCACTGTCACCATTTCAAACAAAAAAAGAAAACAATTCATTTGTAACTGAATAACCTCTTTCCATCTTGAACCTGTACATAAAAACATTTGCATCGGTTGGTAGAAAGAAAAATTGCCATGAGTGAGAACAGATAACTTCTAATAACCTATATTTATATTCTGCAACTTTAATCTATTGCTTTGGTAGCATTATACTTGATGTGTTTAGGGAAAGGAAAGTATTATCAGATATCACAAATGAGCAACTGGAAACCAAACTCTGCCAGACCTCTTGATGAATAAAAAGCCCTCCTCTTGGTTGAAATAAGAATGAAATTGACTGTGTCCATAGAAACATAGAAACACAGAGGCAGAATCATTGCTAAATTAATTCCAACATTTCCCAATCTAATTAGTTAATTAAGCCCTGTCTACCGCAGTTAGCAGCTTCAGTTTTCCATCTTTTAGATTTGACCTAATAGCCCAGTTGGGAGGATACAGAACCACCAACAAATTTTACTTTCAGTCACACAACTCTTGCTTACACTCTTCTTTTGCATTTTCTGGCTCATGCTTCATTCTCTACAAACACTGATCACAGAACCTAAAGCAAGGTGCTTGACTGAGAGGAGTGTTGCCGCCATTCACATCAGAAGGGGGACCTTCCCTATTTGCTTTCTGGGTTTGCTGAGAGTAGAACCGGGAGAGCGGTGGCTGGGTGCAACCAAGATAACGTTGAAATGTCCAGATGCACGAGTTTGTTCCCTGGAGATCACTATGGGTCAGATTTTGGGGTGCAGGTATGTGTCAGGGCCTTGAAATTTGGATTTGGGAAGGTTTTGATTTAAATGTATCTGAATTCAGGGGCCAGACACATGACCCACAGGAAGGAGCAGTTCAACCAATTTGCTAATAAAATCATATCATGTAGACAAAAATCCAAAGGCTGATTTCCCACCATGTCTCTCTATTTTGTGATTATGTAATTACTGTTATTTTGAGCAATTATAGGGAAAATATTTCTGCAACACATAAAAGACAGTGTGGGAGACCTGACAGGACCAGATTTTCTGAAGTGTTCTAGTTTCCTCAGCACATATTACAATAAGAAACTATGACCTTCAGAGGCTGAGCAGTTTGCCCCAAATCAGGCATCATATTGCCCATTAGTGACAGCTTCAGGAGTCTGAAGTCACTCAGTGACCCAGTCAGGGCTTTTAGGCCAGCCTGCTCTAGTTTCTCCTCTGGTCTTTGTGGAACCTTCTGTGCCAGGCATGCATTTGTGTGTGGTTCTTGTGGCATGAGTGAAAGATTGAACAATGGAAGTCAACAGTATGCCTTGCTTCCTCAACCCAGCTCCTATACCTGTGGACCAAGTGCAAGCCTAGGACTTGGCTTTCTGTTCTCAAAAATGGGGACAACTCTACCTACCTGCCCTCTCCACCTGGAAACAGAAAAAGAGCACTAGACTAGAAGTGAGGGCCAAGCCCCACCTTGGTATTTTAAAAGCACTTGGCTAAGTTCCTTAGCCTATTTGTATCTCAATTGACTCACCAACCCCTCCCACCACAATATATGGGTGGGAGATAATACCTGCTCTAACCATTTCTGTAGGATCAACATGGAAATGTGTAAGTAAATGGAAAAATGTTAAAGTCTGATTTAAGACAGAGCTTCCAGAGGGCCATTTGAAGTGAGATAAGCCAAAGTGGTGACTAGGACCTAAAGGAAGGGCTGGTGGGCGGGACTTCCCAGCCCTGTTGGATATGTCTGCTTTTCCCCCAGAGGGTGGCAGTGGTCAGCGGAAAGTGTCCACTCAGGTGGCACTGCTCTCAAAACGGCTGGACCTGCACAGCTCAGCAGAACAAGTGCCTCTTGGGGCCTCTTCCCTAACTAATGAAAAAATAATGCCCTTGAGCCTAGAGTGAAACTGAACTATCTAAGGAAAACACTGTGAGCAAACACCAAGAGCTGAGGGAAACCATCTGATTAGGGCAGCAACCCTTCAGGAGCGCGCTAGGCCCACACCTTCCACAGGAGCAACGCGGCAGCTGGTTCTCAGGTGGCGGCCAGAGGGCCAAGGGCTAAGGCCATGTCCACCACCACATACCAAGTAGTGGGCTTCCTCCTGTCAGTCCTGGGCCTGGCGGGCTGCATCGCCGCCACGGGGATGGACATGTGGAGCACCCAGGACCTGTACGACAACCCGGTCACCTCAGTGTTCCAGTACGAGGGGCTCTGGCGGAGCTGCGTGAGGCAGAGCTCGGGGTTTACTGAGTGTCGGCCCTATTTCACCATCTTAGGCCTTCCAGGTAGGCGCCCAGCGGCACCTTGCGGGGGCACAGCCAAGTGAGGGGCAAGGGGCTGTTGGCTCCCATTGTAGCCACAAGGGACCTCGAAACCACCACAGGGACTGAATCATGTCCCACCCCTGGGTGTGACTCTGGCAGTGTTGGCTGAGAACTAAAGGTGTGAATAAGAAAAGTCAGTCTGTGTCAAAGAAGGTGATAGTCTTATGAGAGAAAATCAGAATTCTTACTGAAGACAAAGGAAATGCTAGTAAGGAAACAGGTCTTGGGACTATTGTAAGGGTAAGCTTATGCTTCTACACTGTTCTGCATGGAGAAAATTAAGTGTATGCATGTATGTGCATGTGACATGTTCCTGCCTACACACACGGGGCTAGGGAAGTAGGATCGTGAATATTTTCTTACAGCTAAAAAAAGTTTTTTGAGAACTAGTTTCCTTTCATTTTCAGTTAATTTTTTTTTTCTGAATGGCTATAGTCTCTGTAGCTGCCAAAATTATTGTGCCATGAAGTTATAAATATCCTTGTTCTGTATATGTGTTAAGAAATTCTGATATGCACTCCAAAAAATCAATGTGTGTCAGAATATAATTGCAGAATTCAAATTATATATAATGATTTCAGAATATACATCATTATAAATGTGACATCTTTTCACATCTGAAGATGAAATAAGCAAAACTTCTATTTTTAATGCAGATAATTACTTCAAGCATGCATTATAGGGATGTTGTGTTTGGGTATTATGGAAGTTCTATTTTATTTTTTTTTAAGCAAAAAGAAAGTAATAAGTCAGGCAAATCGATGGTTCCAAGGAGTGGCCAAGAGGTGAGGGAGGAAAATGCTGTTGGGTTTGGTCTTTGCAACTAACACTTTGCAAATAGGTAACTGGAAATAAATTTGCATGAAACTGTTAAGACCTGTGAAGCCCTTGAAAGTGAGTTGTGAAAAGCCATTCAACTAATTGATCTTCAGAAAAAAATAGAAGATGGGTCACAGAGTAAAAGAATTGGGTAATTGAGAGATAAGAGCATGGATTGAGTTGCTAGTAACCTAAGTTTAACTACTAACTGGCTATTTAACTATTAAATTCATATTCAAAATTAAAGTATGACAATCCCATGACTTTATGTTCAATAACCTCCTCCAAGGACTTCACCATATGTTACCAATCTCTTTCTCATTCTGTTTCTTTCCACTCATGGACATCCAAACTTGTAAGTGGATAAATGCTAGGGCTGCCACTCTCACTTGTCTTTTCTAGTCTACCAAGGATCCCGTCCTCCCGGGGCCTCTCAGAATCTCTTCCCTTGACAGTGCTACAGTCTGCAGAACAAGACCCCCCTCCCCTGCCCTGCCCAAGCCTGTGAAAAGCCACCTGGGCTCAGAAATTCCCACACCACCTCTCTGATCATCCTGCCCATCAGCCCCTCTCCTTCCCGCCTCTTTCATCTCACCTCCTCACTTATGCTCATGTCCTCCTTTCCTGGAAAATCTCTACATGCTGATAACTGCCAAGTTCTGTCTCTCCCTTGATCACCAACAACCAAATTAAAAGACTAAATTCTTCCACCATCTCTCACTCTAAACTTTTCTCAATTTGTTTTCTATCCTTCATCTCTATAGTATTTGCTCCTTTGACTGTGGCAAAGGGTTGGGATGAAATTTCCCAATCACCAACTTCCAGCTCTCAATTGTCATCTCCCTAAATATTTCAAACCCCAACACCCTCCATGGTTCCATATTCCCAGGTTAATGAGCGCAGGCATGAGAGCCGGACACCCAGCCCTCCTGCAGCCCTCACTACCTTCCTTGACTTGTCTCTCACTGTTCTTCTGACCTTGACCTAGGTTATCATTATCTGTTTATACTCAGAGCTTGATACCCATTGCCTCCACTGCGCAAGTGCTCTCGTCTACCTCCCCAACAACTCTCTCTGCAAATCCTCCCATTTAATTGACTAGAATCCCAAAAATCTCTATACCATACACCGATGGCATTGAGCATATTCCCCAGTCATGACACTGCTCACAAATCTGAAACAGCATTCATTGTATATCCGCAGAGTGCAAACACAATACTGACCTTGTCAGCATCTGTGAACACAACAGAAGGGCAGCCATGTGCATAAGTATCAAGACCAAGGCAGAGGCAGCACCAGTGGAGGCAATAGCTACTCAACGGGAAGTGTCAGAAGGAGCACTATAGGGAAAGCTGCATTAGTGGCTCTGTTTGAGACCAAACCTTTGCTCATTAACTTAGTTATTTTGTATATTTGTCTCCTCAGCTTCTGTATTGCAGGCCCTTCAGCTAGATAGGAATTCTTTTCTCAATTCCCAGCATAGCACAGGGTGAGCATTCAGCAAATGGTTGATAAACTAAGTTGAACTGAATAGTAAGAATATGTCATTTTTAGTGTTAATACAAGCCATTAAAAACAGGTTAATGGTTTCCCCTAAATAGAATGGCAAATTGCCTTTGTATTACAGTTTTCTGCTCTTTTATACTATGTATAAAACCACACCTGAAACATTTGTTTGTTCATCCAATCATGTATTTAGCAGATAACTTTTGCATGCCTTCTATGTTACGGGACTAGAGTTTTAAGGATTATTTTAATCACAGTATGTAATGTCAGCTGTGGCATCAGACAAGCCGAAAGATCTCAGTGACTTAACAAAACAATAATTACTCCTTGCCTACATCAAGTCCATTGTGGGAAAAGAGGCCACCTCCTGCTGCAACAGAGGAAAAAATATTTAGAAACATAACTTCCCTTAACACCCTCAGCCTAAAAGCACTGCATGGCACAGTCCTTTGGCCAGAAGTAGCTGCATGGCCCTGGGAACAGGGCAATATAGGCCCATGTGGCTGTTTGATGGGCAGCTACAGGCTCTGCTACAGGCATCATTTAAAAGGCAACAACTGCTGGGCTACAGCATATCTGCCATGCTGACTTCAATTCTGCTCGGCAGACAATTCTTTGAACACCAGTCAAACCCAATGTGAGTGCAAAAGAATATATCTTACTGGCTAATATTCATTTCTGAGACAAATGTTATTGAATACCTCTATGTATGAAATATTATCTGATATAAGAATATACAGTGTGCCTTTCCAAAGTCAGACATTTTGCTGAGGGTAGCCTGAATGGAATTGGGAATTGAGGTGAGTTTCTGCAGTGCAAAAATTCCTTGGCACTTCATATCAGAGGAATGTAAACATGGGGAAAATATAATTTTTGCAAAAACTTTCTAAAAAAACAGGAGAAAGAGAGGAAAAGTAGGGAAAGGAAGAATGGAGATGTGGTATTGTTAGATACTTTTATTCCATGTCAGACCAGAAAGAGAGATCTTAGAAAGGAAACCTAGTTGCCACTCAAAGAACTTTGAGATGTTTCTAATCTATAAGGGGTGGGGGTGAGGTGCTCTCTGAAAAAGATTCAAGGGCACAGTGAGCTGGGAGAAAGAACTTCAAGTCATGTCTTGAGGAATGTCTGATGCTCCAGGCAAGCACTTCATGCTTTTGGAAAGCATTATTCTTGTTTCTTAGCAAGCTTATGGCCTTGGGACCCCCAGCAGAGTCCACCAAAAGCCCTGAGGGGTTGGGGCAGGGGTAAGTGGCTGCTGTTACTGTGTTTTATTTCCCAGTCGGGCTGTGAAAACTCAAGCTGGCTGATTAGTCTGAGAACTAGGACAGCTACCCCAGCCACCACAAACGTACCCCAACCCTGCCCTTCAGGATCAAAGGAACCAGATTCCAGCAGAAGTCAGGAAAGATATTTCTTGGGGCTGAGTTTGCAGAAAAGGATTTGCTTTTAAACATTGATCACTTGTGACCACGGAGAACAGAGTGGATTTAAAAATAGTCAGTCCTCATTTGCCAGCATTGACTATAATGAAAATTGGCATCCTGAAACATAAATATTTGTTTGATGACTTGAGATTTGACCAACTGAAATAAGGGGTAGGCGGGAATTACCAGAAAGAAAAGGTTAAAATAAAACTCAAAAGTCAAAGACAGGAACATAAGGTGATGGAGCAGCCAGAGAGGAGACTAGAAGATAGTTTGTGGACAGTTGGGCTCCCAGGAGCCGGCAAGAGAACCAGCCAGGAACTAACACCTAGAAGGTACCAGCAGAAACAGCTACTAAAAGCAATTTCTTGACAGGGAACCAGAGGAAGAGAGACCTATAGCAGAGGAACTGGGTGAAATGACTAGAGATAAAAATGGAAAATTGCAGAGTTCAATTTTGACACAGACCCCAAAGGACTAACCCCTCCCGCAGAGAAATAAGCCTTAAAGTGCTACAAAGAAGCCAATACCATTATAAAACTTTAGCTAATAATCACGATTACTATCAATGATTCAATTTTTCTGACTATAAGCTCTTGTCTTGCAAAATCTGTTAACTTTTCATTCATCTAATAAAAATGAACCATGTTTGTTGGAAACATAGCCACAGAACAATTTCATTCCATTCAACTAACCTACTAAAGAGTAATGAGGTAAGTGGTGTAATAGCAGAACAGCTTACCTATATGTATTAGGAGCTCTGTATCCTTTCTAGACAGATTCCTTCACTGTATTCTGAACAGTTAATATAGCATGCAACTCTCCAAGGACAGTCCCCAGAAGTAAAAATAGCTACCATTTATTGGACTACACATAAACTTTCCAGTTTAAACTTCACACTAAATAGGGGGAAATTGGCTTTATTTTTACACAAAGTCGGAAGCTGACATTCAGAGACAGGGCGAGGTAACATACCCAAGCTCCTGAGGACAGAAAATGGGAAAAGCAGGATGGATAGGAACATGAGGTTGAAAGACTAACAAGTCTGTGTCCTTGTGGCTGCCCCATGCTTAGGCCCTGTGTCTACGTTCTGGCTAGAAGGGTCTGCCTTAAGAATCAGATTGGCTGGAGCTCAATTAGAGAAGAGGGCGCATCGGCACCTTGATCATTTATATCAATACACTAGCAACGACTTGATTAACAATTAGGATACTAAGTTATAGAAGTGAAAGACTCATTCCTCATTTTCATTTCTTCCTGGCAACTGTGGTAGAAGAAGCAAAGGGTGGTCAATAAGCAGGGTAGAGAGGGAGCAAAGCCTGGCACACTAATGCCCCTGGCTCCTTGATGGCATTGCAGTCAAGTGCATTTTTTTCCAATGTGTTTGCAAACATTTAGACTAAATTTGGTGCAGTGGCAGAGCCCTCTGGTTAGAAGCAGATGAGTTAAGATCAAGGGCACGATTAGGACACCTATATCTCTTGACATCCCTTTCCCCATCTGTGAAATGCATCACAATAAGCCATCTGTGTGAAAGTGCTTTGTGACCCACTTACAAGATCTCACTCTGACATCATTAAATGAAAGAGTGTGTCTGTGCTGTGTTTATATCATCCAGTGTTCTAGAGCAGGACAGTTGATTGTCCAGATGTTTTTTCTCCTCCAAAAACTAACATCTTTTTATGAATCCAGATATCCAAGGAAAGATTATTTTGAGTCCTTTCACCTTTCTACCCACATACCCCCTGTGTTCTAAGCACTTCACAGTTCTTGGCCCCTTGGCAAACACAGAGGGTGTTGATTTTTTCAGAGGGTGTTGCTTTTTGTTTGTTCTTTCATATAACTGGCTACATGTCCCCTTTCTAGCTCAGTGTATTAAAAATTTTAAAAAGAACTACTGGAGAATGAGGGAGTTTCCCATCAACCTGTGAATCATATTTGTATACACAGGACTGTGAGATGTTAATGAAGCTACATTTAAACTAGAGAATAATCTTATAAAACCTAAGCAAAAATCCATAAAGGTGGGGGTTGGGGGGGGAACTATGAAACTGCTGTTAGGAATTTCCTAAAGGAGCTGCCCTATTTATTTCTTCTTACTATTGACTGAATGTTTCACAACATGTATAATGTTCACAATCCTGTGAAATCAGTTGTCCTATGCCAACATCTGGTGGAAGAAATTGTTCCTAAGAGGTGGAGTGATTGAAATGAAATCTGGGTGAACTTGTGGTTTGGGATCAAGATGCTTTCTCCTTTTTCAAGAAAGAGAAATGTTTTAGCACAAATGAACCTTTTTAAATATGTAGATAAATATCTAAATGTGTATATATTCTTACACGCCTGAAGGAATTGAGAAAATGCTTCTGAAGCCCAAGAGAACCTGTGCATTAGGTATAAAATGAGACTGCTTATGATGTCATGATGATCAAAGCTGTCTAGACATTGGAATTGAACTCTGCCCAGCTGTAGTTGGAGAGTTTGTTGCTTTCCCAGCAGACACAGCCACCCAAAAAGCATCCAACCTAGCATGGCCAAAGGGGGTGTGGGTGAGAGGGACATTTCTTTGGGGGAACACTCATCATCAGAATTATGTAGTCAGAGCCCAGCTTAGCAGTGGAAAGGAGGGGTAAGGAGGCTGGAAGCCACCCGCAATGCTCAGCCATCAACAGCTCTCCTGCTTGTGGCCAGCTGATGCTGAGTCCATTTTTCCTGAGCTTCCCCACTACCTTGGTCCAGGTCTTTTTCTTCCTCCTCTTCTCCAATATTCTTCCCCACTTTCCCTTTGCAGACCCTCATACACGTCTCTTTCAAACCCTCAGCTATTTCTGATCACCAAATGAGAGGATTCTGGTTTGCACACAACTACTTCAAGTCAAAACCACGGAGGGCTGGTGACAGATAACTTCTTGTTAGGGAAGAGGAGGATGCTGTTCTTACCGGGACTGGCTTAATTTTATGCTGGCGTCAGCAGCATTTGATTGTCCCCACTTGTCTTTGTAAGAGAGAGTGTTAACCCATGCCAGAGCTTAGGAAATTCTGCTTCCAGATGGTTAAATGACTTCCCCATCAACTCAACTGAACTTGTATTGTTCTGTAGAATTTCACAAGCAACAAGAGACCGCCTTATTGGTTCTTTAGGATCTCTGGAAACTCCAGACCCTTTCACCTTGTTCTCTAAGGGGCCTTTCCTCTGAAGTCTGTCTCAGATTCCCTTCTTTTGGCCTCCTCCACCAGTCCTTCCTGTCTCCAGTCTGAGGCTAAACTATGTCTAGGTACTCTCCCCCACTCCAGCGAAGGCCCCAGGTCTAGGCCTTTGGTTCCTGGTGACTTGTCTCATCAACTCCTTCCCCTGCCCCCACCCTCCAGCAAGCTCAGTGCTGTCATTGAGAATTCTCTTTCCTCCCAACTCCACACTCAGCACATCCTCCTGAGCCTTTCTTTTCCCAGATTAGTCTTAGAAATTTTGTTATTGAACATTTAAATGAAAATTTTGAAGAGTGGGATCAAATCATTAATATTTCTTTAAAAGTTCCTGCAGGAGATGCTAAGGTGCTGCCAGGGTTGAGAACCACACCCAAAGGGACTTTGTCAATCCATAGCTATTTGGGTGGAATAAGGTATTTTGCAACAGGAAGGGAATACTAAGTTCCCATTTTTTGTTTGCTTCTTTCAGCCCTGAATCCTGCCCGCCCTTCAGGTCTGATAATGCTTCATTGTTCATTGGAAGGAATGTTGTAGTCACACCTTTGGTGCAGGGAATCAGTCTGTAGAGCCCCTTTGACTCACCTGTTATCAGCTGATAAGCCTGTGCCTCTTAGAATATCAAATGAGAAACAGAGTGGCTAAAAGAGAACCCTACCTCCTCTGAGAGCAGTTTCTCTGGTTACCTATTTATGGAGAAGGATTAGAATCCAAGAGGGTAGAAACGTCCAGCTGGAAGGAAAGTACAAGTCACCACCATGCATCTCCATTCTCCATAGATATTACTAGACATCGGGGTTTCTAGCAGTGAGTGGTGAAGAACATTTTCCCACTTCCTGGCACCTGCTCTAACCACATCTCCCATTCTCAGAAGAAACCCCTAGGGGTCTCCAAAGCAGGGAAAACTTTGGGTTACCCATCCAGGTCCGGAGTTCTGTATCTAATAGTGGCCCCACAAGCTATAAAACTATTTGCATTTTTTTCCAACCACTTGCTGAAAGAAAGGCATAGGAGTAAGCTAGAAGGATATTCTAAGAAATAAAAGAAGCTCAGGGTCAGAGTGAGCCCCAGGCAAAGCAGGTGCCAGAAGTTAAGAGAGAACCAGAAAAGAGGAGACTTTGTCATGCTAACCTGACTCAGCAGAGGCAAAGGAGTGTCTGAGAACTGGTAGCAAAGACTGACCAGAGAGGCTGACCAGGGCACTAATACCAAGTGCTCCTGCAAGAAAGCAGCAACTGCTCTCCTCATCCAGCAAGCACGGCGCTTTCACTTCCCACCTGCCAGTACTACCATCCTTTCTCATCTAACAATGTCAGGGACAGATCCCTTCATCAGCCACAGCCACAACACACATGCTTTCAGTAACAGGTATTAGGACCACTCTATCTAAAGAGAGCCAATGACCCCATCCTTGCTAAGAGTTCAGGAAAATTGTGATTTTTCATAAAGTGAGGAAGAGACCTTATTTATCCTTGTAAATTATTGTTTGTTTGGTAGGTTCCGTTGGTCTGTTTATTTGTTTTTGTTTATTTGGTGGGTGGATTAGTTGACTGGTTTGGGGGTTAATTGATTGATTGCTTGGTTTTGGTTATTTTATTTTAATAACATATCTTTCTAGGTGCTTCTCAAAAAGAATAAATGATTTTATTGTATGAATAGCCTGAGGTTTAAAATATCAGAACTAGCATAAGTTTTTATTTTTTTATTTTTTTTTATATAAATGTAGATTGAATGATTGACTTTATTTGTTTTGTTTATACAAGCACTGGGTACAGTCAGAAGCACGGGAGGGTGAGAGAATTCACCAGAGCCAGAGCAGGGAGCAGAGCAGGCAGAAGGACCAAAGTATACTGCTGAGGGGAGCAGCGGGCAGCAGGAGAGGCCTGCGCACCATGGGGGACCCTCCTCCAGTGGCCGGGGAGCAGCTGGGTATTGAACCGTTGCTGCAGAGGCCGCAGGCAGCTTCGCAACCCAGCGTTCAACCACTGCGCCACCGGGGAGGCCCTAGCATAAGTTTTTAAAACCTCTAACAGGGCCATGGGTAGATTTGAAGTTCAAAGATGCCCATAGGGACCTTTTATAGAGGGAAAGTTTTCCATATATCCAGTTTTCCATAAACAGAATAACCCTGAGAATATTTCCAGAGGTCTAGGGCTACCCCCAAAATATCCTCTCCATAGCTGTTCTGAACCATGGGCTCACATATCTTAAAAAGAACTATAACCACACCATGAGCTACTGTCAGAAAGTGGTGCTGTTAAGATTACCTAGCCCAGGGACTCCCAAGGTGAAAAGGATTTCCAGGAAACATAATCTTCCCAGGTTGTAAGCTGCTTGAAGGAAGAGATTATTATTCATGAAATTTCATACCTCTTACAGCATCTGGCAAAGGGTTTTGTAGATAATGTGAGCTTTAAAATACTTGAATGAACAAATGAATGGATAAAATGACAGATGAATATACAGATATGTTAGTGTTTGACTGAGAGTACACCAACATGTGCTAGATGAATACACAAAGTTGTAAATGAACAAATAATTAGATGATACCTACTCACATTGATTAATGAGGGAATGAAGAGTGTGTGCCCAGTATCCTCTGAGACCAGCAAAGACATTAGGTAAGAATTTGGGTGACAGATGTGACACTTTAGAGTGCTCCTACATTATGAATAGATTCCAGGGGTCACTTTAGGGGACTTATGAGTTCTATTTGCCTTTCTGGGGTTACCATGACACAAGCTGGAAGCCCAAGACCCCAGTGGTAACAATTCTTCAATGAATAAATGGTCAGATCCTGATGGATGGATTCATACCATAAATTAACATATTTCCCATGAGAATGTAGTGCTCATGGAACCAAGTGCTCATGGGACCAAGATGAAGATGCTGCTTTTAGAATTCTCTTCCCAACAGTGAATCAAAGTTAAAACCAAAAGTTTATGGAGAAGAGAATCAGAATCAAGTGAATGGGCTCAGTGGCCTAGAACTAGACCTCCCTGCAGAGAGAGATGCCTGTGAGGTTGCCAGGGCCTCCATTTCTCCATTCCTCAGACACTGCGGAAGGCTCTTTAACAAATTCTGCATGATGAACTTCTCCTTTTTCAATGGTTTTCATTGATCGTCAATTCTTCCATCATGACAAATGGCTTTGTGATACACACCATACAGTGAATAAGCTAGCAGCCCCACTGATATTGGCCATATTTGTGATGGAAATCTTCCCAAAACGATTGGAGAGCATTTCCTCCCAGTACTACCTTGTCATAAGAGTCACATTTATAAATAATCTCCTGGGACATGTTACTCCCAGAAATGATTTTCAGAGAATATTCCCTTATACATTCTTAGTATCCATTTCAGAGGATGACATTTTATGGCCAAGTTTCCAAGTTTAGAGCATACATTCTATTAGGACCATACAGATTCCTGTACCTTGACAGCAGCCAGATCTCCACTGTCTTCCCAGGATAAGCCCCCTCAATGCATTGTCCTATGATGAGAAAGTAACCATTTGAGACAGTTCTGAGTACGACCCCCCAGCTCTATATTTCCCTTCAAATGCGCTTGGAAAGTCCCAATTTCTTCAATTATAAAATAGAAATAGTTAATATTACCTGCATTGCAGCAGTTTTTATGTGAGTTTAATGTTTTAATATCTGAAAAGCCCCTAATAGTTTTTAATCAACAGGAACAACTGGCTGTGACAATCAGGGTAAGACAAAGCTTGTGTTTTGTATCACATGGGTTTCAGTTCTGTTTGCCCAGAATCACCCATGCCCAGGGGCTTTCCCTTGGGAAGACACCAAAGACTCATTTGTTATCCTTTTATAAAATTCATTATACTTACAGTGGACATGTTCAGTGATTCTTTCCCTGCTTTGGCACAAGCTCATATGGGCAGATCTGTCTGCTCTGTTAACTACGTTAGCATGTCTGACTTGTTACTACTCTCCTCCCTGTACCCAGTCGTGGGGCTTGGCAAAATATTAAGTCACGTCACTGCACTTTAAGGATGCACTGGAAACAACTTTGGATATATCTGGTAGGAAAGGGTCTGCAGGAGGACATACAGCTTCCATCAATTCCTGGAAAGGAGACTGGCAATGTTGAAAGACCCATGTTGAAAGGGTCATGAAATTGAAATAGCAGCTTTACTATATACACTCAAAACTCACAGTTTGCCATGACCTTTGCAAAGCGGCAGGATATAGTGTCCTTGGTATATTACTTAGCGACCTTGTTTCATTGTTTGCTATAAATGAATTTTGGGTTTTCCTAAAGTGAACACAACTATATAAGCATTGAACCCATATGGAAAAACTCAAGAAGAAAGATGTTTGCTTTAGAAGTTGAAACAATACAATTTTACTGTAAGCGCTATCAATAATTTTCAATGTCACTTCAGTCAAGTCATTTCCCCTTCCTGGACATCAGATTATCAAGCTTTAAAATTAGAAAGAGAAATAGCTAAATTTTCTTGCCCCTCCCAGCTTGAACTGTCCAGAATCTTCTCATTCTATAGACATCTGCAGGAATATCCATCAATCACAGACTGTAAGTGATGGTTTTGCATTTTCCACAGTTCCACATACCTTAATGGTGACAAGGCTCACAGTCTATGGATTTACTGTTTCTCACAAGTTTGGTACTGATGAGTTGTGGTTGCTTAGTGTTACTATGCCAGAGTCTATTGACAGCATTGCTGTAGTCTGAGCTGTCTGTGCCCTACCTCTTGTCCCCAGCTATGCTACAGGCAGTGCGAGCCCTGATGGTTGTGGGCATCGTCCTGGGTGTCATTGGGCTCCTGGTGTCCATCTTTGCCCTAAAATGCATCCGCATTGGCAACATGGAGGACTCTGCTAAAGCCAACATGACGCTGACCTCTGGGATCATGTTCATCATCTCAGGTAAACATGGATTGTGGGATTCCCATTCTCACACCTGCTTCTGGGAATGTCATAGCAAACTCACTCTAGTAAAGCAACATAACTTGTCCCTACTGAATATGGCTGGACATAGATTCAGAACATTTCACGCTAGGATTCAAGATCTGAGACTAAAGCCCAATTACAATCTACAGAATTATCATAAATGCTAAGAACTCTCTTAGTTGCCTCCACGCTTATAAAAGATTCTCAATCCTCAGGTAAGTGTGTGATTTAATCTGTAAAGCATTATTTTAGTAAGACTCTAGAAAATGATTTAAAGAAAGAGTTCTTGACATCACCTAAGGACCAGGACCAAAATATTGTACCATTGTTTTAATTGAAGTAACATTGCATCATAATATTATATAAGTTTTAGGTGTGCATCTTTGAAAACCAGCATGGGTATATACTACATTAAGCTCACCACTAAAAGTCTACTTCTATTCTTCACCATATACTTCGTCCCAGTTTATCTACTATACTCCTTTCCTTTAGTTGTCTATGTAATTGATCTTACATTCTAAAATTTGTTTTTCTTTTATTTAGTTCATTCATTTGTTTTCTCTCTATACCACATATAATGAAATCATATGGTGTTTGTCTTTCTCTATTGCTCTTATTTCACTAAGCAAATACCCTCTAGGTACATCATGTTGTTGCAAATGATAGGATTTCATCTTTTTAAGAATTGAATAGTATTCCATTGTGTATATATACTACATCTTCTTTATCCATTCCTTCATTCATGGGCACTTAAGCTGTTTTCAGCTCTTGGCTGTTGACAATAATGCTTTTTAAAAAATGGGGTTGCATAGCTCTTCAAATTAATGTTATTGTTTTTTCCTGGGAAAGCACCCAAAAGTAGGACAACCCTTGACTCCAATGTGTTTGTAAAATCTCATTCTATGCACATACAACTCCTTTCACAATTAGTAAGATTTGTGATTCTAAGAACTTCACAATGTCTAGTGGGAATTTAGCAATGGATGCTTATGTTGACCATTCTGTTATGGGAATGGAATATTCTTTGACATGCTCACATAAAATCATTTAAGCATATTTGCCTCAGAAACATTGTGTTTCCTTTATAACCAACTCTGGAGCTTTCTTATTCTTGCAACACAGGTATTTGTGCCATCACTGGAGTGTCTGTGTTTGCCAACATGCTGGTTACTAACTTCTGGATGTCTACGGCTAATATGTACACTGGCATGGGAGGAATGGTACAGACTGTTCAGACCAGGTAACTTCTTAATCTCGGTCTCATTATTGTATGGTGAATATTGTTATAAAAATCCGGTTAAACACACATACCTAATGTGACTGTCAGTGCCTGAAATAGCAAACATTTATCAGAAGCAACCACGCCATATTATAAATCAAAAAATGATCTGTAAATTCATAAACTTCATTTCAGTGAAATATCCTTGGTGATATGTCTTGAGGATGATCTGACATTTGCATTGAAATACAGCAACAGTTTAGTATTCATCTAATACTCTTACCATGACCCATTGTGGTGGAAATGAAACAGAAACTATTAACCCAGGCATGTAAATGAGAAACACATCTCCAGCCCATGATGGTAACCTGGCTCTGGACAGGTAAAAACTTTAATAGAAGTGCAGTATCAGTAAGGAAAAGCAATGATACTGTCTGGTACAACTGCCTCTTTTTTCCATTCATTAATATTTTCATTTTATAAATGTATTTAGCACCTGCTCTGGACCAGGAACTGTTCGGGGTGCTAGAGATAAAGACAAATTCCCCATTCTCACAGCAGTCACAGTCTAGCCAAAGGAGATGAAAACCAGCTATAATTTGTTATCAGAAGGATAGTAGAACTTTCAAAAGATGGAAACTTTTGGTAACTTCAATGACAATGGCAACTTCAAATCCTGTGTTTATTTCCCCACCACTTCAAAGGGTCATATTTATAGCAAGAAGCAGCAGCAAATCCCTGAAGGAAAATGATCTTGTTCTGGGAGAGTGATATAAATATTAGACCTAAGTGGCCAGTCATATATACTTGGTGTTTCTCCAACCTCACCAATGTGGGGTACAGAAAGAGTGTGAAGATGTAATAAATCCATTACTCTTGGACTTCCTAGAACTCCAATCCCCACTCATGTTTCTGCTTTGTTTCAAGAATGGAATTCAACAATGGAAGTCAAGAACGGGAAGGAAATGATTATCATAATCTCCTATCATTCGTCCCTTGATTACAAGAGCAACTTAAAAATAGACTGCACCATTCATCCTGGTTCTCCTAGGACTTTCCCAGTTTTAGCTTTGAAAATCCCACACCCTGGGAAACTCCTCTGTGAGCCATGGGCAAATCTTCCTGCTTAGAAGAGCCCACCTTGCCTGGACTATCTGGGTCCCTGTGTCAGTGACTCTCTACCCAACTCTAATATCTGCCATGACTCATTCATACCATCTCCCTAGAACCTTGGGCAGGTGACTTCAGTCCTAAGATTGAGACTACAGGATTGTAAAAGTCTCCTAAAGATATCACACTCCTTCCAGTATAGTTCAGTGGTTAACAATGAGAGCTTTGGAGGCAGAGTGATCTGGCAAAGCCATGTCCTTCCTAGGCCTTTGGCAAAGTTACTTGACCTCATTGATTTATAATGACTCTTAATTTACTCATTGTAAAATGGGAGTAGTAATTCCTATCACAATGACTCTTGAGAATTAAATGAAATTGTGATAAAGGAGCTTTTCATAGTATCAGTAATGACTCAATACATGTTAGTGATTGTTGTTCTCATCACTAACATTATGCCTCACTCAACCATCTAAAGGGGTATCAAGGTCAGGGACTTTGCCTGTGCCAGGGCAGAAAGACCAATGCTGCCCCCTCAGGAGAGTCATCTAGGGGGCATCTGGGAGAAGTCCCAGGAAGAGGTCATCTGTTAAGCCCCCAGTCACCCTAGGGTGTAAGAGGAAATGGGTTGGTGGTCTTCATTCCAAATACCGTAAAAGACACCAGAAATAAATTTTCTCCCAGAACTTTTCAAGAGCTGAGATCAGTCTGCCGATTTTGTCATTCACATCACCTTTGGTCATCAAGCTTATATTCTACTTTAATCCTGCTAAAATGTCTGTGCTTTCTAAGTATTCTAAAGTACCTTATTAAGTTGCAGAGGTCTACACCCACATGGTGTCTTCCTAGTGTGGCTAAATGTTCATAGCATGTGATTTTGACCATGCCAACTATTCACGGTATTCCACGGGCAGCCCATGCTCTTTGAGGAACACAAAGCAAAACCTCAAGGGCAAGAATCCACTTATCTGAGCTCTCTTTTCCTGTGGGCTCTTGGAGATGAAGGTGAAGTTACCAGCTAACATTCAAATGCTCACTGATATCCTGAGAGTTACTGGTCACTAAGGATTTAGGGATACTTCTCTCCAGATATTATCCACAAATATCTATCTAAAATCAGAATTACTTTATTTGGGGGGATTTTGTTCCCAATCCTGCTCTAATATTATTGAGCCCCAGGGGAGGCAGCCCACAGAGGGAAAGGGCACCAGTTTTGGAATCAGACCACCCCAGGATATAATTCCAGCATGGGCTAGAATGCTGGTGGGTCTATGTCTGTCTTGCTAGAATGAGGGTAGGTCTGTGTCTTGTTCACCCCTTGGTCACAGTGCCAAGGTAGAACCAGGCACATAGTAGGAGATCAGTAAATACTTGTTGAGCAGGTATATAAACAAATAAATGAAAGAATGGTCGCTTCACTTTCATCTATTCTGACAATAGATGAATACATCGAGTCCCATCCATTTTTCCTGCATAGATAGTTGTGTGACTTGACATACATAAAGTGAATACTCTTGGCCCACAGTAGGAACTCAAGGACCAAAATTCCCTCAAAAACAATAACATGAGACTGATGCCACCTCTTTCAAACTTTTCTTACAAACTCTCTAGACACTTACCTTTGTCAATAGGGAGAGCACAATATTTCCTGAGATGTTTCTCTAAAACATCTTGTAGGGTCAGGAATAGACACGGAGCAGGATCTCTATGATCCCATGCAGATTGGGTAAAGGAGGAGTCAGAGTCCTCAGTGGCTTTTGCAGGTCTTTTATTTAGATTAACCAGGCATATGGCAGGCAGGGGTGCTGGGGGACCGGGAAGCTGGCAGTTCTCACAGCCCCCAGCAAATCTTCACTCTAGCTGGGCTCTCTGGTGTTCTCTCTGCTTCTCTGCTCTTCTGTTCATTCTGCTGCTTCTCAGCTTCTGCTGGCGTCCCCGTGACACCGCCCTTATAAACTCAGTCTCTCAGCCCAGGTGTACCCACTTCAGGTGCCCTCCATCAGGCATGCATTCAGGACCACAGGTTTCCCTCATCTATCCTAATGGTGGGAGAGCAGAAAAGCCTGATACTTTTTCCTTACCCTACACATCTATATAATTATTTCTATGCCTGAGTGATGTATCAGTCCAAGAACCTCACTGCTGTTATGCTGACTAGCTTCAGTTCCAATTCTGTTCTCCAAGGTACCTGATTCAGTTGCTTGTGACCCAATGGAGTATGTTTTCAGGGAGGCAGGGAGAGAGAGAAGACAGGAATCCAAAAGTTGGGGACAGCCAGGTGCAGTGGGTAGAACCTTGAAAGTTGAGTCCCACATTCACAGCCAGCATCTCCCTGTTCAGGTATACCTTTGGTTCAGCTCTGTTCGTGGGATGGGTTGCTGGAGGCCTCACGCTAATTGGGGGTGTGATGATGTGTATCGCCTGCCGGGGCCTGGTACCAGAGGAAACTAGGTGAGTATCCCCATCCCAGTGCAATCAGACATTTGATCCAAGTCCATGTTAATGTGTAATTTGCAACTGGAATGTTTAAGCATATGAAAGAACTTCATTGACTAAAGTATCATTGAAACTTCTCTTTTCAATGATTGGAGAGGACCTAAAGAACAGATCAGGAATATTTCAGCCTGAGCAGATTTAGGTGAGATTCTATTCGAAGGGGGGCAAAAATCCCTCTAGGTACCCTCTGGCTTCCACAGCCTATTGACTCAATGGTTCTCAGCTGGGAGTGATTTTCCCCCTGCCCTAGGGCTATTTGGCAACATATGAAGACAATTTTGATCATTACAACTTTGGAGTACAAGTGATACTTGCATCTAATGGGTAGCAGCCAGGGCTGGTGCTAAAATCCTAACAATGTACCAGACAGAGGCCCACAACAAAAAAGCATCCCTTTCAAAATATCAGCCTTACTGCTGCCAAGAAAACTGCCCTGATTCTGGGAGTGGACCCAGAGTAGGGAGACTTGGATTGGGTTCTACTGCTATCTAGCCCTGTGAGCCCCTAGCAGGTTATTTGCCCTCTCTGGGTTTCTGTTAGCTCATCTATCAATGAGTAAATGAGAGATGGCTCCTTCCTGCTCACAAATTCTATGATTCTTTGGCAAAATCACATTCTCTTGGATATTGTTTCTGGTTCATTTCCTTTTGATTGATTAATAGAGGGAACTCACTAGTCATTACCTACAAGCTTAATAAAACTCTAATACGAAGCCAGAAATTCTGCTCCATAGCAGAGGCAGAAAACCAGTGTCCCAAAGACTAGGGTGACCAACTTCTCAGTTTGCTCAGCAATAAGGGGCTTCCTAAGACATTGGACTTTTTTTAAAAAGGTTTTATTTATTTTTGTGTAGAAGAACTGGGCTATAGGCCAGACGTGGGGAGGGGGGGGGTGAGAGGATCCACCAGAGACAGATTGGGGGGCAAAGCAGGTGGATTTACTGAAATACGCTGCTGAGGGGAGCCGCAGGCGAGACAGGAGTGGTCTGCTGTGCCATGTGGGTGAGCTCCCTGGCTGGGAATAACTCAGGCCATCACCATGTGTTTTTGCTGTGGTAGAGCTGAGACTTAACCCCTAGGCCACCAGGGAGGTCCCAAGACATTGGACTTTTAGTGCTAAAACTGCGATGTAGCCCACAGTAAATGGGGGCACTCCTACCAAATACATCTAAGGTCATGGAATATTTCTTTTTCTTTCAGCTACAAAGCGGTTTCTTATCATGCCTCAGGCCACAATGTAGGCTACAGGCCTGGAGGCTTCAAGGCCAGCTCTGGTTTTGGACCCAACCCCAAAAACAAGAAGATCTACGATGGGGGTGCCCGCGCAGAGGACGAGGCACAGTCCCACCCTTCCAAGTACGACTATGTGTAGATTCCATCACACCTCGGCTTGGGCAGAAGAAACTCCCCAATTCACTCAAAAAAAAGGACTTTTTTACCTTGATTTGGAAGTTAGAAAAGTCTTGATTTCACTTTTGGTGAGCCCACAGGTCTTGGTACATGTCTCTCTCAGTGTTCATCACAAAGCAGCTGAGTTATCAGGTATGAATTAGAGGCTTCAGCTCATGTTTTTCAATCTTTTATTTCATTTTTAATTATGACCTTTCTAATCTAATGAAAGAACTGGATTTAAATTCCTATCAGAGTCATGGATGATTTCGACTGACTCTGCCTCCTCCTGGTTGGTAGCCTATTGATTATCTATCTCCCAATTCCATCCCTGAAAATTTTTAAAAGGAAAAAATAGTCAACCAAAAGATACCATTTTCTGCTATTTGACTTTTTACTTTCCTCTCCTCTCCCCTCCCTAACTACTAATAAACACTGATTGAAGAAGTAATAGGGAAAAGATATTTGTAATGTTTCCAGCTCATTATCTGAGTTTCCTACACTGTGATTGAACATTACCTAGAATAGTGATTCCAGCCTTTCTGCTTCTGTTGGCATCTGCTAGACTTCCCCATGGGCTTTCTGAGCTCCCCACTTCATGTCCTCTTTCAGTCACACACCAGAAAGTCTCTCAGAGGAATGAGAAAAGATTTTTTTTCTGTAATCTAAATATTTTTGATATTCTAAAGATGGTTAGGATAAATAATGTATTAGTAAATGGTACACTGTGAATTAGCTTCACTTCTGCACATGGAAAATGAAAAATTAATTCTTTTGATGTTTATACAGTTCTTTGTAAAATCACACAATTCAGAATTTCATAAAATACTCACTGATCCTAAATCTTTGAGATCTCCAGGACTCTGATTATACATGACAGAGTCAGTATAACTCGTGTTAAAAAAAAAAAAAAAAAGAAAGAAAGAAAAACAAATAAGGGAACACAGCAGGTCCTAAGAAGTGAGTTCAAACCTGTTCTTTCAAAAAAAAATTAAAAGGTGATTAATTTAACATTGGGTTTACAAGTGCTGGAATCCATGCTTACATGCTACAGGCAGTTAACTGTAGCAACTAAGAGGCACTGTGGTTAACTTGGTTACTCTGAAAGTTTGTTCTCACTCAATTCACCTGGAAGATTTGGCTACTTAAAAACTTAAGACTTTGCATCTACACAACTTCCCTTTATTTACATCACTGCTGCAGAAAACCAAAATGCATTTTTCCAAGCTGCCAGGATCCCATTCCAGCACCAAAACTAGAATAGACCCCCTGGGAAACTGAGTTAAGGACAGTCTCTCAAACCTACCAAATTAAGGAGCAGCATTGGCCCTGGAGGAATCTGACCATTGGGTTATTATTGTGGATTAAAAAAAAAGTATCATATGAACAGTGCCTATAAATTTGGCCTCCAAGAGAATGGATAAATGGTCATAGGGTCCTCAGGCTAGACAGACTGCCGGGGGAAAGACCGTGTCCCATTAAACTGTAAAGAGATGTGTTCACTAAGAGCCAAGACAGTCACGTCAGAGACCCTTCTAAGTGAGACAGAAAGGACTTAGGCCAAATCAGTTAGGGCACTCATGGAGCTCATTGCCTGAAATGGAATAAAAGAGAAACAAATTAATCAAGAAAAAGAAAGTAGGGGGTGGGAATATGGAGAGTGTTAAGTGTTCTCAAGATTTAAGTCAAAGATCGTGGGGTATCATAGCTATCCCTCCTACCACCACTAAGTCCCTGGTCAGTTTGAGATTAAAATACAGCTCAGTTGGGTTTTGAATTAGTACATTCTCTGCCCAACACATAATTGTTTGAACACCTCCATATATTTAGATTGTGCTTTGTAATTTTTGGTTTCTCCTTCTTATTGTGTATGCATTGAACTATTGACCTGCATGTTTTGTTACTTAAATATTAAAAATGCTGTTATCTTACATTTGAATAGTTTCTGCTCTTTATTCCAAGCTTAGGAAGTAAAGTGGGAGTCACAGTACCTCCAAACTGAGTGCATAGTGCATGTGGTGATCCTATACTGTCAAAAATTAGCAAGGATTGAAGAAAATGGTACTTCATTGAAAAAAAAAAAATTTTTAAGATTCATACAAGCACTGGGTACAGTCAGAAGCTCGGGAGGGTGAGAGAATTCACCAGAGCAAAGAACAGAACAGGCAGACTGACGAAATACACTGCTGAGGGGAGCAGCGTGCCTGGCAGGAGAGGTCTGTCGTGCCATGTGGGACCCTCGCTGGCGGCCAGGGATCGAACTGGTGCTGTAGAGGCTGCAGGCAGCTTCGCAACCCAGTGCTCAACCGCTGCACAACCAGGGGAGGCCCTCACTGAAAATTTTTAAAAAGCTGAGTGCATCTTTGCAGAATGTTTCTTCTTGCAGAGTCAGCAGTAGCCTGTCTGCTTGGGAATCAACTAGGTCTGATCCAGCACTTGAGAATTGTGAAACTAGGTCAGCTTAAAAATCCAACTAGGACTAGACCTCTATAATTAAGTTTATCATAAGTTAAATAATATACAGTCATTAAATTATTAAGATTTTTAAAAATATTAATTGTATTAAATGGTACATTCAAATACATCCTGGAAAGAAATATTTTCCAAAATATATTTAAAGTTGTTTCCAGTTGGGGATATAATGATACTTTTTTCTCTTAATTTGTACTTTTCAGTACTTTCCTAATTTTTTCCCATGAGAATATCTTTTTTTACTACCTAAAGAAGAAAAATACAAATAAAAATTAATGAAGAATCAAAACACAGAAAATTACATCTAGACATAACAAACAATGTGAATATATTTAACCGTTACTTAACTGGATACTTAAAATGGTTAATATGGTAAAATGTTTGGTTTTTGTTTTTTTTTTTTTTGCATGATTTTAAAATAATAATAACATCCAGACACAAAATCCACAGGGCAGGTTCTGCTTTCAACCTGGAGACCTGACATTCTCAGGCAACTTAGTAGGAGGATATTGATAAGTCACGACTGAGTCTCTGTTTACTCTGAACCAACAAAGAGCTCTACTGGTCATGCACCCAGAAACTAGCCTCACATGTGTTAGTTTTTCTTCTCCTTTGACACCATTTGGCATTCATTTTTCCATTTAATTACCCCTACTCACTTCTGAAGGTGGGAAAGCAGAGATCCCACAAGGATCACAAGGACCAGGACAAGCTCAGGACCGTGTTCTAGCATGTCAGGGCAGTCAGAACAAGGACTGGAGTCCACACCCAGATTTAACCTCTTACTTTTTCCATAAGGCCACACAGACCCCATCTCTTCACTCTCATCCCATTTCCTCCCCATTTCCCTACTCCCTTATCTAGCCAGGTAAGTCAAACTAAAAGGGTTAAGATGGGTGAGCTTTGAGCAGTTGCCTGGCCTTCCACTTCCCCTGTGTAGGGAAGTTGGGGATATAATGATACTTTTTTCTCTTAATTTGTACTTTTCAGTACTTTCCTAATTTTTTCCCATGAGAATATCTTTTTTTACTACCTAAAGAAGAAAAATACAAATAAAAATTAATGAAGAATCAAAACACAGAAAATTACATCTAGACATAACAAACAATGTGAATATATTTAACCGTTACTTAACTGGATACTTAAAATGGTTAATATGGACCCTCCGCTCCCACACATTCCGTACCTGGGACACATCAGACCTGCAGCAGTAAGAAGGGAGTTGGTAAAAGCTGTGTCTTGTATCTAAAGAGGAAAATTTTGGGGGCCTCATTAAGTTTCTCAGGGTTTCTAAGAAACAATCTTAACCTTAGTAAATGTGTTACCCTTTGACTCTACCCAGAGTTAGCAATCAAGAAAAATTCAACACTCTTTTTTTCCTTTCCAATTTTTATTCTGCCCCCGTCTGCAAAAAAAAATAAAAAAATTAAAAAAAAAAACATGACAGGGGATTAGGAAGTCCATGAAGAGTATTCAGTTGGACAGAAATAACAAAGACCAAGTTCAGCTGGTAAGGCCCTATTTTCCCACTTTTAAAAAAAAAAAGAAAGTCAAAGCTTTCTCAGTGTGGGAGAGGACAACTTTTCCTCTTAAATGGTGCAAAATGAGTTAGAAAATCTCTGATTTTGTCTATTTATCCTTTTCTTTCTGTTCTTTTTCTTTCTTCTCTCATTCGGCCTTCACTGCCTCTTCCTCGTATTTTTTGATCAACGGTTCCACTTCCTTTTATTTGAGAACTCTGATGCTGTCTTTCCATTCTCTCATCAGTGTGACAATTTCCACTTTTTCCGCAGTTTACTAACATCCATGGTCTTATTTAGAACTTTGACAGCTAAAGCAACTGCTGACTTCAAACTCACTTCTCCTTCTTGGCAGTCTTGTTTAGCACTGTCACAGCTGCAGTGCTATTATTTCCAATGCATGTGGCTTTCCCACCCCATCGTTTCCCCTAGGATCACTATGATGGAGCCAAAAGCCTTAGCACTTATATCAGTCAATATTACAACAATGAAAGCCCAAAGGAACATTTTCCTCCAAACTGTATGAGCTTGTTCAGTATCACACAGTGCTATAACCAAATGCTCACAAGGAAAAGGCTGCTGAAACTGTAATACATACCTTTGAGCACTGAACCTCAGTTCACTTGTCAGAACATTTATATCAGAATTTATACCTGCCACACTGCAAACCTCGTTCTCGTTGAATTTATAAATTCTTTTGGGAAAAAAGACTTCATCAAGAAGCTTGTGTATGTTGCCTCTCAGGAGTAAACAAAACTCTATGATTTGCTAAAATTCCCAAAGAGGTGCCAGTATGCATGTCCAGTCACTTCCATGCATATTAGACTTGGCATAGCAACCTTCTGGAGAAAATATAGTGGTCCTGGAGTCATATTTTCCAGACATGTTTTATCTGAACTTTATGACATTCTGGAGGAAAGATACTGAAGAGAAAAGGGTTCTGGAAGAGAAAAACTGAGAATTCACTGTGAATATGCCTCCCCCCACCCTGCTAGTTTTTTTTAACAGGGCAAAGCAAGGTTTTAGAAACTCAGGCTTACATAAAAATGAAAAAAACATAATAAATTCCCCTTCCCTGAAAGACACAAGAATTGAAAAGTGTTGATTGTAGAAGTGAATGATGGCCAAAAAAATCACCTTGAACCTTTAAAAAATGTAATTATTAATATTACTATCATTATCATCAACTGAGATCTGGCAAGTCTCAGACAGCTTAAGGTCCTTTTTCTTCACAATGGTGCGTGCTCAAAATAACCCATGAGACAGGTATGATAGTTACACTTGAGGGAGTCACACCATCTCAGCCAGGTCCTTATCTCATGCCCAAGAACACTGAGAACAGGGACCAGAAAGGGACCAGCTCTTTATTTAAGTGACAGGAAATCTCCATGCAACAAGGAGGGGGTCCAAAAGGGTTACCACTGAAGTGCTGATGTCCGTGGTCTTTTATGCTAAATATATGGGGAAGTAGCTTGCTAAAGAGTGTTGAAAACACACAGGGAGCTAAAACACAGCTTGCTAAAGATTAACCCATGCAGCTCAGAATGTGGGACCACTATCCCCTGCTTCTACTGTCTTCTTACCAGGCATTTTAGGCTATTCTTGTTTGAGGGACAGGGCTGACAATTTTCCACTCTCCGTGAGGCCTCTACCTTATCTGCCTAACCAGAATCTGTCTTATTATTCCCATTTCACAGATGAAGAAACAAAGGTCAGGGAGGTTAAGTATCTTGGCCAAGTAAGATGACTAACTGTTCTCCGGGTTTAGCACTGGAAGTCCTGAACTCTAGAAACTCCTCAGCCCCTAGGTATTTAGAACAGTTGATTACCCTATGCCAAGACTATAAAGCAAATAGGAAAGCATGGACTCTGATCAGGGTTTGTCTGCTCCATACCTCACTCTTTTTTCTACACTACCACGAATCCCTTTAAAAAGGCAAAATTCATACATTCATTCAATGAAAAGAAGGAAAGGATGGAAGGAGGAAGGAAGAAAGATTTAAATCTACTGCTTAAAAAAAAAAATCACTTAGGAATCAAGAAGCATAATACTTAAAACAATGTAGTGTAAAACGTCAATCTTTAATTCTCAAGTTTAAAAAAATGTTAGACAAGAGTAAATCTGTTGTAAATAATAGACGGACAGAGGGCAGGGTTGCGGGAAGACACCAGGCTGGCTGGTCTGTCCTAAACTGACAAGTCAGCCACTCAAAGCTCTCAGTGCTGTGTGAAGTGTGTGCCCATTTAAGGAGTTCCTGGCTGAATAGACCCTAGCAACTAAATAGACTTTGTCTCCTGGACAGGCAGAGAGAGACGCAGGACCCCCATAATGCAATATGAGGTGAAATCCCTGATCCCTCCATTCGTGGGAGCCAAAAGCTACCCAAAGGTCACTGAGATGGGGTTTGTGTCAAGGCTCTTTCAGTTGGGCAGGAATCCTCAGTTGGAGCTCCTCAACGCTGTCCAGAGTCCGAATCAGTTCCACCAGCTCTTGAGAGGTTCCCCATTCCTTTCTGTTCTCAAGTGGCGCTGGATGTGACCTGCTCACTCTGGTCTCCAGTTCTGAACAGGCCAGGACTTCCCTATTATCAAAGCTGCCGCCCTTTGCCTTTGTTGACAATAAAAAAGCTTATTTATTTTGTTCAACCAGCCAACTTGAATTTCCCCCAAAGAATGTTTTGAAAGGTAAAATATCAAACATATTAAGCATGTAAGACTTTGCTGCCCACACTTATTGCTCAAAGAAGGATGGTTGCTATGGCAATGACTCTGGAGAGGAGATGGAGTCTGGCTGAAGGGTGAATAAGATGCCATAACAGGGCGCAGGCTGCCCACCTAGTCAGCCCTTATGAACCTGAGAGTGTTTGCCCAAGCCTTAGGAGTTGTCATGATTAAGAAAGAGTGAGAGAAACAAAAATGTCTAATTGCAAACAAATATATTGAGGGGTAGGATGGGATTCAGAATGTGGGTGGAGATATTTGGGATGTAAGCACTGAGCATCAGTGACTGTCTTCCCCTGATGGTTCACAGAACCTCCCACCAGTAACTGCAGGCAGAACAGTCCATAAGTATGCATAGGAACTCAGCCAAGGGGGCAGGCACCCAAAGGAGGGTTCACAGAGAGTTGGCATCAGAACTACCCCTGGGCAACATATACCAAGACTCTACCTGGATCACCCCCTATCATCCAGTAGGCCCATTTCTGGAACTCTGCCAAAGGAAGCCATCCTGACTCTAAAAAACCATATTAGGCCCTATGCCAGCTCAAGGGATAAATGATGATTGGTCTAAATCAATCACAGGACTCATTCTCTTATGAGTGATTGGTTTAGGGGTGGAGCATATGATCCAGTTTTGATTAATGATCCATACAGGAAAGTCTCATTCTTTTTTTTTTTTTAACATTCAATATTTAATTATTTATTTAATAGTTGTTAAATAATTGGAAATCATTTTAAAAAATAGTCTTATTTTCATTACTTCATAGAGGATTTGCAAAATTTATTTTTTAATTTTATATATTTTTTATATAACCAAGATGAAAATGCACACATTGTGCAAAAATGAAAGTCTCATTCTTTATGAGAAGACAGCACTATTCCCCAACACATGTGCACACGCATACACACAAACACACACACACACAAAGACTCATCATGACGAACTGCGATGACTGGAAGTACTATAGCTACGTTGCTACCCATCAGAGAATGAAGCCTCCACGTAAGGCAGACACAGTAAGAGAAGCCTCAGGAAGTGGAGTCATTACTCTAGTATGTTCCTCACCAATAGATATCCTATCTCTGAACATTTTCTGTGTTAATCAGCTTCTTTATTGCTTAATCTGATTTTAGTCTGTATTTACTGTACTATTACTTAAAACCAGTGCATCCTAATCAAAACAAACATGGACACCCAGGCCTGTTTGTCATCTGAGAACATAAGAGGAAGCAGCTCCCACAGAAATATCCAAAGTGTGCTTGGAGAGCATGTGGACTGAAGAATGTCCTAGGAAACCCCATCACAAGGGAAAAAAAGAACAAGTTTACTTCAAAGATGAGTAGGGATGATTTTGGATGCCATGTGATGGTTGTCATTTTAATTGTCCTCCATTCTAGTGTGTGGAGACTTGTCTGAGTTCACGACAAGTACATTGCAAAAAAAAAGAGCAAAAAACAGTAGTGGCTACTTCACTAAAATTTCCATGATTACTGACGGTGCTAATATTTGTGGTGCCATGACCCAGCCACAACGGGAGACTAGATTGAAACTTCTTGGGAGAGAAGGAGGAATCTCTGAATCTTGGATATTAAATGAGCACAAAATTCTCCCTGCTTAGAGCCAGGGGCAACAAATAGTTGGATCTTAAATGAGAACTCAGACTGATTCCAAATGAGGTGAGTCGGATTTCGGCAGGGAGAATGCCAAGATCAATAAACAACGTCTCTCGTGGAACTAGCTGGAGAATGGCGGTACACTTGCCATTCTGAACCCCTTCCAGGCTGGACCTGAGCCAATCACTCCCTGCATCACAGTGAGGATTTATGCCCTCTGATGTCACTTGGAGAGGTGTTGGGTTCAGAGAACAGGATCCTTGGGTTACCTCTGAGAAAAGTTTCACCAGATTTCCTCTTTCAGTAGTACACGGTGAGTTTACCCATAAGGCAGAAGCAGTTAGTTATATCCAAATGGGCAGGTTTATTACATTTTAAAAACAGAAAGGACAGAAAAGGATGTTTGCACAGATACAAATGGGCAGAAAGAGCTATGTTTGGAAGGGACTGACTTGTTAAAAGACCCTGTATGAGACACAGGTGGGCAGTCTCGGGAGGAGAGCTGCTGCCCCTTGCTAGAGCAGAAATTACCCTAATATCATCTTCTACTCCTTGAGAAGGGCTCATTCCTTCATTGAATTGCTATCTATTGTTAAACTAATTATTTCTAGGGTGTGGGTAGGTTGATTTACAAGAACCGGTGATTCTCTACAATGGACCTCAACCTTCATTCCAGATATTTTCTATAACACTCTGATGCTTGCTGCAGCAGTTGGAGCCTAAGGATTTTTCATTTCTATAGCTGAGTAAACAACTGTGTTCATCATTTCTACCCCACCTCCAGTTCCTGGTTTTGTGATACTTCCATCCTAAATTTTCTACTCTCCTCCATCACCTCTAACATCCCATGTTACATATTCCAAAATCTTATATTTTACTTTTTGTCTACTCTTAAAAAAGGATACACTTGCAACGAACAATCCACGAAACCCAAGAGCTATCCTCATCACAGTTGTTGTCCTCTATCCTTTAGGGTACTTAACAATACTCAACTATTGCTATTTCCTGAAGAGCAACAGTACTCCACCTAGTGAATTTTACTTCAGAATTTTAGTACTATTGTTATTTTTAGAACTGTTCTTGTTTCCCTGCTTCATCCTAAAGATCTTAACCATGAGTAGCTATGACACGCTGCAAAACTTCTTTGTGCTTTCAGGGAGCTTTTGGAGAAGGTCCAACATTACAATGTCCTTATGAAACAAGGCCATGGAGAATCCTTTGAATTACTTTCAGAACTATTTCTTAAGTACTTTCTCTGTGCCAGATACCATGGCAGGTACAGAGATAAAAAAAGAACAGGAAATATCGTTTGTTGAGACTTTGCTGTGCTGTACAAAATGCTGGGAACATTGAAGGGTCTTAGCTCCTTTCATTCCCACAACAACCTCCCAGAGAATCATTAACACAATTACAACGAAGGAAACTGAGTTTCAAGGAGGTTTCAGTCCCTCACCTAATGATTAGTGGGGCTGGGATTTGAATTTGGTATGTTTATGCACCATAATATAGGACCCAATGAGGAATACAGTTCACAGGATGGGGGAGGAGGGACTGTGAATAATTTGGCATCAGAAAATTTCCTAGCAATCTGTAAGAAAGTGGATTATTCTCTCCTACCAACCTCTCTTAGCTTCGGCAGCACATTTGTTTGGAGAAAAGGTTGTCCTGAACAAGACCCACAGTCAGGCCAATCCATTTCTCATTGGGATTGCCCTATAACACAGTCAGCATGAACTAACACCTACCTTGCAAGGTTGTTGTGAAGATTAAAGACAATATGTGTAAAACATCTAGAATGTGGCACTGTGTTTGTAAAGAATAGCTATTTTTATTCACAGATATGTAAATTACTCTCAAGGAGGCAGGAGTCATTTTTCTACAAATTCTCAGTACCTGCAGTGGGTATTGAGGGAGGCTTAAAGTAAAAACAAATAATAAGGATGGAGGTCACAAGACCAGAAACTGGAGGTGGGGATAAAAATGATTAACATAGTTATTAAACCAGCCACAGAAATGAAACATACTTAACCACCAACTGCTGCACAAAATTATCAGACCAGGGCCTCCCTGGTGGTGCAAGGGGTTAAGATGCATCCTATGAAGCTATCCGTAACCACTACAGCACTGAGTTTGATTTCCAGCCAGGGAGCTATCCACATGGTGCAGCAGACCTCCTGATTTGCCCTCTGCTCCCCTCAGCAGTGTACTTCAGTCTGCCTGTTCTGTTCCCCACTCTGTCTCTGATGAATCCCCTCACCCTCCACACCTCTGGCTTATACCCCAGTTCTTGTATACATAAATAAATAAATCTTTAAAAAAAGTATCAGACCACATAGAAAGTATCTCAAGGCACAGACCAGAGGTGGGGATATGGAGATGGAGGGCCATTGTAGACAATCACCAGTCCTTCCAAATCTACCTAGTCACACCCTAAAAGTGACTAGTTAAATAACAGTTTACAATTCCACAAAGGAATAAATCCCTCTCCCAAATGAAAAACACTCTATCAGTACAATTTCTGCATTGGAAAAATGAAGCTCTCCCACCTGCCTACACAGGTTTTTATGCAGGTACCTCTCATTTCCTTTCTCCTTTTCCTAATAAACCTGTCCTTTTAAAATGTAACCTCTGCCTGTGTCTACTCAAATGCCTTCCTCTGCTGGTTAAACTTGCCATGTGCCAATGAAAGGGGAACTCTGTTGAAACTTTTCTTAGACGTAACCCAAAGACCCCGTTCACTGAACCCAAAGCCTCATCAAACCAACATCAAAACACACCACCTAAACAGAATGTCTCTGATTTATTATTGACTGCTAATTTTGTATTTCTATTTATTATGTTACTTTTTTTTCCTGATCCCCTTATTTTGTTCCCCTCTATTCCTCCTATAAGTGAAACCATCCAATATTTTTCTTTTTCCTTCTGGCTTATTTCACTGAGCATCCATGTTGCTGGATCCATGTTGCTCCATCCATGTTGCTGCTGATGGCATGAGTTTATCTTTTTTGATTGCCGAATAGTATTCCATTGTGTATATATACCAGTCATCTGTTTTTGGGCATTTGGGTTGTTTCCACATTTAACTTATTGTAAATAGTGTTGCAATAAACATAGATGGTTCACAGGTGGATTAGTGGTGGGAATTTTATGGGGAATAGACCTGAAAGGAGAAAGTATACATTGTACAAAAATGAACGATATATTCATGTACATCTATATACATATATGTGTGTGTATATATACACATAAAAACAAAAACAATTTGTATTTATATATGTATATATGTATGTGTGTATGTATATGTGTATGTATATATATTTAGTACATATATATATATATATATATATATATGCACCAAAAAAAAAAAAACCAGAACAGAAAAGTCAAGGAATAATTTGCAAAAATAAATAGTCACAACAAACCCTAAAATACCAATTATACTTTTATATTCCTTAGAGGGTATCTCCATCATTGACAGGACTTACCCAAGAGGGAGATGGTCAAAAAGCAAGAATTTAATGGACTGCCTCTAGATAGTATAAGAAAGAAAACAGAAGCTCCTCCACCTGTTGAGGCCAAGGTTAGGAGAGACTCCTATAGATGAAAGGAATGTCCTATTCCCATTAAGGACTCAAATCATATGGTCAAGAACAAAATGAATGTGTTCTGACAGTACTTTAGTAGATTAACTGGTGAAAGAAGCATCATATCAACCAGGAGAATAAATTGGAGAATGTATGTCCATCCTTACCACCCAACTGGAATTCAGGTCTCACTTCTCTCACTCCTCTCAGGTCTCACTATGCTGAGGCCTATCTTTCAACTCTACAACTGTTACATATATGCAGTTATACTCCCCCCTCTGGCTCTGATGAATTCTCTCACCCTCCCGAGCTTTTGACTATACCCAGTGCTTGTATAAATAAATAAATAGATAGATAGATAGATAGATAGATAGATAGATAGATAGATAGATAGATAGATAGATAGATAAATCTTTAAAAAAAAAAGATGCAGTTATAGTAACAAGGAGAAGGGTACAAGCAATACAGTGTTTAGACCCACACAAGCAAGGTTGCTGGGGCCCTGCTTTTCAACATACCTTCCTTGAGATTTTCTAAGTTTGACTCCAGGGCTGGAACTGGTAGGGTCTATCAAGCCATCTAAGATATCCTGAGGCCAGACTGTAACAGTGAGATATCCATAGAAAGGGGAGGTTTCAGATTCTCCGCCCCACCCATGGAAGGGTGGAGCTGAGCAGCAAGTAGAAGCTGGAAAAGAGTGGGAAAAGGACTTGGAAAAAAAGGAAGGAAAGAAAAGGACTAGAAGCACAATTAAGGAGGCACATGGAGCAGAGACATATGAAGAAGAAACTGCTTATTTTTTGGCCTTGGACGTGTAGCAGGAACTTGGGGGACATGGAAAGATACACTTGAAAGAGACGTGGGCGAGAGGTCTATGGGGAGGCTGACAATGGGTACTTTTATCTTGACTTATATTTTGATTTTGCTCTTTTCCTTTCAGACTTGCCTGGCCCCTTCTGCCCCTTTCTTGTGGATCCCCACCAGAAGGTTGCTTAGGCTTATGACAAGATTTCAGGCCTCAGAGACCCCTCTTTTGGGCAAAATCTGTTTGCCTGGGCATTTCCATGAGGGGACGGGTAACTTTGGGTATTTCGACTGGAAACTATTTAACTATATACTTCCTTTTCTCTCTATTGCACATTAATTGTGTTACAGTTCTTTTCTACTCAAGGTCTTACGCACTAAGAGTAGGTTTGTCTTTAGGAGGCAGGTTTGGGTGCCCGACATTTCTGTCTGCTAACAAAAGCAGGTCAAGGAGAACTCAGTCCCTGTTTTTCCCCATCTCAGGGATCTCTCTCTCTACCCTGAATGTGATATTGCTCAAATGCCCAGAAGAGCTCTGGGACTTGTGCCTATTTACTCCCAGTTCCAGGACAGCAGCCAGGCAGGCAGACCATCATTCCTAGTTGGTGTCATATTTCTCTGTGGGACCATGCAAAATCATGCTTACATGCTTTTTTGGGTGATACTCACTTTCATATTGTATCCTCACTGCCACATCAGGGCTATAACACTAGAGAGCAGCATGTGTCGTTTATCCTGGGGGTCCCCCGCTGTTGGCACCAAGGGCAGTGTCTCATACCCTCACAGGCTCCACGTTATGGGCCTAGCAGTGGTCTCCCCACTGTCCTCTGCAGGCTTTGAAGACCATAGCTCTGAAACAGAAGTAGGTCCTTCCAATCTTTGTCTTCTCTTGCTTCCACTTGATGTGGTGGCTCCTGCGTCTATCTTAAGCCATAGTGGAGGACATATGTACATGCCCTGTGCTTCTCAGCCTCCACAAACCCCTTGCCTATCTTCCCCGTAGGCAAAGGGGTGTCAACATTAAAAAGGTGATACGCTAGGAATGCAGTGATTAAAGGCTAAAACATTCCAGAGAAGATATGGTCAGAAGATGTGTCATTTCACACTTACATTATAAAATTCCAAATGATAAATTTAACAAGACCAGAAAATTATCCATTTCATTTCCCTTTATATTTAAGGTAAGATGTGTATTTGCACTCATCCACAATGAAGCACTCCAACAATATTTGAGAAAAATCATTGGATCCAATATTCTTAGGTGGCATGATGTAGATAGATATTGTACCTTAAGTAATGGTGTGGCCAGCATTAAATAATGGGTATCAGGGTATTTCAGAGACACGCATATCTGTATTGTTTCAATACAAGCAGCCACAAAATTGGGAGCATTGCTACTTTTACCTCAAAATGAGGGATATGAATCTAGTCAGAAATGGTGCATATGATACCAAAGAACACAAAGATATGGTTCCTGGATCTGAATAGGATGAGACGGTGCAGGACTATAAAGAGTCTTCACATTCACTGACTGGACAAACAAATCCCATGTGCCTCCTTCCACACATTTTTCTACATTGCCATTGATAAATAACAATATCATACATGATCCCATGAATTTTATATGTGCTTGAAACAACTTGTTTATATAGACAGCCAGTGAAAAATATTCTCTTGGGATCCTGCATTCCCTCAAGGTACCCTGGACAGGGTGCATCTTTCTGAGGAAGAGAAGTGGGGTTGGTGGGGAGCAGCTGGTAGAAGCATGCATAGGGAAGTACATGCAAACCTGAGGATGGAAGAACCTGGTTAACAAGAGTGGAGGCTCATGTTAAATAATCTTCATTTAAAATAATCCTTATTAGCCTTTAAACAACCTTCATTAACCGCCCCCAGAGTCTCCCAAATATAAATTTTAAAACAAAAAATGAGCAGACTAAAAGCTTTAAAATATTAATATCAAGATGATGTATAGAAGATAATTAAGAACGACAGCAGTTAAAGCCATTTGTCCTGGGTCCCAACCCTGCCACTGTCATCTATAGCCATGTGACCTAGAGTCTCAGTACTCTACTCTGTAAAGTGGAAGGATGGTAGTACCTTTCATCAGGTGCTTATGGTACAATAAGTGCTTGATCAGTGTAAGTAGTTATTAATTGTTTGCAGAATTGATTGACCAAACATAAGTGGAAAAAAATCCTAGATCTGCTTCTATAAAATCCAGTTAATTATCCCAGTTATTTTTGTATTTAGTATAATAAACATATTTTCAATTTTTTTTAAAGGTATGAATCCTCCTGTTGAAAATAAGTGTCTCAATAAGGATAAACAAAAATAAATAAATCCAATTTTAATACTGCACAGATAAAGAGAACATCTCAAACTTAAATCAGGAAATAAAATTCACTACAAAACAACAGCATTTGGAAGACCACAGTCTCGTCCAGAACAGAGTGAGATCATGTCTTTAAAGTAATAATGGAAAGTATTAGTATTATATACCTAAATATTGTATCATTTAAGAATGAAAGTGGTCTTTCTTTCTATTTTCACTTATTCTGATGGCACACAATCCAAGCAAAAGCACAGTGTTCCAAAGTTTATGAAACTTCAGGTGGTCCTCTAGCCCTCACCTCCTATTCCTAGACTGTCATAAACGCCTTCTACATAGAAATCACAGCCACCAATGTGATTGAAAATGATTATTGAGAATAACTGATTCTATACAAGCTTAATGGGTTGTTAAGTATCTGGGTTGTGAATTATATTCATTGACCAGTAGCCGATGGGTAAAAATTATGTGATAGGTTATATAGAGCCATACTCCAAATATTAATGCCCCAGCCTTAACCAACAGGAAGTCCCATTCTTTGCTGTGGTATCCTCACAAAATTTTCAGGCCTCTCAGTTTTCACTTGTGATACCCAAATGTACCTAGAACTGCCTCTCTGTGTTGTCCTTAGTAAGGTCATGTCCCAACCCAGAGTGCCCAGAATGTTCCACATACACACAGAACACTTGCATGCACCCTCCCTCAGCTCCGGCCCAACTTGTGCTCCTTGATCTCCGTCCCCCTGCTGGTTTCACTAGAGGCAGCTCATTCCTTCCCCTGTGGAGTCCACAATGCCATTTTTTTGTTTCTTCCAGGCCACTCCCAAAACACTGTCTACAGCACTGCAGATGCATGCCAGCTGCCTCTCACTACAATTGCTCCTTTCTCACTCCCCAGAATGGGGGCCTCCTTCTCTTTCAAAGGCCCAGTTCTCTCTGAGTTGTGTGGGCCTTTAATGATACATCTATGAGCCCCACAATTCCTAAAGGACATTTTCAAATGTCGTTGTGTTTCTGCCATATATTAACCACAAAAAAAAAAAAAAAAAAACCCTAGTTCTAAAGCAAAAAAAAAAAAAAAGACAATTATGTGATAAATGGCTCAGAACCATGAAATAGATGCTGATTATAAATATAGGCTTTAGGCATTATGAAATTAGGCAGCTCTAAATTTTCAGAGAACAAAGAGAAAGCAAGAGCATTTTTGAAATATCAAAAGGACTTTCCGGTTATAATTAGTAAATTGACTAACCTTTTTAAAGGTAAAAGGGAATTTCTAAAGCCTCAGCCCTTCATGGAATTGTAGATTACTGTAGGTCTAAGAGATCATCTCTGCCAACTTCCTCACTTTCACAGATGAAAAAACAGAAGGTGTGACTTTCCCAAGGTCACAAAACAATTTTGTTACTGACAGGATACCAACCAAGTTCTTGACTCCCTTTCTCAAGCCCTTCCCATTCATTTTACAACAGAAGCTGTTAGCAGGCAGAATGAGGGGCACCGCAGCACCCCCAGACCTGCCTACCCTCAATGGCTTCTGCCATCCACCACATAAAGACAAATATACTCTTAGTGCATAATACATTCAATAGAAAAGAACTTCAATATAATTAGTTGCAGTAAAAAGAATAGAGGAGGGCCTCCCCGGTGGCGCAGCGGTTGAGCGCTGGGTTGCGAAGCTGCCCGCGGCCTCTGTGGCCCCGGTTCAATCCCCGGCTGCTCCCTGGCCACCGGAGGAGGGTTCCACATGGCGCGCAGACCTCTCCTGCAGCCTGCTGCTCCCCTCAGCAGTGTACTTCGGTCCTTCTATCTGCTCTGCTCCCCGCTCTGGCTCTGGTGAATTCTCTCACCCTCCCGCGCTTCTGACTGTACCCAGCGCATGTATAAACAAACAAACAAATAAAATAAATAAATAGAACATGCCTCTATTAAAAAAAAAAATATATAGTTAAAATAGTTTCCCTATAAAACACCCCAAGTTACCCATGCCCTTGTGGGTAAGTGCCCAGCCGAAGAGGGTCATCCCAAAGCAAGGCCACTGAGGCCTGAAAACTTGCCCCAAGTCTAAGGCATCTTCTGGAAGGGAATCACAGGAAAGAAGCAAAAAGGGCCAAGCAAGTCTGGAAGGAGAAGAGCAAAATCAAAACCCAAGTCAAGATAAAGGCTGCCATTGTCAATCTCCCCACAGTCTGTCACCCACGACTCTGTTTCTTTCAAGTGTCTCTTTCCATGTCCCCCAAGTCCCTGGTACAAGTCTAAGGCCAAGAAGCAAGCATGTCTTCTTCACTTGTCTCTCTGCTCCCTGTGCCTCCTCCAGATTTTCTCTTCACCTCCTTTCCCCACTCCTTCTCCCAGTCTTTCTACAATAGCTTCTCCAGGCTGGTCAGCTCTACCCTTCCATGGGTGGGAGAGGGAAGCTGCCCTTTACAGTACCATTGCAAAGAAAAGACTGGACCTTAGTGATCAGCTATCAGGGCAAATTCTCTCCAATCTCCTCTGTAAGACCTGTAACTATGGTCAGAATCATGGAGCCAAAAGCCGTGGCCAGCCCTCTGGTCCTTCAGACCACTCACTTGATCCATTTTTCTGATGAGCTCTGTCGAGTATAAAATGCAGCTTCGTCTTCCACAATGGTCAGCTACTTCCAAAAACAGAGCAGTTCAGCTCGTCATCTTGTTTCTGGATCACCACCCCTGACTTTTATTCTGAGTTCTATCTCTTGGAAATATTTTTCTTTCTTGCTCCTTGCTTGGCTTATTCATCTTTCTTGTCTTATTATTAGGTGGAATAATGTATGAAGACACTTCTTGCACAATAATTGACTTGGAATTGTCTTCGTTCAGCTTAAAGATGGCAAGTGTCTGCTCAATGCAGACAGGAGTAATACAAGGACCAGCAACACAACCTCCTCCCTAAGTACTCAGCAAATGTTATGCCTGGCAGTTCCTTTTTCTGTCTATCATTCTGAATATTGAGCCTCTACCATTACCTCCAGCACAGAGACAGGTTTATAACCATCTGTAACAAAAAGCAACAAAAGCAACAAAAACAGACAGAACAACTGTGTATGTGTAGCAAGATTCCTCCCATATCTTTTCCTCCAGGATTCAGAGAGGACTTAGGATGAATCAGATACTGGCAGGGGGAGGCCACCAAAAAAGAAGGAAAAAAGAAAAGTGTCATCACATTTGAGGTTGTGTTGACTCCAGTGTTTGCTTTCCTTAGATCCCTGGTAAATTTAGAATTCTATTATAGTGTGTATACCAACTTATTATGTCATTGCACTTAAGATTTTCCAAAACTGAAATGGTCCCAACCTTTATCTCAATTACACAAACCTATCAAGTTCCAGCCTTAATATCAAGGTATCAACTTCTTATATCAAAGATTCAAATTTTTAAATAACAAAAAATATTTTTCAGTTGTAACCAGAGACCTATTAGAAATTTCCAATCATTGGCATTTCTATAAGTTGTTACTAAAGTTGCCTCAAAGATAGAAATAAACATCCTATTTCCAAATTGAGTCATGCAATCACGGAACATGAAAGCTGATATTGTCCAGAGGTATAAACCAGGATGATGGCTACCAAGTGCTGGGCTGGGGGCCAGAACTGATCCACAAATAAGTTTTCATTTGCCCAAGGCAAAATGAAGCCAGTGGTATATCATTGTGAAGGACCAGTCTATTCTTGGAAAATTCTGTCTTTCATTGCAAAATTAACTCAAATCTGACCTATCTTACTATCTTCTGATGTTAAAATGTCTTTTATAAAATAATGTCAGTGACTGTTGCATACTTTCTTCTAGGTTCTTTTTTGTCAAAATTAAAGATGGCAACCTCAGATGACCCATAAACTTTTTGTTTGCACCCCGTATTACCAAAACTTCCCACTTCCACTCTACAAAGAATTGGTCTGATGAGAATTCAAAACAGAAAGAATCATGTCTACTTAGAAGTGTTCAAAAGATAACCCAACTAAGGTCCAAGATAGAAGTTTGTCAAAACCCTGCTTCAAATAAGAATTCATAAAGGCAGATGCAGAGTGAACTATGTTTACTTGCTCATCCATGCATGGGGGTTGGGATGCCTTCATAAAATACGATATAATTTCAACTTTGAAAAATGGCCAGCATCAAATTTTGAAAAAAATAACCAGGGTATTTACGATAAAATTTCAATGACATTACCGGTGCTAAATAGTCAATGAATGGAATAAATAGAAAGTCCAGAAACAGACCCATACACATACAATAATTTATGTTTGATAAAAGGGAATCTTTTTAAGTGAATAAAGAATATATTGTCAAGTAATGATGTTGAGAGAACTAAACAGTAAGGTGTTTTGAAGTAAATAAGTCCATAAATCACAGCTAACATTGCCCCCACAAAATGAAGATAATGTGTGTTAAAATTTTAAACCCTCTGATAGAACTAAAAGAAAATACAGATGAACATGTTTAAATATTGGAATGAAGTCTTCCTAATTTTGATGCCAAAGAGAGTAAAAATAAAACATTGATTTATTAGACATATAACAATTTAAAACCTTCCTATAGAAAGAACAAATTAAAAGAGCAAATGATTAAATAAGTAGTAGGAAAAAAGTAGCACATGTGACAATGGATTGATACGGTCAACATATACAAATAATCCTTAAGAGCAATACGAAACAAATTGAATTAACAAATTCAATCTCTGAAAATCAAAAGTAAAACACAAAAGCAAACCTAATTATGTGTCCATTTGGCAGCATAGCTACAGAAAGAAGCCATTTGAAATGATTTTAACACTGTAATTAAAATGTGATTCCTAGTGGGATATATCCTAAGGCAAAGAAAGAACTCCCCAAAAATATGTAAAATCTTAAACTGTTGGACCTCCCTGGTGGTGCAGCTGGTTGAGCACAGCACTGTGGAGCTGTCCGCATACTCTGCAGCATGGGTTTGATTCCCGGCCCACCAGGGAGAAACCCACATGGCACGGCAGGCCTCTCCTATCGCGCCCACTGCTCCCCTCAGCAGTGCTTTCGGTCAATATGCCTGTTCTACTCCCCACCCTGTCTCTGGTGAATCCTCTCAAACTCCTGAGCCTCTGGCCTATACCCTAGCTATTGTATAAATAAAAAATAAATCTTTAAAAAAAAATCTTAAACTGTTTTCCATGTTCATATCATGGGCAATGGTGTTGGTGTTACTATTCCGAGGCCGTGTTTGTGATGTGAAGAACAAGGACTTTGGGTGTTGAAGAGATGCAGATAGATGCCAGATCAATGAGGTAAAGCAAAAACCCCTTTTGTCCTGAATTTGAATGGGAAGTGTCAGTACAAACTTGTATTTCTTAATTATATTTCCTCTCTCTGTCCACTGGGCAGGCTTAGAAACAATGACAAGACCAGGCACCCAGATTGTGAATGTAATTACCATTTTCCTCTAAAAGAAACTAGGATTTCCCAAAGAAATTACAATTCTGGGGCAGGAAATGTAGAATGTTAGCCTGGATCATTTTTCACACTAGATTGCCAGGAAAGTATCAGATGACTAGGTCAAAAGGACCCAGGAAACCACTTGGGGAGGTATCCATTGACACTGATGAGAATTTCAGCATCAGTAAGGATAGCAACTACAAATTGATTTTAACAGTCAACTTTATTCAAATATATGAGTTTATATGGTATCAATGAAAGTTACTAAAAAAATCAAACCCTTAGCTTCCTTACCTCTATAAATTGTACTTAAAGACAGACAATTTGATATGGAGAATTTCTTCTTACAGACATTTCATGCTAGTGTATGCCAAAGGAACAATGGATACCACAACTTTAGAAATTCCTAATTAATAAATGGATTTAGGGAATGAAGCACCCTGTTTATCATTAATGTCACATAAACACCCTAAAAAGAGGGAAAAAGATATTGCATACTTCCTGATGTCCATGCCACCACCCTGCCTATGAAGTATCTTGTCAAAAAGAATCAAAGCTGAAAAATGGAGCTACCATATGATCCAGCAATTCCACTCCTAGGTATCTATCCAAAGGACACAAAAATATTAATTCAAAAGGACACCTGCACACCTATGTTTATTGCAGCACTATTTACAACAGGCAAGCTATGGAAACAACCCAAATGCCCAAAAACATATGACTGGGTCAAGAAGATGTGGTATATATACACAATGGAATATTACTCAGCTATCAAAAAAGATAAACTCATGCCATTTGCAGCAACATGGATAGAGCTGGAAGGGATCATGCTCAGTGAAACAAGCCAGAAGAAAAAAAGAAAAATATTAGATGGTCTCACTTATAGGAGGAATGTAGAAGATCCAAATAAGGGATCAGGGAAAAAAAGGGTAACTATAATAGGGCCTCCCGGGTGGCGCAGCGGTTGAGCGCTGGGTTGCGAAGCTCCCCGAGGCCTCTGTGGCGCTGGTTCGATCCCCGGCTGCTCCCCGACCACCGGAGGAGGGTCCCACATGGCACGCAGACCTCTCCTGCCGCCCGCTGCTCCCCTCAGCAGTGTACTTCGGTCCTTCTGCCTGTTCTGCTCCCCGCTCTGGCTCTGGTGAATTCTCTCACCCTCCCGCGCTTCTGACTGTACCCAGTGCATGTATAAACAAACATACAAATAAAAAAAAATAATAAACAAATAAATAAAAAAAATACATGCCTCTTAAAAAAAAAAAAGAGTAACTATAATAAAGTAAAACTCAAAATCAGCAGGTAACTATAAACCAGAGACATTCTGCAGGGGCAGGGGAGAAAGGAGTAGGATCAAAACAGGGGTGGGAAGAGCACAAGGGACCATGGTGATAGTTCACGGGTGAATGGGTGATGGGAATTTTATGGGGACTATAACTGAGATGAAAATGTATATATTGTAGAAAAATGATGTAAATAATATATAAAATAAAATAACAAAAAAGAATCAAAATTGAACCTGATCAAGTATGTAGATCTAATTACAAATTTACAGATTGTTCAGGGGAGAGAGGAAGATATTTAACAGCACAATGGTCATACAGTTAGTAAACTTCAGACAAAGGGGAATTCTGTAAGACAAATTACTCAGTTTCTTCAGCAACAACAAAAATAATAAGATTGTGTGGGATAAAAGGAGGAGGACAGAAAAGAAGGAGGGAAAAGTGGAAGAGGAATCTGCAGATTAATAGGGCTTACACCTGTATAGGAAAATAGAAGAAATAAAAATATTGAGTAGACATTTGATGATGGCTAGAGAATATTATTTTTTTGTTCAAGCATTGGTGATACAATCATTTTTTTCAGAAAGAAAGTATATTTTAGAGACACATGGAAATATTTGTAGCTATGATAGTATTATTAGGCAGGAGGCTGGCAAGTGATTTACGGAATCAAGAGTCAACTTGCGTTGAGAATTGTGAAAACTGAGCAAGGAAGATAATGTCAAAACCGTTAGACGTTAAATTTTTATATATGTTGAAAAGAAAATTATCCAGTCAAAAAATGGGCAGAAGAGCTAAAAAGAAACTTCTCTGAAGAGGAAATGCAAATGGCCAACAGGCATATGAAAAAATGTTCAACATCACTTGTCATCAGGGAACTGCAAATCAAAACTACCATGAGATACCATCTTACACCAGTGAGAATGGCACATATTAAAAAAACTAGCAACAACAAATGTTGGCGAGGGTGTGGAGAAAAAGGAACTCTCCTGCACTGTTGGTGGGAATGCAAACTGGTCCAACCACTGTGGAGAGCTGTGTGGAGATTTCTGGACCTACTAAACATAGAGCTTCCATATGATCCAGCAATTCCACTCCTAGGTATTTACCCAAAGGACATAGAAACATCAATTCCAAAGAGCACCTGCACCCCTATGTTTATAGCAGCACTATTTACAATAGCTAAGCTTTGGAAACAACCCAAATGCCCAAAAATAGATGACTGGATCAAGAAGATGTGGTACATATATACCATGGAATATTACTCAGCATTCAAAAAAGATAAACACATGCAATTTGCAGCAACATGGATGGCGCTGGAAGGGATCATGCTCAGCGAAATAAGCCAGAAAGAAAAAGAAAAATACCGGATGGTCTCACTCATAGCAGGAATCTAGAAAACTTAAATAAGGGACCAGGAAAATGATTAACTATAAGAAAGTGAAAATCAAAATCAACAAAAAACTATGAACCAGAGACACTTTTAGGGGGATGGGAGCGGGGGCGGGAGGGGAGGGATTGGGGTCAGAATGGGGGGGGGCTGCAATTGTATGGGGAATATAAAAATAAAATTTATTATTTATAAAAAAAATAAATAAAAATAAAACCTCTCCAAAACAAAAACAAAAACAAAAAAAAAGATGTGAAACTACATTTAAAAGAACCTACTGTAAAAAAAAAAAAAAATTTATATATGTTGAAATTTTCTATAAGACACCAATCAAGAAAATAGCAACAAGGAAAAGTTAATTACACCAAATGGGAAAAAAAGGGACTAAAATTTTTATTTTTATGCCGCTATATTTAGGGGTAATTATGTAGCATAGTTACTGGAATCATAAGTGATTTCTTTTATTCATTTATATTGGATATTTATTGGATCATATGGAAGCTCTATCTTTAGTAGGTCAAGAAATCGCCACACAGCTTTCCATAGTGGTTGGACCATGTTGCACTCCCACCAGCAGTGCAGGAGAGTTCCACTCCTAGGTATTTACCCAAAGGACACAGAACATTAATTCAAAAGGGCACCTGCACCCCTATGTTTATTGCAGCACTATTTACAATAGCTAAGCTTTGGAAACAATCCATATGCCTAAAAATAGATGACTGGATCAAGAAGATGTGGTACATATACACCATGGAATATTACTCAGCAATCAAAAAAGATAAACTCATGCAATTTACAGCAACATGGATGGAGCTGGAAGGGATCATGCTCAGCGAAATAAGCCAGAAAGAAAAAGAAAAATCCAAGATGGTCTCACTCATAGCAGGAATTTAGAAAACCTAAATAAGGGACCAGGTAAAAAGACTAATTGCAATAAAGTAAAAATCAGAATCAACAAGCAATTATAGACCAGAGACACACTACAGTAGGAAGCAGGGGGAGAAGAGGGATTAAGTTCAGAAAAAGGGGGTGGGAATTGTATGGGGACTATAACCAAAGGAAAGAAGACTTCTTGGTTACTGAAGACAAAAGACCAGAAGCCTCTTTGTTGGGGTGGGCCCTGAGCCGACCCCAGGGGACAAGACTAGTCCGCAGATCATCAGCTGGGGACCCTGGGATGGCCAGGGCTCCATGCAGTGGTGCCAGACTTCTCCGCAAGCTTTGAGCGAGATACGGGCTTCTTCGGCTTCTCACTCTCATCCAGGTTCTGTGGGGCATCTTCCAAGAAGGAGATCTCCAGCTCACTCTCATCATCAGACTGCTGCATAGAGAAAAGGGGGAGAAGAAAAGGCATCTGACAAGAGAAATGGAAACACAGGATGAACATGGGGACAAAAATGTCTGAGTTTTAGGGCAAAAGAATTGATAACTCCAGGATGCAGCTTTCTGATTGAGAAAGGTGAAACAGAAGTATGAAGTAAAGAGAGCTGTCAATTTTTCTGCCTAAAAAAATAATAGGAATGAGGGAGTTGTTCCCTGACAGGAGTGGGAGGATGGTCGCCTTGTGGGACATGGAGCATCCGAGCTCTAACTTGGATGGCAGCTAGTGTCTGAGAGAGGAAGGGTCATTGAGACTTTCTTAGTGATGAGCAACAGCCTTGAGTATTTACAACAAAGGTATCAGAACACCCCCCTGTATGCTGGTGCCTACTCTGGTGTGCTATGTGAGGCCACCCCAGTAGCACACCCTGGGGTGAAGCCTGCTCTATACACATCCTTGTGTGGAGTCCTGTGCAGAGTGCAAGAGTGGGGAGGGGTTCTCTATGGGATGAGCCTGAGCTGAAAAGAGCAGCAACCACAGGGCCAGACACATGGCCACTTCTCTGCTTTACCAGAGACCAGAAACAGGAATAAGAGGGGGACAGGAGAATCAACCTATGGAGTAGTCACTTGTATAAAGAACTGAATGGCTTTTTAATGTTATCATGGGCTCAAACAACAAGCATTTGAAAGTGTCCATCTCAACTCATACAGAGGCAGGAAAAATAGTCCAGGGAAGAGGTCACCTGCAGTACCCCACTAGGGTCAAGGCTGACACTCACTGGACCCTCCTCAGCCCCCACCCCAGGCCCCCATAATTCAGAGCCAGCTCAGTCAGGACTGGCAGGGCACCCTCCAAGCTTCTTGCACCCCACCTGAGACGTCCTCCTTCGCAAGGCAGCCGTCGATGGCCTGGTTTTGGGCAATGAGAACAGACTGACCCCTCCAGCAGGCTTCTTCACTGGAGCCTCCAGCTTTTCCTCCAGGCTTTTGACCATCAACTGCACCAGTGTTTCTGGAAGGTCAGCAGAGACTGTTAGCAAGAAAGGCCCAGAGAATGAAGGCACCATGCCTGTGTGTCACATCTAGGCTCCAGTATGGATAGACAGCGTGTGAAGAAGGGTCAGAAGGAAGGGCAATCATGAAGGTGAAGGGCAAGGAGAGAAACCCAAGCCAACGTGTGCTGGCAAAAAGAGGGGTTAATATCATGAAAATATAACAGTACAAACTTAGAGACATGGCCAGGGATGAGGCTTATAAACATCTGAGGCAGAACTTCCTCTCAGCTTGGTACCTGAACTGCAAGACTAACATGAAGACACATCCTCCTTCAATGTCTTCACAGAAACAAAAAGAAATATTATAAATATAAATTGGCACAGGAGGGTTGCAAACCAGACAGACTCTCTGAGAACTCCATGCAAGAAGAGGGTAAGCAATGACACAGATCATCAGTAAACTCACAATGATGTGATAAACCAAGGTGGACATGCAGACCTCAGGAATGGCTTAGAAGCAGGAAGCTAAGCACTGCCTTCTAGGATTCAAATGTCGAATGGCCTGAGCAGAAGTCTGGAGCTACAACAGTCCTTGGGTCATTGATTCATTTGGGAAATGTTTAAGAGCCTACAATGTACCAGGCACTGCGTTTCTCATCCCTATTACCCTCTTGCCCACATATCTAATTTAACAACAGAGGAAGCCCTCATACAAGTGCCAGCAGTCAGAGGGCTGTGTCCCAGGGACTCCTGACTCCTGGCTCTAAAATCGTTCTACTCCGTCATCCCATCTGCGAGGCGTCAATATTTTTCTAAAGATGTGGTTCTGGTTGGTTGTAATGGACCAGCAGGCTTGGAAAATACTGTGAAGAAGATGAATATCTGCAGAATCCAGTGAGAGTGTGGACTTTGCAGATGGCACAAACTTGGGCTCACATCCCTAAGCTTCCATTTATTGACCATGGAAAGATGAAACTGTAAGTTCTACATTCTTTAACTTCTTGGCCAGAAAATGCAACTGAAGTAAGAAGCTCCAAGTTTCATTCATAGTGCAGCAGGTTGAGCGCAGCGCTGTGAAGCTGTCCGCAGCCTCTGCAGCATGGGTTCAATTCCCGGCTAGCCAAGGAGATACCCACATGGCACGGCAGACCTCTCCTATCTCGCCCACAGCTCCCCTCAGCAGTGGTTTCAGTCATCTGCCTGTTCTGTTTCCCGCTCTGTCTCTGGTGAATCCTCTCACCCTCCTGTGCTTCTGGCCTGTACCCCAGTTCTTGTATAAATAAATAAACCTTTTTTAAAAAAAAGAAAAGAAAACCTTGAAAAAAGAAACAAAAATCTTCTGAATCATGGAAGCTTGAAGACAGTGCAATGTCTTCTGAATTAGAAAGGAAAATAGTTTCCTCCTGGAATTCTATGCCTAGCCAACAGAATAAAAATATTTTTAGATATTAAAAAGAGAAAAAATCTTGAAAGAATGGGATTGACTCAGTTGCTTTAAGAATAAAAATGTGTATTGGGCATTATAACTCCTTAGACAGAAAACAAGTTTAATGAATATATTTGCTCTAGTTACTATAACAAGTTAAATTTCTATGATGTCCTTTTCATAACTACTTGATTTCTGCCTAAATCTCAGCTGAGACAGGCAAAGGACTTTCCTGAAAGATTAAAAAGCTACTTTTACCCAAAGATTGTTGGTAAGAACTTGGGGAGCCTGCTGTAAAGTTTCATTGTTACCTTGTGTGGCTGTCACCCTCGCCTTCAAGGTTACTTGGGCAACCATGATTTTCATTGTTCTCTTTTAATAAAAACCTATACTCACTATGTGTGTTACAGGAAACTATATTTGTCAAAATGTCCATTGTCTTTGAGACTAATTGTAAACTAGGTTTGCCCTGGAGGCCACTTTAACCACAGTGATAGTAAACAGGTAATTGTTAACGCAGTGACCATGTCCCCCTGGATCTGGCGCTAATGAACTCAAGCAATGTAAAAAACTGTGCAATCCTAAAATTCAGAAAATGGCTGAAAACAATACTTTCTGGGAAAACAAATTTTAAAAATTAGAAAATAATAATTCCAACACATTAATTTCAAAAACATAACAGAGAATATCAATTTTCCAACATATTACCGCTAGTTCTCTCATCTTGAACAAATCTCTGAAGGTCTCTGAGGCTGTTTCAACATCTGTGACAATGTGAAAGCACAATCTTACCACATGGTGGCGTCAGGGAATTTCTGCTCACCCTCCAGTTGGGCAAGCATAGAGGGATAGCCTCTCCCTGTCCCCAGACACATGCCCACTGTCCCCACAGCTGCTGTATCCCCAGAGCCATGTTTCAGCTGGAGGAGGTTCATCAGCCTGCCTTTCTTTTTCTCTAATCCTGTCCCTGCACTGGTGACTGAGATAGGAGGTTGTCTGAGTCTGGAAGCCTAATTTTGCCCATTCAGCATCTACTTTGCTAAGCCAGTTCTGTGCACAGGTATAGCCAGCTTCTGGATCTGGGGAAGCTAGAAGGATCCCCACTTTGGCTTCAGCAGTCAAATCAGCTCTAGCAGGAAGCCAATGCCTTTGGTACCAGTGGCCCCTGTCATTAACAGAGCAATGCTTCCCACGGGTGAGACCCTGGAAGAGGAGAGAAAGGAGTGAGCTCCCCTGAATCCAGCAGTTAAATAACTAAATGACAAGAGGCAAAATGAACCGCCCTCAAATTATGTCTTCCTCCTGATATCTGCATTATCCCAAGAAAACATCTGAGGGGTGGGAGGATCATTCTCTCCAAGTGACAACTTGTTGAATCAGAAAACCTAAAGAAAACTGCTGGGTGTTCAGGGCCTAGAGAAATGTGGCCTGGAGAAAGACTATGCCAGTGGTCCTGGTCACTCACCTGAGGAAGCCAGCCCACCTGAGCCCTTGTCAGGAGCCTGGGGCCTCCCCTCTGAGCTCCCACTCTCAGAGCAGTCCCAGTCATCCTCTGCATCGGGACGCCTCTTGGGAGGAACTTTCAGAGGCTGACCAGACATGTGCTGCATGGATTCTCCCCCAAAGTCCTCTTCAGAACTGAAGGGCGGTGTGCTGCTTCAAAGAAGAAATAAGTTGTAGAGTGTTTGCTTTATCCAGAACCCCACACACACCCTCCCTTGGGCCATGTAATAGGATCATGCAATGTTTAACAGCCACATTAGCTTCTCCTTTAGGAGATGAGCATCCCACCTTTCTAGTGTGGCAACTGGGGACAAAGTAGGGAAGGGGAGGAGAGATTCATCTTGCCTGGGAGCGAACAACCCGAGACTTTTCTCTGGAGCTGGAACTCACCCGAGGCCCCTCTGTTCACTTTTGTCTCTGCCCTCACCTGTTTGCAGAAGCCTGCGATGAGCCCAGAATAGGCAGCCCCGTGACAGATCCCCTGAGAGAGAAGATTCCAGGGTTTACCTCAGGCCACGTTCTGGGGCAGCAGAGGAGTTGGAGCGTTTCTGTGCTTTGTGGTGTCGAGTAGAGCTGGGCACCCGGGCCAGGTCAGGGCCACAGCTGCCGAGACTCTGAGGAGTTGCCTTGTGTGGCTCTGCTGGCTTGGAGGGGGATGGTATATATTGAGTCCTGGCCTTAGGCTGAGGCTTTTGGAATGCCACTGAGCTCTGCTGCCTTTTGGCTAGAAACACAGACAGGAATGAGTTTCACCACATAGCTATCTGGGCCGCCAGTCCTGAAGAAATGCAGAAAGAGGTTCCAACATGCTGGAAATGGACAAGTGGCTCTGTTGCAGTACACCATAATAACCACCATGACTGAATGATTGCCCTTGCTCCAGGGGTCCACTGCCAGCTGCACTTGGGACTGGGACTGTGTTTCTATCAAAGACTGGAACAACAGCTGAGTTCCAGGGTCATATCATCATTCTAGGAAACTCAGAAGGCAACAGGTCTGAGGAGGGCCCCAACAGATCTGAAAGACCTCCCCAAGACCACAGCCCATCTCTACCCACCCAAGCGGCAGCGGGCAGCCTTGCAGGAAGGCCTCACTGCCACTAGAGGTCGCCGCAGGACCACATGGGCCATCAAGCTCCTCACACCCTCCTCTCGGAACTGGATCTGTTCCTGCTAAAGCAGGCAGTTAGACACAGTCCCTGGTTTTCCAAACTGCACCAAGACTATCACTACAGGGAGGGGCATCTAGGATCAGCAACTGTGCGTGTGTGTGTGTGTGTGTGTGTGTGTGTGTGTGTTAAGAAAAAGAAAGTGCATCCCAGGAGTCAGAGTAAGCACTTTTCCATGAGACTCTTACATATGTGGATTGTGCCACAGTGTTAAATGTGTCTCTTATTAAAGTCCAATGTCAAAACAACATCTAAAACACAATGCTCTTGGAAAATGCATTTACTCAAAAATGGACCTCTGGGAAAGCATAAACTGAAGAAAAGGGGAAAGGGAGGGCAAACTTGCAGTGGGAGAATAATAACAATAGCTACAGTTGCTGTGCAGAGACACCAGCCTGTGCTTCCTACAAAATCCATGTGGCCACAGATATTCAGAGTCTATACTTTTCCCTATTCACAGAGATCTAAGGACTCCATTGAGGCCCATGGACATAAATGGTAGATGCAAACCCAGGTCAGCAGTCATCCCATAGCTAAGATTATTGCCACTTCCTTTCTACATGCCAGGTTTGTCTCAAAACAAAAGAGGCACAGTCTGAGCAGAGACAGAAGGAGAGCATTCAGACATACTCATGAGATCTAGAAAGAGAAGCAAGCACAGACTTTGGAAGAGAGGTATACAGGCTGTTGTGAAAACACAATGCTCATCTAACATGGGTGAGATGCCCTGGAGAAGGCAGGACTCTGATCCTAGGGGAGTAGAGAGTGGCAAAGGGGGTTCACTCCCCACTTTCTGACTACAGGGGTAAGGGCTGGAGGGAAGAGGGCTGGAAGAGCAGCACACCTTTCTTCCCATTCATCTTCCCTGAGTGTCTTGCCCCTGGTCCTGTAAGTTCCCACCACCCATGGCTTAGGGTTCCATCACATCTCCCAGTTCTGGATGGTTTCCAGGTGAGGTGGCAGACTCTGGCACAGTAAAGACTATACTAGATGACTACTGTGAGTGAATGAGTGAATGTTTTAGTAAATAAGCAGAGGGCAGTTCACTTAAATTGAAGTATGAATGAAAGTTACCAATCAGGACACATATTCTACAGTCTGATTTGGAACTACAAAAGACTGAACAGCAAAAACAACCCTAAGGAAAAAAAAAATAACAAAACAGCGGTATTATGCTCCCCAACTTCAAACTATAGTACAAAGTGATGGTGATGAAAGCAGCATGGTATTGGATTAAAAACAGACACACAGATCAATGGAATAGAATTGAAAACCCAAACAAAACCATACACATGGGGCGACTAATTTACAATAAAGAAGTCAAGAGCATAAAACAGAGCAAGGAAAGTCTCTTCAATAAATGGCTGTGGGAAAACTGGGCAGTCATACAAAAGAATGAAACTAGGTCACTTCTTAACACTATTCATAAAAATAATTCAAAATGAATTAAAGGCTTGAATATACAACTGAAACAAAAGTAAAAACAAATGGGACTACATCAAATGAAAAAGTTACTGACTGAATAGAAAGGCATTTGCACACATCAAGCAGGGGGGTAATATCTAAAATATACAAAGAGGGCCTCCCTGGTGGCACAGGTGTAAAAGCCTTAGCACTATCAATGCCAGCCACTGCGGCATGAGTTTGATCCCCAGCCAGGGAGCTGACCCACATAGCACAGCAGACCTCCCCTGTCTTGCCCACTGCTCCCCTCAGCAGTGTATCTCAGTAAATCTGCCTGTTCTGTTCCCCACTCTGTCTCTGATAAATCCTCTCACCTTCCACACCTCTGGCCTAGACAACAGTTCTTGTATGCATAAATAAATAAAATAAATCTTTAAAAAATAAAAAACTCAACAAAAAAGCAAAATAATAAATAGACATTTTTACAAAGAAGACATACAGATGGCAAATAGGCACATGAAAAAGTGTTCCTCTCTTATCATTAGGGAAATGCAAATCAAGTGAGCTGTCTCCTCACACCAGTGAGAATGGCAATCATCTAAAAGACAAGAAAAAAGTTTTAGAGAGGATGTGGAAAAAAGGGAACCCTCGTACACTATTGGTAGGACTGTACAAGGGTGTGGTCATTTTGGAAATCAGTATAGACAGTTCTCAAAAAAATGAAAAATAGAAATTCCATACAATCCCACTTCTGGGTATTTACCTGAAAGGTACAACAACACCAATTCAAAGAGATGTATGCATCCCCATATTTATTGGAGCATCATTTTCAATAGCCAAGAGCAAGAAACAACCTAAGAACCACACAGATGATGGATTAAGAAGATGTGGTATATATATGATGGACTACTACTCAGCTTAAAAAAAAAAAAAAGAATGAAATCCTGCCACTTACAACAACATGACAGACCTAGAGAGTATTATGCTTAGTGAAATCAGTCAGACAGGAAAGACAAATACCATGTGACTTCATGCATGTGGCATATAAACAAACAGATGAGCTAAAGGACCTTTTAGACTGTAAGACCAATTGGTGGTTACCAGAAAGAATGGGAGAGGTGGGTAAATTGGACAAAAGGGATCAATAGCAGGGTGAAGGATAGAACTGAACTTTTAGTGGTAAACTTCATGTAGTATACACACACTGATTTGTTAATGATGCACATCTGAAACTTATATAATGCTAAAATGCATTACTTGGAGGGGGATCAACATGGCGGTAAGGAAATGCTGCGATTAAGATCTCCCATTAAAAAAAAGTTAATAGGGAGGAAAAGCGGCAGGTCCCAGTGAGAACTGGGACACGGAAGATAAACGGGTGACTCCAGCAAACTACCCGAAGAAGAAAGTTGCCATAAAAGAGGACTAGAAGGGAGGAAAGCTCAGAACCCCACTACCCTCCCACTACCCCACTACCCACCCACAAAGTCAGCACTCTCCGACCAATGGAAAGAAGGAAAACACAAAAAAACTAAAACAACCAACAAGAACAAACTGTTACAGGGCAGGGAAAGGAGCAGCCCAAACCCTGTAAACCTGCCTATTCTAAATGGGTTCTGCCATCCGCCGCATCAACACAAAACATATGAGACTTTAATGGGAAGGAACTTTAATAAAACTAGGAAGCAATACAGGAAAGGCAAAGAATCTAGTTTCTAAATGAAGCACCCAAAGTTACCCATCCCCTCATGGGTAAAAGTCCATCCATATGCGATGGGCCCAGAGCAAGGCCCCAAAGCCTGCCACAAGTCTAAAGGATCTTCCAGTGGGGACCCACAGAAAAGGGTCAGAAACAGCCAGACAAGCTCGGAAGGAAAAGAACAAAATCAAAATCAAGATAAAAGTTGCCATTGTCACCTTCCCATGGGTCTCATCTGTGTCACCCACATCTGTGTCACCCAGTCCATGACCAAAAGGCAAGCTCAGTCTCTTCACGTGTCTCTAGGCTCCATGCGCCTCCTCCAGGTCTCCTTCTGGCTCCATCCTGCTTCCTTCCTTCCTCAGCCTCTTCTGCAGCTTCTTCTCTCTCTGCTCAGCTTTACCCTCCCTTGAGTGGGGCAGGAAACCTGGAACCTCCCCCTTTCCTGGGGACCACCCTGTTACAAAACTACGCATCAAGCGGGACTGTGAGTGGAAAGGAACTATTTCAACCACCACACCCCATGAACTGGAGCTGTGGAGAACCCTGCAGGATACGCCCCCCGGAGGTGAGCGAACAGCTCCAAGCGCAATTAGAAAAAAAAAAACGAGACCTACAAACAGCCCCAGGCCAGCAGGTAAGCTTCTGCGGGAAAGCGGTGCCCTTGAAAAGGATACCCAGATCTCGGCTGCCCAGGTCCCGGCGCCTGCGACCTGGGCTTGCGGGGAGACACGTGGGGGCCCTCACTGAGGTGAATATCCCTCACTGAGTAATCAGAAACCGGGCGCCCAGACATGGGAGTGGGGTGCAAAAGGCGCCATTTCTGCAGACACTGAACTGGGCTACAGCCAGCGTCCTGGACCTGAGGGCTTCGGAACTGAGACCTGGGGCACAAAATTCGGGGCGTGGGATCCCCATGATGTGCCCCCTTGTGGGGCACAAGGCAGACACAGCACCCCAAAGCCGTTGAGGCTTTCCCCACCACTCCCACTCTGTTCCCCTGTCCCACTGGGCAAAAAAAAACAGCTCCCCAAGGACACTAGGAGAGATCTCTGGCGCCACCTAGTGACCAGAAAAAAATCACCAACACCCCATAGAATAGGGACCTTTCTTCAGTAAAGACTGCTTGAAACCAGCAGAAGGCTCCCAGAGGAGCCAGAGGTGAGCTGGGAAGTTTGCCCACGCCAGGCCCCTTCTGACCAGCAGTTCGAGCCCAGAGGGGGAGCAGGCACCCACGGCCAGGGCAGACCAGGGGCGCAGAAGGGTGTGCCTGTCTCTGAATCACCATTTTAGAATAGGGATCGTTCTTCAATAAAGACTGCTTGAAACCGGCAGAAAGCTACCTGCACAGTCAGAGGTGAGCTGAAGGCCCCCACAAGCCCGGTCCCACCTGGCAGGAGGTTGGAGCCCAGAGGAGGATCGAGAGATTTGGAACCCAGATTGCAATCTAGCTGCCCCCCCTCCAGGGAAGTCTGTGGGACTTCAAGATGCACCTTTGTAACTAAACACAGAAGGAGGAGAGATTCTGTGACACTGACCATTAACATACTCAAAGTACCACTGCCTCACTAAACTTCTGGCATAACAGTTTTTGACTCATTCGGATTGCCAGTTTCTGAAACTCCCGAAAGAACACACCAAAAAGATGCCAGTAGGTACCAGCAGCACAGTGTCCCAACGCATAAGGCAAATTAGAAGACAGGCAGTAGGGAAAAGAAAAACTACAAGCAAAGTAGCAATGCCTCAGAAAAAAGACACACCGCCAAAAAAACAAACAAACAAAAAAAAAAAACCCCAACCACCAGCTTGCAACTACAGTGACTTGGAAGAACTTCTGAGCCTTCCAAAAAAAGAATTTAAAATTGCCGTGATGAAAAAACCGATGGAAGTCATTAAGGAAAACAACGCTCAGAAGAATGAAATTGAGTCCCTAAAGAGGGAAATGAAGGAAATACAGGAGATCAAAGGATTAACAGAAGAGCTAAAGAATTCTGGGAAAAGCAGCAGTAACAGAATAGAGGAAATAGAAGAACAAATAAGCACTCTTGAAGACACAGAAATAAAAAGAACCAAAACAGAAAAGGAAAGAGAACTACAAATGAAAAAGACTGAAAAGACTTCAGGAACTACCTGACTCCATGAGGAAAGGAAATATAAGAGTTATAGGAATCCCAGAAGGAGAGGAGAGAGACGTAGGAACAGAGAAAATATTCAAGGAGATAATTGAAGAGAACTTCCCAAACGTGAAGAAGGAGCTGAAAATTGATATGAAAGAAGCAAAAAGAACACCACACTTCCACGATGAAAGGAAAAATACAGCAAGACACATAAAAGTAAAGCTCCCAAGAATCCAGGACAAGGAAAAAATAATGAAGCTGACAAGAGGGAAGAAACTGATAACATTCAAAGGAAAACAATCAGGCTGACATCAGACTTCTCCGAAGAAACACTACAGGCAAGGAGAGAGTGGAGGGACATAGCAACAGACTCCAAGAAAACAGATGCCAACCAAGAATACTCTATCCTGCAAAGCTTTCCTTCCTCTATGAAGAAAGAATAAGGACCTTCCCAGACAAACAGAAACTCTGGAATTTCATTACGACTAAACCCCCACTCCAAAAAATACTACAAGGAGTCCTAAAGCCAGAACCTCAGAGTGACGTATAACAACGAAAGAAGGCCAAAAAAAAAAATTATTAAAAGAATAAATAAATATAATCAAAGGAAAGACAAACACAATGGCAAATACAGATGCTAACATATCAATATTAACTCTAAATGTAAATGGACTAAACTCTTCAATAAAAAGACACAGAGTTGCAGGCTGGATTAAGAAACAAAACCCAACATTTTCCTGTCTCCAGGAAACACATTTAGCTACAAAAGATAAAAATAGACTCAAAGTTAAAAGATGGAAAACAATCCTACAAGCAAATGGACCAAAAAAGAAAGCAGGAACAGCTATACTTATATCAGATAAAACAGATTTCAAACTCAAAAAGAAAAAAAGAGACCCCAACAGTCACTACATTATGATCAAGGGGACAATACTTCAAGAAGAAATAACACTCATTAACATATATTCACCAAACGAAGAAGCACCAAAATATATCAGACAACTGTTGTCATCTCTGAAAACAGACATCAGAGAAAACACATATGTAGTGGGAGATTTCAACACACCACTATCAACAATGGATAGATCAATGAGACAAAAAATAAGTAAAGACACTAAAGCTCTAAATAAGGATCTAGAGCACTTGGGCTTAACAGACATCTATAGAACACTAAACCCCAAAAAAATGGAGTACACATTTTTCTCAAGCGCATATGGATCATTCTCCAGGATCAATCACATACTGGGACACAAGACAAACATCACCAAGATTGAAATCATACCAACCATCTTTTCTGACCATGAAGGCATCAAACTAGAAATAAACCATAAAAAGAAGGCAAGGAACTCTCCTACCTCATGGAGATTGAAAACCACACTACTGGAAGACCACTGGACTAATGAGGAGATCAAAGAATTAAAAAATTCTTTAAATTGAATGACAAGGAGGACACCAATTTCCAAATGTATGGGATGCAGCAAAAGCAGTAATAAGAGGAAAATATATAGCAATAGAGACTCACATGAAGAAACAAGAACTCAAAGAAACAACCTAATCTCGAAGCTCAAAGGTCTAGAAAAAGAACAACAAAAATAACCCAAAACCAGTAGAAGAAAAAAAATAATAAAAACCAAAGCAGAAATAAATGAATTGAAACTGAAAAAACAATCCAAAAGATCAATGAAACCAAGAGCTGGTTCTTTGAAAAAAATCAATAAAATAGATAAACCCCTAGCCAGGCTCACAAAGGAAAAAAGGGAGAAAGCACAAATAAACAGGATCATAAATGAAAGAGCAGAAATCACAACGGACACAGAAGAAATCAAAAGAATAATCAGTAACTACTATGAACAGTTATATGGAAATAAGTTCAACAATCTAGAGGAGATAAACAAATTCCTACAACTCTACAATCACCCAAAGCTAGATAAAGAAGAAGTAGAACACCTAAACAGACCAATTACAAGCAGCAAAATTGAAATGGTAATCAAAAACCTCCCCAAAAACAAAAGCCCAGGACCTGATGGATTTACAAATGAATTCTACCAAACATTCAGAGATGAATTAGTGCCTATCCTTCACAAACTCTTCCAAAAAATTGAGAAGGATGGGACAATACCAAACACGTTCTATGAAGCCAACATTACACTAATACCAAAACCGAACAAGGACAACACAAAAAAGGAAAACTACAGGCCAATCTCCCTAATGAACACTGATGCAAAAATCCTCAATAAAATTTTAGCTATCAGAATTCAACAATGTATCCATACGATAATTCACCACAACCAAGTAGGATTCATGCCAGGAAAACAAAGATGGTTCAACATCCAAAAATCAATCGTTACCCAACACATCAACAAAAAGAAATATAAAAACCATATGATAATATCAATCGATGCAGAGAAAGCTTTCAACAAAGTGCAACACCCATTCATGATAAAAGCCCTTGAAATTCTTGGGATACAAGGAACATATCTCAACATCATAAAGGCCATCTGTGACAAGCCATCAGCCAGTATCATTCTCAATGGTGAAACTGGAAGTCCTAGCCAGAGCAATAAGACAAGAGAAAGATATACAAGGAATCCAAATAGGAAAAGAAGAAGTCAGACTATCACTATTTGCAGATGCTATGATAATATAAATAGAGAACCCCAAAAACTCAACAGAAAAACTAATTCAACTCATCAATCAGTTCAGTAAAGTGGCAAGATACAAAATCAACACGCAAAAGTCAGTAGCCTTCCTATACACAAACAATAAATCTGAAGAAGAAATCAAAAAAAACCATCCCTTTTATTATCGAAACAAAAAAAATCAAATACTTGGGAATAAATCTAACAAAAGAGGTAAAGGACCTATACAAAGAAAACTATAAAACACTGTTAAAAGAAATAGAAGCAGACACAAAGAAATGGAAAGACATCCCCTGCTCATGGATTGGAAGAATAAACATTATTAAAATGGCCATCCTACCAAAAGCAATATACAGATTTAATGCTATTCCAATAAAAATTTCAAGTCATTCTTCAAAGAAATAGAACAATTATTGATGAAATTCATATGGAATCACCAAAAACCCCGAATAGCCAAAGCTCTCCTGAAAAAAAAAGAAGGGAATGGAGGCATCACACTCCCAGACTTCAAGCTATACTACAAAGCCATAATCATCAAAACTGCATGATTTTGGAACAAGAACAGACACACAGACCAATGGAATTGAATAGAAAATCCAGAAATAAACCCACAGATCTATGGTCAACTAATCTTTGACAAAGGAGCAAAGATATGCACTGGAGCAAAGAAAGTTTGTTCAATAAATGATGCTGGGAAAACTGGGTCGCTACATGCAAAAGAATGAAGCTTGACCACTACCTCACACCATACACAAAAATCAACTCAAAATGGATTAAAGAACTAGACATAAGACCTGAAACCATAAAATACATAGAAGGAAATACAGGGGAAACAATACGTGATATGCACATCAAAGACATCTTTACAGACACATCACCCAAAGCAGTGATAGTGAAGGCAAAGATAAACAGCTGGGAGTACATCAAATTAAAGAGCTTCTGCACGGCAAAAGAGACAATAACCAAAACAAAGAGAAACCCCGCGACTGGGAGAACATTTTTGCACACAACACTAATGATAAAGGACTGATCACAAAAATCTGCAAAGAGCTGATGAGACTCAACAACAACAAAGAAAATAATCCAGTCAAAAAATGGGCAGAAGAGTTAAAAAGAAACTTCTCTGAAGAGGAAATGCAAATGGCCAACAGGCATATGAAAAAATGTTCAACATCACTTGTAATCAGGGAACTGCAAATCAAAACTACCATGAGATACCATCTTATACCAGTGAGAATAGCGCATATCAAAAAAACTAGCAACAACAAATGTTGGCGAGGATGTGGAGAAAAAGGAACTCTTCTGCACTGTTGGTGGGAGTGCAAACTGGTCCAACCACTATGGAGAGCTGTGTGGAGATTTCTGGACCTACTAAACATAGAGCTTCCATAGGATCCAGCAATTCCACTCCTAGGTATTTACCCAAAGGACACAGAAACATCAATTCCAAAGAGCACCTGCACCCCTATGTTTATAGCAGCACTATTTACAATAGCTAAGCTTTGGAAACAACCCAAATGCCCAAAAATAGATGACTGGATCAAGAAGATGTGGTACATATACACCACGGAATATTACTCAGCATTCAAAAAAGATAAACACATGCAATTTGCAGGAACATGGATGGCGCTGGAAGGGATCATGCTCAGCGAAATAAGCCAGAAAGAAAAAGAAAAATACCGGATGGTCTCACTCATAGCAGGAATCTAGAAAACTTAAATAAGGGACCAGGAAAATGAATAACTATAAGAAAGTGAAAATCAAAATCAACAAAAAACTATGAACCAGAGACACTCTATGGGGGATGGGGGATGGGGAAAGAAGCAATTGGGGTCAAAATAAGGGGGTTGTAATTGTATGGGGAATATAAAAATAAAATTTAAATTAAAAAAGTAAATAAATAAAATAAAATAAAAAATGTGTAAAAAAATGAATTACTTGAATTTCTCTATCAATAGAAAAACAATAAAGGGAACAGATAACATTTAAAAAAAAAATCTCTCCTGATGTTTTTAAGCATGACTAAGAACTATCCTGTCTTAAGAGCTTTTCGGACCAAAAGTTTATATATTAACAGCATAGAGTTCTCCAGATCATCAATACAATTTTTCCCATATACTCCCATACCAACTGTCCTGTTATCTATTTAATGTTTTATATTAAGTGATACCATTTCTAAACATAAAATACCTAATGTATTCCTGCCCAAGTAATCATTTCTGTGAACTCACAGTTACTATGCTAGCAATATGTTCTAATGCACATGAAGAAAAATAAAGATTAATTATTTTAAAATTATTCATCCATGTTCCAAATAAAATCATCTCTCATATATGCAGAGATATGTAAAACAACACTCTAGAAAATTCCTTTGAAGTCAGAGCTCATCTTGGGTCTGCCTGGACATGGGGGAGGTCAGAGCTGACTTCCACTGTCCTCACAGGTCCAGGATTGAGGACACGAATGAAATGTGCTGGGGCATCAGGCTGCATGAGAGGTCCCAAGCCCATGTATGCCCAAGCCCAATCACCCAGTGGATCTAGAATTGGGGGACTCTCGAACCTAAAAATACATGTCCCCTTGCTCCCTAATTTCTTGAGGACAGAGACTGGAGAGTGCTGGTTCACAAGAACTTTAATCCTCCACAAGAACTCTAGGGTACTCCCTTGACACCATGCCCAATGGCAAAGCAGCTACTGTGACCGGCCAGGGAACAACCTGAGATCTGCGGGACTGACCCACTTCTCACAATCACCCCCTTACCCCCCGGGTAATTTTCATGTGATTTATATTTGCCTCTGCCTTCAGCCTTAATACTGTATTTAGCTCTGACATGCCTGGTTTATAGAGCCAGAAATGGCACGAGCTGCTCTCTGTCAGAGCTAAGTTAAATGTGTGGCCAAAGGAAGTAAAGCAATGTGGGCCCAAGTTGCTGAGTGGGGCAGCATGTCTGAGGTAGGACAAATTTAGGGCTGACCATAAGCTCTAGGTATGGCTCTCCTCAACTTCCCTGAGACATTGGTGCCCATTTCACCCTTGAGTCTGTTTCCCCAACAAAGGACTTTTGAACTCAGTCACTTGTGAGGATCCTACAATCTTGTTCTTTAGAGCAATGCCCTCATGGCAGCAGGAATTATTTCCTCAACAAGCCCAAACCCTCCAAGTTACAGCCCCCAAGCAAGCCCTCTTGCCAGCTTACCTGGAGACCTGCTGTCTCGTTGGAACCCCACATTCCCCTCTCTCTCCTTCATTTTGCTGGCGACTTCCTTGGCAAGTTTCTTCCTCACACTCAGAAATTCAGGAAAATTTGCTGCCTTCTGCGCCCGCTCAACTTTCAGGAGGGACTTCAGTCTTCTGAAAACCTGAGTTTTGATTCCCTTTGCCTTCTAAAAAAGACAGAGGTTCATCTTTGGAGGCAGGGCTCTCCTTCCTCTTTACCTTAAGCCTCTCAAACCTGTTGCAGCTGCCTAAGAGGCCCTGGAACTAGAACCCGGTGCTTTTCAGGAGAGGATGAGAGAAGTGTGGGGCCAGGGAAGCAGCATCTTCACACACTGCCAGAAGCGTGGTGTGCAGTGCTGGGAGCCCCATTGCAAAGAGCTCGACAGGGGGCTGCAGAGGGGCTGCACACAACTGCATTGACCATGCAGCATTTGGGGTTTAGACAGGATAGACTCGCCACCATGCAGCTGAATCCCAGGATGGGACCTCAATTTGCTCCTCCTTATGCCTCAGGTGCTATGTGATGTCAGACACCTTGGATACATGGCTAACAATGTCTGAAAAAATTGAGTGCCAAAAGCAAAAGCCACGTACCCTCCCAAGACCTGTTAGGCATTGCTTGGGTTTCTAACATCCACCCAGGGCCCATAGGAGGATTTGGGGAGGTACCTGAATCCAATATAAGGACTCATTCACTCGAGAATTGAAAGACATATTTTAATCAAGTCTGAACAGAAAGTCAAAGTGGAGATTAAGCAGTGGTCAAAAACAAAGGTTGAAGAGCATCATTATTAAGCTAAACCTAGGTGTCTTTATTTTTTTACTCTTTACACAGTATTGTCAATATTATGATGTTCAGCTACCTTAATAATAGCACGTTTTTATTTACAATAGATGTCATAGTGACTTGAATAATAAGCTGCCAATGCTGTTTCAACAGAGCATGGAAAACAATGGCATTTAACTACCAATTGTAGCAGAGACACTTTCAGTGCCTGCCTCATGTGCCGAGTGGGCATGGATGCTTATGCCACAGCTGATGGACACTCCACCCAAGGGACCCATGCAGAGGCCAGATTGAGCTAATACAATTCCCTCTGTCCAAAAATAAACACAGAAGAAAGTAACCCATGAGTGGCTCAGTCAGGATGCAGGGTAGCATCGTAGCTAAGAGGCAACTGGAGGAAAGAGAGAAGAGACCACCCATGCTGTGAGGGGAGGGGAGAAGTTGTGTAGTTTTATATTTATAGACATTAAAGTCAGCCCAGTTGGAACAGATAATATGACTAAGCACACAAGGCAAAGAACAACCCAGCACTCATCTGCATCTGAAGAGTAGATGGTGGGAATCTGAAAGGTAGGTATGGGCCCTGCAGTTTGGCTCTGGGACTTACTTGCTTTATCCCCAGACTGTTCAGCTTTTCTTGCAGAGTTTCCTCCAGAATCACCCTGAAGTGCTCTACCAAGACATGTTTTTGCTTCAGAGTTGCCAGCACCTTCTGTTGTTCATCTTGGGAGTCCTCCAGATCTGTGGCACAAGACAATCACCAAGGTCAGCCTGGTTGCCTCAGTGTCCCACTATGTCCAGCCAGTGACTCTGCCTGGAAACCCAGGGGTATCTGCATGGTCCAAGTGTCCATCCCAGTGCCAGGAACTGGGGTGCCTCTGTTTCTGAGTAACACTACCTCAGATTCCACTCCCCTCACCTGCCTTCAGGATTTCATCCCTGCTGGTCTGGACCTCCAAGCTCTGCTCTCAGTCCTGCCCCTGGCTTTTTTTTTTTTTTAAGATTTATTTATTTATGCATACAAGAGCTGGGGTACAAGCCAGAGATGTGGGGTGGGGGGTAAGAGAATTCACCAGAGAAAGAGTGGGGAACAGAACAGGCAGACTGACTGAAATACACTGCTGAGGGGAACAGTGGGCGAGATAGGAGAGGTCTGCTTTGCCATGTGGGTTGCTCCCTGGCCGGCTGGGGATCGAACACATGCTGCAGAGGTTGTGAATTGCTTCATAGTGCAGTGCTTAACCCCTTGCACCAACAGGAAGGCCCCTTCCTCCTGGCTTTTAACTTACACTTGAGTCCTGACAGCAAAACCCTATAATAGGCGGGGCCCAAGGAGTCTTCACTGACTTACCCTTGTCAGTCTCCTCCTCTACAAACTGTGTTTCTCTAGTAGGATTTGCATCATCTCCACTGTGATATCACTCAACAGATATCTTCCCCAAAAGGTGCATGTAACTCTAATTTTCACTACTATCTCCCACTATTAAATGCACATGTTGGGGTGGGGTTAATGGAGGGAGGACCACTTAAATAAATTTGGTTACATCCATTTAGTGAAATAATGCAGTATTGTCCTGAAAACATGATGAAGCATTTTTACAAAAAGAATAGAAATAATTTGTAAAAAAAGGTTGTTAAGAAAATACATAACTGGGGCCTCCCCTGGTGGCGCAGGTGGTTGAGCGCTGCGCTGTGAAGCTGTCTGCAGCCTTTCCAGCGCCTGTTCGATCCCGGCCAGCCGGCGAGGGTCCCACAAGGCGCAGCGGACCTCTCCTGTCGCGCCCGCTGCTCCCCTCAGCAGTATATTTCATCAGTCTGCCTGTTCTGTTCCCCGCTCTGTGTCTGGTGAATCCTCTCACCCTTCCCTGCATCTGGCCTGTACCCTGGTTCTTGTATAAAATAAATAAATAAATAAATCTTTAAAGAAAAAGAAAATACATAACTAGGGAACAATATTTGCAGTGTATTTCCACTTGGGGAAAAGAAAAGAATGGTTCATGTATGTGGTTGTATTGTACCAAGTATCTTTGTAAAGAGACATGAGACAGTGTTAACGACAACTCAGAGAGGTGGAGAGATTTAATTGTCACTCTAGAAGGCTCAGTGGGGCAGCTCCCAAAAGTCTGAGCCCTGAATTGCCAGAATGGTAAGGTTTTATACAGTTTGTGTGAGGAAACTTGTCACCCCATCCATCATAGCACAAGTATTCTTAGTATTCTTTTTTTTTCTATTTTTTTAAATAAATTTTATTTTTATATTCCCCAATTACAACCCCCTTATTTTGACCTCAATCCCTCCCCTCCCCGCCCCCCCACTCCCCATAGACTGTCTCTGGTTCATAGTTTTTGTTGATTTTGACTTTCACTTTCTTATAGTTATTCTTTTTCCTGGTCCCTTATTTAAGTTTTCTAGATTCCTGCTATGAGTGAGACCATCCGGTATTTTTCTTTTTCTTTCTGGCTTCTTTCGCTGAGCATGATCCCTTCCAGCGCCATCCATGTTGCTGCAAATTGCATGTGTTTATCTTTTTTGAATGCTGAGTAATATTCCATGGTGTATATGTACCACATCTTCTTGATCCAGTCATCTATTTTTGGGCATTTGGGCTGTTTCCAAAGCTTAGCTATTGTAAACAGTGCTGCTATAAACATAGGGGTGCAGGTGCTCTTTGGAATTGATGTTTCTGTGTCCTTTCGGTAAATACCTAGGAGTGGAATATAGCACAAGTATTCTTTATTGTTTGGGAAGGGGGTCAAGGTAGCCATAGCTACTAGTATGGGCAAGCAGCACATTGCAGGAAATTTCCACTCCAGCAAGCAGCAGACTCCAAGCAGCAGACCTAGCAACTTCCTGCTTCATTTCCCCTGTTTGATACCCCTACAAAGAGCTGTTAACAGAGGTAAGTAGAGGGAGACCTACTTCTCACTGCACACACCTCTGTATTTTGTTCTTTTTTTTTTTCTTTTTCTTTCTTTTTTTTTTTGCTAAGTATATCTATTATTGTAAAGTAAATTTTTGACATAATATTTTACTCAATAGTAAAGAAGAATATTTGCTGAAAATAGAGGAAGTCTTTGCTGACACAAAACCCTTGCCTGGGTATATCTGTTGGGTCATTTCGAATTGTCAAGTCACAGTCTGGAGGTAGCCAGGGCCTGGTCAGCAGATTGGCTGTGAGCACAGTCTGGTCTTTCCTAGGAGCTTCTGCCCTGCAAGCCTGGGACCTCCTTGTGGCCAGGAAGCATGTCAATGTTTGTTTGTTTTTCATTTCTCTTTTGCCTCCTCTAGCAACAACTTGCTGAGAGCACTACAAATCACAGCCAGTCACTGAATGGGGTGAATAGAAATAGCAGGTGACCAGCACTTTGAAGACAGTCAAGGCAACTTCTGCACATTAGTTAAGCCCTGTGTGAATTGTCTATAGCATGATCATTACACAGAGCAAAACAGCAAAGGCTACCCTCCACTCTGGACCATTCAAGGAGAGGGGCGTGGGGATAGACGTTGTCTCACACACCACCTAAATCCAGGCTCAAGCACTGCTGCCTCTGTGATCAGGCAGTCTCTGGCCCCCTCTGAGCCTGGCTGTCCCCACCAGTGAGCAAGAAGATTGCACATCAGTACCTGCATGGAACACTCCAGGCACACAGGTGCTTAAGAAATACTGATTTCAAGTACTGTTTCCCTTCACCCCAGCTACTGGCGTCCACAGTTAGGTAGATACACACTAAACAATGAGGAGGGCAGCAATGCACCCACCTTCCTCTGAAGGTGGAAAAGAAAATGAGTTCCCACCTTCCTCTGAAAAGTCCTCTTCTGTGTCCACAGCCTGCGGGTCCTGACGGATTGCTGGGGAGAGGAGGAACAGTTAGTGGCTCCAAAACCCTGGCCCCCATTCTGACAAAGAAAAGTGGGAGGAACCATGTGAGCACCAGTCAGAAAGGGCAAGCCCTCCAACCCATTACAGGAAGAGAACGGAGCTGTGGTCATAGAGCAGCAATGCACTGGACATCACCTTCCTCTGAAGGTGGGAAAGAAAATGAGGTTCCACCTTTCTTTGATGAGTCCTTCTTTGTGTGCATAGTCTGCAGGCCCTGATGAATCGCTGGGAAGAGGAGGAAGTTAGTGGCTCCAAAACCCTGGCCCCCATCCCTAACTTAAAGAAAAATGGGAGGCACCATGTGAGCACCAGTCAGAAAGGGCAAGCCCTCCAACACATTACAGGAAGAAGAGGATGGAGCCTGGTCACAGGGCAGCAATGCACTGGACACCCACGTACCTCTGAAGATGGAAAAGGAAATGAGGTCCCACCTTTCTTTGATGAGTCATCCTTTGTGTGCACAGCCTGCAGGCCCTGATGGATCGCTGGGAAGGGGAGGAACAGTTAGTGGCTCCAAAACCCTGGCCCCATCCCTTATTTAAAGAAAAGTGGGAGACACCATGTGAGCACCAGTCAGAAAGTACAGACCCTCCAACCCATTACCGGAAGAAGAGAATAGAGCTGTGGTCACAGGGCAGCAATGCACTGGACACCACCTTCCTCTGAAGGTGGAAAAGAAAACGAGGTCCCACCTTTCTTTGATGAGTCCTTCTTTGTGTGTACAGCCTGCAGGCCCTGATGGATCACTGGGAAGGGGAGGAAGTTAGTGGCTCCAAAACCCTGGCCCCCCTCCCTGACTTAAGAAAAGTGTGAGGCACCATGGGAGCACCAGTCAGAAAGGACAAGCCCTCCAATACATTACAGGAAGAGGAGGATGGAGCCTGGTCACAGGGCAGCAATGCACTGGACACCCACATTCCTCTGAAGGTGGAAAAAAAAATGAGGTCCCACCTTTCTCTGAAGAGTCCTTCTTTGTGTGCACAGCCTGTGGGCCCTGATGGATCACTGGGGAAAGGAAGAACAGTTAGTGGCTCCAAAACCCTGGCCCGGGAGAGAGATCAACATGGTGGTGGGGAAATACTGCGAGTAAGTCCTCCCATAAGAAAAAGTGAATAGGGAGGAAAAGTGGCAGGTCCCTGCGAGAACTGGGACACGGAAGATAAACGGGTGACTCTGACAAACTGCCCGAAGAAGAAAGTTGCCATAAAAGAGGACTAGAAGGGAGGAAAGCTCAGAACCCTGCTACCCTCCCCCACCCACAAAGTCAGCACTCTCTGAACAACAGAAATGAGGAAAAAACAAACAAAAAAACAAACAAGAACGACCAACAAGAACAAACTACACATCAAGCGGGACTGTGAGTGGAAAGGAACCATTTTAGGCACTGCATCCTGTGAACTGGAACTGTGGAGAATGGTGTGGGAATCTCCACAGAGGTGAGCAAATGGCTTCGGGCGCCATTAGAGGAAGATAAGGATTCCACTGAGACCTACAAATAGCCCAAGGCCAGCTGGTAAGCTTGTGCGGAAAAGCAGCACGCTTGAAAAGCATAAACGGATCACGGATTATGGCTGCCCGGGTCCCTGTGCCTGTGACCTAGGCTTGTGGGGAGACGTGCAGGAGCCCTCATTGAGGTGAATGTCCCTCACTGAGTAATCAGAAACCTGGCGCTGGGACATGGGTGTGGGGTGCAAAAGACGCCATTTCTGCGGACACTGAACAGGGCTTCAGCCCGCGTCCTGGATCTGAGGGCTTTGGAACTGAGACCTGGGGCACAAAATTCAGGGCGTGGGATCCCCACAACGGAGGGGCACAGGGCAGATATAGCACCCCTATGCTGTTGAGGTGCTCCATGCTACTCTCACTCTATTCCCTCAGACCCACAGGAAAAAAACAGTTCTGGAAGGACACTGGGAAAGATCTCTGGTGCCACCTAGCCACCAGAAAAAAAAATCACCAACATCCTGATAATTGGAACCAGGGATCCCAAAAACACACTCAGGCTATGAGAGAGGGTGGGCCATGCAAACGGGGGTAAGGAGGGAAATAAGTCGTGGAGCAAGACCCCATCCTGGAACTGAGAGCCAGGCACAGGATCCAGGGCATGGGACGTGCCATAGCAGCAGGAACTGCACAGGGTGATAGCCAGCGCTTTGGATCTGATAGCCCTGGAACTGAGACCTAGAGTGCAGAATTCAGGGCCCGGGACCCATACAGCTGTGGGCACAGCACCTGGTGAACATGGGGCAGACACAGAACCCAGCTTGATTAAGAGCCCCTGTGTTGAGTGCTCTCCTCTGCCCACCACCCCTCTGTTTCTCAGAGAACCACTGGAAAAAAACACAGGTCAGCAAGTACGGGTCTCTGGCATCACCTCGTTACCAGAACAAAATCACCAACTAGCTGATTCCCTGTTGGAACTGAGTAAATACAGAGAGAGGGAACTGTAAGGGACAGTGTCCAGCAACACAGCATCAACACCCTGGTGGAGTTTTGGCCTACCAGCGCTGGTCTCAGTCTGGTAAACAGGTTCTGGCACCCCTAAAAGAGCACTCCAAAGAGATGCCCGCCAACACCAGTGACACAACGTCCCAACACATGGAACTAATTAGAAAGCAAACAACAGGGAGAAGGAAAACATAAATAACCAAGCAAGCCTACAGGAGGACACACCACAAAAAGAAACACAGTCACCAGAGCTCAAAAATGACATGGAAAAACTTCTCGGCCTATCAGATAGAGAATTAATGATCATCACGATTAAAAAGCAGAAAGAAAACAAAAAGGAAAAAAATGATTTGAGACAAATAATCACTGAACTGAAGAATGAAATTGAGACTTTAAGAAAGGACAGAAAAAAAATGAAGGAGATTAAAAGATTACTAGAGGAGATAAAGAACTGGGGGGGAGGGGGAAGCAATGAAACCAGAATCGATGAAATGGAAGAACAGATTAGTACTATCAAAGATACAGAAATAAAAAGAGCCAAAAGAGAAAAGGAGAGAGAAGTGCAAATGAAGCAGTATAAGGATACTCTTAGACAATTATCAGACTCCACGAAGAGAGGAAATGTAAGAGTTATAGGCATTCCAGAAGGTGAGGAGAGAGACAAAGGAACTGAGAATTATTCAAGGAGAAAATTGAAGAAAACTTCCCCAGCATGAAAAAGGAGACGAATAAAGACATACAAGAAGCAAGAAGAACTCCCAATCACCACAATGAAAAGAAAACTACAGCAAGACACCTAATAGTAAAGCTTGCAAGAGTACAAGACGAGGATAAAATAATGAAACTGGCAAGGGGGAAGAAACAGATAACTTATAAGGGAAAACCAATCAGGTTAACTTCAGACTTCTTCGAAGAAACATTACGGGCAAGAAGAGAATGGAGTAACATATTCAGCAAACTTCAAGACAGCAAATGCCAACCAAGAATACTTTACCTTGCAAAGCTCTCCTTCCTCTACAAAGAAAAAATATGGACCTTCTCAGACAAACAGAAACTCTAGAAATTCATTAAAACTAAACCACCACTCCAAAAAATTCTACAAGAAGTCCTAAAGCCAAAGCCAACAGAGAAATGAACAAGAAGAACAGAATAAAGCAAGGAATAAAATCACAAAAAAGACAAATAAAATGGCAAATACAGATGCCAACATATTAACTCTAAAGGTAAATGGATTAAACTCATCAATAAAAAGACACAGAGTGGCAGGCTGGATTAAAAAACAAAATCCAGCCTTCTGTTGTCTCCAGGAAACACATTTAACCACAAGAGATAAACATAGACTGAAAGTAAAAGGCTGGAAAACAATCCTACAAGCAAATGGACCAAAAAAGAAGGCAGGAACAGCCATACTTACATCAGATGAAATAGACTTCAAAAAAGGTAAAAAGAGACATAGATGGACACTACATTATGATCGAGGGGACAATACATCAGGAAGATATAACACTCATCAACATATACTCACCAAATGAAGGGGCACCAAAATATATTAGACAATTATTATCAGCTCTGAAAATTGACATTAAATAAAATACATATATAATGGGAGACATCAACACCCCACTCTCGTCAATGGACAGATCAACGAGACAAAAAATAAACAAAGACACTAGAGCCCTAAATAAAGACATAGAACTCATGGTCTTAACAGACATCTATAGGACACTGCACCCAAAAAAATCCAAGTACACATTTTTCTCAAGTGCACATGATCATTCTCCAGAATCGACCACATACTAGGCCACAAGACAAACATCAACAGATACTTGAAGATCAAAATCCATTCCAACTATCTTCTCTAATCATAAAGGCATCAAGCTAGAAATAAATCATGAAAAGAAAACAAGGACCCCTCCCACTTCATGGAGATTGAAATCCACACTACTCGAAGACCACTGGACTAATGAGGAGATCAAAGAAGAAATTAAAAAATACTTGGAGTTGAAAGGAGGACACTACTTTCCAGAATGTATGGGATGCAGCAAAAGCAAAACCAATAAGAGGAAAATATATAGCAATACAGGCTCACATCAACAAACAGGAAAGAACTCAAAGAAACAACCTAATTTCAGATCTCAAAGAGCTAGAAAAAGAACAACAAAAAAACCCTAAAGCCAGTAGAAGAAAAGAAATAATAAAAATTAAAGCAAAAATAAATGAATTGGAAATTTAAAAAAAAAATCCAAAAGATCAATGAAACCAAAAGTTGGTTCTTTGAAAAAATAAACAAAATAGACAAACCTCTAGCCAGTCTCACAAAGAAAAAATGGGAGAAAACACATAGATAGGATTACAAATGAAAGAGGAGAAATCACAACAGACTCAGTAGAAATCAAAAGAATAATCAGAGATTACTATGAACACTTATATGCAAACAAATTCAACAACCTAGAAGAGATGGACAAATTCCTAGAACGATATAATCATCCAAAGCTGGACAAAGAAGAAATAGAACTACTAAACAGACCAATTACAAGCAGCGAAATTGAGGCAGTAATCAAAGCACTCTTCAAAAACAAAAGCCCAGGACTAAACAGCTTCACAAATGAATTCTACCAAATGTTCAGCAGTGAATTAGTGCCTATCTTACACAAACTTTTTCAAAAAATTAAAAAAGAAGGAATACTACCAAATACACTCTACAAAGCCAACATTTCACTAATACCAAAACCAAAGACAGTTGGGCCTCCCCGGTGGCGCAGCGGTTGAGCGCTGGGTTGCGAAGCTGCTCGCGGCCTCTGCGGCGCCGGTTCGATCCCCGGCTGCTCCCCGGCCACCAGAGGAGGGTCCCGCATGGCGCGCAGACCTCTCCTGCCGCCCACTGCTCCCCTCAGCAGTGTACTTCGGTCCTTCTGCCTGCTCTGCTCCCCGCTCTGGCTCTGGTGAATTCTCTCACCCTCCCGCGCTTCTGGCTGTACCCAGTGCATGTATAAACAAAACAAATAAATAAATAAATAAAGCATGCCTCTATTAAAAAAAAAAAAAAAAAAAACCAAAGACAGCACAAAAAAAGAAAATTACAGACCAATCTCCCTAATGAACACTGATGCAAAAATCCTCAACAAAATCCTTGCCAACAGAATCCAACAATGCATTAAAGGGATAGTACACCACGATCAAGTGGGATTCATCGCAGGGTCACAAGGATGGTTCAACATACGAAAATTGATAAGTGTAATCCCACACATCAACAAAAAGAAAAATAAAAACCACATGATCTCAACAGATGCTGAGAAAGCATTTGACAAAGTCCAACATCCATTTATGATGAAGACCCTTGAAATTCTCGGGATAGAAGGAACGTTTTTAAAATGATAAAAGCCATATACGACAAACCCACTGCCAACATTATTATCAATGGCGAAAAGCTGAAGGCCTTTACTTTAAGATCAGGAACAAGACAAGGTTGTCCTCTCTCACTACTGTTCTTCATATAATACTGGAGGTCCTAGCGAGGGCAAAAAAACAAAAGAAAGACATACCAGGTATCCAAAAGGGAAAGAAGAAGTAAAATTATCATTATTTGCAGATGATATGATAATATACATCAAGAACTCTAAAAACTCCACAGAAAAACTACTCAAAATAATCAACCAGGTCAGTATAGTAGCAGGATACAAAATCAACACACTAAAATCAGTAGCCTTCCTATACACAATCAATCAATCAGAAGAAGACAAAATCAAGAAAACCATCCCTTTTATAATTGAAACCAAAGAAATCAAATACTTGGGAATAAACCTAACAAAAGAGGTGAAAGACCTATACAAAGAAAATTATAAAACACTGTTAAAAAAATTTAAAAAGATACAAAGAAATGGCAAAACATCCCCTGTTCATGGATTGGAAGAAGCAGCATTATTAAAATGGCCATCCTTCCAAAAGCAATACACAGATTCAATGCTATTCCAATAAAAATCCCAATGACATTCTTCAAAGAAATAGAACAAATACTGATGAAATTCATATGGGACCACAAAAAACCATGAATAGCCAAAACCCTACTGATGAAAACAAAGGAGAAAGGAGGTATCACACTTCCAAACTTCAAGCTATATTACAAAGCCATAATAATTAAAACAGTTTGGTATTGGAACAAAAACAGACACACAGACCAATGGAACTGAATAGAGAGCCAGGAAATAAAGCCACACTTATATGAACAACTAATCTTTGACTAAGGAGCAAAGAATATGCAATGGAACATGGACAGTTTGTTCAATTAATGGTGCTGGGAAAACTGGACCTCCACATGCAAAGAAAATGAAAACTAGAAACTAGACCACTACCTCTCACCATACACAAAAACCAACTCAAAATGGATAAATGAACTGGACGTAAGACCTGAAACCATAAAATATATAGAAGAAAATATAGGGAAAACACTACAAGACATACATTGCAATAACATCTTTAAAGACTCATCACCCAAAGCAGTGATAGTGAAGGCAAAGATAAACACCTGGGATTACATCAAACTGAAAAGCTTCTGCACAGCCAAAGAGACATTAACCAAAACAGAGAGACACACCACTGATTGGAAAAAAATCTTTGCACTCCAGTCAACTGACAAGGGACTGATCACAAAGATATACAAAGAACTTACATGGCTCAACAAAAACAAAATAAACAATCCGGTCAAGAAATGGGCAGAAGAACTCAAAAGACATTTCTCCAAAGAGGAAATGCAAATGGCCAACAGGCATATGAAAAAATGTTCAACATCCCTTATCATCAGGGAAATGCAAATGAAAACCACAATGAGATACCACCTTACACCAGTAAGAATGGCACATATCCAAAAAACAAGCAACAACAAATGTTGGCAAGGATGTGGTGAAAAAGGAACTCTCCCACATTGCTGGTGGGTGTGCAAACTGGTCCAACCACTGTGGAAAGCTGTCTGGAGGTTCCTCATCCTGCTAAAAATGGAGCTACCATACAATCCGGCAATTCCACTACTAGGGATCTACCCAAAGGACACAAAAACATTGATTCAAAAGAACACATGTACACCTGTGTTTATTGCAGCACTATTTACAATAGGTAAAACCTGGAAACAACCCAAATGCCCAAAAATAGATGACTGGATCGAGAAGATGTGGTACATATACACCATGGAATATTATTCAGCAATCAAAAAAGATAAAGTCGTGCCATTTGCAGTAATGTGGATGGAGCTAGAAGAAATTATGCTCAGTGAAATAAGCCAGAAGGAAAAAGAAAATACCGGATGGTTTCACTTATAACAGGAATATAGGGGAACCAAATACGACATCAGTGTAAAAAAAAATAATAACAGCAGCACAAAACACAACAAAGCAAAAACAGACAATTATAAACCATAGACATACTGCAGGGGAGGAGGAGGGAGAAGCGTGGGAGGGAGAGAGGGATGGAGGAGCACAAGGTACTGTGGTGATGGTACATGGGTGCCTTGGGGAAGGAAATTCTATGGGGACTCAATCTGAGGGGGTGGGGGGAAACAAATATTGTCTAAAAAATTTTTTTAAATGATAAATGTTAAAATAAAAAAATAAAGGATTAAAAAAATATATATGAAAAAATAAAAACAAAACAAAACCCTGGCCCCCAACCCTGACTTAAAGTGTGAGGCACCATGTGACCACCAGTCAGAAAAGGCAAGCCCTTCAACCCATTATAGGAAGAAGAGAATGGAGCAGTGGTCACAGGGCAGCAATGCATTTCACACCCACCTTCCTCTGAAGATGGAAAAGAAAATGAGGTCCCACCTTTCTCTGAAGAGTCCTTCTGTGTGTGCACAGCCTGCGGGCCCTGTTGCAATGCTGGGGAGAGGAGGAACAGTTAGTGGCTCCAAAACACTGGCCCCTATCCCTGATTAAAGAGAAATGTGAGGCACCATGTGAGCACCAGTCAGAAAGGGCAAGCCCTCCAACACATTACAGGAAGAGGATGGAGCCTCACACACTAGAGGCCAAAGAGGAGAGTTGACATTCCTGCTCTGCCCCTCACCAGTTGTGCAGGAAGCAAGCTCTTGAGCTGCTCTAATTCTCTTCTCATCTAGAAAGGGAGGCTATCACTACCACACCACCTCACCTGAAACCATAGGGACAATGTAATGAGTCAATGAATGGGGAGTGCTTGGCAAAACACATAGCAGAAAGCCGTTCCTGATGGTGCTGTCACAGCCCCATTGCTGGGAAGCTCAGGGCCACAGGGACAGAGCATCTGAGCTAGTGCAAGATTGGGAAAGAAATATCCCAAGGCAAGGGATAGGAGAAGACGTGTGGGTTTGCAAGGAAGGCAGAAGGGCAGGTAAAAGGCCAGGAAAGGGAGGGTGGGTAGAGTAGCAAAGACCATATTTTCTATGGGGCTGGCCAAAGTCCTCGCAGCAGAAACAGTCCCCCATAGGTTACTGGCTGCCTTTAGATGTCAGCACCTCTAACCTATCACACACATGCACACACACCAGCATACCAGAATACCCAAAAGGAAGATAGCAGACATTCCAAACTCCAAAAGCCACATTCACATAAATTTTGGGTCAACTTGTAACATTCTGAGAACAAGCTAAAAGTTATGGCAACCATGAAGTCAAAACCATAGGCAAGGTAAATTAAAAAGAGCCTAATCGTGAACCTTCTCCATTAATCACTACCCACAAGATACTCATCCTTCCCGCACAGTCTCTCCCATCTTACAAAGAGCAGGCCAGGCAAGAAAAGCTGCCAGCTGTATAGAATGCTTTTAGCACAAACAATGGTCTGGAGCCCTTCTGTCCCAGAAGCAAACGCCTGCTCTCACCTCAAGTGCCTGATACCGCATGTCCTATTGTTACAGGGCAAACTCCGATATAAAATGGGGTTGCCTGACTGTGGGTCCTCACCCATGCACTTAAAAGGACTTATTAATGCTAAACTGCAGATAAATGGTTTATTTATAAGGGAAGGGAAACTGGGGAAATGAATAACTCAGGGAGAAAAAAGAGGGATATAAGTTTGTCAATGTGTCCTACCCATTCCGCTGACCTGGAATCCCAATGACCCGCTGAGCTGTCAAAAACCTAGCACGCCTCATGGCCAAAAAGGGGTGACCCCCAGCCACAGGGCCAGTTAAAATACCCAAACCGAGAGCCTAGTTGTTTAACTCCGCCCTAAGGTCCTCGCAATCTTCCCTTTGGTGATCATGGGATTTGTAGTTCCTAGTGTCGTGGGGGTGGAGGCCACAAAACCTGCATGGAGTTTGCTCAGGACATCCTTTCCCCCTATCACTATGACTGCCGTTGCCCATCCTCATCCTATAAACCACCTGGAGGAGGACAGGAGAGAAGAGCCCCAAGTGACTGGCTAGGTTGCTGCAAACCACCCCCTCTCAAACTTACCTTCTATTTTCCTGAGGAATATGGTCTGGATCTGCAAAGATGTGGAACAAAGAAAGTTAAAGCAGGGAACTCTGAGCGATGGGTCTGCCTAGCACCATGATGAAGTGACAGCCACTTTCTATGCCATCCGCTGGGAACTGGGAGGAGTCAGAGTCACTGCCCTAAACCCCCAACACACCTCCCCTTGTCCATAAGAGAGAAAGGATTGAATAGCAGTTGGTACCATATTCTATTTTCCCACAGCGGGTAGACAAGAATGGCCCCTCTTCAGAGAGGGACTGTGGTTTGAAGGGCAAGACCCCTGTGGAAACAGAGTGAGACACACACAGTCATGCTATTGACATAATGGTGGAAAACAGCCAGGGCAGGTGGGGTCCCCTCCTGCAGTGTGGGCATCTGAGCTGAGTGTCCCCTGGGAAGAAGGAGGCATGATGAGAACATTTACTGAACTGTCTGCCCAACCCCTCTTTTCCAGGAAGTCCCTCTTCTTCCTGCTTCCACACAGTTGCCACGTGTGACAACATGATCCCACAGCACAGCCATCACTGACTGTCCAGGCTTGGGCAGAGAATTCCAGGCAGTAACATGTGAGGTCAAGAGCTATGGGCAGCCAGCTGGTTTTGGTTTTGGTTTTCATTGCTTCTTAGCTTGCTTTGCATGTGCAATAGATGTGGAATGGAAGCTGAATCTCAGAGGAAAAAAAAAAAATGAATTGAGGCAGATATAGAGGAGGAAGAGACTCACACAACAGAAAATTCCCCATCACATTCATGTCTGTTTCCAATTTAGTCCCAGATCCAGCTGCTTCCCTGAACAGACTCTGTATGACCCCAGTTCGGCCCTCCTTATGATAAAGTCCCTATCCTGCTTCAGCTTGAGATTTTATTACCTACTGATGAATCCAACATCCATTTGCAAGTGCTTCCTTCATTGCCCAACTCTGTTCTAGATCATGTACAACTAATTATTCACTTTCTACTCTTCCGGTAGCTGTGCTGCCTACATGACAAAGCTTCGGTCAGTAAAATATAAGCATAAGTCTTGGGAAGGAACCTTTTCATCAACTTCTTCCACTGAATGTGGTTATGATGTTTGGGGCTATGGTAAGAGTCAAGCATGAGAAATAAAGTAAGCACATTAAAGAAGCTGAAAAGATAAAGGGAGGCTGGATTTCCACTGGCATGACTGTGCCTTCACCTCTTTTGGTGTTATAACAAAAATAAACACTATTAGCCTATTCTGTTACATTTGGCCAGTGGGTTCCTAATGGAAACATTTGCAAACAACAGCTCTAGGGTAGACAAGGAGAAACCCTCCAGGCTGGACCTGGGGTAGCACAGCAGTGAAGCACAGGGTAGCAGGGGGAGGGAGAGAACAGTGAGAAGTAGCAAGGGAGGGAGTTAGATATGTAGACTGGGTGAATTCTGGATGGGAGAACAGGAAAGCACAAATCCCAAGGAATACAGGAAGAGCACACGAGAAGGTGACTGTGTGAAATCAATCCAGGGAAGCTGCACGGAGGCTGGCCCAAGAGGTGGATGGTGTCAGAACTGGGGCAAGGACCTGCAGCCACCAGAAGGGCCCAGCTCAGGAAAAGATACACTTCTCCATAGACCTGGGAACCAGAAGGTGTAGCTGAGTGCAGGGTGGGCAAAGACTCAGCAGCAGAAAGTCAGAAACCAGTTCTGGGAGAGGGGTACTTCCAGAGTAAGCGCCTTTTCATCACACTAGCTTATCTGACAGCCTCTCAGAGGCTGTGATTCATGAAGACATTGGGTAAGAAAGCACATCTGAGAAGATAGGGAAAGAGCAAAGCTTTGCATTCCCCCTGCCTGCCTAAAAGTGACTCTCACCCCTGCCTGCCTAGAGTGTCCAGGGTGAACTTGAATGAGGAACTTCTCCAGCCTATTTCATCACCTGTCAGATGGAGATGTGGAGAAAGTAACGTCTACCTTGAATGGCAGATGTTGTTGAAATGAAGGAATAAGCACAGTAGCAACCAGATGCCAGCATTTAACATGGTCTCTGATGTTAGCATGAGCCCACTAACATGGGCCTAACATGGGCACATCTTCAGCTGGAGGGAGGCTGCATCCTCACCTGTGTGTGCCCATCAAGAGTGAGGACTCCTCTCTCTCCATAAAGGACCTGAGTAACCATATTGGTGCTAATAAACCAAGAAGATCCTAAAGAGATTCTTAGAGAAAAGGAGCCTAGTGACACCGGCATGGCTGGGAGGAGGGCAGACCTACCTGCTCCTCCTGGGAGATGATGACCTTGTTTTGTTCCTTGAGCTTGGCATGGAGGACTTTGATCTGGTGCTGGAACTCAGCAATATCTTTCCTCTTATCCTGAGTTAGGGTGTCCGTCAGCCTCTCTTTCTCCTCATACAGGCTTTCTTTCTCCTCCTGCAGCCTTTCTTTCTCCTCATGTAGCCTCTCTTTCTCCTCCTGAAGCTGGTGGGCATAGGAGTTTTAGTCAGTCAAATGTCTAAGTGACCTCTAAAGGTGCAGGACCTGCACCTATAAGGAAACACTGGTCCACATTTCACCTGAAGCAGGATAGAGGGTTTCCAGACCTGGGCAGGTGGCTTTCAAACCAGACTGACTATTTTCCAAGTTGGGGATGTATTTAAGCTGTGCCCAAGGAGCTATTACAGCCCCTTAAGATGAGGACTGAAGGGCTCTCTGTCAAGTGGGGACCACCCACTGAAGGTCAGTGAGGTAAGCTGACACCATTCAAAAATCATCAGATGGATATTTTTAGGTAAAAACAAGAGATGAAAAAAATATAGTAACAGATTAGCTCTAGTGTAAGAGCAAAGAGAAAATAAGACTATATTTATACAAAGAAACTCTAGAAAAATATCTAACAAAGCAATGAAAGTGGTCACCTGTAGAGTGGGTGTTAGGACAAATATATGAAGACAGAGTGGTAGTAAGACTTTACTCAGGGCATCTTAATTATATTTTTCCTACTTCTGTAGTGAATCTGAATGTATTTCCTGCTTTAAAATATTTCAGGTAAAATAATATCATCCTATGGGAATTACTGGGGTGAGTGCTTATACACTCTGCCATAAGCACTTTCATCTTTTGAGCTTTCTGCAGCCCTTCTTTCTCCTCCTGCAGCCTCTCTTTCTCATCCTGAAGCTAGTGGGCAGAACTTAGGATTCTGGTTAATAACCTTCCTCCTCAACTTGCTTCCTCCTCAAGTGCATTTTATAGAAGTTATTTTCTCTACCCTGAAGTCTAGTGCTTTCTAAGCCCCTTGAACTATCACTGAGGTCCACAATCACCTGGTTCTCTCCTGGATGGGGTTTTAGAGAAAGGCCTAAACATGAAATCAACAGACAATTCATCTCAGGTTTACACACTGCCTGAAAATGTATAAACTGGCTGAAAGTGATCACTGCTGAGGGGACCACAGAGCAAATGATGTGTTGGGTTCAGAAGAGAATCCTAGAGGTCCCTGTTCCTGTTCCTGTTCCAGACAAACTATTCTCCAGGCAGCTGATCCTTTCTGTATAGTGATAGGGTCAGCAGGCTGAAACAACATTAACATCAAAATATCTGCCAATCAGGAAGCCAGTCAGTTTAGGTGCGAAGTAAAGGATGGGTGTGCTGAAGGATGAGAGGAAGTTCTGGAAAACCAGGTCCCTGCCAGACCACCCAAGGAGAGCTACCTCTCTCTTCTGAGCTGCATATTTCTCCTGCAGTTCTTTCGTTTTTCTCGTCCACTCTGTTTCCTGAAAAATAATTAAAAGTTTATCAAGTGAGCCACTTTAGATAATAAATATATTATAAATCTACCAGAATTACAAAATAGTGATTCATGATTAGGCAGACAAAACAGTGACAATAAAAGAAAGCCCAAAGGTGTGTGTGAGAGAGAAGAGGAAGGGATAGTTGGAATTTTAGTCTGGAGGAAGGTGGATTATTGACGTACAGTGTTCAAACAAGTAGCTAGCTGCTTGGAAAAAAATATGAATTTTGATCCTTATTACATAGCCTGAACCAAAATACATTCTAGATGGGTCAAAGTTTTAAACATAAAAACACTTAAGTGATTAAAATAAAATGCAGAATAGGAGGTTACTGCTCTTAAACCACCCTTCAATGAGAATACTTTTATGGGATCCCAGGAATCCAGATGAGAGGTTCTCAGTGAGGCAAAAAAATCCAACACATTGAAGGTGACAAGGACAGTATTTTCCTACATTACCATTCTCCCAAAGCTGCACAGTTCAACACAAAGAGAAACCCCTTAGGCCTAAAACTTCTCCCATTGGGGAAAGTGAAAACAACTGAACCCAAATGCCCCGGCCTTGGGGGATGGTGCCCAGAAAGCCCAGTTCTGTCTCACCCCACCCAGAACTGAAGAAATCAGCATAGCTAAATCATCTGAAGGCCACTAGGACACAGTAAAAGAAGAGAACTTGTAGCACTTGCACATGGCTTTCAAAAACTGGCCACAGACCCTACTGGTTGGTTTATGGAGACCAGGAGGTAGTGAATGTGAAGTAAAGGTGTAGAGTATTTGTACGCAATAAAAATTAAATTGCTATTAGCTTTAAATAGGCTACTATAACTATAAATGAAAGATAGTTTATATAAACCTTATACTAATCACAAAGAAAAAACCTATAGCAAATAGGCAAAAGAGAAAAAGAAAGAAGCCAAAGCCTACCATTACCAAAACAAACAAACAAAAAATCAAATCACAAAGGAAGACAGACAGAGCAAAGAACAAAGCAACTACAAGGCACCAAAAATCAATTATCGGGCCTCCCCGGTGGCGCAGCGGTTGAGCACTGGGTTGTGAAGCTGCCCGCAGCCTCTGCAGCGCTGCTCCCTGGCCACCAGAGGAGGGTCCCACATGGCGCGCAGACCTCTCCTGCCGCCCACTGCTCCCCTCAGCAGTGTACTTAGGTCGATATACCTGTTCTGTTCCCCACTCTGTCTCTGGTGAATCCTCTCACCCCCAACACCTCTGGCCTGTACCCAGTTCTTGTATGCATAAATAAACAAATCTTTAAAAAAAGAAAAAGAAGTTTCAAATAAACAACCAGAAATTAAAAAGGAGACATTACAATTGATAGCACAGAATGCAAAGGATCACAACTTTTTATGAAAATTACACACCAACAAATTGAATAATCTAGAAGTTGATAATTCCTAGAAACATATAACCTACCAAGACTGAATCACAAAGTAATAAAAACATGTGAACAGAAGAGTAATGAGTACAGAGTTTGAACCAGTAATCAAAAATCTCCCAACAAAGAAAGCTCTCTACCAAATATTAAAAAAATTAATGCCAAGTATTCTCAAATTCTTCCCAGACATTGAATAGGAAGGAATACATCTAAGCTCATCTCATGAGGCCAGAATTCCTCTTATCAAATGCAAGCAAGAACACCACAAGAAAAAAAGATTATAGGCCAGAATCCCTAGCGAACATAGATACAAAAATCCACAACAAAATGCAAGCCAACAAAATTCTACAGCACATTAAAAGAATCATATACCTTTACTAGGTAGACTTTATCCCTGGGATGTATCCCTAGGATGCAACATAATACAAATCAATAAATGTGATACACCACATTAATAGAATGAAGGACAAAATCATATGATCATATCAACAGACAGAAAAAGGCATTTGACAAAATTCAACATTCTTTAATGATACACAAAAAACTATCAACTAACAAGGTATAGAAGAAATGTACCCCAACACAATAAAATTCAAATATGACAAAACTACAGCTAACATCATACTCAATAGTGAAAAGCTGAACGATTTTCCTCTAAGCTCAGGAACAAGACAAGGATGCCCACTCTTATTATTTCTATTCAACTTAGTACTAGAAGATGTAGCCAGAGCGATCCAGCAAGTAAAAGAAATAAAATGAATCCAAATTGGCTTTTGAAAGGAAGAAGATGTCTCTGCCTGCAGATAACATAATCTTCTATACAGACTACACACACACATACACACACACACACACACCTGTTAAAACTAATAAACAATTCATAGTGGCAAAATACAAAATCAGCATGCAAAAAAACAGTTGTATTTCTTTTTTTATTTTTACATTGAATTTATTTTTTTTATTTTTATATTCCCCATACAATTGCAACCCCCTTATTTTGACCCCAATTGCTCCCTTCCCTGCCCCCCACCCCCCATAGTGTGTCTCTGGTTCATAGTTGTTTGTTGATTTTGATTTTTTTCTTTCTTATAGTTATTCTTTTTCCTGGTCCCTTATTTAGGTTTTCTGGATTCCTGCTATGAGTGAGACCATCCAGTATTTTTCTTTTTCTTTCTGGCTTATTTCGCTGAGCATGATCCCTTCCAGCGCCATCCATGTTGCTGCAAATTGCATGTGTTTATCTTTTTTGATTGCTGAGTAATATTCCATGGTGTATATGTATCACATCTTCTTGATCCAGTCATCTATTTTTGGGCATTTGGGTTGTTTCCAAAGCTTAGCTATTGTAAATAGTGCTGCTATAAACATAGGGGTGCAGGTGCTCTTTGGAATTGATGTTTCTGTGTCCTTTGGGTAAATACCTAGGAGTGGAATTGCTGGATCATATGGGAGCTCTATCTTTAGTAGGTTGAGGAATCTCCACACAGCTTTCCATAGTGGTTGGACCAATTTGCACTCCCACCAGCAGTGCAGGAGAATTCCTTTTTCTCCACATCCTCACCAACATTTGTTGATGCTAGTTTTTTTAATATGTGCCATTCTCACTGGTGTGAGATGGTATCTCATTGTAGTTTTGATTTGCATTTCCCTGACTGCAAGTGATGTTGAAGATTTTTTCATATGCTTGTTGGCCATTTGTATTTCCTCTTCGGAGAAGTTTCTTTTTGCTCTTCTGCCCATTTTTTGACTGGATTATTTTCTTTGTTGTTGTTGAGTCTCATCAGCTCTTTGTAGATTCTTGTGATCAGTCCTTTATCATTAGTTTTGGGTGCAAAAATTATCTCCCAGTCGGTGGGGTTTCTCTTTGTTTTGGTTATTGTCTCTTTTGCTGTGTAGAAGCTCTTTAATTTGATGTAGTCCCAGCTGTTTATCTTTGCCTTCACTATAACTGCTTTGGGTGATGTGTCTGTAAAGATGTCTTTGAGGTGCATGTCACATAGTGAAAAACCAGTTGTATTTCTATACATTAACAACAAATTACCCAAGAAAAAGTAATATAAAAAAACTCCCATTTATAATAGCTTCAAAAGTAAAATAAATTTAACCAAGGAGGTAAAAAATCTGTACAATAAAGCCTATAAAACATTTGTGAAAGAAATTACAGACAACACAAATAAGTGAGAAGATTTAGTGCTCATGAATTTGAAGAAAATTATTTAAAATGTTCAAACTGCCCAAAGCAATCTACAGATGCAATCACTATCAGAATTCCAATGGCATTTTTCACAGAAATTGAAAAAAAATCCTAAAATTCACATGGAACCACAAACACCCCAATAGCCAAAGTAATCTTGAGCAAGAAACCAAAACAGGGAGGCAGCACTTCCTGGTTTTAAATTACAATGTCATAAAATCAAAACGGTATGGTACTAGCATGTGAATAGACATACAGACCAATGGAACAGTATGAAGCCAGAATTAAACCCAAAATCCAGAAATAAACCCAAACACACAGTCAACTAATCTTCAAGAATATAAAAAAGGAAAAGAACAGTCTATGGTCTCTCCAATAAATAGTGTGGGGAGAAATGGATGTCTACGTGCAAAATAATGAAATTGTTTATTATCTTTACACCACGCACAAAAATCAACTCAAAATGGATTAAAGGAAACCTTGTATATTCTTGGGAATATAAATTGGTATCCCACTATGGAAACAGTATGGAAGCTCCTCAAAAAATTAGAAACAGAGTGAGTTACTCATTTTTCCTGGGTACTTCCCAGGTATACATGTTAATAAACTTGACTTACTCTTGTCAAACAATTTTTAAATAGAAATATTGTGTATTCTATAAATACTGTGTATTCTGTAAATACTGTGTATTCTAACAATCCTACTTCTTGGTACTAATCCAAAAGAATCTGAAAATCTCAAAGTGGTATCTGCACCTTCATGCCCATTGGAGCTATTCACCATAACAGTAACAATAACACTACCAGTCCATCAACATGTAAACAAATAAAGAAAGCATGGTATATACATACACTGGAATAGTATTCAGTCTTTAAAAAGAGGGAAATCCTACCATTTACATCAACATGTATGGACCTAGAAGACTCTATGCTAAATGAAATGAGTCAAACACAGAAAGACACTGTATGATGCCTCACTTATATGTGGAATGTAAAATAGTCAAACTCCCAGAAACAGAGTAAAATGGTGATACCCAGGGGCTAGGGGAAGGAGAAAATGGAGAGGTGATGATAAAAGGGTACAAAATTATGCATGATATATAGATATATGTGTGTATTGTTTACTTATAGTTTTCTAAGAAAGTAGATCTTATATAGGTGTTATATATAACACACAAAGAAAATAATATTAATAATAAAGAGAATAGAAAGAAACTTTGGAATGTGTTAGATACATGTATAGCCATGGTGGGGACAGTTTCATGGGGATACACTTATCCCCAAACTCATTGAGTGGTACGCAAGTATATGGAATTTTTCACATGTCAATCATACCTCAATAAGGTGGTATGTATGGATTAATCATGCCATGAAAGCGCCAAAACAATAAATGTTTTCTTTTTAAATCTGAATGTATCAAAAGTGAAGTTTTCTTTTAAAAGGCAAATAAATTTTAGTGACCATTAACAAAAGATTGATAATTTGATCATTTGGACCACATAAAGAGAGTTGATGTTTATATGGCCAAAACTATGATAAAGTTGAAAGCCTAATAGAAAGCCAGGGGAAATAGGGCCTCCCTGGTGGTGCAAGGGGTTAAGCACAGCGCTGTGAAGCTATCTGCAGACTCTGCAGCACGAGTTCAATCCCTGGCTGGCCAGGGAGCTAACTCTCACGGTGCAGCAGACCTCTGCTATCTCACCTGCTGCTCCCCTCAGCAGTGTATTTCAGTCAGTCTGCCTGTTCTGCTCCCCACTCTGTCTCTGGTGAATCCTCTCACCCTCCACACCTCTGGCCTGTACCCCAGTTCTTGTATGCATAAATAAATAAATCTTTAAAAAAATAAATAAAGCCAGGGAAAATAGCCACAATAAAAGATAGGGTTCGTTTACATGTATTACATGTATTACATAAAATACATGAGCTTGTATTTTACAAGCTCACAAGTTGGTAAGGATATCAATAGAAAAGCAGGCATAGCAATGGAACACGGACAGTTTGTTCAATTAATGGTGCTGGGAAAACTGGACCTCCACATGCAAGAAAATGAAACTAGACCACTACCTCTTACCATACACAAAAATCAACTCAAAATGGATAAATGAACTGGACGTAAGACCTGAAACCATAAAATATATAGAAGAAAATATAGGGAAAACACTACAAGACATACATTGCAATAACATCTTTAAAGACTCATCACCCAAAGCAGTGATAGTGAAGGCAAAGATAAACACCTGGGATTACATCAAACTGAAAAGCTTCTGCACAGCCAAAGAGACATTAACCAAAACAGAGAGACACACCACTGATTGGAAAAAAATCTTTGCACTCCAGTCAACTGACAAGGGACTGATCACAAAGATATACAAAGAACTTACATGGCTCAACAAAAACAAAATAAACAATCCGGTCAAGAAATGGGCAGAAGAACTCAAAAGACATTTCTCCAAAGAGGAAATGCAAATGGCCAACAGGCATATGAAAAAATGTTCAACATCCCTTATCATCAGGGAAATGCAAATGAAAACCACACTGAGATACCACCTCTTACACCAGTAAGAATGGCATATATCCAAAAAACAAGCAACAACAAATGTTGGCAAGGATGTGGTGAAAAAGGAACTCTCCTCATTGCTGGTGGGTGTGCAAACTGGTCCAACCACTGTGGAAAGCTGTCTGGAGGTTCCTCATCCTGCTAAAAATGGAGCTATCATACAATCCGGCAATTCCACTACTAGGGATCTACCCAAAGGACACAAAAACATTGATTCAAAAGAACACATGTACACCTGTGTTTATTGCAGCACTATTTACAATAGGTAAAACCTGGAAACAACCCAAATGCCCAAAAATAGATGACTGGATCTAGAAGATGTGGTACATATACACACAATGGAATATTATTCAGCAATCAAAAAAGATAACTCATGCCATTTGCAGTAATGTGGATGGAGCTAGAAGGCATTATGCTCAGTGAAATAAGCCAGAAGGAAAAAGAAAACTATCAGATGGTTTCACTTATAACAGGAATATAGGAGAACCAAATAAGACATCAGTGTAAAAAAAATAATTAACAACAGCACAAAACACAACAAAGCAAAAACAGACAATTATAAACCAGAGACCTCCTGCAGGGGAGGAGGGAGGGGGGAAGAGGGAGGGAGGAGCGCAGAGGACTTGGTGATGGTACATGGGTGCCTTGAGGAAGGAAATTCCATGGGGACTCAATCTGAGGGGGTGGGGGAAGCAAATATTGTTTAAAAATAAATAAATTAAAATAAAATAAAAACAAAAACAAGTTTAATCATTACAAAAAAAAGAAAAGAAAAGCAGGCATAGGATATGAGCAGATTTCATAGAAAGGACTGGCTTTTTTAATGTGAAATATTAAGCAATAGAAATACTTTATTGCTTACTACTAGTTACACATTAGCTCTTTCTTAACAATCTTGGAGAGCAGAAACAGTAACACAGCATGATTCAATGACCCTGCCAATTTCCTTTTCTTACCATAGAATTATCAACTATTCAGACCATATAAACTACACCATTCACCCCAAAGTGTCCCAAGCTGCCTCCCACTGGCTCTCTAGTGAATTGTGCATGTCTTCCCAATTCCACATTCAGGGGCTTCACACCTCTAGAAGGAAATCAGTCCTGGTGGGAAGATATACATCACCCAAAATGGCGAATGCTACAAATCAAAGCTTTCTTAGTTCCAGAGAGCTGGTTGTTAAACATTTGCCACCACTAGATCCATCCCCAAATAGCTTCAGATCCAAGAGACCACCGCACTTTCTAGGAGCTGTTTTCAACCAGGGTGGAATCAAAATGAGGACAAAGGTGTCAAATACAAGACACAGCTGTATGTAGTTTGAAAAGATACCAGGCAACTCTGGTATCACAAGCATGCTTATCGCCAGCCTCACCTAAGAACCCTAAGAACTCTACTCTCTGCACTCACGTATTGGCAGACGGTCTGAAAATATAGATAGAAGTTTTGTTAGGGGGAAGTGATGTCCTGAGTTAATCCCATACAGGCTTTGTGGACCCCACCCCCACTCCAGACTAAAGCCATCAGGACATTGGGAAAGACAAATCCCATCACCACCAAGGGAGGGTGGCTGGGACCTGAGGGTGGAGTTGGGTAGCCAGGTTGGATATAAAAACCAAACACGTGGGCCTTGGGCTCTCTCTGGCTCGCGATTGCTCGCCTCCTGGCTTCACCGCTCCTGGCTGGCGGCCAACTCTGAGAGCGCCATTTTGGGATTCCTGATTGGGGGATCGGGTAGGACTCATTTAAAACTTTGTCTCCCACTTTTCTCCCAGAGCTGTACATTTCCTCATTTCCCCTTCCCTTGTAAATAAACCTTTTATTAACCTTTCACGTGTGCCTGCAGTAGAGCATTGATAAGTCCTTTTAAGCGCGCGGGTGAGGACCCACAGTCAGGCACCCCGTTTTGTATCGGGGTTGCTCTACAACAGTTTGACGACTTTCAAGTTTCCTAAAATCACAGAGCAAAGATTTTGTTGGAACTTGCTTGACATGGCTCTGGGAAGAAAGGTACAGGGCAATTGCTTACCTGAATTTTCATCCTATCTGTGAGGAGTTGGAGTATCTGAGCCAGCTCACGACGCTCCACAGGCTCCTCATCCTGAAGTGACCCAAGGTTAGAAGCCCTCATGCTGTGGGTCTGAAGTCCCTGCAGGTTTTGAAAAGGCTGATCAGAGGTTAATTAGATGAGAATCTAATCATGAAGTTCTCTTTTATACCTTGAGCAATGTCAGAAGGGTACACCTTACCCCACCACAGAGTCCAAGCTCCTCCCCACTAGATATCCAGATATCTGTGAATATTCACAAAAGTCCACAGTTCCCCTTCTCTAAGTGTTCTTCTGAAAGAGCTCAGCCCTTACAGAAGGGAAACAAGTTCCAATGGAAGAACAGAATCCAAGAGTATAATTTCAACTGCACTGCAAGTCTGCTGTACTCCAAAAGGAGCTCCCTGCAGCTGCCCCATTTCTTCCTCAGTCTCGAATACCTAGAATCAGACTCTTAGGGCAGTCGTGAGGGTTTCTGGCACCTCAGTCCATTCCCTGAGGACTCCTACCCCTCCTCCAAACACACACATACATAGACCGGATGTCCCCAGGAAGGGCTGGCTTTGCACGGCTCAGAGCCATGTTACAAGAGATCCCTGAGCTGGCAGTGTGTGTTCTGAAGTAAAAGGCACAAATAACTGGATCAAAGAGAAGATGCCTTTCCACCCACTTGTGGTATATTTTTGAACAAGAATGATATATTTTGGGCCTCCCTGGTGGTGCAGCTGGTTGAGCGCAGCGCTGTGAAGCTGTCCAAAGCCTCTGCAGTGCGGGTTCCTGGCCAGCCAGGGAAATACCCACATGGTGCAGCAGACCTCTCCTGTCTTGCCCGCTGCTCCCCTCAGCAGTGTTTTCGGTCATCTGCCTGTTCTACTCCCTGTTCTGTCTCTGATGAATTCTCTCACCCTCCTGTGCCTCTGGCCTCTACCCCAGTTCTTATATACATAAGGAGGGGAGGGATTGGGATCAGAATGGGGGGATTGCAATTGTATGGGGAATATAAAAATAAAATTTATTAATAAAAAAATTAAATTAAAAAATAAAAATAAATAAATAAATCTTTAAAAAAAATGACATATGTCTAAACATATCACTATTGCAGTAACAAAAGTAAATCTCTCCATCTCCATTACTATATTAAACTCATAAGCCCTATTAATGCTTTGAATTTATTTATTAAATTTCCAATTTAACTTGGAAAATTTTTGCTAATCTTTAACTTCTCAATTTCTGCTAAGGCAATATTGAATCTAAATGTTAACCATTTCTAAATTCTTTGAATATTTTCATAGAGTCAAATGCTTTTTATCAGATGTTTGTAAACTCTGATTTCTGATGTGCCACTTCTGTCTTCACAGTGCTGCTTATAACACATCAGATAGCTGGCTTTCCTGTATTACAAACCTTCGTGGCATTTTCCATTCAACTAGAGACTCCCTTGGGCAGCTGGATTTATCTACAACTAATCTAAAATTCTCTCTTCAATCAGGTATCCCAGCCAAACAGAGCTCTCAGACTTCTGCATCAGGGGGAAAATTTTGAGGAAATATTTTCAAAACACATTTAGCTCTCATTGGCCCTCCTGTAATTCAGGAGAACCTTTCCTTGTATTTTGAAAAGTGATTGTCTTACACAGTGTTTTTCAAAGTGACTCTAAATGGAATCTCATTTGTTTCTCCCCCAGAAATTAAAAAAGTTATCAAAATAATTATCCAACCATATGAAGAATTTTATACCCAGTTTGGTTTCTATGCTTTAATAAAAGCAAAATAATAAAATATCAGACAAGAAAATCCCAGAGTGACATAAAAACACAGTACAAGTACATAAGTAATCCTACATAAAAAAAGAATCGGGGGCCTCCTTGGTGGCGCAAGGAGTTAAGCACAACACAGACTGTGAAGTTATCCACAGACTCTGCAGCATGAGTTCAATCCCCAGCCGGCCAGGGAGCTACCCACATAGCGCAGCAGACCTCTCCTGTCTTGCCCGCTGCTCCCTTCAGCAGTGTACTTCAGTCAATCTGCCTGTTCTACTCACCACTCTGTCTCTGGTGAACCCTCTCACCTCCCGCACCTCTGGCCTGTACCCCAGCTCTTGTATGCATAAATAAATCTTAAAAAAAAAAATTGGATGTTCCAGCTTAGGAGAATGTGATCCAAATGAAAAGGAAACTAAATGTTAAGAATTACCAAAACTCAGAATATCCTAACCCTGAGTAATGCTTTGGCCATTGATGAGGTGGTTTCTGAACTCCAAATTTAAACCATTAGCTATTCATTGGCTATCTAATCAGCTAGCACCATGTCAGGGGAAGCATGGCGTCAAGAGAGATTTAGGTGAGCTGGGAATGATGAGCAGGGAGCCAGCGCTCAGGAGCATGTGGTCCATACGGTGGAACAATATCATATCTTCTACAAACCATCCCTGACAGCGCTGGGGGAGCATGTAAGCAGGGATGGTTACATACACACACACACACACACACACACACACACACACACAGAGCTCTCATTTCAACTCCACTACCTTCCACCCTTGGTTTCCCATCTCCAATTGAGATGATAGGTCACCTAACACTCTAAGCATATCCTATGACAACCTCCTTCTGGAAAAACTACCTAGGTGTTTGTGAGAAGTGATTGTGAAAAACATTATTAGTTCATTTTCAAAAACAAAATTCTCCTTGATATTAGATAATTAGTAAGAGATAAACACACTCTAAAACTATTTCTCCTCAAAACTTTCCCCCTGATACAGTTTCAGTCATACAGGTTTATATGGGAAGATACAGTCCAGGGAGAGTTTTAATAAGGTTTTCCTGAACAAACTTGATAGTATATCCAATAGGAGAAATTTGAAGTTTCAAATCCCAGCTCTACCTTTTAATAGCTGTGTGACTGTGGGCAAGTTACTATGTCCTCACCTGTGAAGTTTTGTTAAACTTAAAAAAAAAAGAACTTTTAAAAAAAAATTAATAAATTAATGATGTACCTATGTTGAGACTGTTATGGTTGTTTTGGTTATTAGGAAGATTAAAAGGTAGTGTATTTAAAGCACTGTGTCCAGGGGCTAGAATTAGTAAATATAATCTGTAAATATAAGCTATTATGTTTGACCTCTATAGATCCCAACAGAGAGCCTGGCATTTAGACAGTACTCAGCAAATTTTTGTTGGAAGAAAAACGCATTCATTTACATTTTGCCTCATTTCTTATTTAGTGATAAAACCCCTTGCAAAAGTAAAGATATGCCAGATAATGTTAAGTGCCATGTATGTGCTAATTTAACTATTTCAGCAACCTGTCTTACCGAAAAGAAACTGACACAAAGGAAGGGTAAGCAGCCTGTCCTTGGTCACACAACCAGCATATGCTAGAGCAGGGATTCAATCACAGGCACTGCCCTTGGTATCTGAACTGACAGTATACTAGTCCGCAATGGTAGATAACATAAAACTAGAACAAACTAAGAAGAGGAGTTTGAAAACAAGCAGATTTTCAACAGAAGAACTTTGAAAAACCTTTAAGTTGGGTACCTGTTCTAGTGTAGCATTATGGTGGGCAACATTTTTAAATTCATCCCAAAATAATTTTTTTAGCTTGTCTATTTCCATATGTAGGTTGGCCCGCTCTTTTTCTATCCACCCATCAAATTCTTTCCTAGTTTCTCTTTCCCTAGCTTCTCTTTCCCTCTGACGAACAAACTCTGCTTCCTGCAAATAAAAACAAAAACAACAGAATTATTAACTCCATCTTAAGGCAAATGTTTACTGAGAACTTGCAAGGGCCCCTCATCCATGCAAGTGACTATGGAAATCCAAAGAACATTGCCCCCATTACTTGAACTTGGAAGGGGTCAAGTCTTATCTGAACTGTAAAGTCACTTGAGAATAGGGTTCACATCATTGTAATGTTTATATTCCTCAGGATGCCTGCATAGTTGATGCTTAAAAAATGCATGCTAAGGAAATAAATGATAAATATAAATAACTGAAGGAATGAGCGAGACAAGTTTATGTATATTTATTCTACAAATGCTTGCTCAATACCTCCTCTGGGCTGGATCTAGAGCTTTCAGGACCCGATCTTTCTCCTCAAAAAGCTAACAGTGTAGTGTAAGAAGTTAAAATTCAGGTTCAAATGCCCTCAGAGGGTACTGAATAATGCAGAAAATTACAAGTCTCTGCTCTTCTTTTGACAAAATAATTGAATTTTCCTTTCCAGATTGCCTAAAATTATTTGTCACAAGAAGATGCCACTCTAACTCTGACTCCCAGCTGTGGGAAGCCACTAGAAATTTTGGCCCTGTGGGATACATGATGGGTCTCCAAAGCCTCCTGACATTTCCTTTCCATGTCCACCTGGCACTGCCGCCGTCTCTCAGCTTCCTTCTGGGCCTCTAGTTCCCCTTGGGTCAATTTCAGCTTGGTCCGCAACTCTTCTAACTGGTCCTCCAAAGGATGTCCCTGCTTCTTCAGTTTTCCTGCTCAGTCCAAGTAAAGAGAGGGGGATTCATTTGAGTTAAAATCAGTGGAGTATAATTCCTCACCGATGCAGTCACACCACAGTCTGAGACCAGCTTTGCCACTTTCATTGTACATTCACTTCAGCCAGTGATAGAAACCTCCTTGACCCTCGGTTTCCCTAATGGAGCTAATAATCATACATAACTCAGAAGATTGTTGTAGAATAAAATATGAAATTGCAAAGTGCTTAGCATCAGGGCTGGCACGATAGCTTAATAAATGGGAACAATTATTGCCTAAAATAACTATGCTGACAGCACCGACATAGTGAATACAAAATTACTAGAATAACAGCAAAATGCCAAGTAGTATGTACACACTGATCACTATACATATCACTAATATGTAGATATGTATATCTACATATCCTGGCATCTGAGAGGCACTTACTATAATGAAAATAATTGTAATTTTAGGATCACTTTTTTCAATAATATAGTATAACAAATGTATAACTTTAAATTTCAAGAAAGAAAAGGCAACATGCATGTTTTAATCAAGGTTGCTTTCAGCATATACTTTAAATTTGTTTAAGTTAAAATAAAGACTTGGAATGAATTATAAAAGAACATTCGAAACTACATACTAATAAAGCAAAAGTTAAGAGTAAATGAAAAAATCACCAATCATGCTTTAATATTTGTTACCTTTTAAAAGTGATTATTGGGTAGATGGTACTGTTCTTAAAACTCTAAGTCTTTCTTTAAAGAGAAATGAGTTTTGTCAGATTGAGCCCTCTAGAAACAAGTGATTTTTAGATTCAGTAGAAAAGTGATTTAAGGTGAATGTGGTACGGAGAGCTGGGGTGTCTGAGAACAAAAGGTCATGACCATTAAAGTGACAAAGGTTGCCTAAGAATATGTTTCCTCTCCCTACAACACTTTACATTAAGGGGATAACAAGGAATATGCACAAAGATTTACATACAAGAATATTAATCATCAACTTTTATAATAGGAATACTTCTTAGTAACCCATACAAATTATAAAATAATTCAATTGTGAAATAAATTATGATAGCCACCTGATGAAATACTACCCAGTCATTAAAAACCATGTTTTCAAAGATGATATTGATATTGGAAAATGTGATCTACTCTAAATTGAAAATAAGCAGTAGTCAAAACTGCATACTATATGATTACATAAGTACACAGAATAATGACAGGGAATTAACCAAAATATGAACTACTATTGATAGTCTCAATGGTTTTTATTTTCTCTTTTCCACCCTCCTGATTTTAAATTATCTATATCAAAGGCATTTTTCACCAATTTTTTGTTGTGGTAAAATACATATAACATAAATTTACCATCTTACCCATTTTTAAGTGTACAAGTTAGTGACATTATATTCATATAATGGTGTGCAACAGTCACTGCCATCTACTACCTCTATAACTCTTTTCATCTTATAAAACAGAAACTCTATACCCATTAAATAATTAACTCCCTATTCCTCCTACCTCCAGACCCTGGAACCACCATTCTACTTTCTGTTCCTATGAATCTGACTACTCTAAATACCTCAGATAAGTGAAATCACACAATATTTGTCCTTTTATGACTGACATTTCACTTAGCGTAATATCCTTAAGGTTCATCCATGTTGTAGTGTGTGTCAGAATTTTTTTCCTTTTTAAGGCTGCAAAATATTCCCTCATAGATGTATTTTCATATCCATTCATCTGTCAAAGGACACTTGGGTTGCTTCCACACCCCTTAATTACTATGAATAATGCTGCTATAAATATAGATATAGAAATATCTCTTCAAAGATGTGTATTTTTATCAGAAAAAAAATTTAAGAGGTAGGAAAATTTGTTTTTCTTTAGCAGCCTCCAATATAAGATGAAGAAGTCAAAATATAGTAAATGCACAGTACCTAAGTAAATGGCCCTGCTTTAAAAATCTTAAGTCTGTGGGGTAGGAGTAAAGGATGGAGGGGTCCAAAGAACTGTGGTAGAGGGCTACTGGTACTCTGGTGGTTGATGATGGGTGTAGTGTGGTATTTGCATTTTAAGTGTGACCCCAATGGAATACTATTTAGCAGTCAAAAAAGAAACACATGCCATTTGCAGCAATGTGGATGGATCTGGAAGGGATTATGCTCAGTGAAATGAATCAGAAGGAAAAAGGAAAATATTGGATAGTTTCACTTACAGTAGGACTATAGGAGAACAAAGCAAGGGATCAGGAAAAACAAAACTAGCAGGCAAAAGATAAATCAGAGACATTCAGCAGGGGAGAGGGAGGGAAGGGGATCAGAACAGGGGAGTGAAGAGCACAAGAGACTATGGTGATGGTTCTCTTGGTGGTGGGAATTCTATGGGGATTACACCTGGGAGAATAACAATGTAAAAAAAAAAATACATCTGTAAATAAAAAAAATCCAAGTTTTAAAATTACTTTAAAAAGTGTGAACTTGTGTTGCTAAAACATTCGCTGTGTTGTAAACCAATATTGCCTCAAAAAATTATAATAATAATTTTAAATAAATAAATGAAACAGTCTGTTCTTTGAAAAGGAAGTTAAAATGAAGGAAATTTTTTAATCTTCATCTATTGGAATTTTTATTCTTATTTTATGTTTTAACAGCTATTTCTTAGTGAACCTCAAAATAATGTACTTAAAAGTATGCAGATCTCTTTTATGGGAAAAACATGTTCCCTTGCAACTCATTTTGGAAGTTGAAACAATAAGATTAAAGTGATGAAGCCATGATAAGTACATGTACATAAAGAAGCCAAAAAATCAATCTGACTGTTCATTAACCTCCGGAAGCTCACTCATAATGTTGTAGAGCAACCCCGATACAAAACGGGGTGCCTGACTGTGGGTCCTCACCCGCGCGCTTAAAAGGACTTATCAATGCTCTACTGCAGGCACACGTGAAAGGTTAATAAAAGGTTTATTTACAAGGGAAGGGGAAAATGAGGAAATGTACAGCTCTGGGAGAAAAGTGGGAGACAAAGTTTTAAATGAGTCCTACCCGATCCGCCGATCAGGAATCCCAAAATGGCTCTCTGAGAGCTGGCCGCCAGCCAGGAGCCGTGAAGCCAGGAGGCGAGTGATCACGAACCAGAGAGCCAGCCCAAGGCCCACGTGTTTGGTTTTTTATATCCAACCTGGCTGCCCAACTCCACCCTCAGGTCCCAGCCACCCTCCCTTGGTGGTAATGGGATTTGTCTTTCCCAGAGTCTTGATGGCTTTTGTCTGGAATGGGGGTGGAGTACACAGAGCCTGTATAGGATTAACTCAGGACATCACTTCCCCCTAACAATTATTAACATCAGACAACAGTACATTTGCAGAAGACTGAGAGGTGGGGGTCCTTCAAGGCCACTAAGTCTTACCACTCCATTCACAGCGAAGTCCACTAAGACTGATAGTGGGAGGTGCTGATCATGGTCACAATAGAAAAGACCAAAGCTAAGATTGGAACTACCTGTGTTACAACCAGCCCGTCTGCCCTTATGAGATGCCCCCCACTGCCATAGTAGATGGTGGTACCATCCCATCCTCAACTAAATGACAAGGTTCTGAGGCTAGATTTGGTGGTGTATGTGTTCCTCCCCCCACCCAGTGAACCAGCCCAAGTCCTTCTACCATCCCAGGAGGGCCCCAGAATGCCAACCAGACTTACCAGCTTCTGCCATGTTCCCATGCCTGCGCTGGATATGGCTCCAGAGAAAGGTGGAATTCATGAATATCTTGTCACACAGGTGACACTAGACAGAGGCAAGTAGTGGGAAGAGCAGGATTAGGTCATCTGAGTCAGCCTAGGATTATCCCTATATCAAAACTCCCATTCCTTTGGGGTCCCTAGACTGGTTCAGAAATGAAGGGTTTGATTTACTGAGTAAGGTAGTGACTTCAAACCCTTCCCTCCTGTTCCTTCCCCCCCGCCCCCCCCTCCCCCCGGCCAAAAAAAATATTCTGCACGTTAGAATCACTTAGAGAGCTTTAAATACAACCAATGCTCTTGGAGAACTGTGAACACTATCTGATGACCCCAAGGGATTTTTGTTGGTTCCTTAGGTATGCTAATGATATTGTGTTTATGTCTTAAAGTGGGAGTCCTTGCCTTCTAGAGACACATTCTGAAATATTTACAGATAAAATCATATGACTTGTATGCTACAAAATACTCCAAAAGTGAGGGATGTAAGTAGGGGGAAAAGTAAACAACACTGGCCATGAGTTGATAACTATTGGACTAAACAGTGTACAGATGAAGGCTCATTGCATTACTCCATTTTTTTATATGTTGGAAAATTCCAGTAATTAAAAGCTTATTTTTTTTTTAAATACCAATGTCCAGGTCCCACCCCAGAGTTGAGAACCACCGGAGCAGAGGATTACAGCTAATAACATCTGTAATCTCACTTGCCTCTCCTTGGGCATTTCAGACACTGCCAATCTATCACATCATCTTTGCACTGTAGAACTTTAAAATTTTTCCAACACGGCTCTGCAAGCTGCTATTTCTAGTCAACTAGAGTAAAAGGGAAGATTATTTACTATTTTGCACAGAAGCAAATATGACAGAAATTGTCAGTTGCCCCCTAAAATCCATTTTATTTATTTTCTTTCATAAGAGAAACCCTGATGCTTCTGCTGACCTGGAGACCAGTGAGAATAAACACTATTTTGCCCCAGTATCCCTTATAACCAGTGAGGCGATGCAACTAAATTTTGGCCAATGACATGTAAGCAGAAGTGGTACATGCAAATTCTGGAAGGTTTCATTAGAGAAAGCCATGACATTCTTCATCCTCCCTCCTTCTGCTGAATCAAATGTAGACCTGCGAGACGGAACTCAGGCAGCACCTCCATGCAAACACATCCTTCATGCACACACCTGCCACACTTGCACAATCTCCACACACACATTCTGCAGCATCTGATTAGATGCTCTTAGCATCTCTGGCCATGAGAAGCATCTCTAAAATCTTTTCCTAACCAGTGAGAATGGTCTGCAACCACCTTGGGGCCCAGGGCAGTAGTGCTGTCCACATGGCCCAGTGGCTAGATGCACAGCCCTCCCATTGTCCCCACCCTGCAGAGATTCCTCACCATGTGGTAGTTGTGGGCGCCTGTTTGTAGGAGCATCTGCTGTAAAGTATTAATCATCTTGTGGCGTCGGCGACACTCCTCCCGCATTCCCTTCAGTTCATCAGTCTGGCGGTCCAGCTCCTTCTGGCCACGCTCCTGCTGACCCACACTGACCTGCAGCTGTGCCTCCAGCTTGGTAATGTTGGTGTTCAGGCACTCCTGGCAGTACACCAGATACTCAATGATGAGCTGTGCCAGGCGCAGCACCTTGAGTAGCGCTGGGTCCACAGGATGCCCACAGCGTCTGCATGCCTCCCGGTCGAAGTTGCAGAAGGTGATACCAGCAATGTTTTCCTGCAAGGTGGCCAAGTCCAGGTCCCGTATCACACGGTCCACATCCACAGCACTAATGCGTCTCCAGTCCACAGTCTCACAACGAGGCTGGAACTTGAAAGCAGGGGATATATAGAGTCCAGAAAGGGGGCTTCTGGAGCCCTCAGCAGTAATAAACTGCATGGGTGGGGGAAGCCCTGGGATAACTACTAGGGAAGGGTGCCACAAAGGCCACGGCAGCAGGCAAAGGAACTGAGAGAGAACCTGGAAAGTGAGAAAAATCTCCAAGTTAGGCAAGGTTCATGTGACTGCATGTACTGCTCATCTGGCCCACCAGAGTCTAAGTGGGGTGAGGTGGGGTAGGGTGAATTATGCAGCAGCTCTAGCAAGAGCTATGGCCAGAGCTGTGGAAAGGAAGGGTGCAGGCTTACAATCACACTGAGCAAAACATTCAGAGCCTCGTTCTTGGGAAAGTCTCTCCATATCTGTAAGCCTCATCTATATATTTGGGAATAATGGGAGCAGGCTCATGCTTTGGAAGGAATCAGGTGAAGCACCCAGCAAAATCCCTGGCACATTGACTCTCCCCTGATGCTCAAGTGCACTGCAAGACAGCCTGCCAGAGGTCTTTGTCAAGGAGGAGGTGTCAAATGTATAAGTGGGCCCTTCTGCAACCCTACATTGACCTCAGGCTAAAAATCAGTAACTTGCCATGAGTGGCAGAAATTCCTAAAGTCTGCCATACCACACGCTCTGTAGTTCAAGACTCTAGAGAACAGAGATGAGCTGAATTACATCTCCCAGTTTCCCTGCTTTCAGGTGTGATCACATATATATGATATCTCTAGCGGGATGTGAGTGAAATGATGTCCAGGTCTCTGCACTCAGGCAGTGCTCTATCCATGGTGTTCTTTTATTCAACCCTAATGTTTCATAAAAAGAGCTCCAGCTTGTTGTCAAAAGACTCAGATTTTACTCCCCACTTTCTTGGTAGACATAGAAGTTGTTATCTTTCTTTGAACAGTAATTTGACAGTAGCAATAGGAATTTAAAAATGAACATTCCACTACTAAGAATTATAATTTATCTACAGATAAATGGATACAAGTGTGCAAAGGTGCTTGGCAAAAACTCACTGTAGTATTGTTTGTAATAATGGAATACAAGAAAGCAAAGTACAAACTAGAATAGGGGATACAAATGGTATATCTATACAATGAAATACTATGCAGCTGTGGATAAGGCAAATGAGGCAAATCATAGCTACAAACAAAGCTAAACAACAGCCATAATAGAAATAGCACAGGTATTGTCCTGACACAAAGATACTCAATAAGCGATGTCTGCTATCATCATCATCATCTTCAATTCCCACAGTTTTGCTACCTTTCAATGTCAGAGACCTATGACTTCTGTGAATTGCAAATAGGAATTTAAAAATGAGCATTCCACTACTAAGAATTACCCTCTTACCCTCCTCTGGGTTCCCCAGAACACAGAGCACACCTTCCTTTGGTCACCTTCACCAAACTCTGGTCTGCGTTGGGGTGGCTATGCAATCTGCATCCATCCATCAACAAATGACCACTAAATTCCCACAAGTGCCAAGCACTGAGAGTGGCACTCAGTGTTAATGGTAACCCAGGCAACAAGCTCTTCCATCATAATGTAAGCAATTAACACTTCTAGAATCCTATGATGCTGCAAACATCTCATGTACTGACATAGAAAAATGATCACATATACATATTCCATTTCCATTTAAAGGGTATATTAATATAATCACATTTAATAATAACACAAGCACAACATGAAACTGAGATCTATCTATCTATATATCTGAATATACCTGTGTATGTATGTGTGTATATATATGGATACATATGTGTGTGTGTGTGTATATATATATATATATATATATATATTACAATGGCAATATTACAATGGCTGTCTATGAGGGAGGAAGACAATGGCGATATTAAATGGAGATAAATAAATGAATAGATATGCACAGGTATGAGAAGGATGGACAGACAGACATATACAGACAGGCCTTACACCATTGGTGATAATGACACACACATATATAAATACATACACATAAATAAATAATTTACATTTTTTCCACATATAATCATAAATAAAATTTACTAATTTATTCTTTTTGTATATTTTCACTATATATGTTATCTCAACAGCTTAGACTATTTCTAGAAACACAAACAAGCTGTTAGTAATGGTTACCATTGGGAAAAAGAAGTTATAGAACTTTATTCTCCACATTATGCTACTTCTGTACTATTCAAAGTTCTTTGCATCATCATCTATTACTTTCATCAAAATTTTTTAAAAAAATACAGTTTCTGCCCTTAGGAACTTAGATTCTGCCTAGGGCAACAAGACATACATGTGATCCTATTTAATTACATTCCTTTATATATGTGTGATTCAGACATTTTAGTCCAATAGGTCAGAGAAGAAAAAGGTTATTAACTTCCTGAAGGAAAAAGGTCTGGAGGAAACAGTAGGGCTGGGTTTGAAAAAGAAGGACAAGGCCCTTAAGAAAGGCCCTTTACCCAGCTGAGTCTATCTTCATCTGCGAAAGGCAGTGACGGGCAGGGACAGCCTGCCCTAGCTACACCCAGGGTGCAGTGCGACTTGTAGATGTAAGGGAAGGCATGCAGTAATAACACTGGCTGCAGTGCAGTGGGTGCCAGCTTCTGTGCCAGTCACAAACTCTAAATACAAACCTACAAGCAACTATTGCCATTCTCATTTTACAAACAAGGAAATTCATGTCTGGAGAGAATAAATAGCTTGCCTGGGGGGATAAGAATGCCAGAGTAGAAGTATAGTTGGAGGTGCATCTGGTCCAAATCTTGTGAACTATACAACATTGATCCTTAAGGCCATTTGTCTTAAAACTTTGCTTTCATCAGATCATCGCCCCTTATCCCTTAAGCTCATTCATTTGTTCACTCATTCCCCCATCCCACCGCCCCCCTCATTTACAGCCTGCCTACTTGGGCCAGGCCTGGTGGCTGGCATGAGGGCTACCAAGGAGTAGTAAGATCACATCCACCCCCACCAGGGAGCTCAGCATGGCTCCATTACAGGACAAGTCCAAACCCCTTAGCGTGGAATGCTACTGACCCACCTTCTCAGGCTAGATCCTATCTTCCCTGCCTCAGTTTCCTTTCCCCAAAACATTCTCCAAAATCAAAACCGTCTAGCCACAAGCACCTTACCACCACCAAGAGGAGAAGGTCAGTCAACTTCTACTAAAGGTGTCAAGCTATTAAAAAAAAAAAAAAAAAAGAGGAGGTAGGGGACATGATACTCACTATGCTGAGCTCCACATTGCAACAATATCACCAGAGCCTCAGAGACAATTGCCACAACAAGCTGTGCCTTAGAGCAACAGCAGGTTACCAGGCGTGCTAAATGTAACAGAACACCTGACTCCTGCCTGACCACAGACCAGGAGCTGGCCTGAGAACTCACTGATTAACTATTTAAGCTTTGGTCTCAGATGTTTGCCCACAGGCCTCCGTAATGATAACACCCAGAACGTTCTATCAGCAACTCTCTCAGTTCTCTCCCCATTTCTCTGAACACTCCTTCTCCGAACTCTATTTTTTTTTAAGATTTATTTATTTATTTATTTATTTATTTATTTATTTATTTATACAAGCACTGGGTACAGTCAGAAGTGCGGGAGGGTGAGAGAATTCACCAGAGTCAAAGGGGAGAGCAGAGCAGGCAGACTGACTGACGAAGCACACTGCTGAGGGGAGCAGCCCTCACCTGGTGGCCGGGGATCGAACCGGCGCTGCAGAGGCTGCGGGCAGCTTCTCAACTCAGCGCTCAACCACTGCACCACCAGGGAAGCCCCTTCTCTGAACTCTCTTTAACAGCTATATCCTTTATTTCTTAAGACAGAGCGCCAATACCCCATATATTATGCTGTTTGCTCACAACCTCAGCTAAGCCTCAGCCACTCCCCTATCTCTTTTTCTCTGGCCCATCCATCTCTTGGGGCCTGTAGACTGAGCCTTGCATTGTGATTACATCATAAATTACAGATGTAAGTTCCATCAAGACCAGGAAGATAGTGTTAATACAGGAAGCATGTCAAGGATAAGAGAAGCCACAGTGTAAGTTTAATGAAAAATAGCAACCGATTCCCCGTCTTGGGATCTAAGATATAATTAGGCAGCGACTCTCAAAGTTGGGTCCCAACAATATCATATTACCTGGAAACTCATCAGAAATGCAGATCTCCAGACTTAGTGATTCCGAAGCACAGCAGTAGGGAGTGTTGCGGGTTGTAGCAAAACGAAGAGAATATGCCCTGGTTAAAAGGGGTAACACCATTGAACTTCAGCTATAAGGGAATGGCTTATATATGTTCCTCATGGGCTAGTTCCAAATTCATTAAGAAGATAATCAAAGACCTCAATGAACTGTTTCAAAACTACCTTTCTAACTGCATCCTCAGTTACCATGTTACTTGCTGTCCATACTTACATATCTCTGGACTGTTTGTTTTCTTTCCAGGCATTGTAAGTGCTTTACAAAGAATAATTCACATCACCCTTAGAACAATCCCTTGAAGAGGTACTACAATTATCTAAGGCACAAAAAAGTGAAGAGACTTGCCCAAGGTGCAGAAGGCAGGAGCCTGGTTATAGAGCCTGAGCTCTTTGCCACAAGCCTATAATGCCTCTTGGAATACATGGTTCCCTGCCACTTCCTTCTGCTCCTCCTCAAGGTGAAAACATACTTCAAGGTCCAGCTCAGACATGAGGACTAAAATAAATTCCTCCCAGGCCCACAACCAGGGTGCTCTTACCCTCCTCTGGGTTCCCCAGAACACAGAGCACACCTTCCTTTGGTCACCTTCACCAAACTCTGGTCTGCGTTGGGGTGGCTATGCAATCTGCATCCATCCATTAACAAATGACCACTAAATTCCCACAAGTGCCAAACACTGAGAGTGGCACTTAGTGCTAATTATGGGAAAATTATGTACTGACATGACCTGTCTTCCCAAGTACAGAACTGTCAAAATCACAACTGCTTCTCACATCTAAAAGAAGAGCAGTTTAACATGCAATTTGCAGCAACATGGATGGAGCTGGAAGGGATCATGCTCAGAGAAATAAGCCAGAAAGAAAAAAAGTTTAAAAACCCAGGCAACAAGTTCTTCCATCATAATGAAAGCATATACGGATAAAGTTTAAGTGACTAGTTGAGTTTAACTAGTCAATGATGGTGTCTGGTCCACAACATTCTTTAGAAAAGACAGAAAAAAAAATACAGAAATTCCCCCTGCAGAGAAGTAAATACCAGCGTAGGAGCTAGGGCAGGGTGCTGTGGGTAGAAGGGTGCCACACCAGGACATTTCTGCCTCCTTTCTCTTCTACACTCCCCCAGCTAGGAGCTCCGGAAGGGGTAAGACTGTGGTTTACTCATATCTTTTGTATTACATTCCATACATGTTACCTACAGTCCAGATTGCTACTGAACTGAATTGTCAAAAATCTTAGAATACCTGCTTCAAGTTTCTATGTTCTTGGGGTCTTGAGGAGTAAGGCTATGAGCAGCAAGAATTAGGATAAAGAAAAAGAATGAAGTCATTAATCTGGACTCATGAGAGAGAAATGTTATTCAGACTTAGTAAAATCATTGATTGGCTGACTCTCCATATCCACAGCTCAATCAGCAGGCCACTAATGAAAGCAGAGTGCAGGGGCCCTGAGGTCAGGCTCAGACACATGAGGGAGCCCACTATCAACATGTGGCTGCAGTGTTAGAGCTTGCTTCCTCAGCAGCCTTTAAACCTTCAAGTTTACATTCTGAGCACTCTAACCACTGAAAGTGGCCACCCCGCTCCCAATTATATGGAATTCTGAATTGGAGGGGGAGCTTGAGTTCATAAGCTTTTGCTGAACTCCAGAGTATCACTCCCATCTTCCAATAGAACCCTAAGGGTCCAGATCGCAGAAGTCATGGGTCTCTGACATTAAAAGATAGCAAAACTGTGGGAATTGAAGATGATGATGATGACAGCAGACACCGCTTATTGAGTATCTATGTGCCAGGACAATACCGGTCTTTAAAAGTGCTATTTCTATTATAGCTGTCATTTAGCCTTGTTTGTAACTATGATTTGCCTCATCTGATAGATGCAGAAACTGAGAGTCAGAAAAACTAGGCATATGCCCCAAGTCACTCAGCAACTACATCATGAAGTCAGGGTTCAAATCAAGTTGTCTGACTCCAGAGCTTTTCAATATTGCTAAACTATCCTCCAATGATGGTGATGATGACATATTAATATAAACTACTGCCCGTTATAGAAATTACAGTACCTGAGATTTCTTGAACAAACTGCAAGAACTGAAGCATTTGTCAAATCACAACAGGTTCAGTGCTGGAAACACTAAGCTTTCCCCCATCCTGGCAGGGCTAAGCTGAACTGGACTCCACTCCATGGTTTTCTTCTGGTTAAGATAGGCAGAAGACAAAGCCAAATGAGAGTACTGCGGTTACCTGGAAACCATATACTCCAGGGAGCAGGGACACCATGCTTTCTCCAGAATGAATTATCAGCAGACTGATTTTCCCACTTCTGGGAATATAAATGAAACAGGACAAATGCAGGAGACAGGGTTGGACCCAGATGGTGGGTCTTCACCAATGCATTTACAAAGGCAAGATACAACCAAAAAGCAGGCAGTGGTGAGAAAGAAAAAGAAAAAAAAAAAAACAGGATTTATTTACACAGGGAGAGAGAAAGAGAAGAAGAGAGAATTTATTGTTGGCACCTGACCAGATGCTATCTGTCCTACCCTAGAAGATGTCCACTGCACAGGGACTGAAGGCCAAGCCAAAGCTGAATGTGGTAAGTTGGCGGCTTCTCCATGGTCACTACTCCTCACCAGTGGTTAACTGCCAATGCCTCAGCAATACAACCGCCAAAGTACCAGCCGTTCAACTACCAAATCCCCAGTAAGCTTCACTGTCAAAGTCCCTACTCTGCCCCTTTTACCCATCAGGCCCCACTCAGGGGGCGGAATCTGGAGAGCTCCACCTTCTATCATTCTGTTGTTGAGGAGCACCAGCAGCTGGCTCCGAGGTTGATCCTCACTGTTCTTCTTACATAAACACAAGGAAGAAATTACTGTCATTAGAAAATATGCAGCTGTGTTAACCTTCTCTAACATGAGATGAGGGTCTCAGAAAACTTCCCTTTCCTAGACCAATGTCATGAAATACATTGGACCTGAAAGAATATTTATGGTAGCATATCAAACTTACTTCATTGTTGAAGAGGTAGTTTCTACCTGGGACGATCTCAGATAGGCGAGGAAGCCTGTCTACCACCCTTGCTTTGCCCACCCCCAGCAATGGGGTAGTCACCACCTCACAAGGCATCCATCCACTGGAAACATTTCCTGGGAACTCTACAGTTCTTCTGAAACCTTGTCCACCTATAATTTGTCAAGGATAACTTCCACATAGCCTGCCAAGCAACTGATTTTTTAACAGATAGTGCCTGATCTTTTAATATAAACGGACAGCTAGACTACACCACCACCGCTAACCTCACTCTCTTCTGCTCCCACAGAATGCAGATAAAAGGAATAGTTGGAGGGGCCAAGCTTCCGAGAAGGCAGCTAGATATTTACAAGAGTGTTCTGGCTCCCAAGCTAAATTCGGCTGTGCCTGCCCCAGGGGAGCTCAGGTGTGTCATTAGTGCTAATTGTTGTGGCTGCCAAGGAAACCCTGCACAGTTTGCAAACAAGCTGCTCTTACACAGTAGGCAAGGGAGTGCTAGAACCCCCAACAGAGATGACAGTGACCCAGGAGCTCTCCTCGAGCTCAACCATAACAGACTTAGAATTTGTTCTCTAATTCGATTGTGCTAAAGAAATGAATCCCCCTTTCCATTCTTATCTTTCATGGAGGCTGGACCCACTTCCAGAACCATCAAGTAACAAGAGAAAGAGAACCACAGCACCAAGCACACAACTTTCCTAGCAACTTTAAAGAGATATTTTTTAAGACAGTGTCCACCCTTCAGTAAAAAGCTTAATTTACATTTTTACCACAAAAGGACTTTCTTCAAAATAAAAATTCAGGGTAGGAATTTGATTAGCATCTCTTAGGAATATTAAGTGGAGAAAATTATGTACTGACATGACCTGTCTTCCCAAGTACAGAACTGTCAAAATCACAACTGCTTCTCACATCTAAAAGAAGAGCAGTTTAACATGCAATTTGCAGCAACATGGAAGGAGCTGGAAGGGATCATGCTCAGCGAAATAAGCCAGAAAGAAAAAAGGAAAATACCGGATGTCTCACTCATAGCAGGAATCTAGAAAACCTAAATAAGGGACCAGGAAAAAGAATAACTATAAGAAAGAAAATATCAAATCAACAACCAACTATGAACCAGAGACACTCTATGGGGGTTGGGGGGCGGGGAAAGGAGGGATTGGGGGCAAAATAAGGGGGTTGCAATTGTATGGAGAATATAAAAATAAAATTAAAAAATAAATAAAAATAAAAATAAAAGAAGAGCGGTTTAGAATACACTGGTGTTTCCCTCCCATGGAAGAATCATGGCTTCTTGGTAAAATCTCTCTGTTTCAGTGCTTGAGCCATCAGACCCCACAAAACCCTCCCTGAAGGTGTCAGGCCTAGTGGCAGGTGGTTAACCCTGCTGACCTGCAAGGGACACAGAGGTAGTTCAGAACAATCCCCCAAGTGGTCCCCTTCCCTGCTCCTGTCAGTTCCAGTTAAGCAACAAGCCTTTTGGCCAAATACCAGTTCCCTGGAAGGACCTGATTACTTTGCACAAATGAATTCAGGTTTCTGTTCAACTTGAAGCATATAATTTTCATGGGGCCATTTTATCAAGTTAAATGGTGTCCAAAAAACTTTCTTTATGAGAAAGATGACTCCAGATGTTTCGTGTGTGAACAAAGATGGACAAAAGACTGCTTATCAGCCACTTACTGGAGAACAAAGTTTAACCTGGTGGGGTTGCTCTGGGTCTCACTAACCAGTTCCCAGTTGGAGGTGGGAGGGGCAGGGCTGCTGGGGAGATAGTGCAGAAGAGGGAGTCCAACCATCCTGTCTGCAGATGGGGGTGTGGGAAGCCACACTTCTCACACTCACCAGACCGCACTTCAAAGTTCTGTTAGGAATCACATCCAGGAGACAACCCATCAGCAGGGGTAGCAGGTCCAATGGAATGCTGAGAGCTGAGGCCTGACACCTCCAGTATCAGGTGCTCCCAGTCCAGGCCTTCTGGAGACCCTTCTCTGTCCCTTTCTCCCGGGCCCTCGACAGGTAAAGCAAATCCCCCACGAAATTTCATCTGTAGCCACCTCAAAATGAAAATACTTTTTCTGGGCCTCCCCGGTGGCGCAGCGGTTGAGCGCTGGGTTGCGAAGCCGCCCGCGGCCTCTGCGGCGCCAGTTCGATCCCCGGCTGCTCCCCGGCCACCAGAGGAGGGTCCCACGTGGCACGCAGACCTCTCCTGCCGCCCGCTGCTCCCCTCAGCAGTGTACTTCGGTCCTTCTGCCTGCTCTGCTCCCCGCTCTGGCTCTGGTGAATTCTCTCACCCTCCCGCGCTTCTGGCTGTACCCAGTGCATGTATAAAAACAAACAAACAAACAAATAAATTAATTAAAAAAAACATGCCTCTATTAAAAAAAAAAAAAAATACTTTTTCTGCCTCCCGCTAAACTCCAGCCCAGGAGTAGGTCGTCTCATGGACGGCACATGCCTGTGCCTTTGTTTTTAAATCATCTCCTTACTAAAAGATTCCCTCTTTACCTGCAGAATTCAAAGTATCATATTCTCCTCCCCTCAGATCATTTTACTTTTTTCAAAAAGTAAGACTCCACCGCGGCTGTCTTCCCAATGAAACTCAGTCTTACCTTGTTCCTTGCTCGCCTCCCTGGAACTTAGTCCACCGCAGGCTGAAGGCGCTGAGAGTGAAGGCCAACCTGGCACAAGAACCGATGTCTGGAGGCCGAGCCCAGGCGCAGCTCCCGGGCTTGGACCTCCGTGGGCGTCAAGAGCTGCCAACATTTAACCTCCTGCGGCCCGCGATCACTGGACTGCAAGGTCGCTCCCCACTGCGCCCCTCCTGGATCGAATTCCTGGCATAGTTTCCCCACCTGCCCGGCTCACCTGGGGGCCCCGGAGCCTGGGGATTGTGGGCAGAGGTCCCAAGGTCGCCCCCGCTGCGCCTCCGACTTGGCTGCACCACCCGGGACTGCAGCGAGGCCATTCCCGGAACCCTCACCCACCCGGGGGATGCTTCCTCAGCAGGGGGAGGCCCAGACGCTGCGGGGCGGGGAAACAAAACCGACCCGCCCACCCCAGTGCAGCCTGCCAGGCGGGATTCCATGCCTGAGAACCTTTCTCTAGCCCGCAAGAGAAACACACACACACACACACACACACACACACACACACACACAGCCGCTGATCCACTAGGCTTAAATTAATGAAACATTTCTGGTTAAGGACTGAAGCCCATATTACTCTTTTGGGTGAGTCCCTGGCCTGGTGAGATGAGATACCTCCAACAAACCCAGAACCAAAAGGGTTTTCTTTCCTGATAGCAGTCCCTGATCCTTTCCCATAGTCAGTCTTTCCCTTACTGATGTTCAGATTTCCGGGAATTTTTGTTGGTGTTGTTCAGGCCTTCCCCCAACCCCAGCTTCAATAGCCAGGCTATATCTTGGGGCAGGCCAAGCATTAGGGAACAAGTGTTGCCAAGGAGATGGAGGAATTGGAACCCTTGTGCACTGCTGGTGGACATGTAAAATGGCAAAGCCACTGTAGAAAAGAGAACGGCGGTTCCTCAAAAATAAAACATAGAATTACCATAGGAGCCAGTCATTTCACTTCTGGGTATGTAGCCAAAAGACTTAAAGGCAGGGACTCAGATATTTGTTCACACATGTTCATAACAGCATTATTCACAAGAGCCAAAAGGTAGAAACAGGGGTCTCCCTCGTGGTACAAGAGGTTAAGTCACGGCACTCTGAAGCAATAAGCAGCCAGTACAGCAAGTGTTCAAGCCCTGGCCAGGGAGGTGACCCACATGGGGCAACAGACCTCTCCTGTCTCACCCGCTGCTCCCCTTAGCAGTGTATTTCAGTGGATCTGCCTGTTCTGCTCCCCACTCTGTATCTGGTGTATCTTCACACTCTGACCCCACACCTCTGGCCTGCACCCCAGCTCTTGCACACATAAATAAATACATCTTTTTTAAAAAATAAAAAAGAAAAGATAAACGGTAGAAACAACCCAAATGCCCATCAACAGATAAAATGATAAACAAATGTGGTGGACTCGAAAATATTTTTTTTAATTGAGGTAGAATTGGTTTACAACATTGTGATTTGAGGCATAAGATCAGACCTCCTCAGTTGCATGTTCTCTCACCACACCCAACACCAAGACACCCATAGTCCTCCACCCACTATGCCCCCAATTCTTACAAACACACACACAATTATAGCCTCAATTCCATAGTCAGTTTGGTTTTCTCTGTTTTGTTTCTTTGTATTTCACATATTCGTCTTTCTCCTTCTCACTTATTTGCTTTGCATTATCCGTTCCATTTCCCTCCATATTGCGGCAAATAACAAGTGTTCATCTTTTTTATGTCTGAGTCATATTCCTTTGTGCATATGTATCACGTTTTTCCAATCCACTCCTCTGTCCTTGGCTACTTAGGTTGTTTCCATAACTTGGCTATTATGAATAGTGCTACGGTGAACAAAGGGGGGTATATATCTTTTTAAATTAGTGTTTTACATTCTTCAGGGAGATACCTAGGAGTAGAATTGCTGGATCACATGTAGATTTATTTTTAATATTTTAAGAAACCTCCATGCTCTTTTCCATAGAGGCTACATCATTTTACTTTCCTACCAACAGTGTAAGAGGGTTCCTTTTTCTCCACATCTTCACAATACTTGTTTTCTGGTCTTTTTGATATGGATGACTCTCACACATGTAAGATGGTATCTCCTTGTGGTTTTGATTTCATTTCCCTGATAATAAGTGATAATGATTATTTTTCATGTGACTATTGGCCATTTGCTTCTCTTCATTGAAGAAGTGTTTAGCTCTACTGCCCATTTTTTGATTATTTGTTTTCTTTTTGTTAAGTTGTATGAGTTCTTTGTATATTTTGGATATCACTCTCATCAGATGTATGTATGGTGTGCAAATATGTTATCCCATTCAGTTGGGTATATTTTATACACTGGAATATTATTCAGTCTTAAAAAATGAATGAAATCTGATATAAGCCACATGAATGGCCCTTGAAAATGTTATGCTAAGTAAAATAAACCAGTCACAGGGCCTCCCTGGTGGCGCAAGGGGTTAAGCACCACACTATGAAGCAATCCGCAGCCTCTGCAGCATGAGTTCGATCCCCGGCCAGTCAGGAAGAAACCCACATGGCGAAACAAACCTCTCCTGTCTCGCCCGCTGCTCCCCTCAGCGGTGTATTTCAGTCAATCTACCTGTTCTGTTCTCCACTCTGTCTCTGGTGAATCCTCTCACCCCCCCCCCCGCATCTCTGGCCTGTACCCCAGCTCTTGTATGCATAAATAAATAAATCTTTAAAAAAAAAAAAAAAAGGAAAGAAACCAGTAACAAAAGGACAAATTTTTATATTGTTCTTCTGATACTCAAATTCATAGAGACAGAAAATAGAATGGCACTTTCCAGGAGGAGGAAAGTATAGAGAGTTATTGTTTAATGGGTGCAGAATTTCACTCTGGGATGATGTTGTGCTGGTTGTACGACAATGTTAGTGTACTTAATGCCACTGAGTTGTACACTTAAAAATGGTTAAAATGGGGCCTCCCCAGTGGCACAGCGGTTGAGCGCTGGGTTGCAAAGCTGCCCGCAGCCTCTGCAGCGCAGGTTTGATCCCCACCGCCGGGCGAGGGTCCCACATGGCGCGCAGACCTCTCCTGCCACCCGCTGCTCCCCTCAGCAGTGTACCTCGGTCCCCCTGCTCCCTGCTCTGGCTCTGGTGAATTCTCTCACCCTCCCGCGCTTCTGACTATACCCAGTGCTTGTATAAATAAATAAATAAATCTTTTTAAAAAAATCTTTTTAAAAAAATGGTTAAAATGGTAAATTTGTGTGTATATTTTATGACTATTTTTTAAATGTATAAAAAATTAAAGTGGAAGGGCAGGCATGCCTGTGAATCCTCTTCTCAGCTGGGTAATGTTATCCTTCCACTCCTCTCCTGGTCAGGGAAATCTTTCTCTCCCCAGGGTTCCTGCCACCGGCTAAAGAGGAGAGAAGAGTTCAGGCTTGGGAGTGAATACACATTTACACTACACCTTCCCAAGTTGTGTAAATCTGGAAAAATCATTTAACCTCTCTGTAAAATGGGAAAAAATAAACTCTACCTTGCAAGGTTATTATGAGAACCAAATTAAAGCCTCTCAAGGTTCAGCTGGGGCCTGGCAGTCACTGATAGTCCAGGTTCAGTCTAGGGTAGAATCTGGGGGAAGTAGAGAGAGGGGCTTGGAGAATTCATTTCTCTATTGCCTTCCCCACTGAAACATGCAGCAGAAAGTAGCTCTGGGGGTACCTGTGTCTGTGTTTGTCACACCCTCTAGACCTTATTTCCCCATGTGTAAATAGTATACTACTCAGGATTATTGTGAAAAAGTGAGCTCGATGTGCACCCAGGTCCACCTTGTCGATAACACCAAAAGTTAAAGACTCCATCTTCAGCTTACCCAGACCTTCTGTTAGGGGGAAAAGGATGTCCTAAAGCTAATTCCATACAGGCTTTGTGGACTCCACCCCCACCCCAGGCCAAAGCCAAAGACACTGGGAACTCCAAATCCCATCACCACCAAAGGGACGGTGGCTGGGACCTGAGGGTGGGGTTAAGCAGCCAGGTTGATATAAAGCCAGACATGTGGGCTTGGGGGGGTTCCCCCATTTTGGCTCTCCGCCAGCTCGCAGTGGCTGGCCAGCTCTGAGAGTGCCTTTGGGTTTCCAGGTCTGCGGATCGGGTAGGACGCATTTAAGACTTTATTTCCCTATTTTCTCCCTGAGTTGTACATTTTCCTTATTTCCTTTTCCCTTGTAAATAAACCTTTTATTAACCTTTTGTGTATGCCTGTAGTGGAGTATTAATAAGTCCCTTTTAAGCGCGCGGGTGAGGACCCACAGCCAGGCAACCCGATCAATATCGGGGCTACCCTATAACACTTCCATGCCTGGAATCCTCTCATCTTTCCCTTCCTGGGCCACTATTCAACATTCAACACAGTCAAGAGTCATGGAGTGCCTACTCTGTGCCAAGCTCTACGTCCCAAGGAAACGAAATTTACAGAAGACTAGATCTTTTAGCACTGGATACTGCCCCCCTGGTAGCAACTGACCAGCAGAGCTGACGCTAAATGGCTTGTCTAGAACACTTTCCTGTCACCCTGAGCAGCTAGGCCATAACTGTTGGGTGGAGGCTGAAGTGTGGACTGTCAATATCTGCAGTTTCACCTAATCTATAGCCTCTCCACCCCTCCTCAGCCCGGTAGCAGACACCACTGATGCAATTACAAATGACTGGTCTCTCAGATAAGCATTAACAAGTTTGTCTTTCCCATGTTTCTTGCAATTTCGCCATTGTTTAACAGGTTTGTCTTCTTGCATTCCAAGGAAAAGGGAGTTAAAGGGCAGTTGTTGAAAAAAAGCAAGCTGGTGCCTATTTGTTTCCATGCCAATCCCTTCCACCTCCCTGTTGCAGACCCTTGCCCATCTTCCCCTTTTTTCCCCTTTGTATAAATACCGCTGAACTCTGCCAAAGAGCAGGACAATTGTCTTTCAGACATGAGTCTGCATTTGTCAACAAATTAAACCACTTTCCTTTTCCTCAAACTCTGGTTCCTTTTATTGGATGAGAGAAACTGAAGCCAGCGTTCTGTATCACCACCATGACTGGTCTTATTCCAAGGATGTGTCAGGAAACAGTGGGACTCCTCTGCTGATTGGAGATGGATTGTAATCTCAGCCAATAGGAGTGCCCTCTGCTGCCAACTGCTCACATCACACCTTGGAAGCCAGCTCCAGGTTCCACTTTCCTGAAGGGCAACTGAGGCAAGAGGGACAGGTCTCCTAGTGCTGAGGGTCCCTGAGGTGATTTTAGGCCAAAGGCATATTGGATTTTCCCCAGTCGACGTATAGGTAGACAGGCATGGAGTTAGAGGGGGGGTTTACAACAAAAGCCTGGTTTATTGATTTCCCTCAAAATTTCTGAGACTCTGGCAACAAAGGGTCTGCACTCTCATAAGAATTGTCTGGAGAAAAGATGGCACCTCTGCCCTAAGCAGAGCCTATTCCTTGAAAAAAATCATTTTGAATGAAATCTGTACAGTTACATTAAAGTCTTCCTTTTCAGGAAAAATCTCTGTCCTGCAAAACCATGTGCTTAACTATGTGCTGCTTTCTGAGTCTAGACACAAATTCAAGACCTGGCAGGTGAGCTGTGACCTGGCTGCTCTATGTCTGGCAGCGATAAGGGAGATCTGTAACCAATTGCCCCAGGATTTCCAGCCTAGAGCTCTGTCTTTTTTATGTGGGATTCCTCTTAGGCAATTTGATGAAACCTATGATTTCTTAGAATGTTTTATAAATACTTGAAATAAAATGTAGGATTATAGCAGACATCAATATATTGAAAATATGATTATCAAAACATTATTATTAAGATTTTTGATAATCACATTTTGTTTATTAATGCATTAAATAGCAGAATCTACCATCTAATCTAAAAATAGTAGTTGGGGCCTCCCCGGTGGTGCAGCGGTTGAGCGCTGGGGTGCGAAGCTGCCCGCAGCCTCTGCGGAGCCTGTTCGATCCCTGACTGCTCCCCAGCCACCAGAGGAGGGTCCCACATGGCGCGCAGACCTCTCCTGCCACCCACTGCTCCCCTCAGCAGTGTACTTCGGTACTTTTGCCTGCTCTGCTCCCCGCTCTGGCTCTGGTGAATTCTCTCACCCTCCCGCGCTCCTGACTGTACCCAGTGCATGTATAAACAAAACAAACAAACAAACAAATAAATAAATAAAAACATGCCTCTATAAAAAAATAATAAATAAATAAATAAAATAAAAATAGTAAAGTTGTAAACAAAGTTTTAATATCTCTGCAATAACCTTTTTTTAAAAACATTTCATTTATTCTTTTTCTTGAAGTATTTTCAATTTGATTGGCACAGTTTTACAGGCATAGCAATTATTTTATCACCAATGATACAAATTGGTTTTATAGTAACAATATTCTATAATCAAAATAATCTAAGTGCTGTTTATTAATTTTCCTTTCTTGTATTTTCTACTTTTCTGCTGAAATTCTCAATATTGACTTACAAATGTTTAAACATATCAAGCATGATTTTTTTTTTAATTGAGATAACATTGGTTTCCAACATTGTTTGTGTTTTATAAATTCAGGATCTCCCCCTTCAGGTGGTGTTACCACAAGGTACCCCTTGTAGTACACCACTATTGTGAGCCCTCTCCACTTTGTTCTCAATCCTCTTCCTCCCCACCCCCACTGGTAGCCTCAGTTCACGTAGTCCCAATTGTTTCTATTCTACACTGTTTTCCTTGCTATTGGAGATGAACTCACAAAGATATCTCTGAAGCCTATGTCATGAAGTGGTTTGCCGACATTTTCTTCTATGTATTTTGCAGTTTCAGGCCTTGCATCCAAGTCATTTATTCATATTGAGTTGATTTTTGTGTCTGATTTGAGATAGTCATCTAGTTTCATTCTTTTGCAAGCAGCTGTCCAATATCCTAATACCATTTATTGACGAGTTTCCTTGCACCAGTGTATACTCCCAGCTCTTTTGTCATAAATTAACTGTCTAGATATGACTGGATTTATTTCCGGGCTGTCAATTCTATTTCTTTGGCCTGTGTGTCTATTTTTGTTCTAGTACTGTGCTGTTTTGATTACTATAGATCTGTGGTATAGTTTAAAGTTGGGGATAGGGTGCATCCATTCTTCTTCTTCTTTGTTGGGATTGCATTGGCTAGTCAGGATCTTTTGTGGTTCCATATGAATTTCAGTAATGTTTGTTCTATATCTTTGTAGAATACCATTGAAACTTTGATAGGCATTGCATTGAATCTGTAGATTGCTTTCAGTGGGATGTTGTTTATTTATTATTTTTTAAACATCCTTGTTTATTTTTTCCACATTATAGTTTTCCCAGAGTGTCCACAGTCTTCTACCACACTCTCCCTCCCCCATTCTCTACTCTTCCTCTCTTCTAACCTCTCTCCTCCCACTCCTAAATGTCTCTGATCTAAGATCTGCTGGGATGGCCATTTTGATAATGCTACTTCCTCCAATCAATGAAAAATGAATAGGTTTCCATTTCTTTGTGTTTTCTATTTATTTTAACAATGTCTTATAGTTTTCTTTGTATAGGTCATTCAGTTTCAGAGTTTTATGGAACTTTTCTTTGTTAAATATACTGCTAGGTGTTTCATTATTTTTTTTTTACATAATTGTAAATGGGATTTTCTTTTTAATTTCTTCCTCTTCCAACTCATTGTTTGCATATAGGAAGGCAATTGATTTTTGTGTGATGATTTTGTTACCTGCCACTTTGCTGAACTGCTTTGTTGTTCCAATTAGTTATTAAGTGAAGTCTTAAGGGTACTCTCTATATATTATCACGTCTTCTGGAAATAATGATAGCTTTCCTTCTTCTTTCCCAATTTAGATTCCTTTTATGCCATTCTCTTACCTGGTTACTCTAGTTAGAACTTTCAATACTATGTTGAATAGTAGTAGTAAAGTGGATATCCTTGCCTTGTTCCAAATCTTAATGGAAAAGCTTTCAGTTTTTCACCACTGAGAGTGATGTGAGTTGTAACTTTGTCATTATGGTGTCTATTATGTTGAAATATGTTCCATCTATCACTAGTTTTTCTGGAATTTTCATCATAAATGAATGTTGAATCTTATCAAATGCTTTCTCAGCATCTATTAATATGATCAAATGTTGGGCCTCCCCGGTGGTGCAGCGGGTTGAGCACAGCACTGTCCACAGCCTCTGCAGTGCCGATTCGATTCCTGGCCAGCCAGGGAGATTCCCACATGGCACGGCAGACCTCTCCTGTCTCACCTACTACTCCCCTCAGCAGTGTATTTTTGTCCTTCTGCCTGTTCTGCTCCTGCTCTGTCTTGGGTGAATACTCTCACCCTCCCATGCCTCTGGCCTATACACCAGTGCTTATATAAATAAATAAATCTCTTTTAAAAATGATCAAATGTTTTTTATCTATCCTTTCATTGATGTAGTAAATTACTTTGAAGGACTTTCCTCTGCAATATCACCTTAATATGATATAGAAATATCTGTGATGGCTAAAAATGACAAAGTCACAGAGATTACTAATACTACTGTGGTTTGTGGCCTATACTAATAGTTGAAGGAGTTAATAGATTTTAATTAACATGTAATTTAATTAAGATGTAAGTTCATAGATCCCCAAAATCTATTCACAGAGCCCCCAATTTAGGATTCCTTGCCCAATATCACCAAGAGAAGCACATTAACAATGGCACTTAGCTTAGAAACTACACCTGAAGCCTCATGGTTTCAGTTATCCGGTTGGGAAAGCCAAATTTTATTATTTTAAGGGTGAGGGATAATAAAAGGGTATGAAAGTACGGAATGGAACACTAAAACCATGAGCAAAAATGACAGATTAGCTTATCTAAAGTTTTAAAACATTTTTTAAAAAAAAGAAAGAAAAGATAACAAATGAGGTTAAAAAACAAATGTCAGAGTGAAAAATAATGCAACCAAATAATAAAATGTTAGTGTCCTTAATATGCAAAGAGTGATTACAAATCAATTAGAACTAAAAAAGACAACCCAATAGAAAATTGGACCAAAGATACTAGGCAATTTACAGAATAAGAAAAAATATTTTACTGATTGGACATATGTAACAATCAACCTCACCAAAAGTAACACAACAGTTAAGTACATTTTAAACTATGCTAATAACCAAAATTAAATAGATTTTTGGCATTGGTGAAGGATAGGTAAACGGGCAATTTCAAACAGCCTTTTTAAAAAACAATTTGACAGCACATATCAAAATTTTAAATCCTCAAAATGCTAGAGTATTACCTGTACTATTAAATTAGAATCAACTTATAGGTCCACCAATTGAAATGAGATTAAATAGACTACAATATATTCTACAATGAAATACTCTGCAGCCATTTTGAAAAATAAAGTATGTCTTGATCCGCTAATGAAAAAAGGTGTCCAAGACATAATATATGGTTAGAGTGAAAAACAACTGACATAATAATACGCATCATAGGATTCCATTTATGATTTTTAAAACTATACATCTGAGAAATTCAAGGCTGATATTCAAAATAGTTAACCAGTCATATTTTTATCACCTACATCGGTGCTTGGAACATACAAGGGGCTAAATGTTTATCGACTGAATGCACTAATGAATATCAAAATCAGCATTAATAATCAAATCCATTTCCCCACCTCAATTCTCTAACATGTCCTGGAATTAATATTACAGTTGTATATAGAACATGTATCAAAACTATTAGCTATCAACCCCAAAAACCATTTTATCTTGCTCAAATTTCCCAGCTTCCCTTACAGGTACATTCTGGCCTATAAGATGTAAGGAATAGTATTACACGGTACTTGCAGGAAGTTTTCATAACTGATCCTGTTGCCTGAAATGCAGACATGATGGACTGGAGATCAAGCAGTCATATGTACCATGGGCTATGGATACTAAGGATGACAAAAGAAAAATACAAGAAGACTAAGGCCCTGATAATTGCAGCAACTGTTTTCACTCTGAATTGCCTGCCTTCAGATTTCTTTTATATGAGAAAGAAATAAACTTCTGTACTTTATATTCTATTGTTCTTTGGGATTTTTCTATTATAGACAGAGAAAGTTGATCCTGATACGTGACTAGGCCCCCACGCCTCTGGGGAAAGTGGAGATCAAGAGAAAGTGTAGCCCTTTCATGACGTAGCAGCAGCAACCCATCATTGGTTCTATTTTTCACCTGGACCCATTTCTCCAGTCACTGACACATCTGGGCCTTTAATCAGGTCTCTGTAAGTCCTGGGACAGTACTTACGGTAGAGATTTTCCACCAGTGTGTTACTTCCTTTTACCACAGTCTTCCCCTTCTGGTTCATGTAGTTCCACAGATGCAAGGCATAAGAGTTGTTGAAGCTTGGGTCTGTGTCCCAGACTTCATAGTAACGCATCCACTGCCTATAGGAGATGGGGTAAAATCTTTCAGGGTGTAGAAAGGACAAATTGGAGCACTTCAGGTCACTCACATCCTGGAAATCTGTAAGTGTGCACCATATTTTCAACATCCTTGTCAGCAAATCAGGGCCCTGTTTGCCCCAGATACGTGAATTGTAGTGTTCAACAAAGTTTTCCATGCACTCCCACAAGAAGGGGTGCTGTGGGAGGAATCCAAACACTCCATTGCTAGAGAATCGAGAAGACTGTGCAGCCAAAAAGTTTTGCTCAGGAATGGGTCTGATAGATATGACATCAGTGTCCATGTAGATGCCGCCATACTTCCAGATGATGGCCAGGCGACAGGCGTCCGAGCTGACGTGAAGCCAGTTGCTCTGTGTGCTGACATTGACCTGCAGAAGCAGGTGTAAGTCAGTCAGAGCAGCTGGGGGAATGTATAAGGGGGGGGAAAAAAATCAGGGATCAGCAGGGGGCCAGGCCCAAACTAGCAAATCAGCTTCTCCAAAATCTATTTGCTAAACACCCAATTGAGCAAGTTTACCAAATTTACCTCCAAATCAAAAAATGACCTTTAAGTTTATAGAATTTATAGAAGTTTATAGCTGCCTCTAAAGTTTATAGAACTCAGTATCGATGGGAAGAACTTATCAGTTTTTAAAGAATTCATGATATTGTTTTTAAAAGTAATAATAAATCATTGGAAAGATGAAAGAAGAAACCTAGAAGGAATTTCACTATGAACTGTATAAATCATTTTCATCAAGGCATATGTTAACTACAAACATGAAACTCAGAAGGAGTTTTTTTTAATGTCCTCAAAGTCCTAAAAGCTGATAAAGAAAAAATAAACTAGGAAACTATAGAAAAGATTAATATGTATGCTCTTTGAGAAATTAGTAACAGACTCTTAAAATGTATGCATGCTTACATGCCTTCATTCGCTAATTCCTTTTTTCAATGTAAAATTATTTATTGAGATCACACTTTTGTGGGTATGTGTATGTGTTTATAAAGTTACATTTATTAAGGTAATATTTATTTACATCACAATACATGTCTTATGGGTCTAGGTTTACACCTCTACAAATGTATGCTGTTTCACCACACCCACCTCCAAAACCCCAGTAATCCTCCATTGGAACCCCATCTCCCTTTTGCTCCCACCCTACCACATGCCCCTTCTGGAAGCTTCAGTCATAATCCAATGTGCTCTGCTCCTTCTGTTCCCACCCCTCCGTTCCAGGGCACCTCCCCTCCTGGATGCCTCAGATCTATGATCAGCTTTCAAGATTTTTCTTTGTCTCACCTTTTGCTTGTTTCCTCTATATTCCAACTATAAGTGAAATCATCGGTATTTTTCTTTATCCTAATTCCTTTAATAGCATTCATTAAGGGCCTGCTTACCGTGGGTCAACCTCTGCTATAGCTGGTAAGGATACATTAGTGAGCTACAGATGAAAATTCCTACTGGGAGAAGACAGACAATCAACAAATAAGTATATAACATGATGAGTGTTGATAAGGATTATGAAGAAATAAACTTAAACAAAGTGGGTGGGTGAAACATCTGAGAGTTGGGGCCAGAGAGTTCTTTGCTGCACCTCCCCCTGCAGTGACCTTTAGGGCTAATGGCTTTCGCCACCATCCCTATGTCCGGCTGGGCAAGGAACCAGTGCGCAGGGGGAGAACAGCAAAACACCCTGAAGCAGGGGAAGTACAGCGAAGTTCCCTGAAAAGACAGAAGCTTATCAAAAGATAACAACCACCAGGAACCACTACAAGAATGCTAAAAAACCTTATCCCGTCTTTCTAGAACTACAAACTTTAATCCCTTATTGTCTTTCTAAACTTCCTTCTTTCTTCTATAAAGGTCATTGCTTGTTAATTAAAAAATCATTTGAAATCCTTAAAACAAGGCTGACTCAAATGAAACATTACTAAACCCTGTAATAATAAAAATATAGTTTAGGTAAAAAAGTAGTTAGTAAAAAATGCGATTATATAGTTTAAAAACAAAACTAATGGTCTATCTACTTAGGAATGAGGCTGGGTCCAGATGTAGATCACCGCCCTGTCGGTGATAGGCTGAGCCCATGAGCAAGCTGATTTCATTGATATTCATTGTTCCTGTGCTTTTGGAAAACATATATATACTGGTCACAAACTCAAAGAAAATTACACTCAGATTTACACTCTCTCTTGAAGTGTGTCTGTTTGTCATTTCTTTCGCCAACGCCCAGACCACCCTGCACGTTTCTCTCAACCCTGAGACGGCCAGCCCCCCAGCACCCCTGCCTGACATATGCCTGGTGAACCCCAATAAAAGACCTGCAAAAAACCACTGAGGACTCTGACTCCTCCTTTACCCAGTCTGCATGGGATCAGAAAACTTGCTCAGTGGCCATTCCTGCCCCTATACCCCCCATGCTGGCCTAGAGCCAGCACACTACCTGATGTGGTACAGCACTGGGCACCCTCTAGCAGTCTAGTGCTGAGGGCCACAGGGACCATGCCAGTGTGTCCCCCTCCCCACTTCACACGCCTGCCATCCTGGTCCTGTCTGCCCTGCCACTGCCCAGGGCCCATGCTGATAACCACCTACTTACTGGGAACCCTGTGCTGGAACAGCCAAGACCTGGCAGGTGGAACCTCCATCAGTGAGTGTCCTCACCCCATTTGTCCTGCTAGTTGATCAAAAAAAAATATCTCCAATTAACAGCAACTAGGCTTAAGTGTGTCCTTCACCAAGGACAGCCCACCCAGACACGAGGAGATTGAGGCAGCAGGGAAAAGATTGGGACAGCAGGGAAAGTTTCTTCTTTTTTAATATCTGAATACTGTAGTAGGCTGAAGATAACAGGTCCTGATTTCTGGAACCTGTAAATGTTATCTCATATGAGAAAAGGGTCTTTGCAGATGTGATTAAGGATCTCCAGGTGGGAGGTCTTTGGATTACCCTGATTAGACCTAAAGACCAGTGTTCTTTAAAAAGAGAAGTAGAGGGAAATTTCACAAACACATACCCTCACAAACGCACACCTAGAAGGGATTAAACACCTACACAAAGGAATAAGAGGTGAGAAAATGGAGGCAGAGATTAGAGGAAAATTCTCAGAGAAAAGGTGCCCTGTCAGAACCTTGATATCGACTCAGAAAAACTGATTTGGGATTTGTAGCCTCCAAAACTGTGAAAGAATAGATTTCTGTATTTCAAGTCACCAGGTTTGTGATTATTTGTTATGGCAGTCATAGCAAACTAGTATAAATACCTACAAAATATTCTTAATTTTGCCTCTTAGCCTGCAAAGTCCTAAGTATTTACTGTCTGGCCCTTTACAAAGAAAAATTTTGCTAACACTTGGTTTAGCCTATGATTAGAATTTATATAGGACTTTACACGGCAAGCAAATGGCATTAAATTCATGTCAATTCTTAAATTATTTATTTTTTAAAATAATTTTATTTATAAAATTAACATACTTTCATCACTAAATTCATTCCAAATCCAATCCTACTAAAATACCTATGGTTGTTTTGTATATTTTCTAGTCCTTTTTTAAAAATATTTATTTATTTATGCATGCAAGAACTGGAGTACAGGCCAGAGGTGGGCGCAGAGGAACAGTGAGAGGATTCACCAGAGACAGAGTGGGGAACAGAACAGGCAGATCTACTGAAAAACACTGCTGAGGGGAGCAGCAGGCGAGACAGGAGAGGTCTGCTGCACCTCCACTTGATTCTTCATGAATTTTCTATTTACATCATTTACAAGTTAATATTGCCTAGTTTCCCCTCACGTGCAAAAAAAAAAAAACTTAACATAGATAAGTTTTGTTTTTTGTTTTTTGTTTTTTTTTTTTTAATTTTCTAGAGGCATGTCTTATTTATTTATTTATTTATTATTTGTTTGTTTGATACATGCACTGGGTACAGTCAGAAGCGTGGGAGGGTGAGAGAATTCACCAGAGCCAGAGCGGGGAGCGGAGCAGGCAGAAGGACCGAAGTACACTGCTGAGGGGAGCAGTGGGTGGCAGGAGAGTTCTGCGTGCCATGCGGGACCCTCCTCCTGTGGCCGGGGAGCAGCCGGGGATCGAACCGGCTGCAGAGGCTGCAGGCAGCTTTGCAACCCAGCGCTCAACCGCTGCGCCACCGGGGAGGCCCAACATAGATAAGTTTTAAAACTCAGTGGAAATTAAGTGGTTTTACATCTAGGAAAATTATAGAAACCCATTCAGTTAAGAATCATTTCAAAACAAACCTAAATCCTGAGAAATAAGACTGAAAGCAAAAGATACCAGGCTACAGGTAAGCATAATTTAAGTCTCTCCCATTTACTAGAATTGGCATTTACGGCAGTAGAAAGAAGCTCAAGTAAGAATCAAAGTATTTGAGGTCCAGTCCCCTCTCTAACACTGAGATTTTGCCCTCAGTTTACCCACCTATAAATGGGTTGTACCCATTTTCTGTGTTTCCTTCCAACACTAACATTCTAAGACTTTGAATACTTACACCAGCAAACCACAAAGACAATGGTGTGTCTTCAAACAGTCTTTTCATATCCAATGGGAAGAAGAAAACATTGTCCATTGTTGAGAGAACAGAAAAGGCTGAATCACTGGAGTTTGGGGGCAGCTGTGTGGAATTGTTGAGCCCCTTCATAAGCAATACCACAGGATGCTCAGGATAAACCTTGGCAGCAGACTCCACAGCACAAGAGGCCAGTAAGGATGGCTCCATTCTCTCTGAGGTCTCTAGGAACACTATGCCATGCCCCTGGCTCAGAATGGCTTCTAGTCCCTGCTGGGGCTTATTGTAGGAATGTAGGTAGGAGAAGAGGCTGCTGGACTTCAGGTTGAACTGATATAGGAAGCCACACACAAGCAGCAGGAAGACCAACAGGGAGAGGTGGAACTCCCTCAGCAAGTTCATTTCTCTCTCCTGGACTACTCCTTTAAATCAACACAATTAATTAGAAATTACATTCACAGAAACTGACAGCACGTAACAAGGTAATAATGAATTCACTTGGAAGCTTAGATTTTTATAAACCCTACATAAAATATGATCAAATCAAGTCCCACAACATTAAAGAGAAAAACACATTAATTTTGGTTGAGCTGAGGAATTTAAGGATGATTCAAAATAGGAAAATTATTAAAAGGAAAACCATTAATGAAATACATAATCTTAAGAGAGTAAAGAAGAAAAGCCATACGACCATTTTGGCTGAATTTGATATTCATTCGTGATTTTTAAAAAGCTCAAGGATATTTTCTTAAGCTAACAAATGATGTCTACCAGAACATATAGCAATCGTCATACTGAATATGAAATATTTGAAAATCCCCATGAAGACCAGTGATTGGATATGTATGTCCATTTTCACTGTTACTATTCAACATCATTCTGTTAAATGTAACCAATGCAATGAAATAAGAAAAGGGTATTTCTACTGAACACATTAGAAAGAGGCAAAAATATCAGGAAAAATGATTGCTTACCTAGAAAATCCAAGATAATTAACAAAAAAACAAAAACCTAATAGAACTAAGAAATCAACCAAGGAAGCAAACTAAAGGTTAGAGTTAAGCAACTTGCCAAGATAATGCAGTTAGTGAGTAGCAAAGCCATGACTAACTACAATCTACCTGCTAACCAAGCCCAGGCTCTGAACCGTTAGCTGCAGTACTCCCTCTCTGCAAACATTAGTCCCAGCTAACTCCATAAGGCCAGAAATCTCTGGTCTATTTTTCACATTTTGTATAACTCTTTTAGAAAATACAAAGAAAAAAAAACTCATACATCAGCACTTACCTTCTAGCTAGAAACTTGCCATTAGCCAATATTTGAGGTCTTAGTAAAGACAGCAAGTTTTTCCTGCTATGCTTTCTGATAAATCACCACTTAATCTCTTCCAATCCGGCAACCCTGGGGAAAGTAAATTACTGGCAGCAGATTAATGTGAAAACAAGAAGTTCCCAGGAAGTTGCTCCCTTTACTAAGTCCCCCAAAAACACAGAGACTCAGGGACAGTAAAGGATTCACACAGTTTTACACAATAATCCTGCCAGTCTGTGGATCTATTATAGCACTGTAAGAAAACTCCTAAAGAAAACTGTTGTATCATAACTCTGAAGGCAACAGATAGCACATCTTAACAAAATAGCTTCAATCAAAATAATGGGAAAGAGATCTGGGAAAGTTTCTTTACCAGGCAACCCTATAAATTGGCCCAAACTTCACCAACACAAGTTTTGATTTTTTTAAAAAAGAAAATTCATCACCACAAATAAACAATGGACAAACCCCAGGTAGACCAAGACCCTGGTGCTCCAAAGCAAAAATTGATTCCCTGATGTCAGCTACAGTTTAGAAGAGTCTTTTGCCTGAAGTCCCCCTTGTACAGTGTGAGCTTCCTTCAGGTATCCTGAGGTCAACTTTATCTCTCTCCGCAATGTGGCAATCCCACATCTCCCAAGAGAGTCACTCTCCTGTGGTCTGCTCCCTGTTACCCCTCACAGGAGCACTTGTAATCCTCTTTGGGGTCATCCTCTGCTAAGAGAGTCACCTACCTTCAGTCCAGAGCCTACTTTCAGCCATGAACAGTATTCTCATTTCCCCCTGTGCTATGGTGTCCTGAGCAGACTTTGAACCCTGACATAGCAGGATCCACCCCAGCAATGTCTTCTTGTTTTCTGTGTACCAGAGTCTCCCCATATACAGTTGCTCGGGTGTCCACATACACTTCTCTTTGGAATTGAACCTCGTCTCTACACTTCATCGGATCTAGGTTCAGGATGCCTTGGCATCTTTCCAAAGTTCCCTGGCACTGAATACATTGGCTGTTCCTTGCAGAGGGGAGGAGAGAACATAGCTCCTGCTTCTTGCTCTGGGGCAGCTAAGGCTCCTAGTACCTGCTTTTCAGCTGAGTTGCATGCTCTAATGACTTCCAACTAGTTGACAATTGCCCAAACTGTGGCCAAGTTCCCCCACCCCTCCTATAGTTTAAACTTTTATTAGAAAAGTAAAACTCACTAGAATTTCTAGCCACCCTTTTTTCTCTTTTCCCCAATCTCCTCCCTGCAATTAACTTTTAACACACAAATAATGCATTTTTCTCCAGATGCATTCCCAAGAAACTTGATGATAGATTGTGCTGCATCTCTAACAGAAAATCTCTTGTGTCCTTTTGATGACCCATGATTAGCACCAAAGGAACACTGTGACTTATAATGCCCAGTCGTCTGGTGCCAATGATAGGGGCTAGGGAAAAAGCGAAGGTCATCATACCTACTATAGGCATCTGCATATACACACAGAATAGGCTATGTGCAAACACTGTGTGACTAATAATCTGTTTTCTTTGAACTAAAACTCTTGTTTTGAACAGAGAGTCCTATCCCAGTGACACTTGAAGTGTCAGACATTGACACCATCAAAAGTGCTGGATGCTGATGCCATCAGGAAAACAGGATATACCTGGGTCAAGATGACCAAGGAGGTGGCAGCAAACTCTGGTGGCAACGAAGACCAGGGCTCCAACTGTGATAGGCTGCTATAGGAGGTTTGCTTATGGTTAACTGTTTAGTTCACTAGAAAAAGGTCAGCTTGAGATGCGATGTTAGAATAGGTTTTGGGGGTAAAATATCCCTGTTCTCTCAGACAGCTTTCTGACAATACAGTACACCTTATAGATTCAATTCCTGTCTCTGTTAGGTTGGCTTCTGGCATTGACAGGAAGCCCGACCCTGGCATTTTCTAGTTACACCTCCTCAGACCTGAGAATGTGAAGTCTCTTACTCCATTCATGTCCTACACCTTCCCTTTTTTCCTCCCCCCACAATCATAGCAATCCCACCATTCTGGAGCTTGCTTTTAGGGTGTTAGTCCCACCAACTCTGTTGGTGGTCACTTCAAATAAATTTCTTTGTCAAAAGACATTCTCATGGTTAACAGTTTGGCTTTCTGGGCAGTTAGCAGAAGCCCTGGTTTGGTCACTTACCAATTCATTAAACAAGAGTTGGAGACAGACAGTGGGAAGTAATTGGTGGTATTAATGAAAGGGATGAAAGTGATGCAGTAACATCCTAACAATAAAAAGTAGAACGTGTCTGCCCAAGAACCAAGTAGAAGAAATGATATAAAGAGCACTGAACTGGAATCAGGTTCTACTCAGCATGGGCTGAGGGACCAGAACAAGACCCTAAACTGTGCCTCGCCTCCCTTAACACTGGAAATAACTGACCTCAGAATAATACTAACTGACCTTTGTAAGAATGAGGGTCTGTAAACCAGAAAGGCAACTCTCGCTTTCCACCAAGGAAAAGAGAGGGAAAGTAGATTACAGTAAGTCCTCACTTAACATTGTCAATTAATTCTTAGAAATGTTGTAAGCAAAATAACTAACAAAATAAGGTCACTTCTTCAAGTGCACTGGGATTTTTTCCCTCATCTACACTATTACAAAATGCCATTGAGCAAAACAACACGATTTGAAGACCCGCTATATTATTATTGTAGGTGGTATCTGTATTCCCTGATGACAAACATTACTTTGTTGTTGTTTCCAGATGAGTTATATCTATTTCTTAGTGAAACTTTAATCAGGAATTCCCAGTTCCCTGTGAGAGCTGATGAGACTTGTGCAGAAGCCAGCAGCAGTTCACTGGAATGGAGTCTTCCTGAAATCACACCTGCTGTCTTTCCTGAACCTCTCACAGTGACTCCTGTCATCTGACCCTCTGTGTGAGGACTCCGCAAGCGTTCTCAGAGCCATCCCTTCAGCCTTCTCTCTGTTGTGAAGAAAGAACTATCTCCACTTCCTTCTGCTCTTCTTTCTGCCTAGCCTGGTCCATACCACAATAACTTTATGTCTGTGTGGGCAGGTGCCAAAACAGCAGCTTCTATCCTGGACTCCACAGATCCCTACAGCCTCCAAAGAAGGGCTTCAGGAAACCCTGAACCCAGAGTCATCACTTGAGTCAGTACCTTTACCCTGGATGCCACTTACCCACAGCTTCTCCTACATATCACCTTCCTTAAGGAATGTTCCTGCTCTTCAACTCTCCATGACATTAACTATTCAAAATTTCTCCAAGTGTTATCATCTCCCAATCTCAGGCCTTCAACCAGTCAAGCCACCCCCAAGGAAGTGCCAACATAGACATCTGAGTAGAAACGTACAATGAGCTATTTATTTTTGAGCAATGGATGAGTCTAAATATAGTAGTGACAGCCACATGTGCATGTCTACTTTCCTGGGAGTTTCTGCTTCATGTGAGAGTTCCTACTTCCTCCATTATAATGTAAGCAGGCCTTGGTCAATGCAGTGGTCTGTGGAGTTGGGTAATTGTTGCTGACTAATGAAAACTTAGGAAATGTGGATTGGTGTAGCCCCAAATAAGTGAACAGGGTGGGGAAAAAAAAATCTCTGAATCCAGTGTTCTATTTTACAATGCTGTTCTCTGGAAGTTAGGAGAAAAGGAAGAGGCCACCAAGGGAGGAAAACCACAGAACCAGAGTAGAACCCATGGACAAATAGCTGAAGTATGTCAAAAATGACATTATCAACAATAAATCCTAGAGGGGATATTACTAAAAATCAGTGAGTTAGTGGGCCTCCCTGGTGGCGCAAGAGGTTAAGACTCAATACTACGAAGCTATCTGCAGCTACTGCAGCACGAGTTTGATCCCCAGCCAGGGAGGTGACCCACATGTGCAGCAGACCTCTCCTGGCTCCACCACTGCTCCCTTCGGCAGTGTATTTCAGTCAATCTGCCTGTTGTGTTCCCCACTCTGTCTCTGGTGAATCCTCTCATCCCCCCAACACACAGCCTGTACCCCAGTTCTTGTATCCATAAGTAAATAAATCTTTAAAAAAAAAAATCAGTGAGCTAGTGACAGTAAAATCCCCAACTCACCAGTCTTATGGATACATCTGGTTGCCTCAGTTGGAAATAGCTGAGTGTTTGGAACTAAAGTCCATTCGCCATAAAGGATCTACTATATCAAGAAGAAAAAGCAAAAGGAATTTCTAACAATAAATATTTGTTGAATTGAATTATACACGAACAGCTTAACTCTTAATTCTTTAACTTCTTTGAACTGAAATTATTGAAAGAAGGAAATATTCAAGTCAACAATACTTAACCTATTTACTTTGGAGTCTTTGGAACCATAGTTCCGGCTTTTAACATATTTATTAAGTAAGTGGGACAGATAAAATTGTTAAAGCATTCAGCTATTAACAGAGGAAAACCAATATACAAAATGATATCTTATCACATTGCCAATTCCTTTCACCACTGTTCTGAATTTAGAACAAAGACTGGAGTGTTGAGTTTACATGAACAGAGAGAAAATAGCTGGACAGAGGCAATTTCCTGCAGAATGAGAAATAATCCATGGCTTAGTATGAAAATAATTGAAGCATGGCAAAAGTGACATTATCAACATTAAATCCTGAAAAATAATCTGCTAAAAATCAGTGAGTTAACACCAGAGTAAAAATCCCCTTGTCCTGTGGCAATAATGTAAATAGTTCTACATTTCTAAAAAAATGATTGTAGCCTCCTGTTTCTGGCAGTCAACTTTTTGTTCTCCATTCAGTCATGCCAGTCAAAGTGGTCCTATTTACAAATGCTTACAAGGCTATGAAGAATGTTTTTCTGTATTTGTTCTGAAAATTACCATATTCGCACATGTAGTTTGGCTCCTTTTTAAATTTACTTGAAGATAAAATAAAGGAAGTGGATATATAAAGAAAGGGCAGGGAGAAAAGAGTAAATAATTGTTCTCAATAAAGCAGTTGTGACCCTGGCTCCATTTTCAGGCTGAAGAAGTGAAATGTAGCAAAACCAAGAGAACTGGGATGACCCAGTTGGTGGGTCCTCACTCCACCCCTCCATTTAAGAAGGCAACTGTCTTTCCCCAATATGTCATCTGGCTTAATTTGTCTTCAGTGTTCTCTAACAGATATGCTCATCTTGATGTGGTAAATATCACAGTTACTTTGTTGAGCACTTTGTGCTCTGGGGGGTCTTTCTGAAGGAGATCTTCCCCACTCCCTAATCACAAAGATAATCTACATGTTTTTCTTTTTCTCATGATAATTTCACAGTTTACATTAAGTTTATTTGTCCATCTGGAGTACATGCTTGATTTTTCTTTTTCTCACTATAGCAAACCAGTTTCCCCAGCATCATCTACAAGACAGTTTGTGCTTTCTTCTTTGGGTTGTAGTGCCAGCATTATCATAAATCAAGTCACCATATGTATGTTCCCACATATATGGACATCTGTCTCTGGGGTTTCTCATTTGTTCCACTGGTCTGCTCTTCTGTTCCTTTATCTGTTCTTCTAAAATTCCATTGGCTTTTTTAGAATGTCTCATCTGTTGAAAGGTCCATGCAGGAGGCCAGAATGCAGAAGCCAACCAGGAAGCCCACCTGGGGGGCAGGAATGCGGATACCTGCCTGGAGGATTCAGGCAGTGAGCCTCCCCACTCCCCCTAGAGTCTCTTCTCAGAAAAAGAACCTCTACCTGCCCCACGAAACTCCCCCCCGCCCAAAAAACTTCCGCCCCCCCCCCCATAGGAGCCCAACTTCCCACCTGACCCCTCCTTACCCTATAAAACCCTGCTTCCCCCTAACAACGTGCACAGCTTCACTGACCCACACCTTGGGTGCGTGAGGTCCTACCGGAGCGCAATAAACTTTCCCTCCCTTTGAGAAATTTAGCCTGGCTCTCCTTTTCTTTACCGTGCCGAACCTTTCATCATGGTGCCGAAACCCGGGAAGGCTGTGTCCCCTGGCACTGGGGCCGCCTTCTCGTCCCTGGGACCTCTCCTCTCCATTGCAGACACCTCACACCCACCACCGGCCTTAATCCTTGGGGTAAGTCACTGCCTGACCCTCCTTCCTGGGAGGCCCTCGCCTCTGGCTATTCGACTCCTCTCCTGACCCCCTACCTTGGTTGACTGTTCCGTAATCTGTGGGCCCACGTCAGCCAACTCCCGTTACACCTAGACCCTGGATCTGGGGACGCCCATCCATACTAGGTACCTGAATCCTAGGCACAACCAAGCGATGGAGACGTCCCCCTCGCTTGTCTGCCTCTGTTCCGAAGGCCAGGACCGAATCGGGGGACGCCGCAATTCAGGGCCTGCGCCCCCGACGGCCAGTTCAGGTTCGTGGGAAGCTGCGTCCTGACTCTGTGCTCCCGTTAGTTGGGAAAGGAGCCGACTTAGTCATGGGGTCCGCAAATTCCAAGCCGAGCCCGGCCACCCCACTGGGATGCCTTCTCTCAAACCTCGGTCCGTTGGGACTAAGGCCACATAACACCCTAAGCGTCTGGTCTTTTACTGCAACACTGCATGGCCTCGGTATCAATTGTTTTTTTTTTTTTTTGTTTTTTTTTTTTTTGTTTTTTTTTTTTGTTTGTTTTTTTTTTTTGTATAGAGGCATGCTTTATTTATTTGTTTGCTGGTCTGTTTGTTTGTTTTTTGTTTATACATGCACTGGGTACAGTCAGAAGCGCGGGAGGGTGAGAGAATTCACCAGAGCCAGAGCGGGGAGCAGAGCAGGCAGAAGGACCGAAGTACACTGCTGAGGGGAGCAGCGGGCGGCAGGAGAGGTCTGCGCGCCATGTGGGACCCTCCTCCGGTGGCCGGGGAGCAGCCGGGGATCGAACCGGTGCAGCAGAGGCCGCGGGCAGCTTCGCAACCCAGCGCTCAACCGCTGCGCCACCGGGGAGGCCCGGCCTCGGTATCAATTGAACAATGGCTCCCACTGGCCGGAACATGGCACTTTTGACTTCTCGGTCCTTACAGACCTAAAAATTCTGTCACCGCAATGGAAAATGGTCTAAGATCCTTAGGGCCAGACTGTCTTTCTCTTGCGCTCTGCCCCTTCCCTCCCTCCTGAAAACCTGCCATACTTTCTAAGTCTCGAGACTCCTCTTGTTAGGGGGAAGTGATGTCCTGAGATAATCTCATACAGGCTTTGTGGACTCCACCCCCACTCCAGACTAAAGCCATCAGGACATTGGGAAAGACAAATCCCATCACCACCAAGGGAGGGTGGCTGGGACCTGAGGGTGGAGTTGGGCAGCCAGGTTGGATATAAAAACCAAACACGTGGGCCTTGCTCTCTCGCTCTCTGGCTCGTGATCGCTCGCCTCCTGGCTTCACCGCTCCTGGCTGGCGGCCAACTCTGAGAGCGCCATTTTGGGATTCCTGATCGGCGGATCGGGTAGGACTCATTTAAAACTTTGTCTCCCGCTTTTCTCCCAGAGCTGTACATTTCCTCATTTCCCCTTTCCTTTGTAAATAAACCTTTTATTAACCTTTCACGTGTGCCTGCAGTAGAGCATTGATAAGTCCTTTTAAGCGCGCGGGTGAGGACCCACAGTCAGGCACCCCGTTTTGTATCGGGGTTGCTCTACAACACTCTCTCTCTTCATCCTCTCCAGACCCCTCTTCAAAATTCTCTAATCCTCTAAATTCTCAGTCTTCACCTCCTTCAGCTCCCCAATCCAGCCCCTCCCCCCCCTTTCTTTTCACCTCCCAGCTGCCACACCCTCTCTCATGCTTATCCTCTTCTCCCTCCCCTCAGGGAAGTGGGTGGGGACTGAAGGAGGAGTTAGAGTCCATGTTCATTTCTCTGTCTGATCTCTCCCAACTTGAAAAGCGTCTTGACTCTTTCACAAACGATCCCACTACCTACACCTAAAAAATTTCATTATCTTACCCAAGCCTATGACCATACATGTCAAAATTACATGTTATCTTCTCTTCCACCCTGACCTCTGACCTGTCCCCTAGCTGGTCTCCAACCGGCAGCGCCTAAACCTATAAACTTTCATAAGTTCTGAAAAATTACCCAGACTTCCTCAAAAACCCCTCCTGACTTCCAAAGGCTGAAGGCAGTCCTCAAACCCCTATCCAGGATCTGCTTGATGCCGGCGTGTGTAACAACAGCTGCCGCTTTACCATGAGTTCTTGTCTCGTGAAACCCTAAAAAGGAATTCACAGACTTTTGGAGTAAGTAAGCAGAGAGAGACAAATCTTGTCTTTAAAAGAAAAGTTTATTTAGGAAGAAAAGAGACAAAGAAGAAAGACTCCCAGGTAAAAAGTATCTGGGAGGGGCCAAGATGAGCCGGTATGGGATATTACATTGGCAATATATACTTTTTTTCTCTCATTATGTTAAAAGTTCAGTCTCTCTTCCTGATTGGCTAGCTCTCAGGGGGTACTGAGGAATTTCACATTCCTTATTTCAATAGTATTTTCTTTTCCCATTTGTTATGCTTATCGCTTTACCTTTATGGTCTAGCCCTCCCGCTGAGCATCTTTACACTTTATCTTATCATCTAAAAAAAAACAGGACCATCCTTAACGAGATTATCTGTGGTGCTAGGATGTTTGTTTTTCCCCTAGTGTTAACAATAGTGCTGGGAAGTTTGTTTTTCCCAGTGTAATTGGTTTCATTTCCTTGCATGTCCTTATCTCTGAAGCCTCCCTAAATTCTTCAGAGTTCCCCTCCTGCACTGTCCCTAAAACTGCCTAATAACCCTAGCTTGCCCTGTCTCATGCTGAACATGGCCTTTACAGTATTTAACAACCGGGAGGAACGGGACAGGGCAGAGAGGGAACTCCATAGTCGCCAGAAGGCTGACCTTCAAGTTCAGGCCCTGGTAGCTGCCTTGAGACTGCCAGGCCCTGCTCCTCCAACGACCGCAGACTGACAGAGGATGACAAGGGCCCCATGGGCCCCAATCGACCGCCACTGGAAGCCTGCTTCAAATGTGGCCAAGAAGGCCACTGGTCCAGACAATGCCCCAACCCCCGCCCTCCAGGACCGTGCCTCATCTGAAACGTCCAGGGTCACTGGAAAAGTGACTGCCCCTCCATGCCTGGCTGTGGTGGGCCAGTCCTTCCAGTCCCTGCTACTCTTGCCACCAGCGGTCTTGGGTTTGGTGGCTGAGGACTGAAGAGGCCCGGACTTATCAACTCCGATAAACTTTGAAGAGCCCAGGGTAACGGTCAAGGTAGCAGGTAAGTACATCTCCTTTCTGGTTGACACAGCTACCTTCTCTGTCCTCCCCTCCTATTCTGGTCAAGTTTATCCTTCTCTGGCCTTGGTTACGGGTGTTGATGGCCTTCCTTCTCAGCCCAGGACCACTGGTCCGCTCTTTCCTAGTCATGCCTTCTTGCCCCACACCACTCCTGGGTCGTGGCCTCCTGACCAAACCCAGGGCTACTCTCTCATGGTTCCAAAACCCTAGCACTGCTCTCACCCTCCCACAGCTCCAAACATTTCCTAATCCTCTTCAGGACTACCTGCTGTCCCGCCGTCTCCTTCCACTGTCAACCCCCTGTTCTGGAATATCTCTATCCTGATTGTTGCCACCCATCGTATCCCAGTCCTCATTCGCCTTAAGGATCCCTCTTCTTTTCCCTCTCACCCCCAGTTTCCAATTTCCCTCACTCACCGTCAGGGTCTCAAACCCATCAGCCAACGACTCCTGGGAAAGGGACTCCTTACTCCTATCAACTCGCCCTGTAATACTCCCATTCTCTCCATTAAAAAGCCTGATGGTTCTTATCCCTTAGTTCAAGACCTTCGCCTCATTAACAAAGTGGTGGTGCCTATCCATCCCATAGTGCCAAACCCCTACACCCTTCTATTTCATATACCGTCTCCTACTGTTATAGGACAGGGAGAGGGGCAGCCCAAGCCCCGCAAACCTGCCCATTCTAAATGGGTTCTGCCATCCGCCGCATCAACACAAAACATATGAGACTTTAATGGGAAGGATCTTTAATAAAACTAGGAAACAATACAGGTAAGGCAAAGAGTCCAGTTTCTAAATGAAGCACCCAAAGTTACCCGTCCCCTCATGGGTAAAAGTCCATCCATATGGGATTGGCCCAGAGCAAGGCCCCAAAGCCTGCCACAAGTCTAAAGCACCTTCCAGTGGGGACCCACAGAAAAGAGTCAGAAACAACCAAACAAGCCCGGAAGGAAAAGAGCAAAATCAACATCAAGATAAAAGCTGCCATTGTCACCTCCCCACGGTCTCACCCACATCTGTGTCACCCCGTCCACGACCAAACGACAAGTGCAGTTTCTTCACGTGTCTCTAGGCTCCATGCGCCTCCTCCAGGTCTCCTGGCTCCATCCTGCTTCCTTCCTCAGTCTCTTCTGCAGCTTCTCCTCTTCCTGCTCTGCTCCACCCTCCCTTGGGTGGGGCAGGGAACCTGGAACTTCCCCCTTTCCTGGGGACCACCCTGTTACACTACCACACACTTCTCTGTACTTCACCTCAAAGGTATTTTTTTTTTCATCCTTCTAAATCCTCAATGTAACTGTTGTAGAGCAACCCCATACAAAACGGGGTGCCTGACTGTGGGTCCTCACCCGCGCGCTTAAAAGGACTTATCAATGCTCTACTGCAGGCACACGTGAAAGGTTCATAAAAGGTTTATTTACAAGGGAAGGGGAAATGAGGAAATGTACAGCTCTGGGAGAAAAGTGGGAGACAAAGTTTTAAATGAGTCCTACCCGATCCGCCGATTAGGAATCCCAAAATGGCGCTCTGAGAGCTGGCCGCCAGCCAGGAGCGGTGAAGCCAGGAGGCGAGCGATCGCGAGCCAGAGAGCGAGCCCAAGGCCCACGTGTTTGGTTTTTTATATCCAACCTGGCTGCCCAACTCCACCCTCAGGTCCCAGCCACCCTCCCTTGGTGGTGATGGGATTTGTCTTTCCCAGAGTCTTGATGGCTTTTGTCTGGAGTGGGGGTGGAGTCCACAAAGCCTGTATAGGATTAACTCAGGACATCACCCCTAACAATTCCCCCCTTTCACTTTTTGCCACCATTTCCATGGTGATGAAGATCAAACATATGGATGCTGGGATACAGTCTCAGATGAAAGTTTTCCAGGGTTCCAGTCTGAAAGAAAACGAATCCCTCCAGGTAGTGTCCATTGTGGAAAGCAAAAGTCCTCCATTCCTGGAAAAAACAGTTCATCAGTCCCAGCCGAAAGAAAACATCTGGAGGCATTAGCCAGAACAAGACAGCAGATATGTCAAAAATCACAGGGAAAAAAATCTTAAAATGGTTCAACTTATGTAAAAACAAATTCTCTCAACCTTGATCCCAAATTTTTTTTTAAACAGCATAGCAAAAGTTTGCAAACCAAATCTACTTTTAAACCATATTGCCTATTTTTGCATAAAATCACAGGGCAGAATAACTAAGCAGCAATTTTTAGCTGGCTTCGTTGGAATACTCCATATAGGATTCAGAGCGAACTGTTGACATCCGGTCCGTGTAGGCTTCTGGAAGAAGTTGGTCTCATCAGACTCCCCCTGGGCTTTCCTCTTCTCGAGGGTACCAGGGACTTTTCGTTGGCCGGGTTGTCCAGTCCTGCCAATGGAGGCAAGCTTCCTCACCTTCTTTGGAGGTCTCTGGAACCCTACAAACAAGGCAAACAGGTTCTCCTCTTCTTGGTTCAGCTCTGTTTCAACTTTCTGTAAGAGCTCCACACAAAGCTCCACACAATGAAACTTATGTCCAATTTTTTTCAGTTTAAACAAAATCCCTATGGAAGTTATGCAAAAAAGACTCTGAGATAAGTAGTAAAAGATTACTACCACTATTTTTATGCTGTGTTGGTATCAAGGGGAGAGAAAATGCAAACACAAGTTAGCTTTGTTGGAAAAAAAATTACAACCTTGCTGCAGATCCTGGTCATCAAAACAAGAAAACTTTGTGGATTTAGAGCAAAATGCAAAAAAATCATCAGTATTACTATGTCAAGGAAAACTTAGTAAATATGAGGTGTATTTCCAAGTCTATTCAGTCCTTAGTAGAAAAGTTTTACTCTCAACAGTTCCATCAATAGGAATCTGTTGAGACCTTTTCTCCCTATATTTTCAGAAACAATTCCTGTAGATATGAAACAATTGAATTATACAATATTACAAGGTGACAATCATCATTGACAATTTACATACATACCAGATACTGAGAGGTTTTTTTTTTTTTTACACATTATAGAGAACCACTGTTAACATTTTGTACATACCAAAGTTTTACCATTTTCCCAAGTGACAATGCTTCCCTTCTAGTTTTACTCTACTAGGTGAGCCAAATAGAACAAATTCATCTAATGCCTTTCCCAGGAGGAAAGGGAGAAACTTTGTGGAGTGTCTCAGAAGCTCTACTGAGGTTCCACAAAATTTCCTTGCATCAGCCAAATGACAGGCTACCAAATTTGTACTTGAATTTAGATTTCTGGGAAGCTTTGCCATAAATATCAGAAAAATAACAGAAACAACAATGTTCAATCTCTATGAAGGCACCGGCTTAGTTCAGTAGCACAATGTTGACAATGAAACCATAACCTTTAGTTTTTCTCATAACTGGAGACTCTTTTTTTTTTTCACGTCTATGGGCACCATGTATACCAATTTGTCAATCACTGGAGGTCAAGACAAGGACACAAGGAAAGGACATACAGACATACAACATATAGACACAAAGAGCTCTTTAGTTACCATTTATCACGCGTGGGATATCTCATGCAACTGCAGTTTCACTCATTGGCCAAAGTAACAAAAAGAAAGCAGAGAAAAAAATCTCAAAGTTAAAAACAAAAGTTAAAAAGAAATACCAAAATCAAGATTGAACGCCTTTCTGTGTAAAAAAATAGTGGCAGCATATGCATGATCCTAGATGTTATTTCACGTCTCCTAAACTTTGAAAGGAAGAAGATTGGTTAGAGCATGTTAGTTTTCTCAGGGTTTCTTCAGGAAAAAAAATGAGTCCTTGGGTATCCTGTAACAATAACTGGAAAAGAAGTCAGTAATATTCAAGTTTTTGTCTGTTTCTTAAACAAATACCTCAAGTCCTCAATGGGTTCACAAGACCAATGGGACTTCATCTCCGGGTCAGTTCCTCCTGGGGCTTCTCTAGATCTAGTGGAGCCCACGGGCACCCCTATTCTGCATCTGAACTTTCTCCATGAACTATCATCTGTCTCCTCTCCTCTGCACTTGGTTCTAGATTCCTTCTACTCTGTCTGTATTCCCTCCTATCTTCACCTGAGGCTCTACCCTGTGCTGTCATTTGTCTCCTGTCCTCTGTACTGGGCTCTCGATTCCTTCTCTGTCTGTATTCCCTGTCATCATCTGAGCCTCCACTCTGTGCTAACATTTGTCTTCTTTCCTCTCTCCTTGGTTCCTGGTTCTGTGTGCTCCTTCTATATTCCCTCCTGTAACCCCTACGTGAATCATCATGTCTTGGGGTTCTCTGTCTTCTATCCTGCCTTCTATAATTATTGCGTCTGCCGCTTCCCTGTAACCTGGGACAACTGTACTTCCAATGTCCCTCTTCCCTACAGAAAGCACACTGATTTCTTCCTAGGGGTTCACGTCTCTGTCCATTATTGTTTCCCTGAAACCCTGTTCTGTGTTCTCTTTGTAAAAAAACAGTCGCAGGTTTCGGTCTCCTGTCCTCTCTATTATTATAAACCCTGAATGCCAGGTCATTACCTGGGACCGACTCATCTCAGTGACGCCGTCCACCTTAGCTAACTTTTTCTTCATGTCTGGGGCACTATGGGTAATGAAAGCCATAGTGATCAGAGGAGCATTTTCTGGGGCATCTGGGTTTATATCCGTGTGGTTAGTGTAAGTTTGAATAATCCTCTCAAGGAACTCTGACGGATCCTCATTAGCTCCTTGCTCGAGTTGCAATATTTTGTTAAAGTTTTTTTGTTTGGGGATCCCCTGCTGCAGTCCTACCAATAAGCATTTTTTATACAGATCCAACATCGCCGTTCCTCCATTGTTAGGGTCCCATCCAGGATCTCTCTCTGGGACAACAACCTCCGGCTCTGGGGACTGCCTATCCTGTTGGTGGAGACGGTCAGCCTCCTCCCTGGCTTTCCTGAATACCATCCTCTGCTCATCCAGCGTTAATAAAGTATGCAGCATGGACTGTATATCTGCCCAGTTAGGGCGGTGGGAGACAAAGATAGAGGCAAACAAGTTCGCCATCCTCTGAGGAGCCTGCCGGTATGGGGGGAACAGAGCTCCTCCAATTTTAGGAGGTCCGCAGTACTGAACGGATGGTGCGACCAAAAGTACCCAGCAGGTCTCCCATGTTCATTTAAGCCACCCATTGGCATCTGGCGAAGGGGAAACTGCCCTGCCTCAGGTTGATCCTTCCTGCCAAAATGGGTGCCGAGTCTAGTGTGGGGAGGAGACGCCATTTTAGTGTCCTCCCCAGAGGGCAGTGGAGGCTGTGCAGCCTCAGAGGGGTCTGCACGGGAGGGGCTTTGTCACGTGGAAGAGGATTTTGTCCTGATGTATTTAAAGTATTTAAAATATGATGCTCCTCCTCTTCTAACTCTGCTCGCTGGCTGTCCTCATGGAAAGGGGAAGGTCTATCCTTTCCCTGCACCATTAGCCTAGCCTTCGCCTCCGCCATATCTAATTTATGGAGGGCGGCCTGCATCTGGTCCTGCATACCTTTAAAAGCTGACTCAAAAGTCCGATTTTGTTGTTGCACTTGAGACAGCATGCTTTGATAAGCTGACTCAAAAACGTTACGATTTTCATCCCTTATACTCTTAATCGTTAAATCAAAAGCCTGATTTTGTTGTTGTATGGCCACGTTAAAAGCCTGAATTTGTTGTTGCATGGCTATGTTAAGAGCCTGAATGTGTTGTTGCACATTCTCAGTATGTGAAGTAGAACTTCTACCTCTCACAGAAACAGGAATGTAGCAAATTGCGCTTACACATATTACCAAAAACCCACCCAGAAGCACAGTCTGTAAAGGGATGGCTTGTAAACCACCCATGTATGTATACAATAGTAAAATCACGTGCCATACACCAGGCTTCATCAAATTATTTATATTAATGAAACTGGTGGTGATATTTAATGGAAGAAGGCTGCTCAAATTCAAGGCCGGAAGGAAACTGAAAGAACTCAGGCTAGGGATGAAACTGTATAGGCTCATGATTGAGGCCATATTTGAGTCAAAAACGCACCCACAAGGGCTGTACGCACAGGGAAAAAACAGACTTTTCAGGACTAGAGACAAATATTATACTGCTAGTCCTGCAAACTAGTGCGCTTATGGTGACCAACGCAAGGAATGTTACTTTGGGCTGGTCAACCGCGGGTGTAACTTGGAAACCACGCTGGGTGCCAAACTGTTGTAGAGCAACCCCGATACAAAACGGGGTGCCTGACTGTGGGTCCTCACCCGCGCGCTTAAAAGGACTTATCAATGCTCTACTGCAGGCACACGTGAAAGGTTAATAAAAGGTTTATTTACAAGGGAAGGGGAAATGAGGAAATGTACAGCTCTGGGAGAAAAGTGGGAGACAAAGTTTTAAATGAGTCCTACCCGATCCGCCAACCAGGAATCCCAAAATGGCGCTCTCAGAGTTGGGCAGCCAGGAGTGGTGAAGCCAGGAGGCGAGCAATCGCGAGCCAGAGAGAGCCCAAGTCCCACGTGTTTGGTTTTTTATATCCAACCTGGCTGCCCAACTCCACCCTCAGGTCCCAGCCACCCTCCCTTGGTGGTGATGGGATTTGTCTTTCCCAGAGTCTTGATGGCTTTAGTCTGGAGTGGGGGTGGAGTCCACAAAGCCTGTATAGGATTAACTCAGGACATCACCCCTAACATTACTTACTATTTGCTTTTACTTGGGAAAATCCGGACACACACATCCCAACAACTGGCCTGGACTGTCCTGCCTCAGGGCTTCCGAGACAGCTCTCATTTGCTTGCTCAGGCATTAGCTAGTGATCTCTTGTCATGTTATGTTCAACCCAGCACTCTCCTCCAGTCTGTTGCTGACCTCCTCCTCTGCAGTCCTTCTCTGCCACAGTCTCAGCAACACACTGCACAACTCCTCACCTTCCTGTGCTCCAAAGGAAACCGTGTCTCCCCATTCAAAGGGCAACTCTCAGTTCCCACAGTCGTCTATCTGGGTCTTCGACTAACTCCTTCCTCCAAACAGCTGACGGTGGACCGCAAGCAGACAATCTGGGACCTTCCCTCCCCTAAATCGGCAAAAACAAATCCTTTCCTTCCTAGGTTTGGCTGGATTCTTCCGACACTGGATCCCTAATTTTGCTTTCCCAGCCAAGCCACTGCACGATGCAGCAAAAGCCTCCTTGAAGGACCTCTCCAATGCCCCGGAGAGTCCACAGGGTCACACATATCCTTCTTCAGGCACCTGTCCTTACCCTTCCTGATCCAGAAAAGCCTTTGCTCCTGTTCACAGCAGAACGTCAGGGTATTGCGGCAGGCGGCCTTTCCCAGTCTCTCAGGCCAGCCCTGCGTCCTGTCGCTTATCTCTCCAAGCAGATGGACCCCACTGTCAGGGGCTGGCAACCCTGCCTTAGAGCCCTGGCAGCGGCAGCCCAATTCACCCGGGAATCCCTTCAACTTACTCTGGGAAGACCCGTCCAAGTACATTCCTCGCACCGCCTTCAGGACCTCCTGTCTCCCTGCTCGCTCTCCACTCTTACTCCTTCCCGTTTACAGTATTTCCATATGCTCTTTATTGAAAATCCCCTGGTGAGTCTCACTCAGTCTAATTCTCTCAACCCAGCCACTCTTCTGCCTGTCTCTGGCCCCCTTCTGCCGCTCATTCGTGTTCTGAAATCCTGGAAAAAACTCAAACCTCCAGACTGGCTCTCCTTTGTCAGATGCCTCCTGTGTTTGTAGACTGGCAGTTCTTGTGAAGATGCGCGCTGTCAGCGGAGGGTCACCTAGGCCACTGTTACCATCGATCAGGTAATCGACACAGAAAAACTGCCTGGAAGAACCACCTCCCAAAAGACAAAACTCATAGCACTTAACCAGGGACCTTACCCTCAGCAAACATAATAAAGTCAACATCTATATAAATTCAAAATATGCCTTCCTTATTGCTCACAGTTATGCTGCGATTTGGCAGGAAAGGGGGTTCCTTTCCACCAAGGGGACCCCCATCATGAACGCTAAACTTATCCTTAAGCTTTTAATAGCCTTGCAGCTTCCAACTGAAGTCGCCATTCTCTACTGTAAAGGACACCAAGGCAGATGCAAGAGTTTTCGCTCTCACAACTGACTCTGCTGCAGACCCTGCTCCTATTCTCTTCCTATCAGTCCCCTCCAACACTCCCGGCTTATGAGCCTAATCAACACCAAATTCTCATGACAAAACAAGGAATTCAAATAGCCCAGGGCTAAATTATGGTAAATAACAAACTGGCTCTACCTGCCAAACAGGCAGACTTGGTCATTCAGCAAGTCCACAATACCCTTCACATCGGGCCACGCCCACTTACCCAATTCCTAAGTCTGCTCTTCTTCCACCCCTCCTTGAGTGCAAAAGTCTAATATGTTCCCGTCGTCAAACCTGTGCTCACGTGTCACCTCGAGGGGGAGTTCGCCCACCTTCTTCTTTTGCAGCTCACCGACTGCATGGACACCTACCCAGACAGGATTGACTTCTCCCTACTCAGGCAACTGCTCCAGGAACACGCAGACCGGTACTTACTCAGTCCTGCCTCAGATCTCAATCTCCTCAACCAACCTTCCCCACCACTGCATCCGGGAGACCAAGTCCTGCTCAAATCGCTTCAGCCAAAGCCACTGCAGCCTCGGTGGACTGGCCCACACACGGTTATTCTCACCACGCCTACAGCAGTAAAACTTCTGGGAGACCCCTCCTGGCACCATCTATCACGGGTCAAACCTGCCCCCGAAGACAAACAGTATGTATGTCATAAACTGGGTCCTACTAGGATGTGCATTTCTTGTCAAAATCTCCCCTAGCTCAGTGTCCTGTGTATGGAAATTCAAAGTTAGGGAGACCTTTGTCTCAGGATCCACGGAGACTACCCACTAGGTGGTACTGCGGGGTGCCCACAGGCCGGATGCAGAGCACCTATCACTCTCACCCTAACTCTTTAATCAATTACTAACCCTATGAACACCTTGTTTTGTTTCTTTACCATCAAACCTTAGATCACTGCAAAAATACCTATAGAGAATATGAGGGGTGCCCCTACCAGTCATGCACAGGGCATCTTCCAGACAAAGGCCAAATGTTCTCTCTGGTCCGTCATAATACGGGCTTCAATATAAATCAAGTTAGCTATGCTATTTCAGATCCTTGGGACCAACGTTGGAGACAGGGAGTCCAAGCCGCAGTGTGCACTGGCTGGCATTCCTACCCAGTGGCAACACTGTCCGTCTCAAGGGAATATGTCCCGACACAAAATGCCGCAGTCCAAGTCTCCCAGGACATCCTCCATTCAGAACAAATCCTATAAAATTAGTTAACATCATCAGAAAAAACTGAGACACCCTCAATTTGAATTCATATAATCCAAAATGCTATAGCCTTCCTAAATGACTCTCTAGGGACTAATACCTCCTCTTGTTTCCTCTGCGCTTCCCTGCAGAGACCCCTACTGGTGGCAGTTCCAATCAATCTCAATACCACTGTTATAGAGCAACCCCGATATTAAACGGAGTCCTGCAGACCTAATGCGCTTTTATGGTGACCAACGCAAGAAAAATTACTTTGGGTTGGTCAACCACGGGTGAAACTTGCAAATCACGTTGGGCGCCAAGCTGTTATAGAGCAACCCCGATATTAAACGGGTTCCTGGCTGTGGGTCCTCACCTGCGCGCTTTAAAGGGACTTATGAATACTCTACTACACACACACACAAAAGGGTTAATAAAAGGTTTTTTTACAAGAGAAAAAGAAATAAGGAAAATGTACAACTCAGGGAGAAAATAGGGAAATAAAGTCTTTAATGCGTCCTACCCGATCCGGCGACCTGGAAACCCAAAGTCACTCTCAGAGCTGGCCGGGTCGCTGCGAGCTGGCGGAGAGCCAAAAATGGGGGATCCTCCAAAGCCCACGTGTCTGCCTTTTTGCCGCGGACCAGCACAGCGATGGACGATGAGGCCGTCTCAGGGTTAAGAGATTGCGCAGGGTGGTCAGGGATTCGATAAATAAATGACACACAGACACACTTCAAGAGAGTGAAAATCTGAGTGCGTCTTTATTAAGCTAGTGGTCAGTATATATATGTTTTTCTAAAAGCATAGGAACAGTGAACATCAAAGAGATCAGTTTGCTCATAGACTTAGCTTATTTGACAGGGCAGTGATTTATGTCCGAAGTTACATCTGGACCTAGCCTCATTCCTAATTGGACAGGCTATAAATTCTTTCTACTGTTTTATATAATTATTTTCTAGTTGCACTAACTATCATTTTTACTCATAATTAATTGTCATGGGTGAATTTATTTTATAATGCAGTTAATATCAAAGGTACTAAAGTTAAGCACATAATAGAAAGATTATTAAACTAACAATTCTATTATAACACAGTGTTTAGTAATGTTTCATTTGCATTAGCCTAATTATTAAATTATGTATGTTTTTTTAATTAGCAATCAATGACCAGAAAAAGGAAAGATTTTAGAAAGACAGTTGTAGCAGAATAAAGTTTGTGGGCCTTGAGAAAGCGAGATAAGGTTCCAGGTGGTCAGCATTTCTTTTAATCATCTTTGTGGCCGCTTTTGATGGTCATTATTTCTTGGCAGGCATTCAGTTTCTCTGCATCTTAGGGAGTTTGCTGTTCTCCCCCTGCGCACATGGTTCCTTGCCCACGCCGGACCTCAGGGACCATGGCAACAGCCATTAGCCCTGAGGGTCACTGCAGGGGGGGGGGGTGCAGCACCTTTTATATCCACCTGGCTGCTTAACCCCACCCTCAGGTCCCAGCCACCTTCCCTTTGGTGGTGATGGGATTTGGAGTTCCCAGTGTCTTTGACTTTGACCTAGGGTGGGGGTGTAGTCCACAAAGCCTATATGGAATTAGCTTTGGGACATCCTTATCCCCCCTAACACCACTACCACCAAAATAACGGATGCTGCTAGCCAGACTCCCCAACTCTCAGTCCCCCTATGGGACTCCAATCACAGCTACCCTTGCTATCAAACTGATGCCCTTGTCAGCTTTCATTCCTGTACTTCTAACATTTCGGTTACTTCTGTGCTCTGAACAACAACAAAGGGAAACTTTTTCTGGTGCAATGGCTCTCTCTCTCGGTGTATTAATTCTGCTACTCCAGGCCCACGTATCCAAGTCCTCGTGGTCCCACATTTAGCTCTGTATGGACGGTCTGAGCTAGGTTGGTTATTCTCACCACATCGGACTGAGCGGGCGGCCTTTCTTCCAATCATGGTGGAATCAGCCTGGCATCATCGATAGCAGCTGCAAGTATGGCAGGTGGGGCCCTGGGACACAGCCTGATTTCTGCCCAGGGATTTCATGAAAGAATAGATACCTCCTTAGAAAAACCTATGTGTCTTTAGCATCATTACAAAGACAGCTCACCTCCTGGCACAGGTCACTCTCCAAAACCGGCGGGCTCCGGACTTGTTAACACCTAATAAGGGGGGTACCTGCCTGTTTCTCAGGGAAGAATGTTGTTACTATATCAACGAATCGGGGATTGTAGAACGAACTGTAGAAGCCTTAATAAAACCACGCAAAGACATAGAATGGGAAACAGGGGGCTCCAACTCTCCACTGACAAGGTTTCAAATCCTATAGTGTCATGGCTCCTCCCACTCTTGGGGCCAATAATAATGATAACCTTATTTTTTCTTTTCAGTCCTTGCCTCCTAAAATTCATTCAGGCTCGCATTTGGGAAATGTCTCATACCACCTTTAACCAACTCCTTCTCCATCCGTATTCTCGCATCCCTGCAGAAAACCCTCATAACCAGGCCTGAGCCACCCACTTGGTCTTCGCCCCCTTTCAGCAGGAAGTAGCCAAAGAGAGAACTGTGGCCCCTTTTCCTATCAACAAAAGGCTGGTATGAAAGGTCCATGCAGGAGGCCAGAATGCAGAAGCCAACCAGGAAGCCCACCTGGGGGGCAGGAATGGGGATACCTGCCTGGAGGATTCAGGCAGTGAGCCTCCCACCTCCCCTTAGAGTCTCTTCTCAGAAAAAGAACCTCTACCTGCCCCACGAAACTCCCCCCCCCAACCCCCCCCTCCCCGCCCAGCCCACCTAACAACGTGTGCGGCTTCACTGACCCCCACCTTGGGTGTGTGAGGTCCACCCGGGGCACAATAAACTTTTCCTCCCTTTGAGAAATTTAGCCTGGCTCTCCTTTTCTTTACTGCGCCGAACCTTTCATCTGTGAGATTAACTGAGGACTGCTCCTGTTTCTGATCCTCACATGACATAGAGTAGCTGTACTGACAGTACCGCCTGGAGGAGTGATGGTGAAACACTTGTCCTGGAATAAACTGATAGAAAAGAAAGTTAAGAAACAGGTAAAGAGTTTTGACTGAATGGAATATATTCTTACATGAAATGGCTGGGGGGGAGGGGGAAGAAAAAGAAGGAGGAGGGTAAAAAGACAGCAGCAGCTTTTGAAAGGAAAGAATGAAGAACTTAAAATTATTTAAAAGGATATGTTTACTGCAGCACTGTTTATAATAGCTAAGATATAGAAACAACCCAAATGCCCCAAAACATACGAATAAATCAAGGAGATATTGTATGTTTATATACACACATACAACAGAATACTGCTCGGTAATCAAAAAGGATAAACTCATGCCATTCGCAGCAACATAGGTGGAGCTGGAAGGGATTGTGCCAAGCAAAGTAAGTCAGAAGGGAAAGGAAATAATGGATGGTTTCACATATATGGAATATAGAAAATACAAACAAAGGGGCAGGAAAAATACAAAACTTGCAAACTGACCATAGATCTGAGGTACACAGCAGGGAAGGGGGAAAGACATAGGTCAAAACAGGGGAGGAAAGAGCACAGGTGTTATGGTGGCAGGAGAACTATGGGGACTACACCTGAGGGGAGAAATCAAATACTGTACAAAAATGAACAACAATGTAAATAAATAAATAAATAAAATTATTTAGAAGGGAAAACATACAAACTACTGGTGAAAAAAATTGTCCAACAGAAGTGCATAATAAAATAAGAATCTCAAGAGATTTCAACAGGATTTTGGGGAAATGAAAATGATAGCAATTTTATTTTTTAATCTCTATATCCCCATATAAAAACAGGCAAAATAAGCAAATTGTAAAACCAAAATCACACAGGTAACATTTGCAAAAAAAACTAGGTGCCAAGATATTCTCACGAATCCCAAAATACAGGTGAATGGTGACAAATCCCCAGTAGCCCCAAGAACTCTATGGCAATAGCTTCCATGGTGGAGAAAGCAGAAAAGTAGTAAGACCTGAAAGCAGGAGTAACTCAAAGTATCCAACAGATATTACTGGAAAAGATGGCAGCACTAAAACCGGGAAGTATTTTGTCCAATATAAAGATAAACGAAGGCAAGGAGTACATAGTAAAATCTTAAGGGGCTGGAACAGCCTGAGCTTCTATGAGCTCTGCAAATTAAACAACCAGGCCTCCCTTCCAACACAAAGTCTCACACAATAGAATCTAATCCGTACAGGGTAAAGAATTCCAGTCCTGAAAGTTGGAGTAAATGAACCAGCTTTACTTTCTCACCTGAAGCAAACAAAAAATAGGCAAAATATATGAAATAGTGGTTTTCAAGCCATTGGATATTAGGCCATGGACAGTATTCCTGCAATATGGGAAACAAACAAGTCCTGTGACTGCCCCCAACTTCTTGCTCCAAGAGAATTTCTAGAGCAGTGGTACAGGGACAGGGAGCCCAAGCAGAAAACACAGACTCCCTGCCTTGAAAAGGCAAGTGAGAGGGTCTCCCTGGTGGTGCAAGGGGTTAAGTCTCAGTACTTTGAAGCTATCAGCAAACACTGCAGCACTGCAGCACGAGTTGGATCCCTGGCCAGACCTCTCCTGTCTCTCCTGCTGCTCCCCTCAACAGTGTATTTCAGTAGATCAGCCTGTTCTGTTCCCTAGTCTGGTGAATCCTCTCCCCCCCCACACACTGCTGGCCTACATCCCAATTTATAAATAAAAATAAATCTTAAAAAAAAAGAAAAAGAACTGACAACTGAGAATCCAGAATGATTGAGGTAAGAAGAGTAATGGTGAGAAGAGAGCTTCACAGTTCACCCTTGAAAGTTCAGCAGAATTGGGAATGAAGAGATTTCCTGAGCAGAGATAGGCAGATTTCAGTCTTTTACTGTAATTTTTTACAGTATTCCATATATAATTGTCTTAATATGTAAATTTAGTGACATTAGCTAATGATCATTTAATGAGCGATAGTTTTAACAGTACAAAGTTCACAATGTTCTGTCCTTAGCCTTTCATTATTTTTCATCAGCATTTAAAAGGGAAGAAGGTGACTTATAGGTCATTATAAAGTCTTAACATGGGGGAAAAAAAGAAAAAGAAAGAATGCAGCAAAGAGAGTGATCTTTGAAGCAGCTGTGTGCAAACAACCTGAAGCTGTAGGAGGAACCAGCAGAAAGGATTAGAGGGAATGTACCTTGTACTTACACAGGACCAAAATTGTGCCACCAGGCTCAAAACCCTTTTAATTCTTAGTACATTGTGTAGAGAAATCACAAAGTTTTGTCTCCACTGGGGAAAATTAGCCTTACACTTAAACAAAGCTTTAATACTGCCTTAAAAATCTTAAAAACAAGATCAGAAAGGAATAGGTAACTGAAATGATTTCCAGAAGAAAGCTCAAGAATATTTATAGGGAAACAAAAATACCTAGCACACAACAAAACAAGTAGGTTTTTGTATCCCTTATTTCACTTTTCCCAGCTGAGTTTCTATGTAACAACCAGGGCATTTGGTTGCAAGCGCCAAAACTCACATAGTCTAAATTAAACAAAGGGGAATTTTCTCAGAGGAAATAATGGGAGTTAGAGGTTAGAAGGTGAAAGGAAGACTTTTGAGGTGGGAAATGCCATGAGAGACACTGCAGTTATGGAGCAGGTCTGCAAGGTAAGATTCTGCAGCTCAAGCAGATATTCTTATGTCATTTATTGAAAGCATGCAGGCTAGTAAAAGCTGATCAAGCCACAATGGTAAAAGGAACAAGGTCCAGAGGGTGGGATTAGAATGGGGGACAAAGTTATATGAGGAACAGAGAGGGGAATATAATGACCATATGTCAATAGACATTTGTGTCAGCAAAGTAATTGACGTTATCACGAGCAGAGTTATCCTGAGACCACCATGGAGTCTTGGTCACATAATCAGGTCAACAGTGGCCTAGGCATCCCAGGATCCCTGGGCCTGCCTTGTAATATGGGCTATTGTCCATAGGTAGTCAAGGAATGCTCTGCTGCAATTTTCAGGTAGCAAATAGGTCAGATTTGCCCATGAGTGGCCAGCTCATAGGAACCCACACATCCTCCTTTTCTATTATTTGGGTGAGAGGGAAATGGAGGGAAGTTATGAAGAGTGGTCTGGCCGATCAACATGGCTTACAGGAGGTGACATGATTGGATGTAGAGGCAGCACCATCAACATAGGCAGGTGAGAAAGAAAAACAAACAGGAGATATAAAAATATTTGAATATAAGTCTGTAGAGAGAAACTAGACCACCAGGTTTGTGGATTAGCTAATGAGAAGAAAGTTAGGAGACCATTGACGATTTGCTGAAGTTGGACAAGGAATTTGGCCTGTAGTTCTTGTACAGAGGTTTGTAAGAGGGAACTAAAGGTTTGGAGTAGATTTTGTTTTTGAGAAGTCCAGGAGAAGGAGGTGAAATTATCGGTGGTAAGACTGGTAGCACAAGGACGATCATAACCAACATCACACTGAAGAAGAGACCTTGTCCTTTTACAGTTTGTGCCAGTTATTTTCTGGGATGTCTGGTCTCCAGGGCTGGCCTTTGACACAGAAACATGTTCTGGCCTCTGCTTCTGTGTTCCTGGAGCTGGGTTGTTTTTTCTGGTCATGCTGGTTGGTTTTATGACCTTGTCTCCAAGCAGCCTTATCCATTCCCTAAGCTATTCCGGCCTTTTAAAACATACCTTATTTTACTTGCATTTAGAGTTATTTTGTCCTATTGTAGATCATAAGATATTGTAATAGCTGTTATACTATCATCCCTTTAAGTTAGACAACTTACACATAAACACGTTTTAATGTTCTTTTAGGTGAAATGACATTAAAGTTTAGTTTCCTTACAATAAAAAGCAAAAAGTAAACCTGAAAACTTAGTAATTTTAGATAAAATGACTTTAGCTTAGTAATTTTAGATAAAATGACTTTAGCTAGTTAACAAATTATTGTTATTAAACTTAACAAAATCTTAGTTTTATAAGCAATCTGGGGGGAGCAGCGCTCAAGTCAGGAGGGGTCTGCTGCTCCATGTGGGTTGCTCCCTGGCTGGCCGGGGGATCGAACTCATGCTCCCAGCCAAGGAGCAACCCACATGGAGCAGCAGACCGCTCTTGTCTTGCCCACTGCTCCCCTCAACAGTGTCAGTCACTCTGCTTTTTCTGTTCCCCGCTCTGTCTCTGGTGAATCCTCTCACCTCCCACACCTCTGGCCTGTACCCCAGCTCTTGTATACATGAATAAATAAATATTTAAAATAAATAAATAATGATAAAAAGAACAAATTCAAGATGAAGATATCAGTTATGGCTTTGGTTGTTATTTTTTTTCCCCCTTTGGACTGGAATTTTAAATTAGAGACTTGCAAATGTAGCAATTACATACACTAGGATACTTTTTAGGCAACCACTAGATAAACTGATAGAAGCAAGAAGCATTAGAGAGATTTAGTATTGCATAATTTTCTGTATTTTGGTGAGAGTCGCAGTATAGCTCAGTAGCTCATCTAGGTAGTTTTTGATGTCATCTTGAATTCCTTAGCTAGCAGAGAAAGAAGTCAGGGCATTTACTGGGGAAAAAAGTAGTTTTTTTTTCAAGGGGGAAAAGATGAGTGAATTAGTCTTCCTGGAAAGGAACTTTATCAAGAGAAGTTTCAGTATAAACAACTTTATCTTTGTTAGCATAGACCAGGTTAATTACTCCTTTTTTGCCAAATACCATGAGCTTTCTTTTTTAAGTAAACACATTTAACTATAGAATAAAGTGTTAATATCCAACATTGTAACCTTAATGCATGCAGGCTTCAAATTAAGCCATTAAATTTTGAACAAGTTCTTGTTTACCAAAATTTGAGATTCTCAATTTTATTAGAATTTATATAGGTGCCATTTATAATTAACCCTCCAGAGGCAAAAGACAATTACAGACACAGATAACTCTTGATTGTCATTTAAAATTCTGGCCATATGTACTAATTTTAAGAATTAGTTATTTTATTTGTAAACACACTGAGAAACTTTAATTGATTAAATTTTAGTTTTGAGTAACTCCTTTAAAACGTGTTAAATTTTTAGGAGTGACTCTTCGTCTTGAACTTAGGTTTTAGTTTAAGTTTGACAAATCCGTTTAACTGAGTTTTAATTTTTTTTTATATCAAGGCTTCCACTGAGATAGAAGCTAAAAATCTTTACATAGAATAAGTGTCCGATTTTAACCATTTCTTAAGACCAAGGACCCAAGACCACAACAATTTTAAAGACAAGCAGCTTTTTGTTGTTGTTGTTGTTTTTAAAGATTTATTTTTATTTATTTATGCATATATGAACTGGAGTATAGGCTAGAGGTGAGGGGAGGATTCACCAGAGACAGAATGGTAGCAGAACAGGCAGATCTACTGAAATATACTGCTGAAGGGAGCATCAGGCGAGACAGGAGAGTTCTGCTGTGCCATGTGGGTTAATCCCCTGGCCGGGGATCAAACTCATGCTGCAGTGGCTGACAAGAGCTTGATAGCTCTGAGACATTAACCCCTGTGCCATCAGGTAGGCCCAAGACAAACAGTTTTTACTAACTTTCTTACACAAGAAAACCTTTTTGAGTTTGTTCTCTAAGAAGTGATCCTTTGGCTTTATATTGTTTTTGTTCTACTTCATTGAGACCAAGCACATTTTTAAGACAAAAGACACTTTCCATGAGGACAGGAAAAGAGATAGATTAAGATCTTCATTTACAGTTTGTTCTTAGACTCAACAGAAATCTGATGTTGGAATTAAGCTCAAAGAAAGTTGCATTTCCACCTTATAGTTTTTACCAGATTAGTTAATTTTAATAAGAAACTTATTACAGGCCCAATAAGCAATTTAGAAGTTTTTACTCAATCAACAAGAATTCTATAGGAAAAGACAGGGAAATAGAATTTTTTACCCATAGAAAAAACCAGACTAGTATGTTACCATGGACAAAGGGAGAGTCCAGTTCCTCTATAGCAGCAAGGCAGCAGAGACATGCCAATGATTCCAGCACTGGAGCAAAGGTCTAGGCAGCTGCTTTCTGAGACCAGAAGCAGCCCCCTCCACTAGCCAGCCATAGTGGGTTGGTACTGTTTTGATAAGAACCTTTCAGATCCAAAGAATTAATGGAAGAACTAAAGAATTCTGGGAAAAGCAATGAAAGCAGAATAGATGAAATGGAAGAACGAATAAGTAATCTTGAAGACACAGAAATAAAAAGAACCAAAACAGAAAAGGAAAGAGAAGTACGAAGGAAAAAGAACGAAGAAAGACATCGGGAACTATCTGACTCCATGAGGAAAGGAAATATAAGAGTTATAGGAATACCAAAAGGAGAGGAGAGAGATGTAGGAACAGAGAAAATATTCAAAGAGATAATTGAAGAGAACTTCCCAAATGTGAAGAAGGAGCTGAAAATTGATATACAAGAAGCAAGAAGAACACCAAACTTCCACGACGAAAGGAAAAATACAGCAAGACACACAATAGAAAAGCTCCCAAGAATCCAGGACAAGGAAAAAATAATGAAGCTGGCAAGAGGGAAGAAACAGATAACATTCAAAGGAAAACCAATCAGGCTGACATCAGACTTCTCCGAAGAAACACTACGGGCAAGGAGAGAGTGGAGGGACATAGTCAACAGACTCCAAGAAAACAGATGCCAACCAAGAATACTCTATCCCGCAAAGCTCTCCTTCCTCTTTGAAGAAAGAATAAGGACCTTCCCAGACAAACAGAAACTCCGGAATTTCATTGCAACTAAACCCCCACTCCAAAAAATACTACAAGGAGTCCTAAAGCCAGAACCTCAGAGGGACGAATAACAATGAAAGAAGGCCAAAAAAAAAAAAAGTTATTAAAAGAATAAATAAATAAAATCAAAGGAAAGACAAACACAATGGCAAATACAGATGTTAACATATCAATATTAACTCTAAATGTAAATGGACTAAACTCTTCAATAAAAAGACACAGTTGCAGCCTGGATTAAGAAACAAAACCCAACCTTTTGCTGTCTCCAGGAAACACATTTAGCTACAAAAGATAAAAATAGGCTCAAAGTTAAAGGATGGAAAACAATCCTACAAGCAAATGGACCAAAAAAGAAAGCAGGAACAGCTATACTTAAATCAGATAAAACAGATATCAAACTCAAAAAGATAAAAAGAGACCCCAATGGTCACTACATTATGATCAAGGGGACAATACTTCAAGAAGAAATAACACTCGTTAACATATACTCACCAAACGAAGGAGCACCAAAATATATCAGACAACTGTTGTCCTCTCTGAAAACAGACATCAGAGAAAACACATACGTAGTGGGAGACTTCAACACACCACTATCAACAATGGATAGATCAACAAGACAAAAAATAAGTAAAGAAACCAAAGCTCTAAATAAGGACCTAGAGCAATTGGGCTTAACAGACATCTATAGAACACTAAACCCCAAAAAAACGGAGTACACATTTTTCTCAAGCGCACACGGATCATTCTCCAGGATCGATCACATACTGGGGCACAAGACAAACATCAACAGATACACCAAGATTGAAATCATATCAACCATCTTTTCTGACCATGAAGGCATCAAACTAGAAATAAACCATAAAAAGAAGGCAAGGAACTTTCCTACCTCATGGAGATTAAAAGCCACACTACTGGAAGACCATTGGACTAATGAGGAGATCAAAGAAGAAATTAAAAAATTTTTTGAATTGAATGACAAGGAGGACACCAATATCCTAAATGTATGGGATGCAGCAAAAGCAGTAATAAGAGGAAAATATATAGCAATAGAAGCTCACATCAAGAAACAAGAAAGAACGCAAAGAAACAACCTAATCTCGAAGCTCAAAGATCTAGAAAAAGAACAACAAAAAAACCCCAAAACCAGTAGAAGAAAAGAAATAATAAAAACCAAAGCAGAAATAAATGAAATTGAAACTAAAAAAACAATCCAAAAGATCAATGAAACCAAGAGCTGGTTCTTTGAAAAAATCAATAAAATAGACAAACCCCTAGCCAGGCTCACAAAGGAAAAAAGGGAGAAAGCACAAATAAACAGGATCATCAATGAAAGAGGAGAAATCACAACGGACACAGCAGAAATCAAAAGAATAATCAGTAACTACTATGAACAGTTATATGGAAACAAGTTCAACAATCTAGAGGAGATGGACAAATTCCTACAACTCTACAATCACCCAAAGCTAGATAAAGAAGAAATAGAACACCTAAACAGACCAATTACAATTAGCGAAATTGAAATGGTAATCAAAAACCTCCCCAAAAACAAAAGCCCAGGACCTGATGGATTTACAAATGAATTCTACCAAACATTCAGAGATGAATTAGTGCCTATCCTTCACAAACTCTTCCAAAAAATTGAGAAGGAAGGGACAATACCAAAAACGTTTTATGAAGCCAACATTACACTAATGCCAAAACCGAACAAGGACAACACAAAAAAGGAAAACTACAGGCCAATCTCCTTAATGAACACTGATGCAAAAATCCTCAATAAAATTTTAGCTATCAGAATCCAACAATGTATCCATAAGATAATTCACCACGACCAAGTAGGATTCATTCCAGGGACACAAGGATGGTTTAACATCCGAAAATCAATCAACGTTATCCAACACATCAACAAAAAGAAATATAAAAACCATATGATAATATCAATAGATGCTGAGAAAGCTTTCGACAAAGTGCAACACCCATTCATGATAAAAGCCCTTGAAATTCTTGGGATACAAGGAACATACCTCAACATCATAAAGGCCATCTATGACAAGCCAACAGCCAGTATCATTCTCAATGGTGAAAAGCTGAAAGCAATTCCATTAAGATCTGGAACAAGACAAGGATGTCCACTCTCACCACTGCTTTTCAATATAATACTGGAAGTCCTAGCCAGGGCAATAAGACAAGAGAAAGACATCCAAGGAATCCAAATAGGAAAAGAAGAAGTCAAACTATCACTATTTGCAGACGATATGATATTATACATAGAGAACCCCAAAAACTCCACAGAAAAGCTAATTCAACTCATCAATCAGTTCAGTAAAGTGGCAGGATACAAAATCAACACGCAAAAGTCAGTAGCCTTCCTATACACAAACAATAAATCTGAAGAAGAAGAAATCAAAAAAACCATCCCTTTTGTTATTGAAACAAAAAAAATCAAATATTTGGGAATAAATCTAACAAAAGAGGTAAAGGACCTATACAAAGAAAACTATAAAACACTGTTAAAAGAAATAGAAGAAGACACAAAGAAATGGAGAGACATCCCCTGCTCATGGATTGGAAGAATAAGCATTATTAAAATGGCCATCCTTCCAAAAGCAATACACAGATTCAATGCTATTCCAATCAAAATTTCAATGTCATTCTTCAAAGAAATAGAACAATTATTGATGAAATTCATATGGAATCACAAAACACCCCGAATAGCCAAAGCTCTCCTGAAAAAAAAAGAAGGGAATGGAGGCATCACACTCCCAGACTTCAAACTATACTACAAAGCCATAATCATCAAAACTGCATGGTATTGGAACAAGAACAGACATACAGACCAATGGAATCGAATAGAAAATCCAGAAATAAACCCACAGATTTATGGTCAACTAATCTTTGACAAAGGAGCAAAGAATATGCATTGGAGCAAAGAAAGTTTGTTCAATAAATGGTGCTGGGAAAACTGGGTCGCTACATGCAAAAGAATGAAGCTTGACCACTACCTCACACCATACACAAAAATCAACTCAAAATGGATTAAAGAACTAGACATAAGACCTGAAACCATAAAATATATAGAAGGAAATATAGGCAAAACACTACGTGATTTGCACATCAAAGACATCTTTACAGACACATCACCCAAAGCAGTGATAGTGAAGGCAAAGATAAACAGCTGGGACTACATCAAATTAAAGAGCTTTTGCACAGCAAAAGAGACAATAACAAAAACAAAGAGAAACCCCACCAACTGGGAGAACATTTTTGCACCCAACACTAATGATAAAGGACTGATCACAAAAATCTGCAAAGAGCTGATGAGACTCAACAACAACAAAGAAAATAATCCAGTCAAAAAATGGGCAGAAGAGCTAAAAAGAAACTTTTCTGAAGAGGAAATGCAAATGGCCAACAGGCATATGAAAAAATGTTCAACATCACTTGTAATCAGGGAAATGCAAATCAAAACTACCATGAGATACCATCTTACACCAGTGAGAATGGCACATATTAAAAAAACTAGCAACAACAAATGTTGGCGAGGGTGTGGAGAAAAAGGAACTCTCCTGCACTGTTGGTGGGAGTGCAAACTGGTCCAACCACTGTGGAAAGCTGTGTGGAGATTTCTGGACCTACTAAACATAGAGCTTCCATATGATCCAGCAATTCCACTCCTAGGTATTTACCCAAAGGACACAGAAACATCAATTCCAAAGAGCACCTGCACCCCTATGTTTATAGCAGCACTGTTTACAATAGCTAAGCTTTGGAAACAACCCAAATGCCCAAAAATAGATGAGTGTATCAAGAAGATGTGGTATATATCTACCATGGAATATTACTCAGCATTCAAAAAAGATAAACACATGCAATTTGCAGCAACATGGATGGCGCTGGAAGGGATCATGCTCAGCGAAATAAGCCAAAAAGAAAAATAAAAATACCGGATGGGCTCACTCATAGCAGGAATCTAGAAAACTTAAATAAGGGACCAGGAAAATGAATATAAGAAAGTGAAAATCAAAATCAACAAAAAACTATGAACCAGAGACACTTTTAGGGGGGCGGGGGCGGGAGGGGAGTGACTGGGGTCAGAATGGGGGGGCTGCAATTGTATGGGGAATATAACAATAAAATTTATATAAAAAAAAAGAACCTTTCAGATCCATGCAGTTATTTTTATACCCATTTTTTAATAACTTTAACAATGTTTTTTTGTGAATGAACTTTGACTGCCATTTTTAGAAATACCTTTTCTAAATTACTCAAAAACAGCAAATGGCAAACTCTTGTGTCAGGGACACTGGCCTTCTCCTCAAATAACTAAAAAAGCTTGAAGCATTTCTCCCTCTGATTGCTTTTCATGAAAACATCTTTCTATGCCTGGCTCAAAATCTGCTGGAGGCAGTGGTCCCATTTTTGGATCTCAGCTGCACCCATACAGTGGTGGCAGCACAGGAGAGGGAGGAGGAGGACAAGTTAGGGCAGGAACCGCCAGGTCATTTGTAAGTAATATCTTTATAGCCCCTTGAACGGGTCATAATGCTGATAGGCAGCAATTCCATGTGGAAAGGTGAGATACTTGTACTGGGCAGGCTGATGGCCTTAGCCATTGCCCTAATTTTCCCCAATTATTTAAATTTAAGGTTCCTTTCCTAGGATACCAGGGACATCACTTTCTGATGGTTATCAAAAGATGCTTGAACTACCAAGGAAACATTTAGCAAGAGAAAGAAATATTTGCCAATTGAGGCTTTTTGGCCTACTAAAAAGAAACATACAACATTTGGTTTTTTCAGGCTACTTCTTGTAAAGAAAAGACAAGGAGAGAGTAAGGAAGAAAAGAAAGTAATCACGACTGTCGTGTGAAAAAAAATGTCACAACATACTGTTCTGTCACAGACTCAAGGGTCTATGGGGCTGTGATGCAGCTGAGGCAGACGTCCTATCCCCTCACTGGATCGAGCAAGGAATGGCTTTTGATCCCTGGTCAGTCAATCCCTGGTCAGTCAATCCCTGGTCAGTGCAGGCCAACTGATCATTGATGAAGTCTCTTTTAGGGCACCACTCTGTTGCAGTAGGAAATACGATGAGAAAGCAGAAGTCCTTTATTGAAAGCATCCAGGCAAGGAAAATCTGATCACGCAACAATGGTATGAGGAACAAGGTCCAGAGGGTAGGATAGGAATGGAGGGAAAAGTTTCATAAGGAACAGAGAAAGAGACATAGGTCAAAAGACATTTGTGTCAGCAAAGTATTTGATGTTATCATAGGTAGAGTTATCCCAACAACACCATGGAGTTAGTCACATAATTAGAACAACCGCATCCTAGGCGTCCCAGGCGTCCCCAGGCCTTTCTCATGATACGGGTTATTGTCCATAGGTAGTCAAGGAATGCTCTACTGTGATATTCAGATAGCAAATAGGTCACAGTTGCTTATGAGTGGCCACCTCATAGGAACCCACAGAAGACTAAAACACTAGGCTAAGAAAACAGTAATTCTGAGCGTGTAGATAGTAGAAACTACTCAACATGAATTAAGGAGCACCAACCATTCACCAGCTCTCTCTCTAATCAAGGTCATATTCCAAGGAAAAAGCATCCACTTGTATAACTGAGCCTCATGACTGCTATTGGATAGAGGAGGGAAGGACAGTGTAAGAGAGATTATTCCCAGGGATAGAATGCATGATCCTACGAGCAGAAAGAGGAATGGATATATGCAGGCCAAAGACCAATGACCTCCACAACTTAAATTCTAGGCTTCTCTCATGCTAATGGTTCACTATCAACAACACCATTTTAGACACTAGAATAAACTAGAAACTAATGAAAAGAGTTGGGAATGGAGTAAATGATGAAGAGGTTCCAAATGGGAGCAAGGCATCTGAGTATACCTTTTTCTATAATTTTGACTATTGAAACATGTAAATGTCTTACAAGTTCAAAAGTAAAAGGGAAAAAAGCAAGACAAGGAAGTGAATGTTTCTTTTTAAACCAAAAACATATGCTGGTCTGTACCTTGCTCTTATCACTTCTGGAACCTGAAACTCACTCCATTATCAGTTCACAGGAATCTCCCTTTTTTTAAAATGTATAATTCAATCATTTTTATATTCACTGTATATTCATAAAGGTAGGTAACCATCACCGAAATCTAATTTTAGAACATTTTTGTCACCCTAAAAAGAAGCCCTGTATCCACTGTCAGCCACTCTTCATCATCCCCAACTTCCCACTTGCCTTCCTCTAGGCAACCAATAATTCACTCTCTATGGATTTGTCTATTTTGGACATTTTATATAAATGGAAATCATACAATGTGTGGAGGATGGGGGGTGTCCAAATTCTTCCACTTAGCATATGTTTTCAAGGTTCATCATCCTGTAGCATGGATCAGTACTTCATTCCTTTATGTTGCTGAATAAAATTCCAGTGTGTGGGTACACATTTTACTTTTCCACTCATCAGTTGATGGACATTTTGTTATTTCCACTTTTGAGCCACCATGATAATGCTGCTAAAAACCTTCATATACAATTTTTGTGTCCCATGTTCCTTTTTAAAGCTCAGTATTACTATACCATTTGATGTTTGTTCACCCATCCTCTCCTGATAAACATTGTTTCTGATCTTTTACTATTACAAACAATATTACAACAAATACTCCTGTGCTTATGCCTTCTTCCGTTTGAAGAAACATATCTTTAAGAACTATTCATACTGGGCCTCCCCGGTGGCGCAGCGGTTGAGCGCTGGGTTGCGAAGCTGCCCGCAGCCTCTGCAGCAGTTGGATCCCCGGCTGCTCCCCGGCCACTGGAGGAGGGTCCCACATGGCGCGCAGACATCTCCTGCCTCCCGCTGCTCCCCTCAGCAGTGTCCTTCGGTCCTTCTGCCTGCTCTGCTCCCCGCTCTGGCTCTGGTGAATTCTCTCACCCTCCCGCGCTTCTGACTGTACCCAGTGCTTGTATAATAAATAAATAAAATAAATCTTTAAAAAAAAAAAAAAGAACTATTCATACAAGTGGAAATACTAGGTTTATGTAAAGCATCATTTTTATTTATTTATTTATTTATTTATTTAATTTTTTAATCAAAGCATTATTTATTTTTTAATTTAAATTTTATTTTTATATTCCCCATACAATTACAACCCCCTTGTTTTGACACCAATCCCTCCTTTCCCCACCCCCCAACCCCCATAGAGTGTCTCTGGTTCATAGTTTTTTGTTGATTTTGATTTTCACTTTCTTATAGTTATTCATTTTCCTGGTCTCTTATTTAAGTTTTCTAGATTCCTGCTATGAGTGAGACCATCCGGTATTTTCCTTTTTCTTTCTGGCTTATTTCGCTGAGCATGATCCCTTCTAGCTCCATCCATGTTGCTGCAAACTGCATGTGTTTATCTTTTTTGAATGCTGAGTAATATTCCATGGTGTATATGTACCACATCTTCTTGATCCAGTCATCTATTTTTGGGCATTTGGGTTGTTTCCAAAGCTTAGCTATTGTAAATAGTGCTGCTATAAACATAGGGGTGCAGGTGCCCTTTGGAATTAGAATTAATGTTTCTGTCATTTGTTCATTTTTGTAAATATTTGATTTCTCCCCTCATGTGTAGTCTCTATAATTCTCCCCACTACCACATCACCTGTGAAGCATCACCAGTCACTTGTGCTCTGCCCTCTCCTGTTTTGACCTCTGTCCCTCCTCTTCCTCTGTTGTAAACCTCAGATCTATGGTTTGCCTGTAAGTTTTGTCTTTTTCCTAACCCTTTGTTCAGTTTCCCTATATTCCCCCTGTTTATCTTCTAACAATGTTTATATTGTACTTTGTTTGGGTTGATATAAATAAGTTTTCAATTTTTATATCTAGTCAAAATGTTTCTCTTTTTTTTAAACTCAATTTTGAGACATAGTTACAAAAGTTTTCCTCAGTTCCAGGTTATAAGGAAATTTACCCATATTTTTATCTTGAATTAATACGGCTTGTCTTCACATTAAATTTCTGACAATTTGGAGTTAATTTTGATATACCAAAAATAAGCCCAAGTTTATTTCTTTCCAAATGGATATATGGAGGTCCTATTCTATTTTTGTAATGCAACATCTTTTTCCTCAGTGACTTGAGATGCCACAAATCATATGTTAAAATTTCATGTTCAGGCCTATTTCTGGTCTTTCTGTTCTATTGTATGGTTCATTCATGCACCCATACCACATCGCTTAGTCATGAAGGCTTACTGGTATGCATTAGTGGCTAATATTATCAGTATATCTCCATTGCTCTCTTTGGGAGTTTTCCTGTCTTTTAATTTACATGTCTACATGGACTTTAAAATCAACTTGTCTAGCTCCCAAAAAACAAAAACCTTGTATTGATATTTTTATTGAAATTGACTTAAATATATGTAGTAATGTGAGAAGAATTGGGATATTTAAAATGTTGTCTAACTGTCCACTTGAGATGTTTTCCCATTTTTTCAAATCTACTTTTGTATTTTTCAAGGTTTTTTTCATTATAGGTTTTGTTCATATCTGAAATATTTTGTTGTTGCTTATACCAGTCACTGTCAATTGTGTACTTGAAAAACATTGACTTGTATGCTGATTTTACATCTTACTACTTCATTAGATTAATTCACTTATAGTATTCATTTGTTTTCCACCTAACCTGTTAGGCTATTCATAAATGCCTCTTCTTTTATAATTCTCACTCCCCTAATTGTTTTCTTTTGCCTGATTATTTTGCTTAAGATATTGTAATGGAGGTAGTGGGTATCCTCATCATGTTCGTTGGCTGATGGAAATGTATATAGTTTTCTCATTAAACAAGATGCTAGATTTTACTACTTTTTGTTTACTCAAATGGGTGTTGAATTTTGTCAGAGGACTTTTCATCATTCATGGAGTGCTCTCCTTAGATCATGCCTGTCCTTAGATCTACAATATGTGAACTGTATGAACAGATTTCCTAATATTGAACCATTTTTGTAACAATCATGTTATATCATCTAAAATTGTGCTTTAGATTGTTTGCTGATATTTTATCAATAGTTAGGACTTTTGCATCAATGTTCATTTGTGAGACTGGTTTGTACGTTTTATTTTTGTGTGTGCAATTTTTATCAGATTTAGGAATCAATGTTATATATGCTTCATTTAAAAGAACTGTAAATTTTCCTTCATTTTCCATATTTTGGAAGAGTTAATGTGACATTAGCGATTATCTGGTCTTTACAAGGTTTGGTAATTTCTGCATAAAGCCACTTGGGTCAGATGATCCTCTATAACAGTAATCCTGTTAGGGGGAAAAGGATGTCCTAAAGCTAATTCCATACAGGCTTTGTGGACTCCACCCCCACCCCAGGCCAAAGCCAAAGACACTGGGAACTCCAAATCCCATCACCACCAAAGAGAAGGTAACTGGGACCTAAGGGTGGGGTTAAGCAGCCAGGTTGATATAAAAGGCAGACACGTGGGCTTTGGAGGGGTCCCCCATTTTGGCTTTCCGCCAGCTCGCAGAGTCCGGCCAGTTCTGAGAGTGACTTTGGGTTTCCAGGTCGGCAGATCGGATAGGACGCATTAAAGACTTTATTTCCCTATTTTCTCCCTTAGTTGTACAGTTTCCTTATTTCCTTTTCCCTTGTAAATAAACCTTTTATTAACCTTTTGTGTGTGCCTGTAGTGGAGTATTAATAAGTCCCTTTTAAGCGCGCGGGTGAGGACCCACAGCCAGGAACCCGTTCAATATCGGGGCTGCTCTATAACAATCCTTCAGTAATTTTCTCATTCCCTTCTATGGAAATCTTTTTATACTTTCCATCTGTACTAGGATGAATTTCAATAAATTCTATTTTTCTTTTCTAGGAAATTACTCATCCATTGATCAAATTTATTCAGACCAAAATCAAAGGAATCTTAGCTTGTTTGAGTATCCTGTTTCAGTGGCTATTTCTCTCCTTAATTTTTTGGTATCTGCATGTTCTTTCTTGATTGGGTAAGTAAAAGTAGAATTATCCTTTTCTGAGGATCACCATATATTAACACAATTATTTATATCTAATAACTGTCTGGTTTTATCTTTATCAAAATTTTCTGAAAAGACATACTAAATATCAGAATTTGTGGAATTCCATTAAAGCATTGGTGAGGGAAACCTATAACTTTTAGTTACTTTATGTAAATAATAATTAAAATAAGTGAATTATACATTCAGTTATAAAAATCAAAAATTATAAAAAAAAATTTTTTTAAAGATTTATTTATACAAGAACCGGGGTACAGGCCAGAGGTGTGGGAGGGTGAGATGATTCACCAGACACAGAGCGGGGAACAGAACAGGCAGACTGATGAAATACACTGCTGAGGGGAGCAGCGGACAAGACAGGAGAGGTCTGCTGCACCATGTGGGATTCTCACCAGCCGGACAGGATCGAACCCGCGCTGCAGAGGCTGTGGACAGTTTCACATTGCGGTGCTCAACCGCCTGTGCCACCAGGGAGGCCCAAAAGATTATTTTAAAAAAGAAAGAATAGATGGCAATAAAGATAAAAATCCCAAATTCCTCAACCTTTTTCAAGTCAAATGCTGACAAAATATAAGTCAAATGTTACAGCATTCTCCCGGATTGGTTCTTAGATTTGGATTGCTAAGTAATGATGAGATCTCAGAACAATCTTTGGATTTCATTATTTCTGATCCTGATGCAGAGCAACAATCTCCTCAGGCAGCACACGCATTTTAAAAAGAGATAAGACAGAAGTGTAGCTTTTCCACATAGATCTTTAAAAATATTTTAATACTAGCAATCCATCAGGCAGCATGAAGGGCAGCATTTGTGCTCAAACCTGCTAGTAATACTAAACTGAACTATGATAAAAATGACCCAATAATGACAGACATTCAAATTAAAGCTAAAACTAAAATAAAATATACAAAGTCAAAGAGTTACATAATCTCAGCAATTAAGTGTAAGATTTTATGCTTGCCAATGTTTATAGAAAGTAATTAGTATAGAAAGTAATTTATTTTCCAAAATCTTATCAACAATTTCAATTATATTTGACAGACAGTAAGAGCAGACTAGGAAAAATGTTTAAAATAAATGAAGAAAACATATATTATTACATACAAAGACTTAACTCTGTAAACAAAATATAATTATGTATATTTTATACACCAAACTATTTACACTGGTAATAATTCCTTAAAGGCAAAAATCCCTGTCTTACTCATTCTTATAGTCCCATCTTAGAAGAGTGCCTGGCACAAAGTAGTTATTCAATAACTATTTGCTAAAAAAATGAAAATGGATAATCCATATCTTCAAGAAAAAGGTACACAAAGGTAAATATATGAAATATTTAATATGTTTGTATATGAAACATACAAAGGCCTAAACACAAAGTCAATACCTAACTAAACGTTTCTTATGTAATTCATTATTACAAATCTTGAGTCAAAAATACAACTCTAAAAATAGGTACTAAAAAATCACATATCTACATAAAACATTAAGACAAGTAAATTGTCTTAGGCTGCATCATCATCATCATCATCATCCACCGCAGTGTAAATGGCTTGATTTCTTCTCTTAATTTTCTTTCTTTGTTCAGGCTCATGTTCATCACTTAACCTCTTCATTGGCACCTGTGTTAGGTCCGTTCCACCTCCCAACTCCACAGTCTCACCAGGCTTCTCTCTGTCATCCAGGGAACCCAATGTATCATCAGAAGATACAACCATGGAACCTGGCAAGATCCTGACATCAGAAAAACTTGCAGAAAAGTCAGAGGCTTGACCAGAAGAAGGTTCTACAGACGGTGGATTTGTGTCACTATGTGCACTTATAATACTATCTTCATCTTCTTCCTCTTCATCTAACATTATTTCATCTGGATTAATAGAAGACAGGGCAGATGTGTCTGTGTTATATTCACTAGGGTCTTCCCCAGAGTCATTATTCTCCACATCATCCTGCTCTTCATATTCACCACACAAATGATTTTCTTCTTTGGCCTTCTGAAGCCTGACATTAATGTCTGTGATGCCAAGTTGCGCACAAAATTCAGTAGTCTGAGGGTTAATCCTATGAACCAATGGTATTTGTGTCTGTGGCTTGCTAGGGTCAAAACAGGCAGCTGTCATACTAAAGTTACATGGAACTTTGAGGTCATGATTCATTTTTTCCAGTACTTCATTCATAGATTCTTCCGTGGCACTATAATCCCACCTGAAAAAAGTAAAAAAAAAAAGAAGAAAGAAGAGAAAAAATGGCTTTTTATAGCTTACCAGCCTTAGACAACAAATGATGAAATACAGCTGTGGACTTCAGGTACAAGCATTAAAAATAAACCATATACCAACATTCCATTTAGTAAAATGGCAGTTTAGCAAAAACCATTCTGAAATGAAAATAATTTTCAGGAAGAGCTGTCCGTAATTCACACCCTAAAACGAGGATTAATCATTTTAATGTGTGAACCAAATCTCCACCATACTATATGGTTAGACATTTATTCACTTTATACACTGATTTGGGTTGGTAATCAACAGTACACTTTGTTGTGGCTCCTACTAGTCAAGTAAACTGAATTGTTCTTACATTCATTTATTCCCTTGATCACAAAAAAAAAGTGGAAGGGAAAAGGCAAGTCCTATATAAGGACAAACTTACCTTGTGTACAAGCCATTATTCTCAGGCATATTCCACAGGCGCCCAGTCACATTAATAAGATCATTAGTAGCCTTGAGAATAGTGAGCCATTCAATATCATACTCTAAGTAATCAGGAGCACTGGGATCATGTTCTATTTCTATTACCTGTAGGAAGAAACCAGTAATTTAAGAAATACATATCTATTTTTAATATCCTGAGAATTTCAATATAATACATTTTTATAGAAATTTAATTTAGGAGCCTAAAAACATTAATGTAAGTTAAATATCCCCAAAGAATTCTCAAATATACATAGATTACAAAAAAGCACAGATTATGAAAGGAAAATTAATAATTATTTTAATTATGGTTAGACTAAAACTGTACTGTAAAGGTTTTTCACTTTCTTTTTACCTGAAGAAAGTCTCTATGTGGTAAGCATTTGTCCAAGGCTAAAAATTTGGTTGCTTTTGCTGTCTGTCCTTTATCCTTGACCTAGATAAAATGAACCACAATTTAAGAAAGAATGTTCATGTTGGGGGGAGGGATAGGGAGTAAGGGGAACACAATGGACTATGGTAATGGACTATGGGTGTTTTGGTGGTAGGAGCACTATGATAACAGCACCATAGCAGGAGGGGGAATAAAAGGGAGTCCTATATTTCCAAAATACAAACTATGTAAACCAACATTGCCTCAACACAAAAAGAGTGAATGTTAAAATATCACAGGAAACTCATACACTGAATAGGATGGATATAATCTTTACTGCACATACCCTTAGGTTGTTTGTCAAAGGAACAACTGCAAATTTTCCAAAACAAGTTAGTTCTATACCCACTTATGCAATAATGGGCAAAGGACTTAAACACCTGAAGGCACTCTAGGCTTCAACTGCCTTACAAAAGTCAAAACAAAAACTAATGATGAGGGTCTCCCCTGGTGGCGCAGCAGTTGAGCGCTGGGCTGCGAAGCTGCCCGCAGCCTCTGCAGCGCTGGCTCGATCCCCAGTCGCTGGGCGAGGGTCCCACATGGTGCACAGACCTCTCCTGCTGCCCACTGCTCCCCTTAGCAGTATACTTGGTCAATCTGCCTGTTCTGTTCTCTGCTCTGGCTCTGATGAATTCTCTCATCCTCCCGTGCTTCTGACTGTACCCAGTGCTTGTATAATATATAAATAAATAAATCTTTAAAAAAAAAGTTTAAAAAAAAAAACCTAATGATGATAATATGCATTAAAGCATATAACCCACAATGCCTGATAGCAAAAGGATTAAAGATAACAGAAGAGTTTAAAAGTAAATTACCAAAACTAAAAGTATACAACTTCAAGAAGAAACCATAGGAGAAAATTTTCATAACCTTGTATCAGACAAAGATTTCTGGACACAACATCAAAAGTAGATGCACTCTAGCCAAAGAATGAAATACTATTTTCACAATAAAAATGAACGAAATACTAATACATGATACAAATAGAGACACAAAAACAGATTAGGGCTACCTGGAGCTGACGATGGGAATAAGAATTTGCCATAAACAGGTGCAAAGGATCTTTGGAGGATGGTGGAAATGTTCTAAAACAAGATTATGTGATATCCACACAACTCTGGAGATTTACTAAAAATTACTAAATTGTACATTTAAATGGGTACATTTTATGATATGTAAGTTATACTCCAATAAAGCTATTTTTTAAAAAATGAATTTGCAGGAAAAAAAAAACATGGGTTGGGGAGGTCACAAACATGAAGGTCATACATAGGGAACAGGAAAAAAGTATCTCATTGAAAATAATGAGGCACATGGGAAAAAGACAAGGATTTAGCCTTCTGAGAATCAGGTTTAAATTCAGTGCTGCTAAGGGACTAAGAAAGGTGGGAGGCACAGAGATCACAGGCAAACGCTGGCATCAGAGCAGTTCTGAGGAATAGTGGTCTCTGGCGTTGGTGAAGGCAGAGAGAGAGAACACTGGCAAAGTCAGAGGAGGTGGAGAAGCCAAGAAAAAAGGATCAAACATATCATTAATGCAGAGATACAGGCACATGAGGTTGACAACAGAAGAGGGAATGGAGAAAAGGTAGTAAATCAGATGCCCTAACAGAAATCCAAGAATACCATGAATCCTACAAGAAAGAGAAACACAGAGGTGGAAAGGTTATATAAGCAGATGACCTGACCTTTTAAAGAGGACCACCACTTTGGTACTAGCTCAAAGGAAACTGAAAGGAGTAACCTCACCTCATTCTCCCAGTGAAATGGGTGATCCCACAACAGAAAGGGCCTGTCAGAATGTTTTCTGAAAGAACCTTCCGCACTGTGTCTGAGGAACCTGATTAAAGTGTACCTCCACCACAGCAAAGTATTTGGACAACTAAGTTTGGGAACCACTGCACACCACATCCCATGCTTGGAAAAAGACTATGCTCGATGGCACATTAAAGAATTAAAGACTCAGAAACTTTGTAAAAAGCCTCTGAGGAGAAATCTCCAACTTTGCTAATTCAGTATTTTCTAAATGCTTTCTCTATGGAATGGAATAATTCATGGGAAAGTCACAGTTCAATCAAAATCAAGAGTGAATGGAAGAACTTCAAATTTCCATAAAAGTATATATTTATGCTCTACCCTCCATTAGACGCAATCATCCAGTGACACAAGAAAAACTCCATGAGTCACCCTAAATTACCACCTCCCTATCACCAAATCTTGATGATTCTGCTTCCAAAATCTCCACAAAACCAGCTTCATTCTGTATTCCTTCTTTGCCTTTGTTAACTTTTGCCTTTATTAGAACCTCAGCTTTAACTTCCACAGTCTCCTCTGCCTCGCATTTAACACTACTTCAATCCACATGCAAAACTGCTGCGAAAGAAATCTGATTTTATTACTCCCCAACTTTCCCCATCCTCTCTGGTTAAGACATAAATGCCAGGATATGGCTCAGAAGGAAGTTCTGATCTTGCTCCATTTTTGTCTCTCCCTAAGCTTCCGCCATAGGACTAACAGCAGCAGCTCAGACCTCCAGCTCTGCATACATTGGTCCCTCTAGAACACCCCCTATCTTCTCCTTCCTGGTACTATCAGTACTCAGCTCAGCCATCAATTCCTTTAGAAATTAAAGTCCTTCTCTCCATCTCTCTGTCCACAGTCCCAAGTCACCAGTTTGGCTTGGAATTCCCAGAGTATCCTAGCACTTTTTAAACTTTTTACAACCTTGTATTTTGTTTTTTGTAATTGCTTGCTTATCTCCTTCCCACCATTTGGATACTGAGCTACTGACAAGGGAAAAGTTATTTGTTTTGAACTTTACAACTGTGCCAACAGTGCCTACTCCATAGTCAAGGTGTTTGTTAAATAAAAGAATAAATATTTTGTTTTCTACCTGATGCTGCATAAAAGCTGCAAACTTGACATGAAGGTGTGCAGAAAACCAGTAAGTAGGTTTTAAGTACTCTAAAAGCTCTGAGGCAGCAGGACTTCCTAATGTATTATTTTCTACTTCTTGTCGGAAAAAAGATTTAGTCTTGAGAAGTTGCTTCTTATTTCCATAATGATATATGCTTCTTGGCCAATCATGAGATAAGAATATGTCCATAGGCTGCTTCAGCTTTAACAGAAAAAGAAAACTCTTAAAAACAGATTAACCAAAAGCTATCCCCCCTCCCTTTTCTCCACCACTAAACCACCAGTTACCCATTTAGATCTCTAGATTTCAGTGAAATTCATTCCAAAGATGCCATATTTAAGTAAGTCAAAGAAACACTAAACGACTCATCTAGGCAAAGAGTAAGTTTTCTGTCTCACAAATTATCTTATTTTCAGTGGCATGGCAAGCCAACAGAGGCTGATTAGACTGTCAATGATCTATGGTCTTGAGTATTGAGTTTCTAAAATATATGATAACCACGGTTCTTTTCCTTTGGCAAAGAAACTACTGTTTTAAGATCCAGAGACATCAGATTTCATGAGACTGCTCATGTAGTTGACACAATAAACCCAAAGATAGATTCCAATTTTTCCCTAATGGATTTACATACTATACACTGAAAAAAATCCCATTTTACCACATAAATTATATTAGAGGCATTTAAGGTACTTGGTGTCTTAATGGGGAACACACAAAAAATACCCCATACTTGACTCATCTCCAGCACTTCCAAGTAAACTGAAACAAATACTTGGAAAACTACATTAAAATAACTTTAAAAAATTGCTCAAGATAATACAAAATATTGACTAATACCTGAATAACAAGTGTGGGGAAATAAGTGCAATAAAAATTTGGATAAGGGACATGACTTTAAACTAGAATACTGGTTGGGAAGTGGTGTCTAAGCTGGGTCTTTATTGTTTTTTTAAAGATATATTTATTTACGCATACAAGAACTGGGGTACAGGACAGAGGTGTGGGGGATGAGAATATTCACCAGAGACAGAGTGGGGAAGAGAACAGGAAGACTGACTATAATAAACTGCTGAGGGGAACAGCAGGCAAGACAGGAGAGGTCTGCTGCACCACGTGGTAGTTCCCTGGCTGGAGATTAAGACACAATCTATGAAGCTATTCGCAGCCACTGCAGCTGGGTCTTTAAAGACTGGTAGAATTTAGATAGGGAAAGGGAAAAAAGCATTGAAGGTAGAGAACTGTCATGAATAGAGCATAAAAGAAATGCCCACAAGCAATCTTATGCTACTGTAGGGGGGTATGGTAGGTTGTATGGGATGGTGGGAAGGACTGAGATCAGTCAGGCAGGCTCTAACACTTAACAACTCGGAAAAGTCCTATGCAGGTTACTTACCTGAGTCGTGTGCCCTTAACATGTCATCCTTAATATGACAGTCATGCCCACCTCACTACATTTGAGTGGAAATGAAATATCAAGTGTGAAAGGTATTTAGCCCAAATATCAGGCATTTAGTCAGATCTCAAACAACAGACTAGTTTCACCTAATGTCCAATTAGGCCAGTATCTTGATTCCATCTTCACAATGTCATATCTGCTATCAACTTCACTATTATTTATTTTCAATTTAAAACCATTATTTAAGGGCCCCCTGGTGGCGCAAGGGGTTAAGATGCAACCTATGAAGCTATCCACAGCCTCTGCAGCACAAGTTCGATCCCCAGCCAGGGAGCTACCCACATGGTGCAGCAGACCTCTCCTGACTTGCCCGCTGCTTCCCTCAGCAGTGTATTTCAGTCAATCTGCATGTTCTGTTCCCCACTCTGTCTCTGGTGAATCCCCTCACCCCCCTGCACCTCTGGCCTGTACCCTAGTTCTTGTATGCACAAATAAATAAATCTTTTTAAAAAATAAATAAAACCATTATTTAAAATAAAATATTTTAATATTTTCTTTAAAAATCATCTATTTCAATCAATATCTACTCTTTAGACTCCCCCTAAATAATAATGTTGAAAATCAAGGATTAAATATTTTATTTCATTATTACTCACTAAATAAGTTCATAACTATCAAAATGAAACAAAATGTTCAGCTATCATTCTCCCAAAAGCAACTAGAGATATAAATGTTAGAAACTCCAACTTAACTTAAGCTCCTCTTGGAAGTAGTATACCAAAATGATCAAAATACATTTTGGTAAAGAATTACTTAAAAATCATTTCAAGTCCACTATAATGTACTTTTAACATACCTGTTTTAATTTGTAGACTTCAATATTTCTTACATGATATATACTCCTTATTGTAGCTGGATTATAAGGGGGATACTCAAAATGACCTTAAATTGAAGAGGAAAAATAAATTATGTCTAAGTCCTTTAAATATTGCAAATGAGAATACATACACACACTTTCCCAAAATTAGTTATTTATCAACACCTTTGCTTCTTAAACTGTTTATTTTTTTAAAGTGCTCTAAAAATGTTATTTTCTAGTAGTAAGTGATCACAAAATTTAATTAATTGGGAAGTTTATGATCTGTTAATTAAAATATACTTAATTTTGGAAACTATTGTCCATGTACACTATTTACAATTAAAAACATATCATTAGAAAGGTAGAGAATAAAAAGTGTCCCTCCTAGAGAGTGGATCAATTGATGTACTGGAGGAGACATTCATTATGAACAGACATAAAACTTTTCGGGGGTAATAGGAATGTTCTAAATCTGGATAGTGGTAAATAACTCCTATAAAATCACTGAATACTCACAATGGTACATAAATTTCACCTCAATAAAGCTGCCCAAAAAAAAGGGGCATGAATTCTCCTTTCCTGCCCCCTTGCCATCAGTAACTCTATTTAGAGGCAATGAATGTTAATCAGGTTTTATTATTTTTATCCCAAGGATATCACCATCTATGCGTATAATACACATACTTCTTTACCCCCCCCCTTTTCTTCACATGCATGGCAGTACATTTTATATGTATTTTGTGCCTTGTTTTATTCACTTAACATATTTTGGAGTTCTTTCCACATTAGTTATACATAATTGCCTCACTTCTCTTTCTTTCTTTTCCTTTTATTTTCTTTCATGGTGGCAATACAAGTTAACAAATATTGAATACCAAAGAACTCACATTATTTATTAGATTACTGACCCATTGAACCAGCTCATTGTTGGGGATGACAAATTGAAGTAAATCCTGCATCTTGGGAAATGAAGCCATAGCCAGCTGATATATAGCCAACTGTAAGAATCACAGGCCCTATATAGGAGGGCATCAGCTACCCCACCCTTTAGATACACTGAAATTCCATAGTCCTCAAACAGTTTTTGTCTCTCTGGAATTTCATTTTCAAATTCACTGCATGATACAGTACTTTTGGTTCTCTGGGTAACCTGACAAAGACCTAGCATATTCCACAGCAACTTGGCTCAGTTACTTCCCACCAAATGCAACCATTTCTTCTTTTTCTAAATGGCTTCATCAGCATTATATTGTATAGTTATATCATATTTAACTAGTTCCTACCTTTTGCTATTATAGACAAGGTTGAAACAAATAAATTTGTATCACTTTTTATTTGTGGACTACATCTGTAGATAAATTTCTGGAAGTGAACTCCTAAATTAGAGTACTTTTATAATTTCCAATTTCCTTTTGTCCACAAAAAAGTGGTTCCAATTTGCACTCATATCTGCCATAAAGTAGACAACCTATTGCTATATACCCATGTCAACAGTTTAGAATCATGAGAAACAGGGCAGCAGGAAACAGACTTGTGATTTAATAGTTACATTGAGGATAGAAGTTTTAGCTACTATGAAATTTTGTAATCAGTATGAACCCAAGCTATTTCTTTCAGCTATAGTAGAATGCATATAAAATGGAATATGCACGTATAATGAAACGCTATTCACAAACTAGAACGAATCGTTACACATAGTAACATATATTTCAAAAATATTAACTAAAGTAGTAAGGTGCAGAAAAATACAGGCAAAATGACACATTTATGTTAAGTTTAAAACATGCTATGTAACACATCATTTAAAATTCTTACATATGTGGAATAATGTAAAATAACCAAGGAAAAAACACCAAAAGGCTGGGATAAAAGGAGAACAAAGAGAGTCAGGATAGATAAACAGTGAACTTCAATTGAGTCTGTACTGTCCTATTTCTTAATATCACACTAAAAATGTCCAAATACCAAAACTTGATAAAACTAGATAGTGGATACACAGATAATATGATCTAATGTTCTCTGTATTTTAATACATACAAGTTATTTTATAATAAAAAATTAAAAATAAGATAGTACATAGAAAAAAACAATGAAAAAGTTAAATAATATTCTTAAATTTTTCTGGGGCATGCAATTTCTAAAATTTATAAACAATTCTCAGGTCAATTTTTAATCAATAAACAATACCTTTTCGATAATCATGAGATTTAAAGATACCAGAGATTCCACCAATCCTTACGCCTCGGTATTTTACTACACCAGCCAAACCTGGAAAATTACAGTTAAATATAATTACTACAGGGAAAAGCAATCTCTGTACTAACAGAATGAACAGTTGAAATGACTGGAATTCATGTAGCCCTAAAATTATTGGAAAATTAAGTATGAGGTTAGTCTTTTATGTATTAACAAGTCAAAAATATATAAGACCAGGGAGGGAAATCCTAGAAACAGATCACTCTAGAGATCAAACAGGAAGGAACAAATGAGACAGGGTGCATTAAGAGGGAAAAGACATAAATACAGTACCTAATGGAACAAGGTATGGAGGTAGGGAAGAGAAGAAAACATCCTATGATGGATTTATATGTTAATAGTCAACAGGTACAAGATAGGCTTTTTTTTTTTGATAGATAAGTTAGTGTTTTATTTGTTTCCCTTTTTTTATTTTTTTATTTTAACATTTATCATTTTTTTAATTTTTTTAAAAGATTTATTTATTTATTTGTTTTTTTTGTTTTGTTTTGTTTATTGTTTATTTATACAAGCACTGGGTACAGTCAGAAGCGCGGGAGGGTGAGAGAATTCACCAGAGCCAGAGCGGGGAGCAGAGCAGGCAGAAGGACCGAAGTACACTGCTGAGGGGAGAAGCGGGCGGCAGGAGAGGTCCGCACGCCATGTGGGACCCTCCTCTGGTGGCGGGGAGCAGGTGGGGATTGAACTGGCGCCGCAGAGGCTGCGGGCAGTTTTGTAACCCAGCGTTCAACCGCTGCGCCACCGGGGAGGCCCCATCATTTTTTAAATTTTAACAGGTACAAGATAGTTTTTATATTTCATTTCTGACTGATAATCTTCAGATAATTTCACCTTTTCACAATATTGCAGGATGATCAATCAGTAATGAAGTAGGGAAATTGAATTTCTAAAATTATTATTTTATCATTGGAAAAATCTATTAATAGCCCTGGAAAAAATATATACATTTAAATCAACGAGAGGACTATATAATTTACTAGGACTAAAACTGAAGAAGAATCCTAATCGGGTCTGTAAACCTAAACAGTGATTATGGGAAAAGCAGAAGGTAAAAGGAGACTTTAAACACAAGGAATTCCAATATGCTAAATTCAGAATGCAGGAGATTGACCTTAAAAGTTTCCCATTTTCTTTAACAAAACAAATGGAATAGGAGGTAGGGGGTAAGAGAGGGGAAAAAAGAGACCCTTATTGTCTAACAGACTTCAGAGTGATGGCAATCAAATGAAATGTGTGGACCTTGTTTGGATCTGATTTGAACAAACCATTAGCAAAACAGTTATCTTTGGGATAGAGAAATCTAAACAAAAACTAGGCAATAGGTAATAAAGAATTATTGTTACTTTAGGTATAATGATGGTACTATAGTTGAGAAATTCTGAAGTCTATATCACTTAAAAATAGGTACTGAAGGGCCTCCCCAGTGGCGCAGGGGTTGAGTGCTGGGTTGTGAAGCTACCCGTAGCCTCTGCAGCGCCAGTTTGATCCCCGGCTGCTCCCTGGCCACTGGAGGAGGGTCCCACATGGCGCGCAGACCTCTCCTTCCGCCCACTGCTACCCTTAGCAGTGTACTTTGGTCCTTCTGCCTGCTCTGCTCTCTGCTCTGGTGAATTCTCTCACCATCCCCCACTTCTGACTGTACCCAGTGCTTATATAAATAAATAAAAATTAAAAAAAAAAAAACAACCCTGCTTTAAAAAAAAAAATAGTATTTACAGGTAAAATAATATGGGTGAGATTTATTTTAAAATACTCCAGTCATCTTTTCTCACAAAAAAAAAGTTTACAAGACAATATGTTGAGATAAGAATGACAGAATAATAGCTGTTAAAACTTGAAAATAGGTACAGAGATTCAGTATACTATTCTCTACTTTTGTGTATGTCTAACAATTTCCATTATAAACAGTTTAAGTTTTTTTAATTGAATAAAAAGAGTAAAAACAAAGGATTGCAAATTGTGTGTAATGTTTTTGCAGTTATATTAACTATTGCTTAAAACACTCGATGAAATTGGACAAGTGTATTTGCAGTTATATTAACTATTGCTTAAAACACTCGATGAAATTGGACAAATGTATTTGCAGTTATATTAACTATTGCTTAAAACACTCGAAGTATGGATATTTTCATGAATAACTACTTAAATATTTTAGTTACATTTTCATGATTACCTATTTAAATTAAGAGACATTTCCAAAATACCACACATCTCAAGATGCTGCCCAAATGGTATACAAATCCTGACAGACTCTTCCATCCCATGAAACCCAGAAAATACCAGCAAACACGCACCTAAATAATAAATGTTTGGCGCCACCCAGCCACCATAGGGTAACTCTTGCAAATGGTTTGAGGCTTCATGGTTTCCCCCTATGAAGATTGTGAGAACTGGGGCATTTTTCTCTCCAGAGTAATACCTAAAATGTAAAAGTAATGTTGTCAATTGGGATAGGAGAAATTAGGTGTAGAGAAAAGTAATTAGGCGTGACGACACAATGAGGCACAGCAGAAAAGGAAACTGAGGTCCAAATGAAAAATCTAAGCTTCTGACATAAAGTTTAAAATGGCCTTTTAAATGAATTGACCGGTATCCACCCTAGCCCTTAAGAAGGAAGAGATGCCTCCTTGGATTTCAATCCAGTGTACGTTTACTGAGGTCAAGACTTTAACGAGTTCGCTTACTATAAACTCAGCTTCTAGAACAAGGACTAGCACGTAGCAGGCGTCCAACAACAACCACCCAAAGAATCCAGGATCTTTAAGTGAACTAATCCCAGGGTCCTACTAAATATAAGTAGATTAACCTGTCAGTTTCTAAATCCAGGTTTTTCCCTCAGGCTACGACCCTTCCGAAACTTAAAAATGAATGGAAAGAAGAAAAATGACACTGACTAAGCGCGGGCTGCTGGAGACAGCGTGAACAAAGACAGGAACTGGGAGAGAATTCGGGGATTCGAACTCAGCACAGGTCCTCTCCCCACAGCTAACTAGTCACCGGTGGCACGGCACGGTCTGAGGCCCGGCCGCGCCCCTCACCTGTAGAAGGTCTGCATGTGGCGGTACTTGGGCGGCACAGCCATGCAGCGCAAGTCGGCCTCGTTGCGCACCGCCTGGAAGTCACCGCAGCACAGCAGAAGGTCTATGGGTCCTGGGCCGCGCCGCTCCGCCAGGGCCAGCGTCTCGTAGATCTTGTCGAGCTCGCCGTGGCAGCAGCCAGCCACGGCCACCCTCATCCCGCCGGCCCGGGGCAGCGAGTGCTGCCGCAAGCCACTGGACGGCAGTCGGCTCAGGGCGCGGAGACTGAGCGCTCAGCTCCCGCCAACATTACCAGAGCCGCGGCCTCCCCGGGAGGGCTGCAGCGGAACTCACTTCCGGTTCTCAAATCTCGCGAGAAAGGGACTGGGCACGGCAAGCCTGACCTTAGGGTCCCGGGAGCTTCCAAATAAACTCCGGGACTTCTGTCTCTCCTCTTGAGTCCAAGAAGTCTGACAGATGACAAAAATCGGAACTAGAAAAGTAGATAAGATCCCAGAAATAGGAGCTTAGTTGACAAAATTAGACCAAGTAAAACCAGTGAGCAGTCTAATTGCCCTAGGACAGACCTCTCATGGCAGAGATGATTGCCTGAATGTCAATTAGTTGAAAAGATTTTTCCCAGGTTTTAGCGTCAAAGAAAAGATTTTTTTTTTAATTTGCAAGACTCTCCAACTGAGTTTTAAAATAACCTATCCCTAGCCCCAGGAAAATTTCCAAAATTATCAGTGAAACTCTGAAGTGGGGCCTTGGACTCTTCGTTTTCCTTCCTAATAGTTGTTTGCCTAATGTTTATAAGCTGTTAACACTCACTAGACTGTTAGGGGGAAATGATGTCCTGAGTTAATCCCATACAGGCTTTGTGGACCCCACCCCCACTCCAGACCAAAGCCATCAAGACATTGGGAAAGACAAATCCCATCACCACCAAGGGAGGGTGGCTGGGACCTGAGGGTGGAGTTGGGTAGCCAGGTTGGATATAAAAACCAAACACGTGGGCCTTGCGCTCTCTCTGGCTCGCAATCGCTCGCCTCCTGGCTTCATAGCTCCTGGCTGGCAGCCAACTCTGAGAGCGCCATTTCGGGATTCCTGATTGGGGGATCGGGTAGGACTCATTTAAAACTTTGTCTCCCACTTTTCTCCCAGAGCTGTACATTTCCCCATTTCCCCTTCCCTTGTGAGACAGGGCAAGCTAGGGTTATTAGGCAGTTTTAGGGATAGTGCAGGAGGGGACCTCTGAAAAATTTAGGGAGACTTCAGAGATAAGGACAAGCAAGGGAAAGTAACCCATTCCATTAGGAAAAACAAACATGCCAGGACCAAGGACAACATTGTTAATGCTGGTCCTGGTTTCCTTCAGGTGGTAAAGGGAGGCGGAGATTGGAGAAATGGAGAGTGGTTTAATTTATGGTCACATTAGAAGGGCAGCTGTTTAACTTCAATGCAGGGATGCCCATCCAGAGGACTGGGCCATAAATTTAAAGATGCAGCAAATGGGGAAAGAGAAAGCTGTTAGATAAGGAATGTGAAGATCCCCACTCAGTAGCAAATTAAGTGAGACAGCCGAGAACTGACCAATCACAAAGACACTGGGGCAGCTTTAGAATAATGAGGGAAAAAAGGTATATATGCCCTACGACACGACTCTACTTTGGCTTCCTTGCCCCTCCCAGGCCTGGTTCCCTGGCCTGGGAGTCCCACTTTATTTCTGCTCTTTTTCTCCTCAATAAACTTTTTAATCTTCTAAACAAACTGCCTCTTCTCGCTTGCTTGCCTGAGCGTCTGCGGAGTTCCTGCTGCGGCTTCGTGAGACACCAACCTGTGGGGGGTCTAGCAGCTGGGGCTCAGCGCTGCCCTGCAGCCTGGAATCCATTCCTGGCTGGGAGACTAGGCCTGACAATTCCGGTATCATTTGTAAATAAACCTTTTATTAACCTTTCACGTGTGCCTGCAGTAGAGCATTGGTAAGTCCTTTTAAGCGCGTGGGTAAGGACTCACAGTCAGGCACCCCGTTTTGTATCGGGGTTGCTCTACAACAAGACCACAAACTAAATAAAAACAGATGAATATTTTTTTAAAACATTTATTTATTTATTTATACAGCACTGGGTACAGTCAGAAGCGTGGGAGGGTGAGAGAATTCACCAGAGCCAGAGAAGGGAGCAGAACAGGCAGAAGGACGGAAGTACACTGCTGAGGGGAGCAGCGGGTGGCAGGGGAGATCTGCATGCCAGGTGGGACCCTCCTCCAGTGGTCATGTTAGGGGGAAGTGATGTCCTGAGTTAATCCCATACAGGCTTTGTGGACTCCACCCCCACTCCAGACTAAAGCCATCAAGACTCTGGGAAAGACAAATCCCATCACCACCAAGGGAGGGTGGCTGGGACCTGAGGGTGGAGTTGGGCAGCCAGGTTGGATATAAAAACCAAACACGTGGGCCTTGCTCTCTCGCTCTCTGGCTCGTGATCGCTCGCCTCCTGGCTTCACCGCTCCTGGCTGGCGGCCAACTCTGAGAGCGCCATTTTGGGATTCCTAATCGGCGGATCGGGTAGGACTCATTTAAAACTTTGTCTCCCACTTTTCTCCCAGAGCTGTACATTTCCTCATTTCCCCTTCCCTTGTAAATAAACCTTTTATGAACCTTTCACGTGTGCCTGCAGTAGAGCATTGATAAGTCCTTTTAAGCGCGCGGGTGAGGACCCACAGTCAGGCACCCCGTTTTGTATCGGGGTTGCTCTACAACAGTCAGAGAGCAACCAGGGATCGAACCGGCGCTGCAGAGGCTGCAGGCAGCTTCACAACCCAGCGCTCAACCGCTGCGCCACTGGGGAGGCCCAAAAACAGATGAATATCTTTAAGTTCAGGAGGGAAAGAGTCAAATTGATAATTGCCGAATGATTGACCAAAACAGAAATGAGCAAATAACACACCTCTAGTAAATGTAATAAAGAAAGTTAATCTTATCAAGATATCAAAATAATAAGCCCACCTCTACTCATTTGGAAAAAAAAACAAACAACATTCTAAGAACAGACACCAATCAACTCAAATGATGCAGGACATGTAACTAGAGCGATGAAAATACAGAGACATTAGAAAAGTTGTAAAGCTATAAATCCACTAAAAGACATGATGCCCAAAGTGATTTGTGGGTAATTTTTTTCAAATTCACTAAATGTGTATGTGTGTGTGAATTTTCATGACATTTATATTTATCAGAATAACAGAAAAATAATATTTTCAATTTTTTAGCATTGCACTTTCCTTCCGTATTGGATTTTTGAAATCTACAAGAACAACACATACTTTCTACAACATTGTTAAATTTAACTTTTTCCACCTTATTTTTAATACGCATGAATTGGGGTTTTTTGGGGGATTGTTTTTCCTCCATGTAAAATATTTTAATTAAAATATAATTAGGAGTAAGATGAACAAATAAAAGTTTGCTGATTTTTTACATACATAATCCACCATATAGCCACCATCCATATCAAGATATAAAATATTTTCAGCATTCAGGAAAACTGTCATATTGTTAGGGAGAAATGATGTCCTGAGCTAATCCCATACAGGCTTTGTGGACTCCACCCCCACTCCAGACCAAAGCCATCAGGACACTGGGAAAGACAAATCCCATCACCACCAAAGGGAGGGTGGCTGGGACCTGAGGGTGGAGTTAAGCAGCCAGGTTGGGTATAAAAACCAACACGTGGGCTTGGGCGGGCTCGCTTTTGCTCGCCTCCTGGCTACACAGCTCCTGGCTGGTGGCCAGCTCTCAGAGCGCCATTTTGGGATTCCTGATGGGCGGATCGGGTAGGACTCATTTAAAACTTTGTCTCCCACTTTTCTCCCTGAGCTGTACATCTCCTCATTTCCCCTTCCCTTGTAAATAAACCTTTTATTAACCTTTCGCATGTGCCTGCAGTAGAGCATTGATAAGTCCATTTAAGCGCGCGGGTGAGGACCCACAGTCAGGCACCCCATTTTATATTGGGGTTGCTCTACAACAATATCCTGGTCAAGTCTCTTGCCCCCCCCCACACACATAAAGTACTATCTGACCTGTCAGAAATAAGTCAGCCTTACTTATTTTTAAGCATCATATAAATGTCAATATGTATTGTGTACTCTTTTGTGTCTGGCTTATTGTTTGTGAAATTCATCTATTAAAAGATAATCTATGACATTAAAATTTTTTAAAGTTTATTTGAGGAAAAAGTCAAGTCAGGCAGCATCCAATCTAGCAGATAGAAAGGAACTCTAAGGAGCTACACAAAATGAAAGATATTTTATGACCAAAGGAAGCAGGAACAAGGACATAGCACCAGGCCAAAAAAAAAAAAAAAAAGAAAAGAAAAAGAAAGAAAGAAAGAAAGATTGGTGATTTAGAAGTTAGTTTCTTTTAGGGAATGGCAAAAAGATGACCAAACTAGTGTTAACCTGGCAATTTTTAATTGATTGGTTTAAATTCCATCTCTAGGACTATCAACACTGCAAGTAAGTCTCAGTTTGGTTTCATGGGGCTTAGAAATTAAGTCCCCATTTGGGGCCAGTTATCTTGTTTTTTAATACATCCATGAATCTATTCTGTAGAAATATATAGCCATAGTATGTTGTTTCTTATTGCTATGTGGTATTCCATGTATTTTGCTCTTGAAGGACATTTGGATTTGTTTCTAATGAATAAAGTAGGCATGTATCAGTACAATCTTGTAAAATCTTTTGGTGAACATAGCACTCATTTTCTTTGGATATTGCCTAGGAGTGGAATCTCTTGAAAATAGAGAGGATACATGTTTAACTGCAATAGCATCAATTTCCACAGTAACTACTAATTCAGTTTTCTAATTAATATAGTAGCACTCCAATTACTTTCCTATGTTCAACAGCACTTGGCATTATCTGTCTGTTAAATTTTACTTATTCTGTTAGGTACACCATGATATCTCCCTGTGATCCATGTAGATTTTAGAGCAAAAATGTAATACATCTGTCAACTTGAATTTTTTAACTTTGTGACCAATAAGAAGCAATAATTTAATGTCATAACATTCAAAAGCTATTAGTCAAGAAAATAAATAGAAGATTTTGAAGAACATTAAAGTTCAGTGTGTTTCAGGTCCTAACTCTATTCCCAACCCACAGTCCATTTCCAAGGGCCATCTTGGTAAATCAACAAATTTGAGAATTCTCATTGACTTTTCTCAAATGCAAAGGCAATCAACCATACAGAAAACCTTACCCCTTTCCCATTATGAATGAAAAGAAAAGGAAAGGTTGATGAGAGGAAATGGATTGAATGAATAATGATACTCTCTGAGAAATGTGAATGACCACTGAACATGCAGGCATTCTCAAAGTGTGTCTGTGGCCTGTGGGGAAAACAAGCAGGCCATAGAACTGGTGGGAAAGAAATTTCCATCCAACACTGAGCAAAATAAAAATGAATCCATATGAATTATGGGTACATGCTAAAAAGAATATAATCTGAGGTGAGGATGCATGGAAATGTTGTTTAAAACTAAGTCTTGGTTTTTCAATATCATTCTCCTCTTAAAATAATCAAGTATACTTGTTGAAATGGTTGCTCCAGGGCAGAGAATGTACAAATGAAGATGGATTGTCTTGGAAAGCAAGGAAGTGCCCAAAAAATCTGCAAATAATGAAAGAATGCTGATTAAAGATTTTTCTATTGGCCAAATCTGAAACAAATTCAGCATCAAAATCCATAGTTATAGCTACAGACTATCTAGTTCATTGAATAAAATAGGAATCTATTGTCCCATACTAATGTAAATAAATAACAGGGACAAGAGAGAGCCCTTATTTACATAAGAATGCTGACTGATAAATATAGAAGGAAGTTTAGAATTAGAAATCCCCATTTCACTACCATCACCAACACTACCACTGTCATCGCAATTGTATCAAGCAAGAATATTCAATAAATGCTAACAAAGGTTAAAACTTTGAAGAGGAAAAGGATACTTATTTACAGGGTATCAGTTATATAGTTTCAAAGTTTCATCCCAAAAGATACTTATAATAACAAAGAGAAAAATAGGAAATTTATTCTAGAGAAACCTGGTAGACACCAGTTTAATGGTGATCAAAGTTAACCTTATTAGGAATGGACATATGCACATTAGGTGCCTTCTGATATGACATACTTCTGTAGCATTCCTGTCAAAAATTCATAACCTAAATTCCTGCTATGAGTGAGACCATCCGGTATTTTTCTTACTGGCTTATTTCTCTGAGCATGATCCCTTCCAGCTCTATCCATGTTGCTGCAAATTGCATGAGTTTATCTTTTTGATTGCTGAGTAATATTCCATTGTGTATACATACCACATCTTCTTGATCCAGTCATCTATTTTTGGGCATTTGGGTTGTTTCCATAGCTTAGCTATTATAAATAGTGCTGCTATAAACATAGGGGACCAGGAAAAAGACTAACTATAATAAAGAAAAAATCAAAATCAACAAGCAACTATAAACCAAAGACACACTATGGGGGGGGGCGGGGAAAGGAAGGATTAGGGTCAAAATAAGGGGGGTGCAATTGTATGGGGAATATAACCAAAATGAAAATGCATACATTGTGCAAAAATGAAAAATGATGTAAGAATTACATAAAATAAAATATTTTTTAAAAATGCATAACCTGAAATCTTGAAAAATAAAACATCAGACAAATTAAAATTGAGAGATTTTGAAAAATAACTGATGGTGAAATATAAGGACAGATTGGAAAAGATTAACAATTAAAAGCTATTGCTGATTCATGATGTTTGAATGTAATGTGGTGCTATAAAAAACATCTTTAGGGAAAGTGACAAAATCTGGATAGGGTCTGTAGATATTATTGTATCAGTGTTAATTTCCTAATTTTATTAATTTTACTCTGGTTATGTAAGGGAATTCTTTGTTTTTAGGACACATGCTGAAATAGGAATGAAGGAGTATCTAACCTCCAATTTTATATATACACATACCTTTATATACATAAACAAATATCTTGGAAAGCAAGGAATGTACATTATAATATACACTGTACATTATAAACATGCACACACACATTAATTTAGTTCTCTGCCCATCCATGTATTGCAGGGAATAAAAGCTAAGAGACTATATTTCTTAGACTCCCTTGCTGGCTGAGATCTAAATTAAGTATTGCAAATTCAAACATTTGGTGAGATTGAAAGACAGAAGAAAGATAACAGCCATTCATTTTCTTTTCTGGCTCTGGCAATGGTGGTAGCAGCTTTTTGAGTGGTGGTGAACCTCTTATTGTTCCTGATCTCAAGTAAAAAAAATTCCCTCTCTGTTTGCATCTTTAGACTTTCCAAAACCTTTGTAATCTTTTTTGCTCAAAATACCTAGATGGGTTCTGATTTTCTGTGTTTTACCAGAGAAGATTTTGTTCAAATAAAAGGCAACAATGTCTTCAACCAATAGAGTCCCAGGGAGACAACACCCAAGGACACTTTTTGAAAAAAAATGTTTTACAATGAAATCCAGTCAAATAAGAAGTGAATATAGGACAAAGGAAGAAAGACCTGCCTATTAATTGATGCATGATTAAAAATAGAACAGAGTAAGGGGAGGGGAAATATTGTGGTGGAAGGTATGTACTTAATTAATGTAGGGTATTTCTGGAAGACCACACTGACAGTGTGACACACTGAGCAGCAACCTTCATGAAGCAAGGGAGTGAGCCATGTAGATATATGGACAATGAGTTTTTGAGTCAGTTTGTAAATAAAATATTACAAACATCAGGAAAACCTTCCATCCTTGCCATCAGCATCTTAACGTTGAAAGAGGTGATTGTTGCACCAACCACCACCTGATGGCAGCATGCTCTAACTACAGGAAAACTATTAAAGGAGATAGTTCATCTGTGAGGGAATGCAAACATCATGGAGAGGTAAAAAAAGTTCAGTGGTGTCTCTAGCCCTGCACCTTAAACTTGGCAAACAGTTCACAGAACTTTCTGGTTTCATCAGGGAAAACAAAAAATAGTCCTTGTTTATAGGTTTTATGACTTCCAGATTCCATTCCTAAACTGTAAATGGTGAAAAGAACTGATGCACTTTGCCTAACTTGTTGCTTTTCCGTCTCCATTTTGAAACACATCTTTATTCTACTTTGAATCCAAAGTACAATGTGTGCACAAATAAACCCACAGTTTGTGTCTGTTGAACTAAACTAGATTCAGGTTGTCAAGGTTTGGTGGCCAGTAACTAAACCAAGATACTGTGGAATCTGTTGACCTCATCAGATTACCCAGAAACCCTTAAGTATTGCTCTACACAAACAATTTGAAAATAAAATTCCAGAGAGACAAAAACTATTTGAGGACAATGGAACTTCAATGCATCTAAAGGGTGGGGCACCTGACGCCCTCCTGAATGGGGCGTCCATGAGCTGGCTATGGCTTCATTTCCCAAGAAGCAGGGTTGCCTTCAATTTGTCATCTCAGCAATTAGCTGGTTCAATGCACCATAATCTGATAGTCTAAGTTCTTTGGGGATCAATATTTATTGACTTGTATTGCTACCAATAAAGCAGTCTTTCCCATGAAAGATAACTATCTCTTCTATACCACTGCTCGTCCATTTTCTCTTTTTTATTTATTTAAAGAATCACTTCCATTTTCAAATACTTTTTTAAGATTTACTTTCATTTATTTATGCATTATAAGAACTGGGATGCAGGCCAGAGGTGTGTGTGTGGGGCGGTGGGGGGGGGGTGGGGGGTTGAGAGGATTCACCAGAGACAGAGTGAGGAGCAGAATGGGCAAATCTACTGAAATATACTGCTGAAAGGAGAGGTGGATGACAGGAGAGGTCTGCTGTGCTATGTGGGTTAGCTCCCTGGTTGGGGGGCTGGGGATTGAACTCATGCTGTAGTGGCTGCCAATAGCTTCGCTATGCTGAGACTTAAGCCCTCTTAAACCCTTGTACCACCAGGGAGGCCCCATTTTCAAATCTTTTTAAAGGTTTTTTTCAATTTCTTTTGGGGTCACAGTTTTTGGATTATGTCTCTCTTTTTATATTTTAAACTTTCCCTCTTTGCATAGATATGTTACTATTAAAAAATGTGGCTCTGTTTCTCCATCCGGAAATTTTTACTTAGATATTTATAAACACTTTTCAGATTTCCTTCTAACTACCTATTTTCTATCCCACATTACTAGTTTTTCTTTATTAAACTCACAATTTGTATTTTTTTTTAGAAATTAATGCTTCTGAGATGAGTGCCAAACTAAATCTTTTGTTGCTGAATCAAGATTTCTTATCACCCCTCAAATTCTACTCATTACTTAGATTTAAAGAGTATACATAAGGTTATTTAGCAGCAAATTTTAAACGAGAAATGAAATTCCTGATACTGTTGCATAGAGAGTTGCTAATAATCAATATTTCCTTTCTTTAAAATAGTTATGTCAGGAAAAACAGGAAAGCCAGCATAGCAGGAGTTTTTCTACTTGACTCAGTGGCCCTCCCCCAATGATTTCACATACAACTAATGATGGTTCTGCTGTCAGCCCAGACTCATACTGTTTCAAATACATCCCACCCCAAGTGTGAGCCTACAGATCTGTTTTTTAACATCAGATTAAGGAAGCCCTCTGTGCTCTATGTAGAAGTGCAATACAGGTAGGTAGAGAATTAAAAGTTTTGGGGGAAATCTTTAACCATTTCAGACAGGAGTGATAAATGCTCCAATCTCAAAATGGATATGGGGGGGGGCATTCTGAATGTTTATGAGGATAAGTAGTGACTTGAAAAATAAACACTTATATTGATTTTTTTTCTTTCTTTTCTTACTCTTCCTGACCCATCAATTCTGTTTCTTGGAAATACTTTCCAAATAAACTAGCTGTACCCAAATCACTTACCAGAACCCACCTTTGTGAATGCTCAAACTAAGCCAAAAATTAAATGAACAAACATTTCCTTAAGCGACTATTCTATAGAAGGCAGTGAGATGAGAGACCAAGAAGATAAAATTCTTAGTTTCTGTCCTTTAGTGAATAACAGGGTAGATAAACAAGTGGCAAGAACACACTGATGCATGACGATATGAGGAGGGGTCACATAAACTTGTACTTAGAGGAGTAGCTTCCCAAGGATGTATTGCTTGAGTTTAATGGATGAAGTGTGAATCAAATACAGTTATAATAGCTCTAATCATATAAATGTTAACTAAAATTTCAATTACATCTCTGTGTAGTCTGTGTAAGGGATATGCTCTAAATTGTAATATGCCATAATGTCGGTGATTTATGGCTAGTTGTTTAAATTCTCTGTAATGTAAGGTTAATGTATATTGGGATAAAAAAATAACAGCATGATAAATTTCATTTTACTGAATATTACATTTTAGGATGAGGCTTTTTCAATGAGTTGGAGTTGCCTTTAAAAAAACATTGAGTGAATAATAATAGTCATCTTTCCAGATTAGCAAAGAGTATGTGGGTGAAATGCATATTACTGAAGTTTGAGAAATAGTGTTGTAGCAGTAGAAAAATCAAAAATAAAATTCTTGCACTTCCAAAACTCAACAGTTAGAGAACACACATCATAAACAAGGATGATCAATGCTACAATTAATTTGGAATGCCAGTACAAGAGAATATAGGAATTCAGTAAAGAGCAAAATGAAGGAGAGGTTAGAGGTTACAAGACCAGTTGAAAGTTATCCGTCTAGTCCAGGGGAGAAATATAACAGCCTAAATGGAAGGAAGAGACTGGTAGTAGAACAGGTTCATTGCAGCCATTCTGTGAAAACCTCACTATTTGTGAGCAGCGTGAAGGTGAAACCTGTCCAGTCAAGTAACAGGCAGTTTCGTGTACACACACACACATACACACACACACCCCTCACTAAAATGGAAGAGCTGGATTAAGACAGAAAACTAGAATTAAAAGCTTACTTTTATTGGGTTTTAGTAATAAATATTCAGATAATTGGTCCCATTTTTTTCTACTTTACTAGGAGGCTGGAGAAACGCTATCATACAAGGTTTTCTGCATTCCAGGCATGTACGAAGAGCTTTACGTACGTTCTCTATCCTAACCCTTATTTCACTGAAACATGAAGAAGTTAAGCAACCTGCTGAAGATAATGCACTGAATGCAGTAAGGATGAAATACAGGCGTTCTGGCTCTAGAGTATCTATTCCTGACACTACACCAGAAAACATGGATTGGGCAGATAATGCTAACGTAGTTCACACTTCAACATTAGATCGGAAACATTCTCATTGGTAGCAGCAGACCTGGTTCCGAGATCACAGTTTTTCCATCTGTAAAGTGGAGATAATGACACTAAGGGGTTTGGTGCAAAGAGGAATAAGATAATGCATGTGAAAGTGAACTTCCAACCATGTGTATGATCCTACAAACCAGCAGTTCGGAATACAAACGTCCCAACTCATAAATTGCAGCGGAACACCCCGCGTACCTTACAGCGCCGGAGGTACACTCCGCCCCTGAGCTCCGCCCGCCCCGCCCCTTTACTCCCTCCCCGCGCCCCCGCCCGCGCGGGCGGCAGGTGGGGCCGAGAGCGCCTCTTTGCGCATGCGGACACTGCCGCCCGCTCCCACCTCTCACCCAGCCTGAGAGTAGCTGCTATTTCTGAGAGGACGATTCGTAAGGCGGCTCCTGGCGCGGTTTTCTGTAGCTATCCTTCTTGCCGCTCCCGGCCGTATTTCAGCGGCGTCTAGAACGTGGTCCGTTCTCGCGTACCGGCCCGGCTTTCTGCAGAAGTGCCTTTCGTTGGCCCAATAGTTGGCTGTCGAAAGTGCCGGCCCCCGCGCCGGCGCCGGCCGCAGCCGGGTGGGAAGGCTCAAGATGGCGTGCCTGCTGGAGACCCCAATCCGCATGAGCGTCCTCTCGGTGAGTGACCCGCCGCCGCCGCCCGCCCGCCCGGGAGCTCGGCCCGGCCCGCAGCGTTCACCCCAAATGTGGCGTACCTCTTGGACACCACCCCTTGGGGTGGCCTCGGGCTCAGCATTGGCGGGGGGAGTGAGAGAGGGTGGGCGGGTGGGATAGACTGGCCCCTGGCCGACCCAGAAACGTCTCCAACTCCCGGGGCTCCCTTGGGTGCTGGTTCTCAGGACGACGTCCCGCGGGCGGGGTGCTTGAGCGGACGGGCGGCAGGCCTGACGGCGCGGCTCGGCTGTGCCAGGAGCTGCGCGGAGCCTTCCCTTTAGAGATGCCGCTGCTCCGGAGCGGAGCGCTCGGCGCTGCGAGGCGTTGGGCTTGCAGCTGGCCTGGGGACGAGCGCCCACTCAGCTTCCCGCGTCTTTGGCAAGAAGAGGTGCAGGCTCCTTAGTCCCCGTAGACTCAGAGCTGCCAGGCCAGATCTGTGTGGTTTCTGTTGCGTCCCAGCACCCGGGCATGGCTAGAGCTGCTTGCTTCTTGGCAACGCGGATTTTATATCAGCTGCAACGTCTCCTAGTGTATGTGGTTATTTAAGCCCCTTTTCTCCGCTTGATTGGGGAGGTAGCAGCTCTGAGTCTAAAGGAACCTGTGCCTGTCTTTTCGTTTTCCTCTAAGGGGAATCAAAACGTAGGGAAAAAAAAATCAAATTTTCCTGTTGTTGAATAAGGAAAGGGACGTATTGACATGCCAGGAAATAATACCTAGGTGTCTTTTTTTTTTTTTTTTAAAGAATAAAAAACAAAACCCCACACGACTTTCATTCACCTTTCACCAGGTTGCTCTTAAGAATCAGGACTAGGGGTGAAAGTTGCTGGGAGATAACTTCGGAGGGTTTTGCAACAAATTAGAACTGTCTTACTATGCGAGCGGTCAATTTCCCAATGGTCCATTTTGCTGTTGTTGGAAATAAGCAAGCAAATACTGGTTGATATCTTTTAGACTTGTGGGGAAATCAGTCTGATGTTAAGAGAGTAGTCGGAATATGGATGAGTTGTCAGGTTTTTATTTAGAGTCTCTGACCTCAACCACTTTCATTTCTCTTCCCTAACTTCTATAAACACATTCACCTATCTGAAAACACCTTCGACATTTGCCTATGATTCGAGATTAGAGCATTGTGGTATACTAAAACCTTGGTAATGTATTGAGGGAGGCAAAATTTGTCACAAATTTGTCCCCGATCCATTTTAGCAATCTTTTTTTCTTATTTTAAAACTGCAAGTTGGGAAATACTGCTCACCTAAGTATTGAATTAGATTAGACAATTATTCCACCTCTGACTGAAATACCTAGGAATGTTTTGTGGAAAGCAGGTCAGTGATTTCACTCATTATGACTTTTTTTTAAAAGTATGTATCTGAACTGTTCTCATTTCCCCTTCATCACATATACCCCTTCATTTCACCTGAAACTTCTGTACTTTTTGTACATTGTCAGCTTGTATAGTGCATACAATAGAACATTTGCATCTGTTTCACTTAGTAAATAGCATTTACTGCTTAATTTATTTCAAAAACTTCTGGAAGCGTTCCCTATTGTAATGGGGATTTGCTTTAGTCTCATTGGGTGCTTATTTTTTTTAAAGGTTTTTCATAGTCCCAAAGTCTGGTTTGTCAGTTCTTCAGTTCTAGAGCCTGCGGAAATTAGAGCTTAGGACTTAATTCACTTAAACTGTTTAAACTCACTGATTATATTAATTTAAAGACTGTGTCTTTTTAAATACTACCCAAGGCACCACTTTTTGAAAGTACAGGTGGAACAGGAAAATTAATAAGAAATTATCTTGAAAATAATTGATTCCCTTAATAGGCTACTTATTGTGAAACACCCAAGAATGAGATCAGACATGCCCTCAGGGAGCTCACAGTCTGATTCTATGGCATTCATTCATTCATCCTAGGGGCAAATCAAATTGTTTTTAAAGGATTTTCATTCAAGACCCTTTAAACCTTCTTCCCTTTGAGAGATCTAATTGATCCTCACACCTTACCTGTGATCAACTCACATATACTCTGCCAACTTTGACATTTCTTCTTTACTTAGTCTTCTTCAAGTGTCTGAATCTTACACATCACTTCCAACCCAAACACTTTTCTTCACCTGAGGAGGACTTAGCCATGACTTCCCATTTCTGTTAATGATATTTATCTTTCACTCACCACTCGCAGTTAAGCCTCTTGCAACATCTTTGACTTTCCCCTCTTTCCTGTCCCTGTATCTGTTCAGTCTTTAAGTTCTGTTGGCTCTTCATTCTTAGTGTTTCTCACATCTTTCTGTTTCCGTGGTCCCCCTCTCACCCCTTATCATTTTCTGCCTGAATTATTACCACAGTGTCTACAAAATTGCTTTTACTGCCCCTAGTGTTTCTTAGCCTCTCAGTTCGAGTCCATTCTCCACATTAATTTTATTTGGACATGCCACTTCCCTATTTCTTTAGTGACTTCCTGTTGCCAAAAGGCAGGCATTCATATTTAGCTTTGAATATAAGATTCTTTATACTTTGCATGATGAACATTTTATTCCATATAAATTGGCTTTCTCAAGTTGAAGTGATCTTGGGTCTCCAAACCCCAGTAATTCTGATTTTCTGCCCACTCATATGCATATATGAATTACAGCTTTGTATGGATTTATTTATTTTGGCAGGAATGGCACTGGGTACAAAGGTGAGCTCTATAGGTCTCTCTCTACCTTTGGGGAATTTTAGCCTAATGGGGAACATAGGTGTCAAATTGTCATACAGTTCTTTGTGATTAATAGTGTTATGGATGAAAAATATGGAGTGTTGTGCAAACATGTAATAGAGGGACTTGATCAAATATGGAAGGCAATAAGAAGAGCTAGGGAGAGTTTCTTTGAAGAAGTGACACCAAGCTGAGGGTTTGAGGACACATAAGAACTATCTAGAAAAGCAGAAAAAGCATTTCAGGCAAAAAGGAACTGCTTTTGCAGAGACCCTGAAACCTTTAATAATTATTCTGTATTATGTTCTTAGTACATTAATTCATAGGTAAGAAGTGGGAGTCTTCTTTTAAACCCACTGCTGTTTATAGGATTATATCTTACATATACTAGGTACTCAATAAATGTTTGATTGAATTGTATTTCAGGGAGAAAATCAAACTCTAGCTGTCTTTTTCTACCGTGCCTTAGTCAGCCCATTCCTCTTTTTTTTTTTTTTAAAAGATTTATTTATTTATTTACACAAGCTCTGGGTACAGTCAGAAGCGCAGGAGGGTGAGAGAATTCACCAGAGCCAGAGCAGGGAGCAGAGCAGGCAGAAGGACCAAAGTACACTGCTGAGGGGAGCAGCGGGCGGCAGGAGAGGTCTGTGCGCCATGTGGGACCCTTCTCCGGTGGCCGGGGAGCAGCCGGGGATCAAACCGGCTCTGCAGAGGCCGTGGGCAGCTTCGCAACCCAGCGCTCAACCGCTGCGCCACCGGGGAGGCCCCAGCCCATTCCTCTTTGTTTTGCAGTCAGTATTACAATGTCATGCTTTTCAACAAAGTTGTAAAATCTCCCATGTTCCCCAAAATTTTGGGTAATTTTTAATTTACATTATTTGCACTTTAAAACACATTTTCTTTTGAAAATAATCTAGATTCACAAAAAGTTGCAAAGATAGTATAGAGATCCCTGTATCCAATTCATCCGGTTTCCCCCATTGGTTACATTTTATGTAACTGTGTACAAGATCAAAACTAGAAAATTGACATCTGTGTAAGTATCTATAGAGTTCATGTAGCCAAGATACAGAACTAATCTGTCACTAGAAAAATTTCCCTCATGCTATTTCTTTATGGTCACACCTACCTACTCTTTCCCCTGGCTCCTAATTGTGTCTACATCCCTATAAATCTGTCTTTTTCTATAATGTTATATAAATGGAGTTATATAGTATGTGACCTTTTGGGAGTGACTTTTGTCACTCAACATAATCCCCGTGAGATCCATCCAAGTTGTGTGTGTCAATAGTTTGTTCCTTTTTATTGCTGAATAGTATTCCATGGCATAGATGTACCAGTCTACTTAACCTTTCATCTACTAGGTGTTTTAGCTATTTTTGGTTTGGAGCTATTCTGACCTGTTTTGTACGAGTTTTATATGACTGTAAATTTTCTTTGAGGTAAATGTCCAGAAATGCAATCTGAGATAAATGGCCAGGAATACATTTTATGGTATGTTTAGTTTTTAAAGAAATTGATAAACTTTTTTAAAAGTGGCTATCCCATTTTACATTCCTATCAGTAATGTATGAGAGATCCAGTTTCTCTGCATTGTTGTCATCATTTAGTAATTGTCATTGTATTTTAACTATTCTAATAGATGTGTAGTCATATCTCATCATTGTCTCAATTTGCATTTCCCTAGTGATTAAAAATGTCAAAAATATTTTCATTACTTATTTGCCATCCATATAGCCTCTTTGGTGAAATATTTCTTCTTTTTGCCTACTTTCTAATTGAACTGTTTGTTTGGGGGGTTTTTTGGGAAGTTGAGGGTTTTGCTTTTTTAACCAGAGGTCTTTATTTTTTTTTCCAGAGGTCTTTATTTTTAAATAAAGCTTGCATTTATATTCCTGAATAATTAATAGTGTTGCATAAAAAAGTCTGACTTGAGTTTTGAACGTTCTTTATATAGACTATATGTGAGTCTTTTGTCAAAGAGGTACTTTGCAAATATTTTCTCCTAGCCTGTAGCTTATTTTTTCAGCTTCTTAAAGGAGAGGTTAAAAAAAAGAACCTTGATCTTAACTTCACATCTTATAAAAATTAATTTTAGATGGGTCATAGATTAACACAATAAGACAATTTTTAGGAGAAAAAGGGTAAAATCCACTGAACCTTGAACTTGCAGAAGAAATTTTAGACACAACACCAAAAGCCTGACCTGGTTTAAAAAAAATTAATAACTGTTCTTAATCAATATGAAAATGTACATTCTGTGAAAGACCCAATTAAAAGAATGATTCCATTTTACTTGGACTGCTTTGTAATGATTTGAGAAAGGCAAGGTAATAAAATGTCTTTGAATCACATTGTAGGCTGGTATAGACAATTAAGGCACATATTAATTTTTTTAAGATTTATTTATGCATACAAGAACTGGGGTACAAGCCAGAGATGTGGGGTGAGGAGGCTGGGAAGATTCACTAGAGACAGAGTGGGGAGCAGAACAGGCAGATTGACTGAAATACACTGCTGAGGAGAACAGCGGGCAAGACAGGAGAGGTCTGCGGCGCCATGTGGGTTAGCTCCCTGGTCAGGGATTGAACTTGTGTTGCAGTGGCTGCAGACAGCCTCATAGTGCTGAGGCTTAACCACTTGCACCACCAGGGAGGCCCAAGGCACATATTAATTTTAATTGCTTTCTTTATTGTCTTTTCCCAGTGCCATTATGCCTTTTTTTTAGAAACAGCTATTTTAGCTGTATAGGGTATTACAGGTCTGGGTGTTCCTTGATTTTGTTATGTTATTGATTATTTTAAGTATTTTGTTGACCTTAAGCTGCATATTGGCTTGCTATCATCTATGAGTAGCTGACAATAGAATAATTTTTTAAAAGATTTTATTTATTTATGCATAGGAGAACTGAGGTATAGGCCAGAGATGTGGGGTGAGAGGATTCACCAGAGACAGAGCTGGGAGTAGAATAGGCAGATCTACTGAATTACACTTCTCAGGGGAGCAGCAGGTGAGACAGGAGAGGTTTGTTGCGCCATATGTGGGTTACATCCCTGGCTGGGGATTGAACTCAGGCAGCATCTGTGAGAGTGCTGAGACTTAACCCTTATGCCACCAGGGTGGCCCAGAATAAATTTTCTTTCTGTGCAATTAAACCCAAATATCCTACAACTTGAATTTTGTTCCTCTTGGTTTTTAGAAAATATGGTCAGCACATTTTAAAGTTTGCCACTGGTACCAAATAAGCACATGGTATGTCAGGAGGTGGTTCCAAAAGAAAGTAATCATTATGAACTTCCTAATCTTTAGTGGCAATGTGTGAAGAATGCTTGATACATACTGTTTCCAGACATCTGTTTCTTTAAGGAAGATAGCCACCTGAATAAAACAAGAAGTGCTCAAGAAATCTTTTTAACACTACCAAGAATTACAAACACTTCGCATAGGAACTTCATATTTCACTTGGAGATCTAGTCTTCCTATCTCCTTGTATTTTTACTAAGAATTTTAAAATAATGTCAGGGGCTAGGAATTTCAGTGATTCTTTTATCATTTTTTATTTCTTATTTGGCATTTGTTTTGCAGTGCCATCTGTCATGTTGGCTTTTGGGTAAGATAGGGAATTATTTGACAAAGGAAAAATCCTTATGGAAATGGGAGAAGAGTTCCCGTCATAGAGTACTGCTATGAAAGGTATTCTAAATAAGAGCAGAAATAGCCCTCACTTGTCAGTTTGATAAAGGAAACTTTTTTTTTTTTAAGATTTATGTATTTATGCATACAAGAACTGGGGTACAGGCCAGAGGAGCGGGGATTGAGAGGATTCACCAGAGACAGGAACAGAACAGGCAGATTGACTGAAATACACTGCTGAGAGCAGTGGGTAAGACAGGCGAGGTCTGCTGTGCCATGTGGATAGCTCCCTGGCTGGGGATCAAGCTTGTGCTGTGGATAGCTTCATGTACTAAGGCTTAACCCCTTGTGGAGGGAGGCCCAATAAAGGAAACTCTGTTGACCTCATTACATAAAGTAAGAAGATGAAGGAATTTGTTACATTTCTCTGGCATACTCATAATGCAGTTATTGAAAAAGGAGGAATGATGAGACAGTGTTAGGCTTTCTAGGAAAAGTCCAGTGGGAAGAGTTTCCAGCCTGTGGGAAATAATGACACTTAAAGATCTTTACCACCTCTGGAAAATCATCATAGGACACATGATTCTTTTGCTTCAGGAGTGTTTTAAGAATTTGTTAGGCTTTCAGAAAGTTGTAAGTGGTAATTGATAGGGGAATGAGGAAAAGAGAAGAGTCATGATCATGATCGAGCATGATTCATGGGGATTTTTTCTTTCCAGCTAGGTTGTGTCATCTATTAAGATGTGAGAGTTAGGGAAGAACATGTTTGGAGAATAAAGAGGAAACCTGAGTGTCATTTTGAAAGTGCAGAATTTAAAATGTTTTTGGAATATTCAGTAAGAGGACATGTCCAATAGGCAGTTGGATGTTCTGAGGTATTTATCCATAAAACTAATCCGTTCTCCTGTTGTCTGAAGACACTAGCTGGTGTCCTACAATTTAACTCAGTTCTGCAGTTTGGTAGTGTCAAATCCCACAGGTTGACTCAGTTCTATAAGAATTCTTCTACTTCAGAGGCCCGTTGTGATTCCAGGTTGTTCACATGTGCCTCTAACCAACCAGCTATAAATATATCTGAGATTCCTGCCACTCCTTCCTCAGGTTTAATAATTTGTTAGAATGTTTCACAAAGCCCAGAAATACATTTACTTACATGAATCAATTTCTTACAGAGGATATTATAAAGTATACAGATGAAGAGGTCCATAAGGCAAGATTCAGAAAGGCCCCAAGTACAGTAACTTTTGTCTCCATGGAACCACAGTATGCTACCCTTCTGGCACATGGATACATTCAATAATTTGTAAGCTCATTAATTTTTAATCAGGAGTGTTTATAGAGCTTACATCTCCAGCCTCCCACTCTTTCCCTCCCCAAAGGTTGATTGGTTGCATTGAAAGTTCCAACCTTCTAGTTATTTGGTCTTTTGGTAACCAACCCCATCCTGAGGATATCTAGGAGCCTTAGCCTAACTGCTTATTAGCATAAACTCAGTTGTGCTCAAAAGGAACTCCTTATGAATAACCAAAGACTGATCACTCAAGAAATGCCAAAAGCTCTGTGTCAGGAACTGGATGAAAACCAAGTATTTTATGCCACAGTTATGAGAATCTGGTTCTTAAATCTGGGGTGATAATCATTATTTTAGAGTAATCTCCAATGTGTCCCAACCTTTTAAGGATAACAATTTCAGTATGTCTTTCCCCAGGGAAAAAAAAATATCTGCTTAAAGAATCACATCATTTCAAGGGATTTATAGATTCCCTGAAACCTACACATCAATGTTTACTTAAAATTCCTATTCTTTATTTTTCCCACGGGGAGTTAGTCACAAAAGGATATAGGAAAAGTTAGAAATCATTTAAAATAATTTTGGAGTGGTAAAAAATATAACAAGGTTTAAAAACTCTCATAAGATATCATGTGCAGGACTTGGCTCTGATGTACTGTAATCTTTTGCTCAGCATATGCCCAGTCATCTTTCACAAGGTGCACTGAATGCAGAGAGGACTTTGTGTAACAGATGGTGCATGCTTGCTTAAGTTAGCTGGAGAGCCAAGGAAGGACAAACAAAGCAAGGCACTTGTGGGTCTGCTCACAGATATAGTGGAATAGACAGATATCAGAAGTGGTCTATGATATTGACATGATTATCACAGGCCATAATGTGGAAAAACAGATTAGACAGACCTTGAGCGGTACTGTAATAGGAAAACTAATACACCAAATGTTGGAAGTGGTGGGCTAAGTCTGAGTCAAGCACCATGGATAGCTCCAAGCCAAGGGTGTTTACTGCCTCAAAGAATCTGCAAGGTCTTTTTTATAAATCAGAAAAAAACTGATCTGGTGCATTTCTGAGGTGCAGCATTAAAAAATGGTATCCAGAACCTCAGCTAATACATGATTTCAATATTGAGTAATAATTCAAACTGTTCTTATGGTCCAGGACAACCACACAAGCCTTTTCTGAAAATCCTTATTATTCTTTGTGTCAGAATTGAGAGGTAGACATTTAACTGCATCCTAGTGAATTTTCTGGACCATCTTATCTTGGGAGGCATCTGAACAAACCTCAGCCTACACAGAGAATATCTCAACCTTTGTAAAACTCCTCACAACCTGTTTCACCATATATATGTCCCAGAGATGGTTCTTCTGTCCATTGATTTCCATATTATGCTGGTTTGCACCATTGGTCCTTACTTAGTTCACTTACTCTGTCTGGAGGGCTCTCTTTTTGGCCCACAGTCTTGAGATAGTCTCATCTACACCAAAGAATAAAGGATCAGAATTTAATTATAAGGCAGAACAATCATATAGATCCAGATAGCTCTTGGTAATTTGTACCATATTTTATTTTAATTTTTTAATAAAGATTTATTTCTTCAGTTTATTTATGCATACAAGAACTGGAGTGTAGGCCAGAGGTATGGGGCTGGAAAGGATTCACCAGAGACAGAGTGGGGAGCAGAACAGGCAGATCTACTGAAATACATTGCTGAGGAGTGCAGCGGTTGAGACAGGAAAGGTTTGCTGCGCTTTGTGGATTATCTCCCTGTCCAGGGATGGAACTCATGCTGCAGTGGCTGCCAATAGCTTGCTAGTGCTGAGACTAACCCCTTATGCCAACAGGGAGGCCCTGTACTGTATTTTAATAGTGTAAACATTGGAGTTCCTGATTAAAAACATGAGTGCTAAATTGCTTCCGATTTTTGTGATCACCAAGGCATGTTTAGAATGATTGTTGATATTAGCCAAGGGCTATAAGAATATTTTATTACATTAAACATTCACTACAGAAAAAGTAAAGGCTGTTCTTCATATCCATTTTAGCCTAACTGTGCTAGTTTTTTTATTATGTAAAAAAACACCCCTGCATACAGGTATAATATTGCCTAGAAGAAACCTGCCAGTAGTCTTTAGTTCATCCTTGTCATTTTTTTATTGGAGGCAGCTGAGAAACAGAGACACTGACTTGCCTACTGTCATACACTATTTTATATAAAGTTTCAAAGTCAGATTTCTAAACACCTAATTAAAAGCTTTTGTTGGTGTATCCAGCCTTACATTTTAGAATTTCATTTTAAAACTTGATGAGCAGTTGTTTGCTTTTATTTTTTTAAAGAGGCATGTATTTTTATTTATTTGTTTGTTTGTTTGTACATGCACTGGGTACAGTCAGAAGCGCGGGAGGGTGAGAGAATTCACCAGAGCCAGAGCGGGGAGCAGAGCAGGCAGAAGGACTGAAGTACACTGCTGAGGGGAGCAGCGGGCGGCAGGAGAGGTCTGCACGCCAAGTGGGACCCTCCTCCGGTGGCCGGGGAGCAGCCGGGGATCTAACCGGCGCCGCAGAGGCTGCAGGCAGCTTCGCACCCCAGCGCTCAACCACTGCGCCACCGGGGAGGCCCAACAGTTGTTTGCTTTTTATTTTAAAATATGTTCTTAACATATAAAGCCTTTTTAGTTTAAATTACTTGAGAGATCGGGTTGCCTCTTATCTAAATAGATTACATTAAAATTAATATTTAAGTATTTGCATGATTGTACTTGTGAAATAAAAGCAGATTAGTGTCTAAGAATCTCAATTATCACAAGTATGCTATATTCTACACTGATGGGGCCCAGCCAAACTATCCTTTTGTAGATGTCCAAAGTTTCTAACAGCTACAGGAAGTAGGACTTTAATTATTCCAGGGAGGGAAGATGCAGTGAACCTCTAGAAACAGCGAAGAATGAATCCTTGGATTTAAAGAAAAAAGTTAATAATTAGAAATAGTTACAAAAATACTGTTTGAAGGGTCTTGAAGACTTGAATGAAAATCTGATTGAGTTCTAATGGGGCAAGTAGTTTACAACAATATAAAATGTAAAAGAAAAACAAACAAAAAATCCCACCAAAATCTTGGGTTTTAAATAGAACTTGGGCATTTTCTTATTTTTCTTCAATTTAAAGGCAAACTAGGAATTTTGGAATATCTAGGAAGGGTGTAATGGCTGTCTGCAAGGAAAATGTCAGTTAATCTTTGTTGATGATATTAATGTTTTTTTTTTTTTCATTCCAGAAATAAGCAGATTTTTTTCCCTCTCAAAAATAGGGGAAAATTGTCTAGTAGTTAGTTTTGTCTAATAGTGAAGTAGGGCCTCCCCTGGTGGCGCAGCAGTTGAGCACTGGGCTTTGAAGCTACCCACAGCCTCTGTAGGCCGTTTTGATCCCCAGCTGCTGGCGAGGGTCCCACATGGCACACAGATCTCTCCTGCCACCCGCTGCTCCCCTCAGCAGTGTACTTCATCAGTCTGCCTGCTCTGTTCCTTGCTCTGGCTCTGGTGAATTCTCTCACCCTCTCATGCTTCTGATTGTACCCAGTGCTTGAATAAATAAATAAATAAATCTTTAAAAAAAAATAGCGAAGTAAACTCTCTGGCACAGAAGTCCTATATATTAGCAGAATTCTTCAAGCAATATCGTAGCAATATTTAAGATTTCTTGACTATCTTACCAGAAAAAGGGAGACATGTTTTAAATTAAGACACCATTTAATAAAATGCTAATTTCAAAATATTGATTTGTGATTTCCTGCATTATAGCAGCCCCTAGTCTCCCTAAGGATAAATAAACACACAAGTGTCTCTGGGCTTTAAAATGAACAATTGCAATTTTGTGACTGTTCTAAGTAGTACACTTATTTGAGATTTCAGAAAATTGCCAGAATGACAAAAGAAAGTTTGGACTAAGATTTGGAAGCATCAAAAATTCAGATTTTGGTTTCACATTGTTTTGGGAATGGGGAAGAGTTTCTGGGGCTCCCAGTTGACTGGAACATTAAGAATTGTTTGAGGTAGTGGTCCCCAGCTTTACCAGACTTCTAACTCTCTTAAAACATGTTTTTGTAACCCCTTCATGTATATCCTGAAGTGAGAAATCATAGGTAAGTTAATTACTTTTACATGTAACTTTAAAAGTTGGCATAATTCCTAGCTATATATTAAGGTGAAAAGAGCAGGAAACTAATTTATATCATTTGAATGAGTACTACTCAGCTTCTACTAACTAGAAAGAAGCAATTAAGTGGTGCTATATTTGCAAATGTACAGTTTGGCTGTGACTGTGACTGCTAACTACAGACTGATATAGGTATGATGTAATGGATATTTAAATACAATAAGTAATTTTGTTTTAAATGTGACTAAAATATAAAGCTTTTGGCAAAATACAAGCTTTTCTTTTACTCATATGGGAGTTGCATTTTTGGAAAATTGATTGTATAAGATGACTCAAAACATATTTTGTGGTTGTATGTAAAACAGTTAGATTCTAGGCTCACATAATTAAAAATGGGTTTTTGGTCTTTAAGACTGCAGAGTGGAAAGAGTTCAGGAGTGGGCCTATTGTGCCATGCATTACAGAACATCTAACATCATCCTTGGTTCTTGTGCACTATATGGCAGTAGCACCTCTTATCCTTGTGACAGCCCATATCATTTCCATGGATTTACAAAATGTATCCAGGGAATAGTGCTGCCTCTGTTTAAAACTGCTGACACGCTGAGAGCATGGGACCTTTTCAGAGGTTTGGTATCTTGGTGTACCTTTCTATTTCTTTCCCTCCTGCCCCAACTTGTGACAGTGTACCATATGAGGACATGGAAATAAAATGTGGTAGTAAACATTTTCTCTCCTAGCATGTATAGCCCTCCAAATATGCTATGTCATTTAATTATGCTTATTGTTGTTTATCTTTTGTCTCTTGTTGAAACATAAACTCTGAAAAGGTGGACTTTTACATTTTTTATTGTTTTGGCTTTTGTTTATTACCTCGAATAGTACTGCCTAGCTGTTTTGTTGTTGTTTTTTTTTTTTTTTTTAAGATTTGTTTATTTATGTGTACAAGAACTGGGGTACAGGCCAGAGGTGTGGGGGGTGAAAGGATTCACCAGAGACAGAGTGGGGAACAGAACATGCAGATTGACTGAAATACACTGCTGAGGGGAGCAGAGGGAAGTCAGGAGAGGTCTGCTGCACCCTGGGTGGGTAGCTCCCTGGCCAGGGATCGAACTCCTGCTGCAGTGGCTGTGGATAGCTTCATAGGTTGTCTTTTATTCCCTTGTGCCACCAGGGAGACCCTGCCTAGTTGTTTAAATGTTGAATGACTGAATTAGAGTACAACATCAATTTTGTATCATCATAGTACTAAATTGCATTTTTCAAATACACCATTGCTTCAGAACTCTTTAGAATGTGCTGTTCTTCACATAGAGTCCTTATCTTATTTTCCTCCCTTTTTCATTTGTCAAAATAATATTAGCATTTCAGATTACTTTTTTTTTTTTTTTTTTTTTTAATACAAGCACTGGGTACAGTCAGAAGCGCAGGGAGGGTGAGAGAATTCACCAGAGCCAGAGTGGAGAGCAGAACAGGCAGAAGGATCAAAGTACACTGCTGTGGGGAGCAGCGGGTGCGGCAGGAGAGGTCTGCACACCATGTGGGAGCCTCCCCAGTGGCCGGGGATCGAACTAGCGCTGCAGGCTGCAGAGGCTGCAGGCAGCTTCGCAACCCAGCGCTCAACCGCTGCGCCACTGGGGAGGCCCTTAAATAATTTTTTTTTCGCATGTTTTTATTTATTTATTTGTTTGTTTGGTTTATACATGCACTGGGTACAGTCAGAAGCGCGGGAGGGTGAGAGAATTCACCAGAGCCAGAGCGGGGAGCAGAGCAGGCAGAAGGACCGAAGTACACTGCTGAGGGGAGCAGCGGGCGGCAGGAGAGGTCTGCGCGCCATGTGGGACCCTCCCCCGGTGGCCGGGGAGCAGCCGGGGATCTAACCGGCGCCGCAGAGGCCGCGGGCAGCTTCGCAACCCAGCTACTGGTTAGACATCGCCTCCTAATTCTACCCCTATCTTCAGTATTTCATTAATTTACATCTTAGACTTGCTTTCTTTTAAACATTTATCCATTTTATGGTTACACTTACCATGTGTTGCAAGTTACACTTTGTTTCCTTTCTGTTCTGTGAGCCTCTCGAAGGTAAGAAATTCTTTATCTTCCTGTTCCATCACCTAGCATAGTACCTGATATGGTAAAGATATGCACTGTTGAATTTCAGCCTGAAACAAGTTTTAAACTGAATCGTTATGGAGTTCAAATACTATATTTTTGTTTGTTTCTTCTCTCCAAAATAAGACGCTCCCTGACGTTACTGAAGGGACAGTTTTATCTTAAAGTTCCTAGTAGTTATGGAATAATTGACTTATTAAATATTGATTGGCAGACACTAGTATAAACATTCATTTCTTAGAAGTCACAATTTCCCATGAGAATATAATTTTTAATTTCTAAAGCGCACATAAATTAGAGTACAACATTAATTTTGTATACTGTATCATAGTACTAAATTGTGTTTTTCAAACACACCATTGCTTCAGAACTTTTTTGAATGTGCTATGTTTGCCACAGAGTCCTTATTTTATTACTAAATACGTGTCATATATGAAAATATTCATCTGTATACCATTTCTTCCTGGATTGATTGTATGAGAGAAAAAACACTCCTCTAATTATACATTAATTTTCTTAACTGTGATTTTAAATTCTATCTGGATGCATGGTAACAACCACGGTTATAATGGAGGTTGGTGATACAGACTGCACAAATTTTATACATTTTAAGTAGTTTAAAATCTCAAGTAATGAAAGTTTAGATTTTTAAATTTGCCACTCAAATGTATATTTATTTCTTGCTAAGTACTTAGCTTGGTGTAAGAGGACACTGCTATTAGACAAGGAAAGGTTTCTTTGAATAATTAGGTTTTAACAATGAATATGAATATAAACAAGAGTGTTTTGGTATACCTGTTAAAGCAGGGGGTTTTTTGGGTAGAAAAATAGAATTTTCCTGGAATCAGTATTTGTGTGGTACTTTTACAAGGGTCCTCCATATGTTATTTGATCCATACTCTGAGCTATATGGTATTATCACCATTTTATAATAGAAGAAACTGTCTCAAATTTTTATTTTAGCCCTGGAAATTAGCCCTAAGTTACAAAGTTAGTAAGTGACATAACTCAAACCCAAGTCTTCAAATGCCAAATCATTTGTTTTTCTATTATACAATGCCTGAATGTGTTAAAAATTTTGAAATAAAGCATTTCATGAAATGTAGAGTAAGACTTTATTAAAATAAGATGCACTTGATATTTTCTTATTAACTCTTTAAGTGGCATTCTTTGTTGTCTATAAATACATTATTTTACCCCAAAGCTTCAGTTGAAACATTTATTTCTAACTTTTTGAGTTAAATCCCATTCATGGCCAATCTGAGATTTAGTAATTTGGTATTCAAAATTCTTTCTCGAAGAGTTTTTTTTTCAAAAGGCAAGGTTTTCACTTCAGTCATGGGTAGGTTATTCGGAAAAACACTGGCAACTGTTCCTTTTCAGATATCTGACCAATTTTCTGGGTTACCTCTATCCTCTTCTTTTGAATAAAGGGTAGGGTTATTGTACAGTCCTTGTCTCCAGCACTCGACTTTTGTGAATTATTCCTTGACTATTATTTATAGTACTCTCTAACTTTTTTGGGGGGAAGCATTTTTAAAGGACAGGTTTATTAGGAAAAAGAGAAAGGAAAAAGAGGGAACTGCTTAGATACAGATGGGCAGAAAGCTGCTTTCAATTGGGGCCAGTTTGCTGAAAGAGATGCCTGCATAGACACAGGGGGACAGTCTTGCAACAGGATCTGCTTTAGTTCTTAAAATAATCCTGGCTTGGATGATAAATATGAAAGTCTATTAGTTATCTATTGTATTGCTATGCAACAAATTACTCTGAAGCTTAGCTGCTTAAAACAACATTTCTTATGTCACAGTTTCTGTAGGTCAGGAATCAGGTGTGACTTAGCTGGTACCTTTGCCCCAAAGTCTCTCATAAGGTTGTAGACAGGGTGTCAGTCTTTTCTGAAGTCTCATTTGAGGGGGACTCTGCTTCCCAAGCTCTATGACTTAGTTATTGGTAGGATTTAGTTCCATGTGGGCTGTTAGATTGAGGGTCTTAGTTCCTTGCTGACTTTTGGCCAGGGACTTCCCTCAATTCCATGTCATATGGACTTTTCTATAGGGCAGCTCACAGCATAGCACCTGGCTTTTGAGAGGGAGAAAGAGGGAGAGAATAAGAATGAAAGAATGAGAGAGAGAGAGAGAGAGAGAGAGAGAGAGAGAGAGAGAGAGAGAGAGAGAATGCTCTGAAATGATGTCCCATCTCCTCCACTGCTTTCTGTTTGCTAGGATCAAGTCTCTACATCAGAGCCCTCACTCAGGGGAGATATTGCACACAGCTTGAATATTGAGAGGTGGTGGAGATTATCAAGAACCAACTTAGAGGCTGCCTGTCACAGAGGATCACCCCAATAAAAGGGAAATAACTTCCACCAAATACTTCTTCACAGTGGAAAGCAACTCCACCTATTTTTACTTTTGTTTTCCTGAGAAAATGTGCTTCAAGTTCTTCTCTTTCTCCTCATCTACCACCACTACACCATTTTTTACACAGTAAATTTAGCTCTTCTTCGAATTCTAATTTGCTTATTTGTTGCTTACAAACTTTCTGATGCAGGATTCCATGTACATCTTCACATAATATAATGGGTGGGGTGCTATTACGCATAACTGTAACAGGTTTTTAGTATATATATTTGTGGTAGCTTTATTGAAGCTTTGAATGTGTAATATGAGTTCAGAGCCAGGTTGGAGGGCTCATTAGCTGCTTTGTTTGGAGCCCTGTGCCAATAGATGGAGGTCATAGTCTGATCTTGGCTGGCTTAGTTCTCATCCTAGACACAAACTGTACCCTGAGCTGCTTAGTATAGTCACTCTATTGGTTGTGGGGATGGAAGAATCACAATGTGTTCAATCCTTTCCAGCTACTAGAAGTTATATAACCTAAGTTAAAAGAGCGTTGGTGTTCTGAAGTGAGGGTGAAGCAACATCTTGAAAGGACAGAATGTCAGGAACCCTCTTAACCATCTTGCCTCTGTGGGCAGGACAGGTAAAGGATCCCCATGATTTCTCATATTTGGGGGAATAAGTAAGAATACCCAGATCAAACTGTCCCTCACCAGCATTATTCATATTGTTGTTGGCAAGAATAAAGACTAACTCCCAAATTCTCTCCACCCCTACTCAGAGCCCTCACTCCTGTGCTTGAGGGCATCAGGATTAAGGTCTTTATCTTTTTACATTAACTACCATGCTGAGGCTCAGGACTCTAGTTTCATTTCTCATGCTCAAATGGCCTTGTCTGTTTACTTTTCTGTCCAGATCCCTTGCCTGCACCTTTCATGGGATTTCCTTTAGCCGCAGCCTCTTCTCTGAACAGTTCCTTCATCTTTTTGCTTAGATTAGAATTGTATTTTCCATCTGATGACACGCTCTTCCTAGCTTTCCTTTAATCTTAGCTGGTGGATCTTTTCCTTCCCTCCCATGTCTCTCATATTAGATTAAAAGGTGGAGAGAAAGAGAGACTTGCTCCTCATTGCTCTTTTTCAGGCCTCTTTCCCTCTACTCTAAACATTTCAACTCTGAATCTCATCAGATTCCAGTTTGTTGTAGTCAGCTGCAGACTCCCCTGGATCATTCCCCCTCATTTCTTTAAGATGTTTTGGCTCCCAGCTTATTATCTGTAATTATTATCATTATCTGTGATAGTTTATGGAAATTTCATTATGTATTAGTGCTACCTGGCAATGTTGGTACATTTTCCTGACCAATTCATGGTCCTAAAGTTTTTTTTCTTTTTTCGAACTACCCACTGTCTGTCTCACACACACACACATACCCACCAACACACATACCTCTTTTAGACTCAAAAAATTTTTTAAAGTAGAGAAAATATCCACAAGCTCTCACCACCATATCTGCCTAATTAATTCTCACTGGTTATTATACTTTCCAAGCTCTGCCTGGTCAGTAAATCCCATTCCTACTTCATTATTCATGAATGCTGGTCCAAAAATTCTCCCCTCCCCAGTGTAGCATCAGTTTTTTTTCTCTATTGAAAAAAATTTCCATCAGTGAGTTAAGCATGTTCCTTTAAAAAAAAAAGTTTTCCTGTCTCCACTTCTCCCTCTAGTTGTCACTCTATTTCTTCACTTCCCTTTAGATTGAAACTCCTCAAAGAGTTGTCTGTATTTACTTACTCTAATTACTCTTGGACCCTTGTCCAATACTCTTGTCAAGATCATTGATGCCATCCATGTTTTTAAACCCCATAGTTGAGTGTTTATACTACACATCAGTAGTATTTGATGTATTTGATTACTGTCTCATGTGAAACATTCTCTCATTTGGCTGCTTACATTTCTTCCCACCACATTGACTGCTTGTGCTCTAAAGTTCAGTCTTCATGGCTTGCTTTTATCAATCCATGGTCACTCCCTTAATGAACCCATACTATTTATAGGCTGACAACGCACTACCCACAACTCTTTCTTAAACTCTAGACTTATCTATACACTTGGCCAAATGGACATTCTCTCTTGGATGTCTGTTAAAATTTTCAATCCTGACATGTCCAAAACAAGTTTTTGGTTTTTTAAAAATATTTATTTTTTTATTTGTTTGTGCATACAAGAATTGGGGTGTAGACCAGAGGTGCGGGAGGTAAGAGGATTCCTCAGAGATAGAGTGGGGAGCAAAACAGGCATATCGACTAAAATACACTGCTGAGGGGAGCAGCGGGTGAAACAGGAGAGGTCTGCTGAGCCATGTAGGTCAGCTCCCTGGCCGGGGATCAAACTATCAAACTCAAGCTGCAGTGGCTGGTGATAGATTGATAGCGCTATGACTCTAATCCATGTGCCACCAGGGAGGATCCCCCAAAATAAGTTTTTGACCTTCACTCAAATTCAGTTTCTCTAGGTACTCTGGCGAAAATGTGAAATGTTATTCTTGTTTTTTCTTGTCTTTCATACTACACACCTAGTCTGACAATATCCAATTTGATAGTCATTAGAACTTCAACTTCTATCTGCAATCTGAGAGAATCTTGCTGCCACCAAATCTCTCACTTTAGTCCATGCTACCATTATCTCTGAAATAACAGCATTTCTGATGATTGAAATTTAACCTCCTATCTAGTCCCTTTGCTTTTGTCCTCTAGTCCCCTCCACACATTTGTCTGTTTCTAAATTTGGAACCAAAGCAATTCTTTTAAAACAAATCACTCATGTCTCTATTTTCTGAAAATTCTCTAATGACTTCCTAACACCGTAAAAATCAGAATCCTTGGGGAAAGATGAATTCTGCATGGTTATCACCTATATGAGGAATTGAAAAAGCAAAGAAAGGTTCAGACATACTTTAAAATCAACTTTTGAAAGCTGACCTTAGAACTGATGCATCTAGAGTGGAAGAGGGGTTAGGCCAGGGTGGGGAGAGAGCACATTGGACTGTGTGGATACCTTGGTGATGGCTATACACTTGAAGGGGGAGATCCTATACTTCCGAAATACTAACAATGATATAAGCCAGTGGCACTACTAAATTTTATTTATTTATTTATTTATTTAAAATAGAGGCATGTTTTATTTATTTGTTTTGTTTTGTTTTGTTTATACAAGCACTGGGTACAGTCAGAAGCGCGGGAGGGTGAGAGAATTCACCAGAGCCAGAGCGGGGAGCAGAGCAGGCAGAAGGACTGAAGTACACTGCTGAGGGGAGCAGCGGGCGGCAGGAGAGGTCTGCGCGCCATGTGGGACCCTCCTCTGGTGGCCGGGGAGCAGCCGGGGATCGAACCAGCGCCGCAGAGGCCGCTGGCAGCTTCGCAACCCAGCGCTCAACCTCTGCGCCACTGGGGAGGCCCTACTACTAAATTTTAAAAAAAAGTTTAAAAAATCAAAATCCAGTGACCAACAAGGTTTCTATATTAGCATTGTCCCATGGAAAAATAATGCGATGCACAGTTGTAATTTAAAATTTTCTGATAGGACCTCCCCAGTGGCGCAGCGGTTGAGCACTGGATGGCGAAGCTGCCCGCAGCCTCTGCAGTGCCGGTTCGATCCCCGGCTGCTCCCCGGCCACCGGAGGAGGGTCCCACATGGCGCGCAGACCTCTCCTGCTGCCCGCTGCTCCCCTCAGCAGTGTGCTTTTGTCCTTCTGCCTGCTCTGCTCCCGCTCTGGCTCTGGTGAATTCTCTCACCCTCCTGCACTTCTGACTGTTCCTAGTGCTTATATAAATAAAAACAAACAAACAAATAAATAAATCTTTTAATAAAATAAAATAAAACAAAATTTTCTAATAGCCATGCTGAGGATGTTAAAGATAACATATGAAATTAATTTTAATATATTTTATTTAAGCCAGCATATCAAAATGTTGTTTCTACATGTATTCAAATATAAGAAATTACTAAATTATTTTATTCTTTTATATCAAGTCTTCAAAATCTGATGTGTATTTTATACAATTTAGATGCCAAATTATAGTTGGAAATACTTGATTTGCAATTAGATTCCACAAAATTTACAGTTGAAAAAGTAGATTCACTTATCTAAGTGGTTCTAAACATTCCTAATATTTTTCTGATAACTGCATCCAGTATTGGTTTTTAATTTGAATTTTAATTAAAGTTAAAAATCTTAAATTTAGTTCCCAGTCACATTTCTTTTTTTTAATAACATTTTTATTTTATTCATTTATTTTTTAGATTTATTTATTTATTTATACAAGCACTGGGTACAGTCAGAAGCGTGGGAGGGTGAGAGAATTCACCAGAGCCAGAGCGGGGAGCAGAGCAGGCAGAAGGAGCGAAGTACACTGCTGAGGGGAGCACGGGCGGCAGGAGAGGTCTGCGCACCATGTGGAACCCTCCTCCGGTGGCCAGGGAGCAGCCGGGGATTGAACCGGCGCTGCAGAGGCTGCGGGCAGCTTCACAACCCAGCGCTCAACTGCTGCGCCACCGGGTAGGCCCCCAGTCACATTTCAAATGCTCAGTAGCCACATGAGATTATTGGCCACCATATTGGACAATACAGCTCTTTGCCATCTGGCCCCTCTTCTCTGACCTCATCTCCTACTGCTTTCCTCTTTGCTTTTTCTGCTCCAGCTCTAATGACCTCCTGTTCTTTGATCACAGCTATTTCATAGCCTTTGCATTTTGCTGTTCTTGCCTAAAAAACTTTGTCCCCAAATAATTTATTTACTCACCTTCTTCAGATGTTTGCTCAAATGTCACCTTCTTAGATGGTCAGTCTCTCTATACCAATAACCTTCTCTCTCAAGTTTTTACATTGCCAGGCTGCCTTTTGAAATAAGGGAGAAGAGGGCTGAGAGAGGAAAGGGGACCTGATCTATAAAAGGAAGGCAGTGAAATATGAAAATTGTTCCATACAGACAAATAATGATCATGTTAGGTAAAAGCACAGAGTAAAATTAAATTCAATAAGTGACCATATCTTCTCAACTTGCTACTTACTAAGTACGTAGCTGAGAGGATTATCTTTCATCTACTGGCCCCTTATATTGATAGATTGTAAGTTCCTTGAATGCAAGGCTGTTATCTTAACCTCTTCTTTTACCATCTTTGGGACTTAGCATAGAACTTGACCGAGAGGCAATCTGAACTCCAGTTATGGGGACTACCTGTTGGTTAATCTTTGGTGTTTTACATGCTATGATACCTCCCTGCTCTCCCCTCTTTTACAGTGCTTGCAACTGATGTACTTGTTGATAGGCCTGCATTGTCTTTACATGGCCTATGCCTGTGATTGTGACGTGAACGTTTTTTCCTTTGCCAGTTCTTTTACATTTTTATTCATTTTCCAAAACCAATTCCTCTAAGAATCCTTCACTGAGTCTCCTAGCTTAATTAAGCACTTCAGTGCTGCCTATATGAATGTATACTTTGTTTTATATTCTAGCAGGGAATATAAACATATAAGCACAGTTACAGTGGAATATGAATTTGTGAGGGTAAGGGCATAGATCTTACTAAATATTCAAAACTCTTTAATGCCTTGCTCAGTGCCTTGTGTATAGTAGGTACTCAGTGCTTGTTAAATTGAATGAACCAGGCACAGAGGAGTCATAAGAGTTGCTATTAATGAGTGAAATTTTGTTGTTTAAAATGTGGGTCTTAAACCTGTGCCTTTTTAAAAGCCACATTGATGTACATCTGTGTGGAGAGGAACAGTAAATCAAAGATCAGTGCTTGGATAGGAAGGAGGCTAAGGGTCTGAGGTGCTTGGAGGAAGTTGCATGTTGGAAAACCAGAAGCGTATGTGTACCCAGAGGGACAAAACTCAGCAGTTTGTATCACAAGAAAACTGTTTTTAGTTTACCCTGGATTTTGCTCTTGGTGTATTATTTCTTGATAAATTTGAAGAGTTGTTCAAATCCCTGCTTTTAACATACTACAGTCTGACATCTGGGTAAAGATCATCATCCATCATGTGTTGACCAAGGGATTGGGACACATCATACTCAGTAGTAAGAGCCCTTCACATTCTGTGATTCTGTTTGTTATTTTGAGGAAACCAGACCTTATTAGCAGGTAGTTTAATGGTACTTTAGTGGACACAAACATTTTTATCAGTTTTGCTGCTTTCCTGCCACTGTTTATTTTTTATAAATAGGATATATACTTAAAGTGGATATTTGAATTGCATGTGAGGATATTTTAGTTGAAAACATACTTTGGGTTTGGATTAAGGATATAGTCATAAAATTAGATTTCATGCAGTTTTTCTCCAGATATTTTTTTGGTGACTCAAACACTTAAGTTGACACTATGTCTTAGCAATTAATTCTTTTCTGATGAAGTCTTCTGGTAAAATGGAAAAGTATTCCTTCCTCTCTATGATAATTTATTTCTAATGGCTATGTGAAAATATTCTTGCAGGAATCAGAAAGAAATAGCAGCGAGCAAAAATTCTTTATCTCTGATTCTTAAACATTTGTTCTTTGTTTTAAATAAGGTAAATTATTGAAAATTAAATATAAAAAGTTGTCCCCTCCCCAAATAAGAAATAGTACAATAGAACAAACCCAACAATATAAATAAAAGAGGTAAGTGTCCCTTCTTGTTCTTTATGTCTTAACCCCTCCCCCTTCTGTCTGGCCTCATTTAGTTAAGAAAAACTGTTAGATCTGATCAGTAACACTAATTCATAATTGTTTTTCTCTCACAGAAAGTGACACCATCATTTTAATTTTTTTTGCTTGTGTTTGCCTCCTAACACTGTATGTCCTCTGCATCAGCCTGAAGACCTCTTGTAACTCTACCCCTTATAGGCTGTTCACATAGTCTTTCCTTTTTTCTTGCTGATGGCCAGGTTTCTCTCCCTTTAATGGGTGCTAAACAGAAGTAACTTTCCTGTCTGTGAATATGTAGGTGACACCCAGCAATCAATTAAGAAATTTAGCTTACTTCTTAACATTTATAGCTCTTTCTTTCTTTTGGAAAATTCACCTCAAGGTCTCCCATCTAGTTATATTTTTAGTGAGAACTGGGTATCTTCTTTCTTCCCCATCTTACTATCTGTCTTGTCCCAGACTTTCTCAGAATGATTTAAGTATTTTGTGAACACTAATGCATCTGCCTTATGTTAGATTACATTGCTATTTGGTGTTGTGGGTGATGCTATGAATTTGTGATTTGCATGGCTTCAGATGTCATAATTTTTCCCCCCACTTTCTAGGAAGTAACAGCTAGCAGTCGCCACTATGTTGACAGGCTATTTGACCCTGATCCCCAGAAAGTTCTACAAGGTGTCATGTAAGTAGTATGTATTTAAGAGTCTATTGAAAAGTCTTGTTTGTTTTCATGTTTGAATCTGCCAAATATTATAATTTTGAAAATTCATTTTTTTCTTCCATTTTGGAAATCTGCCCTGATATTTATGACTTTAATATTGTGCTATAAAGAATTGTTGTGTAGTTGTTAACTGACATGGTTAGCTTTGGCTTTTGTAGAACATTTGTTTTACATTAAAAAAAAATGTTTCCTTAGAGAATGATTTTATGACTTTAATATCCAACAAAAGCTAGAGAATAAGTTGATGATCTTTTATAATTGGAAGGAGGTGGAGAATAGATCACTGGGGTTCTTTTGTTTTGCTCTGAGTTAATGCATTCTCTCTGAAGTGTGGATCTTCTAGTGATGTTTTAAATATCAGAAGTTAGAAAGCAGTCATTAGAAAATGTAAAGAGGGCCTCCCCGGTGGCGCAGCAGTTGAGCACTGGGTTGCGAAGCTGTCCGCAGCCTCTGCAGCACCGGTTCAATCCCCGGCTGCTCCCCGGCCACCGGGTAAGGGTCCCACATGGCGTGCAGACCTCTCCTGCCGCCCGCTGCACCCCTCAGCAGTGTACTTCGTCAGTCTGCCTGTTCTGCTCTCCACTCTGGCTCTGGTGAATTCTCTCACCCTCCCGAGCTTCTGACTGTACCCAGTGCTTATATAAATAAATAAATAAATAAATCTTTAAAAAAAAAAAAAAAAAAGAAAATGTAAAGAAACCCTTGGTTCTCTAAATGCCCTCCCCCCCCCCCAGAATTCCCTTGTGTTTAATGAGAGGAAAGATCTTTTTTTTTTTTTTTCAGTTTTTTTTAAATTTATTTTTAATGCTGTTTTCTTTTTGCATCATTGGTCATTTTTAAACAATATTTGCTCCCCCCCCCAACCCCTCAGGTTTAGTCCCCATAGAATTTCCTTCCCCAATGCACCCGTTTACCATCACCACAGTCCCCTGTTCTCCTCCCTCCCTCCCTCTGATCTGAGAGGAAAGATCTTTAAATATAATGTTTAAGGTTATAATGCTTTTAAAAAATTAAGTGGAGCTGTGTGGTAAGATTACAAGTGATTGAAAAATCAGTTCTTTCTCCTAAGAGCCAATTACTGTGTTTTTAACACATAGTGCTAAGGAAGAATGTTTAGACTAATTAGCCTCATAGGGCTGGGAACACAGAGGACCCATAGGTCTGAACTGTGTCCAGGGAAGGAAGCACACAGATAGGGTCGGGATGAGATACATTTGGGATAGCAGGGAGGACACGAGTCCCTTTCTTCTCTTACCTGTTAGTGTTATCAGCCAAACAGTACCTTCAGTTTAACTTGCTCAACTATGACAAGGTTAGGATATTTTGTTTATAGAAGTTTCTACTGAATTCAGTTCTTGTTCAGACCCTACTCCCCATGCTTCCAAAAACAAGCATTGTAGAAGGGATGTCTTGGGGGGTCTTATGGATTTGTAAAGTGAAAGCAAGGTAAAAATGAATAAGGCTGCTTGACTATTTAGTTGAATTGAAGAGGTGAGGAGCTGGGTGGAAGTCCTTCACCCTGAAATATTTAACACCTATCCTTATACCTCAGTTTACAGAAACAGGAGATGCTATTTCTTCTTATCTCATTATGTTAGTTTTGCCTTTATTCTCTTAACTATGAGACTATATAATGAATTAATCAATCTCTTTATACATTAGTTATGATTGTTACTAGAAAATGGCCTTGAATCCATTTGTTAACTAAATCATTTTTGGTTGTGCCTGTGCATGTGCGTGCATGCACATTCACACTATCGCACACACACTCACACACACATTTTAGTTGAGGGGAGTATAAGGTTTAATTTAACACTCCTTAGGCAGATACCACACATAGTTATGTATATTGGTAATTGTGGATTTTATTTAAAATCATCAGCAAATAGCTTATTTGGAAATGTCACTGATTGATTGTAGAAGGCATTGTTATTATTTTTATTATTACTGCTAGTATGATTTTTTTTTAAAGTCTTTTTTAAAGATTTATTTATTTATTTATACAAGCACTGGATACAGTCAGAAGCGTGGTGGGTAGGGGTGAGAGAATTCACAGAGCTGGGAGCAGAACAGGCAGACTGACAAAATACATTGCTGAGGTGAGCAGTGGGCACGGCAGGACAGGTCTGCGTGCCATGTGGGACCCTCGCTGGCCGGCCAGGGATCAAACCAGTGCTGCAGAGGCTGTGGGCAGCCTCACAGCCCAGCGATCATCTGCTGCACCACGTGGAGGCCCTGCTAGTATGATTGTTTAGGGGAAGAGCTAAATTTATCAGTCAGGGATTCTGCATGAATGACTTGTTTGTATCTTGACTAGTTGTATCTGATATGAGTAGCTAATTTGAGTGTTACTTGTCACTTTTAGACATTTTTTCCATTACAAAAGAACACTATAGCTTCTCTAAATTTGATGAAATAGCAAATAAAGCATTAAAATACACTGGGAAGAGTGTAATATAACCAACTAGCTAAGATATAGTTTGATAGTCTTAGTGCCTCTTAAAAAATTTTTGAGTCTCAGATACTTAGTTGTCAGTTAAGGCAATAAAGTTCTTGTGAAGGGGATGGTAGAGTGAAAAGAGTATGGCTTTGGAGTTGAATTCCTGGTTCTGACAGTTCCTGTTGGATTCCCTTCCTAGCTGTGTGCCTGGGCAAATTACTTTGCTTTGTTGAGCTTCAGTCTGATCATCTCTAAAGGGAGAATACTGCTCATCTTGCCAACTTGTAAGAATTAAGAATTAAGTCACAAATATGAAATTATATATAAATATAAAAATGTAAAATAAAATTCAGTGCCAGTATGTTGTGGTTACCCTACAAATTGGTACATAAATGGCTAGTTGTTATGAGCCCTAATTTAAGGCAATTTCATATAAAATAAAATGATTTTTTTCAAAGAAGGGAGAGAAAAAATAAAAAAAAAATTCAAACTAAAGAAGAGGGAGAGGGGCTAAAATTCTGGATTCAGAAAAGAAAATGTGATCAAAGACACATTACATTAAACATGATTGCTAATTACAATACTAAAATCTATCTATACTGTAGTCTCCCTCCTCTACCTTTTTCACTGGGAATACATTCCAAGACCCCCAATAGATGCCTGAAACCACTGATAGTGTATATTATGTTTTATTGTATGATAAAATTTAATTTATAAATTAGGCACAGTATGAAATTAACAACAACGAAATAGAACAATTATGATAATAATGGACAATAATATATACTATATTAAAATTTTTGTGAATGTGGTGTGTGTCATTCTCTCAAAAGACATTATTTGTAATGTTTTCTGATTCTGGCAACAGGTAAGCAAAAACAAAATCACAGCTGAAGGGATATTTCTATAGTTTTTTTCCCAAAGATTCATTTGTGCATACAAAAACTGGAGTACAGGCCAGAGGTGCAGGGGGGGGGGGGGCGTGAGAGAATTCACCAGAGACGGTGGGGAGCTCCCCTCAGTAATGTATTTCAATCAGTCCACCTGTTCTACTATAGTTTTAAAGGGACAGATCACTCAAAATCTTTTTACTTTATGTGAAAATAGGGATGTATCTAGTGTGATTTGATGAAGCTTCCTTTTCCCTGGAAAAGAAATATTCTTTTTGATTTAATTCTTTAGTAAGCTTTGTCACTGTCTGAAAAGTAAGTGTATATAGTAAAGAGAATGAAAAGTGAATGGTATTTTTAACATTTTCTTTATTTTTAAATTATTGATAGAGGAAAGGCAGAATTAAAATGATGTTTAGGGAGAGTGTTGTCTGATTCTTTCCTTTTTATACACATTTCACAGCTACCATTGAATCACACAGATACCATTACTAGACCAAAACAGGTAGACAGGAATTGGCAACAGAGTGTAAACAACCAAAGGCAGCTTACTAATTTTAGGGAAGAAAAAGATATAGACGGAAGTAGTCAGCTTTGAATCCAAAATATCCAATTGGAAAGACATAAAAGAATTGTCAGCTAGCTTTAGCTGCAAAACAATCAATTTTATCATTTTCTAGCAATATTAAGTTTGGTTTTCTCAATAGATAATGTGAATATATAAAACAGGAAAAACAAAATTGGAAAAATGAAAAGTGAATAATGAGTTTTCATCAGATCTGTGACTAATCTCTATGATTGAATTAGATCCATAATCTTACCCATAAATACGGGAACTTATTTGTAGATAGCCCATGTCAGTAAAGGACCACTTTACCCAGACAGTGAGTGTGCCTTTGTTGAAAGATATTAAGCATCAGGACTGCTTAATTTCAGTTGTTGAAAAATGAGGAGTTATGTGGAGATAACTTTTTGTAGTAGCACAGTATTTGGCATAAACTTGAATGGACCAGTTATCCTTTTGCATAATCAGGTTTTGAAAGAGCAAAATTGCAAGTACATAACTGAATAGTTGATTGTTAGGTAGGAATAAGATGTGATCCGAGAGCAGGAAAGTCAGTTATGTAGGTCATAAACTTTGCCTTTGCAACTACAACAAAGAGTAGATGTATCAGATAAACTGTACTGAGTTACAGATTCCAGCTTCTTCCAGTGTGGAGACCTATGTATTACTTTAGAAAAACAATTACAGGATATTTCTTGGTGATGTTACTGTGGTATTAGCATAGCCATGTTAATTCTTATATTGAAGATTCAAATGTTTTTGTAACTCATGAGTCAAAACTGTTAAAACATTGGTTTTTCAGTGTGTCCAAACTAGAGGACCTGGTCAGACTTTTACTTCAGTGATTCTCCATCAAAAGATCAGATATCCCTGTGTGGCCTTACCTTGATATACTTTATATTAACAGGCAAAAAGGTAATATAAGCAAGTATGTTTGACTTTGTAGTTTCAAAGTGAGTAGAACCAGAGAACTAGAGTGGATTTGTCTGGCAAACAGTTGTGGATCCTATAAAAATTGTGTGGTTTTCACCAATACCCATTTCCTCTTCATGTTTGAAGACTTATTCAAAAGAATCTTCTGAAGTATTTTTAATGTACTGAAGAAATAAGTTTATTTTGGTAATGCTTACTTGATTTTCTGATTCTAGGAAATTATGTACCTCTAGTTCAGTAGACTGTAGATAGGTTACATTTTCCTGCATGAGCTAAAGATATAAGCTCCCATAAAGTCAAAACTTTAAGAATTTTTAAATGATATGTTTTAAGGTAATTCAAAGATACATATATATTTGTGTGTATGTGTGTGTATATATATGTATGTATTATATGTATTATACACACATATATGTATTATACACACATAAAATCAGTTACTCTTAAAAGTATCATTGGGAAGCATAAACAAAGATGTCCTTTGTTAATACCAAGTGAAATAAAGCAATTCTGAGTCTTACTTGTTTATAATTTATATGTTCTGAAGTTATCCAGCCAGAGAATTATGGTGAAAAGGGTGGTAAAATTCTCTAGAAATTATTAGATCAAAGTGATATGGTCTTCGTATTTGTGTACATGGCATTAACTTTGAATATCAAGAATAGTTGTATATTTGTATGCATGTAAGTATATATCTTTTCATACTTATAAGCCACTTAAGTGTATGCTGCTTATTATTCCATAATGTTCTAGCATTTTTTGATGTTTGTAATGATTACGTATGTAAAATATTAACATGCTATATGGATGTTTTGGCATTTGTTATTAATATGGTTTTGATATTTCATTCTTCACTTTGGAGAATGTAAAATGACTTGTAAACATAAAATGAAGAACTAAATACAATAGCTTCTTCTGAGTCGGTATTTCTTTCTTTTTTTTTTTAAGATTATGTATACAAGAACTGGGGTACAGGCCAGAGGTGTGGGGGCTGAAAGGAGTCCCCAGAGACAGAGTGGGGAACAGAACAGGCAGATTGACTGAAATACACTGCTGAGGGGAGCAGCGGGCGAGTCAGGAGAGGTCTGCTGCGCCATGTGGATAGCTCTCTGGCTGGGGATCGAACTCGTGCTGCAGTGGCTGCGGATAGCTTCATAGGTTGTGTCTTAACCCCTTCCACCACCAGGGAGGCCCTGAGTAAGCATTTCTGTAAATTAGAACTGTATCTCCTACTACACATATCCAAAAATCTACACTACATGATGATTTGTTTATAAGGATGACCTAAACTACTGCCAATTCTGAGTTCTTTTCAACTTGTATATAATAATGGCCAATAAATGCCACTATTGAAAGATGATGTTTACTATAATTTTTCATATGCCTTTAGAATCAAGCCTTATGTTAAAAATAATTTTAGTTAAAATACTATGTAATCACCTAATTCTTCTTAAATTGACAATTCACACATGGCAATGGTAGCTTTATTTGGAATATGAATGTATTTTAATCCCTAACCTTGACAGACAATGAAAGTTTATTGTACTTAGATTTTTGATGTTAGATTCTCCAAAGAGGACATCATAATAATTATAATTACACATATAGAGCTGTGAATGTTTGTAATTTTCCAAGCAACTTTGTAAGTCTTTACCTGTTGACTTATTCTAGTTAACCAAATATGTATTTTCTCTTTTTTTCATGGCTGTCTTAATGACGAGTGAGTTTATTAATTAATACGTAGGTCAAATTTTATACTCAGTCTGTAGTTTTCAGTACTGGTGTACTTTTTGGCTACTTTGCACCAGTTAGAACAAGAATGAATGTGCAGTATTCCAAACGAAAGCTTCTTCAGGTAAGTGATAAGTGTATTGGTTCAAAATGAAAATGACCTAGTTGATCTTTAGCTATAATTTTCCGGTTTTGGGTGACATTAAGTTTTCGATTAAAATATATGTTATTTTGACTGTTTGGGACTAAATAAATGCATGCTTAATTGGCAAGCTGTTTTCCAGCAGGTCTAGGTCCTATTTCTTTTTTCACTTTTCCTACCACTTTAGTGGCAAAGTGCAGTGTTTGCTTTCTCTCTTGGTTTTGATAACCATCGCTAGTACTCCACTTTAGACATAGGCTGTGATAGAAGCTATACATGTTGTGTTAATATTTGGGCCCTTTACCTCTACCACACTAAAAGTTATTAATCTCTTTCAGAGCAAAGGAAGGAAGTAGAAAGGTTTGCCTCCATGCAAAATTGGGTACCTCAAAACTACAATGAGATACCATCTTACACCAGTGAGAATGGCACATATTAAAAAAACTAGCAACAACAAATGTTGGCGAGGTTGTGGAGAAAAAGGAACTCTCCTGCACTGTTGGTGGGAGTGCAAAGTGGTCCAGCCACTATGGAGAGCTGTGTGGAGATTTCTTGACCTAAACATAGAGCTTCCATATGATCCAGCAATTCCACTCCTAGGTATTTACCCAAAGGACACAGAAACATCAATTCCAAAGAGCACCTGCACCCTATGTTTATAGCAGCACTATTTACAATAGCTAAGCTTTGGAAACAACCCAAATACCCAAAAATAGATGACTGGATCAAGAAGATGTGATACATATACACCATGGAATATTACTCAGCATTCAAAAAAGACAAACTCATGCAATTTGCAGCAACATGGATGGTGCTGGAAGGGATCATGCTCAGCGAAATAAGCCAGAAAGAAAAAGAAAAATACCAGATGGTCTCACTCATAGCAGGAATCTAGAAAACCTAAATAAGGGACCAGGAAAAAGAATAACTATAAGAAAAAAAATATCAAAATCAACAAACAACTATGAACCAGAGACACTCTATGGGGGGTGGGGGCCAGGGAAAGGAGGGATTGGGGTCAAAAAGGGGGTTGTAATTGTATGGGGAATATAAAAATAAAATTTAAATTTAAAAAAAAAACAAAATTGGGTACCTCTTGAATCCATTTATTATTGGGCAAATTTAAGATTCTAGCTAAATTTTAGTTGAAGATAAGTCCCTTGCTAAGGGACTTACTCTCCAAGCTTCCTAGCATCCTCTGTAGACACCCAGACTTGAAGTGATCACTGAAGAAATGCCATGTATCACATTTCTTGTATCTATAAATCACCTTGTTAACTGCTTTCTCAAAATATCTTTTGGTGTTTTTTTTTGTTTTAAAATAATTTTATTTTTTTTAATATTCATTTTTTTATTTTTTCCATCATTGTTTATTGTTAAACAATATTTGCGTCCCCCACCCCCTCAGGTGTAGTCCCCATAGAGTTTCCAGTGCACCCGTGCACCATTACCTCAGTCCCCTGTGCTCCTCCCTCCCTCCCTCTGATCCCTCTCCCTCCTTCTGCCCTGCAGTATGTCTCTGATTTATAATTTTCTGTTTTTGCTTTGTTATGTTTTGTACTGCTACTATTTTTTTACACTGATGTCTTACTTGATTTGCCTATTTTCCTGCTAGAAGTGAAATCATCCGATATTTTTCTTTTTCCTTCTTATTTATTTCACTGAGAATAATTCCTTCTAGTTCCATCCACGTTGCTGCGAATGGCATGAGTTTATCTTGTTTTGATTCCTGAATAATATTCCATTGTGTATGTATGCCATATCTTGATCCAGTCATCTGTTTTTGGACATTTGGGTTGTTTCCAGGTTTTACCTTTTGTAAATAGTGCTGCAATAAACATAGGTGTACAGGTGTTCTTTTGAATGAATGTTTTTGTGTCCTTTGGGTAGATCCCTAGTAGTGGAATTGCCAGGTCGTATGGTAGCTCCATTTTTAGTAGACTGAGGAACCTCCAGACAGCTTTCCATAGTAGTTGGACCAGTTTGCACTCCCATCAGCAATGTAGGAGAGTTCCTTTTTCACCACATCCTTGCCAGCATTTGTTGTTGCTTGTTTTTTTTGGTAAGTGCCATTCTTACTGGTGTAAGATGGTATCAATGTGGTTTAATTTTCATTTTTCTGATTATAAGGGATTTTGAACATTTTTTCATATGCCCATTGGCCATTTGCATTTCCTCTTTGGAGAAATGTCTTTTAAGTTCTGCCCATTTCTTGACTGGATTGTTTATTTTGTTTTTGTTGAGTTGTGTGAGTTCTTTGTATATCTTTGTGATCAGTCCCTTATCAGTTGACTAGAGTGCAAAAATTTTTTTCCCAATCAGTGGGATTTCTCTCTGTTTTGGTTAATGTCTCTTTTGCTGTACAGACACTTTTCAGTTTGATGTAATCCCAGGTGTTTATCTTTTCCTTGACTTTCTTTGGTTTGGGTAATGAGTCTTTAAAGATGTTACTGAGATGTATGTCTTGTATGTTTTACCTATATTTTCTTCTATATATTTTGTGGTTTCAGGTCTTATGTCCAGTTCTTTTATCCATTTTTAGTTGATTTTTGTGCATGGTGAAAGGTAGTAGTCTAGTTTCATTTTTTTGCACCTCATAGTTTTCCCAGCACCATTTATTGAACAAACTGTCCGCGTTTCATTGCATATTCTTTGTCAAAGATCAGTTGTCCATATAAGTGTGGCATTATTTCTGGGCTCCCTATTTGGTTCCATTGGCCTGTGTGTCTGTTTTTGTTCCAATACCAAGCTGTTTTAATTATTATGGCTTTGTAGTATAGCTTGAAGTTTGGAAGTGTGATACCTCTTTTCTCCTTTGTTTTCATCAGTAGGGCTTTGGCTATTCGTGGTTTTTTGTGGTTCCATTTGAATTTCATCAGTATTTGTTCTGTTTCTTTGAAGAATGCCATTGAGATTTTTATTGGAATAGCGTTGAATCTGTATATTGCTTTTGGTAGGATGGCCATTTTAATAATGTTAATTCTTCCAGTCCATGAGCAGGGGATGTCTTTCCATTTCTTTGTGTCTTCTTCTATTTCTTTTAACAGTGTTTTATAATTTTCTTTGCATAGGTCTTTCACCTCTTTTGTTGTTATGTTTATTCCTAAGTATTTGATTTTTTTTGTTTCAGTTTCTAGATTTCTTCTTCAGATTGTTTGTGTATTCAAAATGTCCTTTGTATTAATGATTCCTAGGGCTCCAACCCCAATCAATTTCACATAACCAGATTCCTGGATAGATTGATTAAGTCTGTCAACAAACATTCAGTGCCTGCCAGGTGCTAGACATTGTGCTAATATGGGAATATATAAGGATGAATAATATGGAGGATCCAAAGTCTGATGAGGAGTCAGATAACTAAAGAGATAGTTCACTGTAGTTTGATTCAGGAAGATTATGATAATGATAAAGAAAGGGAATCTTGGGACCACAAAGGAAGGACATCAGTCATTTTGTTGCCTCTCTTTAGTATTATCTGCATTCCAGTTCTTTCCACGTTCAGCTTATTTTCCTAAGCCACTCTTTCCTTCATGTCCTTTTTCTGATCAAAAACTTGATTGCTTTTTAATCCATCCCCCTTTGGTTTATCTCTTTATGTTCCATGCCTTCTTAAAAGGAACTCTCTTTTCATTCAGGTTTCTGGCACTGTCCAAAAGTATATTCATTTCCAATATGGTCTTCTTGTAGGTGTGGGGCATGAGAGGTGTCACCAGAGACAGAGTGGGGAACAGAACAGGCAGATTAACTGACATACACTGCTGAGGGGAGCAGCAGGCAAGTCAGGAGAGGTCTGCTGTGTCATGTGGGTCACCTCCCTGGCCGGGGATCAAGGGTAGCCTCAAAGTGCTGCATCTTAACCCCTTACGCCCCAGGGGAGGCCCCACCAATATGGTCTTCTACGAATGACTTTTCCTTTTGCCTTTTCATCTACTTATCCAAATCCTGGCCAGTTTCTAAGGTTCATCTTAGCTCCTACCGTCACCTCAAAACCTGTTCAACTTATCTACTTACGTTAGCTCAATAAGCAATCAAGTCCTAGCAGAGTATTGTTAGTGTTATTTTTGTCTTCTTGGAAGGTTGCAAACTCTTCAGATCAGGCATCTCTATATAATGCTTTTATCTTCCCCGGAGCCTAACACAGTGCTGAACCCAAAAACCAACTGTTGAAATTTTAGTAATATATAAATAGAGTATTTCCTTACTCTTTCAAATTAAAAATTAGTAAAGATGAGATTATATTACTTTGCTTTATGGGGAAAAGAATATCTTTGGCTAAAAGTTAGAAATTCTTTTATTTTGTATAAAAATGTAAAATTGAAACAGGAGAAAAAGGAATTACATTTACTGAATTCTTTTTGTCTTTCAATCAGTTTGTTCTGAATGCCTGATATGATGGAAGTAATGGAAAAAATACTTAGCATAAAAGACATGGGATAAGGCTGGCTGTCCTTTAATGTGAAGTGCTAAGAAAAGCCCCAAAGCTGAGTCTTAGCTTCCTTACCTGTAATTTGGAATTAATATTACTCAAGGCTGTGATGAATATTAAATAAAATAATAGATATGGAATGCTTTGTATACTTCAGAGTGATATATAAATCTTGCTTAATTATTGTGTCCCATCTGGAATGACAGTTGTGAGTTTGCATTTTACAAACATATAAATTTCTATATGTTACATTTTGTGATCCATTGTTAGTAATGTCTCTGGTATTTCCAGGTCAGACTGGCTTTCTTGCTTCTTAGGAGGAGACAGACTTCTATACTAACAAAGTAATGAGTGACCTATGATAAGGGCCCTTAAGAGGGACACCTAACCCACACCTAGGAGTTGTCAGTGTATGCTTCCTAAAGAAAAGTGACATAGACATCTAAGCTCAGACCTCAAAGATGAATAAAGTTTCTCAAGATTTTCTAAAGATGAGTATATGTGATGATTATCACATTTCATTCTTAACTCATTCATAGAAATGATCCTTTATATTAACAGCTGACTAGAACTTTTTTGATGGGTTTTAATATCTCTTCTTCCTTGTCTAGCATGGATATATTTTACTAATTAGAGCCAGAGTAAAAATTGTTTTCTTTAGACATTTATCCATTTCGTTGTGTTCTTTTTAGTCTGCATTTACTCTGTAACTACCAGCTGCCTCCTTCATGTCATCTTTGCAAACTATTAAAAGTACTGAAAAATTAGTTTTGGAAGGGGTTTTGTTTACTTTTGTCTGTAAAAACATTAGCATGGTTTCAAATATTTGGAATATGTTCCTATTTAAATTAGGAAGAACGGGGAGAAACCTGGGAAAATTTTAGGAGGTGGGAGTTTCAAAATATAACAGAGTATCCAGAATGGCACCTGGCACAAAATTATCTCTCAGTAGATAACTACTGGACAAATGGATATGCTGCATTATTATATGCAGAAGACATTAAAAGAAGGTGAAAGAACTTTAAAAACTGCTAGGTTAGGGTATGTGAATTAATGATTGAAAAGCTAGTCTCTTCAGAATATAGCTGGCAGCCCTAAGGAAGCTAGAGCTTAGATGTACAATCTCTCACCAACTATGCTGTGCTAAGTCAGTTTTTTAAATACATAATTTTAAAATCAATGTATCAGAATTTTGTAAAAACTCCAATATGCTTTATTAAGTTTGGTCTCTATAAAGTAAAAAATGTTTTTACTTATCCCCTGTAAAAATGCATAAGATCAGAGTGATTGTTTACAAAGAGATAAGGCCTTGAAAAATAACAGACACTAAGCTAATGGAAAAAGTATAGGCAGATGCAGTGTTTGACTCAAGACTTGAAAATGCTATTCAGAAAATTTGTGGGGGGTATCAATTTTCAGCAGATCACTATGTCACAGCAATATTTTTATGCAATTGTCAGAGAAGATAACTAGGGAGAGGATATTATAATTATTTCCTGGATTTTTTAATGCAAGTGAATTTGGTTGGTGCTAGAAATATATGCTGACTATAACATTTATTTGTTGATATCTTTTTTTTTTTTTTTACAAGATTTATTTATTTATACAAGCACTGGATACAGTCAGAAGCGCGGGAGGGTGAGAGAATTCACCAGAGCCAGAGCGGGGAGCAGAGCAGGCAGAAGGACCGAAGTACACTGCTGCACTGCTGAGGGGTAGCCGGGGAGCAGCCGGGGATCGAACCAGTGCTGCAGAGCTGCAGGCAGCTTCGCAACCCAGCGCTCAACCGCTGCGCCACTGGGGAGGCCCTATTTGTTGATATCTTAAAGTAACTTTTTCCCCTCAGTTTTCTACTCTTTTTCTGTAAGATTCTGGTTTGCCTACTATAGGATTGTAACTTTCAAGGTTGGCAACAGTTCCTATATATTGTAAAACTCTGCCTTATTAAAAAAGGAGGGGAAGTCAAAAGTTCTGGATGAAATCAACAGGTATTTGTTTTGGAATGTGAAAGAAATCATCAGTGAGCTAAGAACCTTATTTTTTCCCTAGAGCAAAGACCTTTAAGGCTCTAAAACAGTGATCTGAATGCTATCGTACCTGATCTACCTTTACAAATATTTTGTCCCATCCCCTTTGCTATCCTGAAGATAAATCTTTAATATAATTTACTCACATTCATAACTCCTTTCCCTACTTAAAGTATGAAGGAGAAATAAAACGATAATGTATAGCATTTCAATATTTAAGTGCTTAGCTGTTACTATATTAGAAAACTTAATGAAGTAGTGCTGACACAAGCGCTGCAATGTGGACTAATGTGGGAGTATGGTATTGGTGACCCAAATACCATGAGTGTCTCTGTGCTAGTGATCTGACTTTCCAAAATAAAGTAACTTTTAATAAAAAGCATAATCTTTTTATTTACTATACAGATTCAACACTAAAAAACACAGTTTCCTTTAAAACTCTGCAACAGAATGCTTTCTGTTTCTTTGTATAACTATGGCAAGAAATTTCCAGACACTTTCTTTAAAGTTCTGAAATGTCCGTAGGTGATGTAATGTCCTCTTCCCCACTTTGAGAACCACTGACATGTAGAATCATAGTGTTCTATATTAAGATAGCACCACTGACCAATTAGGGTAACATTTTTTACTAAACATTTTATCAGTAGTATTAGGTTTACTCTGAGCTATTTATTTTTTTCTCTACCTGTCCTTAGGGACCAATTACACGTTGTAAACCAATAGGTCATTGACAGAGATACTTTTATTGTGGATTAGAATTGACTCCTGGTGAAATAAAGATCTGAGTGTATCCAGAGTCAAAAATAATGGTAGTATAAAAGATTTTTCTCCTTATTTTTTAATCTCCTTAAAAGATCACTGACTGCTTAAGTAAATTAGTAATAATATGTTGTTTCTAACTAATTTTAAAATGAAGTGTATGACAGTAGCAGCACAAAGAATGGATGGGGAAATGGAAGTAAATACTTGCAAGGCTCTTAAAAATACACATAAAGTGGGATAATATCCCTTGAAAGGTGTACTGTGATAAGTTAAATGATGTATAGTAGAAATTGTAACACTAAAAAACAACAAAACAAAACCCAAGAAGAGGTATAACCAATAAGACAATAGAGAGATAAAATCAGATTATAAGAAATAATCCACTCAAAGGGGGGAAAAGTAAACAGTCACGGTCTCTAAAACAAGGTCAGAGGTGTTTTTTGATTGGTTGCTTTACTCCTTTCTCCCTCAGTTGTGAGAGGTTGGCCTATATCTATATATTCAAAGGATTGGTGATCTTTTTTGAAAAATGCAGCTCAATGCTTGAGAGAATTCAAAGTCTTTCGCCAGTACTTAGGGTATCTCCCACTTGCACTATCCTCCCGTTTTAGAGTCCCCAGCTTTAGAGTCCTCCCGTTTTAGAGTCCCCAGCTTCACCCAGCATCTGTTTTTATCCCTTTTCTTTGACACTCCAGGTGAAAAAGGGTCAGTTTCAGTTTTGACTTTGTCACTAAGTTCTGTACTTAACAATCTAAGATGTTGCATAGTAAAGTGGAGTGAATTGATCTTTGATTTTTCTGTGATGGCTCAACATACTTTATACCCTTTCTTTCTCCTCAATTCAGAGACATGAAAAATGCTGTAATTGGAAACAACAAACAGAAAGCCAACCTCATTGTTTTAGGAGCTGTTCCAAGGTATGTTTTTATCATCACCTTTTTTGCCTTTCCTTCTAAGTTTCTAATGTATTTCTTATTCTAAATTCAAGTAAGACCCATTTTCTGTGTTGTCATATTTTTGAAAAAATCTCTTAACTTTTTAAATAAGTGTTTTGAAATATTTGAAGCATCTCTTAAAATGAAATTAAAGTACCAGAAAATGGAATTTGAAGCAAATGTGCTGATACTGAATGTAAATTCAGGAAGCTCACTGACCCTGTAATAAAAGGGTCTTTTGGATAAAAAGGCAACATACACCAGCTTGATTCTTTCTTCCCTATCACCTCAGAGGCCTGGCAGTTTTTGTGTGATTAAATAACTTTCTAGAAGTGAAAATCAAAATCAACAAAAAACTATGAACCAGAGACTCTCTATGGGGGATAGGAGGCGGGAGGGGAGGGATTGGGGTCAAAATAAGGGGGTTGCAATTGTATGGGGAATATAAAAATAAAATTTATTATTAAAAAAAAATAAATAACTTTCTAGGACCCTTGAACCTTTTTTTTGAGATTAAAAATAAGAAAGACTGTTTAGATTGTAATCTTGTGTTTCTTTTAATTTTCCAATTTTCAGAATTTGCTGTTCTTTAAGTTAATACAGAAAGTTCAGTGTCTTCTGATGACCTCCTTTTGGAAGGCAATGACAATTGAATAACTTCCCGTTTGCCTTTGCTACTCAGAACTAAATTTTATGTGCAATTACTATAAGTTTTTATTCAATTTTTTATTTTTTTTTCTCTTCTTTTGCTATAGGATTAGTGGCTTTATTGTTTTGGTCAAAACCACCTATAAATGTATACTTTGGTAACCATAAAGCTCTCACATTTCTTAGGGGATTAGTGTTCAGTATATATAAATATGCTTTAGGAAGCATGAAGTTTCTAGTTGAGAACATAAGTGAAATGGACATAAATGGGTGGGATTAGAGTTTAGGGAGTAGTTGTTTCGCACACTGGACTGAAGTGGAAATAGGAGAAATCTCCTGATTCCCCAAATGGGAGAAATAGAGAAGAGAGCCTCCCTTACTTGAAGAGCTGCACATGGTCTGAATATACCTTGTAGATGAGACGTCTGTGTTCTCTGAACTACAGTTTTGAATATTCAGGTACTATTTCTAATCTGAATTTAAGGTCCAACAGCACTTGGCACTGGGAGTCTTCATGTCCTGAGGTATCTGAAAACATAGATTGTGTGTACTGCTTTCTGGGGAGACTACTTCTGAAAACTTTCAGGTTTATAGTTCTGATAAACTCTGAGATTATATTGTAGTTCTTTTGTTCAAACTGAAGAAAATCTTAGGGTTTTTTTTTTTTTTTTTTAAACCAGATAGTTCTTTATTATATTAGCAACTGATAGAAACAAATCACCATTCCCTAGTTTTGTATAAGTTTGCCAATTATATTTTTAGTATCTGGTATATACTGGTTGCCTTTTAGTTTTAAGGTTTTAGTCTCTTCTATTTATCAAGTTACTTCTTTTTAGATTGCTATACTTGCTTCAGCAAGAAACTTCAAGTACAGAACTGAAAACCGAATGTGCAGTGGTATTGGGAAGTCTTGCTATGGGCACTGAAAACAATGTCAAGTCTCTCCTGGATTGCCATATTATCCCTGCCTTATTACAAGGTATGTCGGGACATCATTTTTCTAGAATTAGTTTGCAGTGGTTTAAATACAGGCTGGAAGGGTGAGTCCTGGATCTTTTTTCTCTTAATAGGACTACTGTCCCCAGACCTGAAGTTCATTGAAGCTTGCCTCCGATGTCTGCGCACCATCTTTACTAGTCCTGTCACTCCAGAGGAGCTACTATATACAGTGAGTTTTAGATATTTTTAATATCACCAGTTATATTTCAGTAGCAGCATACTTCTGACTTATTTAGCACCCAAAGTCCATCATAACTGTGTTACGTTATGGAAAAGTCTCAAGAAGTATTCGAGTTTTTTCTAATTTATAAATATCAAATGATCTAGACTTTATAAAGATGGGAAAGGTAGTCTCAGACCTTGAGAAATTTATAAGCTTTTTAAAATTTTCTTTTTGAAAAATTCTTTTCTTTTGCTTTCTTATTTTGTTTTTTTAAACTTTTTTAAAAGACTCTTGTTGACCTCTTAATACATACCAATAAAGAAATGATAAATTAGAATGAAAGTAAAATTAATTTTTAAATTTCTTTAAAATATAAAAGATAAATGCAAAAATAAATACAAATAAAATCTATTAAGTATGTTTAATGCTAAATGAGTGATAGGAAATTCTGCTCATTCTAGGATAAAATTCAGTAGGGTAGGCTTTGTAGAGAAGTTAGAATTTGACCTAAGTTTTAAATAGTAGATGAGATATAGAGAAGTAGAGAGTTAAGAGGCCATTCTGTTTAAGAACGAATAATGCAGGTCAGTGGGCAAAGAGTCAGATGCAAGAAGGACATCAGTGTTAGTTTCAACTGGAAAGGTGAACCAAAACCAACTTGCATGAGGCTTACTTTTCAGGTTAGAATCAGAGAATATATATAAAAGAAATAAAAATTCTCCAAAGATCTTTGGAGTGATTCAGTGGTGTCAGAAACTTCAGGGAATATTAGAGGATCTTTTTATCTGTTGATTACATAGGACTTTCTTAATGAAAATTATAAAGGCCAAAATTTTTCAAACACTATTATCCAGAATTCACAGTAAGGAATACATTTTCTTTTGTCACACTATGCACATGTGTGAGTGAGTGAGTGAGTGTGTGTGTGGTGTGTGTGTGTGTATGAGTGAGACAGAATTCTAAAACAATCTCTTCACAAAATAATTCCATAACTGTCATGCCCCCTGGTTTCTATTCTATCCTTTTTTTCATTTTTTAAATGCTAGTTGTCATTCCGTAAGCTAACATGAAGAATCAGAATGTCAGATTGGACATATGTGAGTCATAGATCTTATCCAGAAGTTTATTTTACAAATATTTCAAGAATATAAACAATCAAGAGGCATAGGCAAAGCAAGCAAGGAGAAGAGATATGTCATGTGACTCCATTATATTTATATTTGACTCTGGCCCATAATGATACATTAGGTTGGTAAACAGGTTTTGGATCATCTCACGTAGCAGAGAGAATCTGAATTATGACACATCTCAGTTTTATCCTCAGGGATTTGTGCAACTTAGTTTCAGGGATCCATACCTCATAAATCCATAGATTGTTTACTACAGTGGTTCTCGAAATTGAGCATGAACCAGAGTTACCTTGAGAGCTTGTTAAACACAAATCACTGACCCACCTCCAAAATTGAGTCTGGAGAGGCTTCTGAGAATTTGCATTTCTAGTAAGTTTCCCGGTAACTCAGATGCTGCTGTCCCATGGACAACCAGTCTTTGAGAACTATTTGTCTCCGGTAAGCAGTCCTATATCATGGGCATCTTCCTCAAAGCATGCCCTAGGGATGGACTCTCTAAGTAAATCTCAATCTGTCTTCCTGAAAGTTTTACTGTTATAGTTACCAAGAGATGAAGCCACTCACCTGTCTTCTTTACCCTTAAGGTTTCTCCTGAACCCCTTTAAGAGGAGAAATTGATCCTGACCAGCTGTTTTAACCCTTTGTCCTCTTCTCTAAACTGAGTTCATGACCTACTAATGGATCATGGTTCATAATTTGGAAAACTCTGGCTTAGACCAGCTTAACTTTTTTATGTGAGAAAAATTGAGACAGAGACATTAAGTGACTTTCACAATGAGAAATGTCTAAATTATGAAACATCTTAATTTTATGCCTCGGGGACAAGGAAAAATTCATCAAAAGTGTTAGATGGGCTAATGACTGAGAGTAGTGTTTCAGTGTAATTAACTGACATCTGTGAGTTGGATTGTATAGAAGCCAGCTGTTATAGCAACTCAACTAGAAGACAGTAATCCACTTGGGAGAAGGCAGAATGTCTAGGTTGAAATTCTGTTTATCAGATGGATGACTTTGGCTACTTATGTAACTATGTTCTATAGCACAATTCGCAGAAATGGGGTAAGAGCTGTTGTAATAGGAAAACAGAGATAAGAGGGCAATGGAGAAAAGGAAGGGGATGGAAGTAGTTTTAGGAGACTGTTAGAGACTTTTTTTATCTGCCTGTTCCATCTTGGCTGCTGGCTGCTACCTGCTTTCATGTCTTCTGCCAATAGAGCCACTGTTAAACTCATCTCCCACTTGTAAAATAGACATGTGCTTGATATTCTCATCTTTTTTCTGTGCATTTAGTGCCTGACTTTTCGGGGATGTTTCTTAGTTTTTCATTTGGTCTTTAAAGTGCTATGAATAACACAGAGAGTTACCTAATAAGCAAGAGGAAAAGAATCAGTTACCTTCTGTTTTCCCACTTAGCTTTTATATATCTTGTTTTCTTTTTAAGGAAAACTCCAAATCTTGTTCATCCTAACAGTGGCATTCTTTTAAGTTTCCTTATTTGCCCTCTTGTCTTCTGTCAAAGTATCATCTATGTACCAGTGTTGTCAGCCTAAGATAAAATCTTAGGTTCTGCTCCAACCACATTCATACTTCAGAAGCAAAGCTCTAAGATTCATGACAGCATTGACTAGAAAGCTTGAGTTAAATCTTATTTTCCATCTGTGGTGCATACTAAATCCCTTTTCAACTTTTAATTCCTTTTAAATTAAAAAAATGAATAAAAAAGGATATTCTGGGAGAGTCCTGCAACAGGGTGGATTATTTTCTCTTTAACACCATGTATGTTGCTAAGTGTCAGGAATAGGCAGAGAGTGAGCTATAAATAAGAGGTTGTTATATTATAAATTGTCTTGTGCAGATTGAAATTAACTAACTACAGTTATGAGAGATTGTTACTAGCTATTGATTATACCTTAACATGTCAGATCAAAATTGTAATGTTTTATTTTTATGTAATAATTCCCCCTTAAGCTATTTATTGCAATATATTTTATTAGTAACTCACATTTTGTTTCAGAACAAATTTCTGTCAAGTCTTATTGAAATGATTTTCAAATGATTTTGTTTTATTGTAGACTATTTATAGGAAGATATTTGATGGCTATGTTGCTTTGTTTTGCTGTATTCCTTAAAGAGATTTGATTTACTGTCAATAAGATAAAAGGCTAGAATATGTACCTGCTCATGGAAATAACCTGTTAGAGGTATTCACAGTACCTAAGTTCCCTGTGCTGTGCTCTCTTTCTCTTCATCTCCAGGATGCCACAGTAATACCACATCTCATGGCGCTGCTGACCAGGTCCCGCTACACCCAGGAGTATATCTGTCAGATCTTCTCACACTGCTGTAAAGTAAGAATCAGAATATATGTTCTCTACAATGTAAATCTCTTATGCCTTTGGGAGATGTGCTTTCTTAAGTGTCTTCCCAGACATAATCTATAGATCTGTGTATATATCCCACACCTTTTTTTAACATAACTGGTAGCATAGTATACATACTCTTCTGTACCTCACACTTTCCACTTACCTTGACAGATATTCCTTATCAGTACATAACAGCTTATTCTTTAAAAAAAAAAAAGCCACATAGGGCCTCCCTGGTGGCACAGCGGTTGATTGCTGGGTTGCGAAGCCGCCCGCAGCCTCTGCAGCGCTGGTTCGATGCCTGGCCGCCGGGTGAGGGTCCCAGATGGCCGCAGACCTCTCCTGCCACCCGCTGCTCCCCTCAGCAGTGTACTTCCGTCAGTCTGCTCTGCTCCACGCTCTGGCTCTGGTGAATTCTATCACCCTCCCATGCTTCTGACTCTACCCAATGCATGTATAAATAAATAAATAAATCTTTAAAAAAAAAAAAAAACCACATAGTTCTTTACTATATAGATGTACAAACTTTAATTAACTGGTTCTCAGTTATTGAACATTTGGCTTGTTTCCAGTCTTACATTGTTACAAAACATAACTGCAACGGAACTGGACAACTTATATGCAAGGCATTATATAAGAAATTGAATTGCTGAGTCGGCATGTATGCATTTGTAATTTTGCCACATATTGTCTTATATTGAGGTTGTACAGTTTTATAATTCTGCCAGCAGTGTGAGATCATGACCAATTCCCCATACCCCAGTTTCCACACTTTTGAAATTGTGATCTCATAGAGAGAAATGAGATTCTTCTCTGCTCATTGTCGAGAGAAGTTTCTGTTTTAAAGGACCCAAATCTAAACAGAAAAATGCTATGAAGTACTTTTTATTTTGCTTCATAGTTTGCATGTTAAATGTACCCCTTTTTTTTTAAGATTTATTTATTTATTTATGCAAGCACTGGGTACAGTCAGAAGCTCAGGAGGGTGAGAGAATTTACCAGAGACAGAGAGAGGAACAGAATAGGCAGACTGACGAAATACACTGCTGAGGGGAGCAGTGGGCGCAGCAGGAGAGGTCTGTCGCGCCATGTGGGACCCTCGCCCAGCAACCGGGGATTGAACTGGCGCTGCAGAGGCTGCGGGCAACTTCGCAACCCAGTGCTCAACCGCTGCGCCACCCAGGGAGGCCCTTTTAATAGCCCTGGGTCATTATTTATTTGAGAGCTTTCTTAATTTCTATATATTTTATAACTTCTAACCATGAGGATGGTTCCATGGGTGCTTCATGACAGCATTACCACCTGTCTATCATATAAATACAAAGTGAGAAGTTTGGTGAACTATAGGAAAGGGAAGTAGTAAATACCCACATAACAAACTAGGAACATAATAGCTCTCTGCTATTTTAGAACAGTTTCCAAATACGTTAAAATAAAATCACTTGGTTCCAGAAAAGTAACTAGATTAATAACTTGAATTTTTAAATCACAAATCCAAGCTAATTATCACAGCCTGAGAATTAAGGATTTTTGTCAAAAACCTTTGACATTTTTCTTCTTGGTTGCTTTGACAATATTTGACAATATTTAAGTCTACTCACAGGACTGGAATGTCAATGTTGTAGTCTTTTGAGGTGAGCAAAGTAAATCTTTATTTTTAAAGATTTATTTTATTTATTTATACCTAAAGAACTGGGGTTAGGCCAGAGGTACATGGGATGAGAGAATTCACCAGAGACAGAGTGGGGAGCAGAACAGGAGAAATGATTGAAATATACTGCTGAGGGGAGGAGCGGGCTAGACAAGAGAGGTCTGCTGTGGGGATCAGTCATGCTGCACTGGCTAGTGACAGCTTGATAGTGCTGAGACATTAACCCCTTGCGCCACCAGCGAGGCCCAAGCAAAGTAAATCTTAGAGAAAAAGAATTTTATTTCAGCTTGTTTGCTAAAGATGAACTGAACCAACAAGGTGTAGAACTTTCCAGCAACAAAATGATGTCTAATAGTCAGAGCCCTGGCATATAGGTAGAGGAGGATATTCCAAACTCTGTGCCTCATTAAAAATCTCTCCAAAAAATTGGGGCCTCCCTGGTGGTGCAAGGGGGTAAGCACCGCACTATGAAGCAATCCCAGCCTCTGCAGCACGAGTTCAGTCCCCAGCCAGCCAGGGAGCAACCCACATGGTGCAGCAGACCTATCCTGGCTCGCCTGCTGCTCCCCTCAGCAGTGTATTTCAGTCAGCCTGCCTGTTCTGTTCTCCACTCTCTCTGGTGAATCCTCTCACCCCTGCATCTCTGGCCTGTGCCCCAGCTCTTGTATGCATAAATAAATAAATCTTTTTAAAAAAATTTTAAAAAATCTCTCCAAAATAAATTAAAAAAATTAAAACCTCAGCATCTGGGACCTCCCTGGTGGTGCAGGGGTTAAAGTTTCAGTGTGATCAAGCCATCACCAGCCACTGCTGCATGAGTTTGATCCCCAGCCAGGGAGCTAATGCAATGGCACAGCAGACCTCTCCAGTCTTGCCCACTGTTCCCCTCAGCAGTGTATTTCAGTAGATCTGCCTGTTCTGTTCCCCACTCTGTCTCTGGTGAATTCTCTCACCCCCCACACCTCTGGCCTACACCCCAGTCCTTATATGCATAAATAAATTTAAAAAAATTTTTTTAAATCTTTAAAAACAAAATCTTTCAGCATCTGTATCTGAGGGCTTAAGATACAGCATCTAACCACATAACCACAGTTATCCCAAAGCTGGACTGAGAAGTATACTTACATGTCATATTATGTTAAATTATGATAAGTCTAAATAGCTCTATTTCTGAAATTACCCTTTTAGAATTACTCATCAGAAATTTCTCAATGCTTTTATTTATTTTTATTTTTCTAATGAAGTACCACTATTTTATATTCATGTTAATGTTTTGACAGTATAAGATTTCTACCCTCAGATGTGGCAACTATAGTTTTCTACCACCGAAGCACCAATAGCCCTCTACCATAGTCATTGTCTCAACACTTTTACATCTGCTCATCTGAAACTTCTCAATACTGTTTTAGCTGAAAATATAAATAAAAGAATACCATTAAATTACTGGCTCTTTTGCTGAGAGAAACTTAAAGCTAAGTGAGGATTTATAGGCAATCTTCTGCTACTGACAGAACTAAAGAAAATCAACATAACTCACTTTTCCCTTAATCTGATAATTAGTACTTGCCACTGTAATTAAATCACTGTAATTAAATTTTGTGTTATAAGATGTAAATCTCAAAAGACATAACAGCATTTAAAAACCCAATGATAATAGTAATAGCCGAAAATACAATATTAATTTTTCTATATATACTAATTTGTATCTTTGAAAACAACTGATCAGATAATCCTCTATATTGTTATTTGTTATAAAAATCTTTCATTTTCATGTGTTATTTTTGCATATAGGCCCAAAATAATACAGAATTTTAGGACTTGTTCATAAATTTGGCATATACTGGTATTAGTATTAAATAACTTTACATGCTTTATGTAGGGAAGACAGAAAAAGAGGAGAGATGAATAAAGCATTTGTGTTATAACCTAATCATATCTTTTATTGTCTCCCTCCCTGATTTATTAATAATCAAAAACAGGCTAGTGATATTAACGGGAGTTCTGATTTTTAAATTGTTGCCACTTTTTTAAGCAGTTACTCAGATTTCTGAGACCTGTCTTTTGGAGTTTAAGATTATAAGGGCGCAAGTGCTTCCTACCCTGTGCATGCTGGCTCACTAACCCAGGTCCATCAAGGTTGATTTAGAAACTAAAGAGAGCCTTGATGAGAATCAAGCAATAGCTCCTCCTCTCTACTTGGATCAGCCACTAATTCCTTTCTTACTCTTGTTTTTGCACAACAGAGAAGAGGAAGTGCTTCTTTTATAATGAATATTTGCTGTAATTCTTGGTGCAAATAATTTAAAGGATTAAAAAGTATAATAATCTCTTACAAGCAGTGGGGACCAATGTGTATAGAGAACTGCATTGTATTTGATCTTTTCACCATCACTTATTACTCCTTACTATTCCACCAGTAAGTATATTCCATAGGTGAACCAGCACTTAGGAAAAAGACACATGCACATAGATATTCATTGAAGTGATGTGTGTAATAGTATAGGTCTGATAATCCAAATGTATAATTATCAGGTACTAGTTAAAGTAAGGAATATTTTTATGATGAGATAAGACCAATTAAAGAAATGAGAAAACTCTTTACTGATCCAAATGAGCTGAGAGATGTAGTAAAGGAAATAAAAGATTTAGATCAATATGCATGAGTATGTATTTAAAAATGTGTTTTTATAAATATAAACCTTTTTTATATATCACTATATAGATAAAATACAGAATTCTACCAATGTGTTAAAAAATGGCAAGGGGTGCCCTCCCGGGTGGCACAAGGGGTTAAGCCTCAGTACTATGAAACTATCAGCAGCCACTGCAGCACTGGTTCGATCCCCAGTCAGGGAGCTAACCCACATGGCGCAGCAGACCTCTCCTGTCTCAACCACTGCTCCCCTCAGCAGTCTATTTAATCAGTTTGCCTGTTCTGCTCCCCACTCTGTTTCTGGTGAATCCTCTCACCCCCACCCCTGCACCTCTGGCCTACACCCCAGCTCTTCTATGCATAAATAAATCAAATAAATCTTTTTAAAATATGGCAAGGGGAAAAATATACTTATGTATTTGCTTGTATGTGTATAAAATACCTTTAATAATATAAGATAATCTATGATTAGGTCACCTCAGAATGAGATATTTGGCCAAAGATTGACAGAATACAGAGGTGGAAAACAAGGAGGTGCCAGGGGTAGAGCTAGTACCCATCTATTCAACCATTCTGATAAACACTGCCAATATTTAAATTGAGTTGTGTAAATTAATAAGGAAGGCAAAAAACCTTGGTTTGCTGACATATAAGCTGAGACTAATTGAGGCTTATTTTCACAATTTATTCACATTATCTACTTGTTTCTAGGTAAGACAAAATGGGTTAAATTTTTAGGAGATCCTTCTTTTTCTTGGCTCCACATCTCTATAATCAATAAGGTAGAAGTTCCTATATTTCAAAAGAGACAATTCAAGCAAAACTTTCAAAGCTGTTAAGTTGGGTACTTGTACCCAATAAGTATGACTGCAGATGCATGGAGGACAAAGAGGTAGGAAGACAGGAGCATATTTCATGCCTGTGCTCTGAGCATGTCAGTTTTTCAGTTATTGTAAAGGCAAGTTTTGATAGGTATCCAACTATCCTAGATGGATATGTAGTGATAAATATATCAAGCATTTGTTTTCTGGGATATTATCCACGTACCCTAAGTATCAGCACTGAAATACAACTTTAATAATTTTCAACAAAATATTGTTTATAATAGCCAGATATTAGAAACTACCTAAATGTGGGAGGTGGGGAGAATTGGCCTGAATAAATTGTGGAATATTATATAGTGATTAAAAATAAGAAAATATAGTTAGAAAATATATAGGAGTCAAGAATTTGCTAATGTGGTAGTCTGAATACAATAGGTAGACTTTGATTTATAATGATGCATATCTGAAACTTTTGTAATGTTATAATGCAAATTTATATCAATAAAATATTTTAAAATAGCAAAAAAGAATACCTTTAATAGTATATAAAATATTTTCAGGATTGTTACCTATAAAATAGAATATGGCTGTGTTATTATTTAAAAGCAAGAAAGCTAATCTCCCCACTTTAAATGATTGCTATTTTGGTCCAAGAAAGAATAAATGTCTGCAAGTTACTTGTTATTTGACTAAATAGCAAGGTGGAGAAATTGGTTTGAGAACTCTTGTTCTGGACTAATAACTGTTTTCCTCTGGTGAATCCAGAGAGGTAGCCTGCCTTTTGGTGCTATTTTTCCTCTCCTGGATAATAATAAGCATGAAATGCCATCCTTGTCCTGACTTTGACTTCCCATTAATTGAATAGATCTATAGGACATAAAACAAATAAGAATTGTATCAAATTTAAAGCCTTTGCATTAATCTTTAATTTCTGGGCCTCCCTGGTGGCACACGGGGTTGAGCATAGCACTATGAAGCTATCCGCACTCTCTGCAGCATAAGTTCAAACCCCTGGCCAGGGAGCTCCCCATGTGGAGCAGCAGACATCTCCTGTCTCGCCCGCTGCTCCCCTCAGCAGTGTGTTTCAGTCAGTCTGCCTGTTCTGTTCCCCGCTCTGTCTCTGGTGAATCCTCTCACCACCCCCGACCCCATGCCTCTGGCCTGTACCCCAGTTCTTGTATGCATGAATGAATAAATCTTTAAAAAAAAAACCATAATTTCTGCCACTTGTGAAAATCTTCAGTAAATTGTTTAGTTGAAAACAGAGTTGATGAAAATTAAAATACCTTAATTTCCCTATCTTACCACACTATGAAGTGATAATTTTAAAATGAGAAATAAGGAAACAGAAACCAAAACACGTTCATTTCTCAGTTATAGAATGTTGTGTTTCTCTCCATCCCTGACTCAGACTCTGGTCCAGTTCCTCTTGTAATTAGTTTTAGATCCCCCTGACTAACTCATCAGTCTCAAGTTGTAAGAATGACTGCCACTGTATCCTATAAGAATAGTGCAAGAATTCATAGTGGTTCTGTTGCTGTGATGGAATGCTGCTTAAGAATTGCAGATGTTTCTTGGTGCCAAGATAGTTTTTGTGCCCCCTTCCATCTATCGTGGAGGTAAGGAAGCAGTAGTTTCACAGACTGGGATGAGGTAAGATATGACGGTCTCTTGCAAGACTGAAAACAGTGCCTACCCTGCTTGTTTAGGATGGGTTCATATAATAAAAAGTTAGCATTATAGTGAATGTGGTTTTCTACACTTAAGTAAAAGTTACATTGCTCTTCTCATGTATTATTACATTCTCTTCTCTTACAGGGTCCAGATCATCAAACAATTTTATTTAACCATGGTGCAGTTCAGAATATTGCTCACCTACTAACCTCAGTATCATACAAAGTAAGATGTTAAAGATTATGTTGGATTTTTATACTTATTTTGGTTTCTACTGTCTTGCTCTAGAAGGAGAGCCGCATATTTTTATTGCTTCTTTGATACTGTGATCAAGAGTATTATTTTACCAGTAAAATGTTATGGGGTATTGTTTTACCTAGAGAATACTCTTAAACACAAAGTTTCCCTTGTCTTTTCCTTTTTTCCTCCATGATATAATTGTGGCATGAGTTGCTATTGTTCACCTTAATAGTCGTGGTCTTTAATAGCCTCTTTTGGTTAGGTTCCAGTACCAACACTGCACTTGAGGTGATGCCTTGAAGTATGTAGGTGCAATCCCTTATTGTATCAGGAAAGACTGGATTTCACGGTTGAGATCTTTATTCAGCCATAGTTTCTCAAACTTATAACAAGCTTATACATACATAAGCATCAGCATTTAAAGTGTGTTCTCTTTTGTGTTAAAAATTTAGGGTTTTCTGACTTAGTAAATTTTCTTGACTATCTTTTATATATAGGTAAGTAGTACTGTGATGTTCATGTATTTGAAACTAGTCATTCATCATTGTTTACCAAGCAAATTTTAGCAAATATTGGGCCATTGCCCTTATTGTGTTATATTAGAGCTAGGCACACCCAGAGTTTCCTGAGCTGGAAAGCAGCCATTTTTAAAATATTTTATCCACTTCTGCTGATCCTAGTCTGTGCTTTATTTTCGTCCTTAGCTTTGTTGCAGGTGGGACGTGATAATAGGTGTATTTTCCCTTCCTTATACATCCAGAGTTCAGTCTTGGTGAAGAGCGAGCTGAACCAGCTTGAACCTAGCCAGAAGTAGGGGAAGGAAATATATAGTGCAGGCTGCTTCCTCTGCCTTGTGCCACATGGAAACTGAAATCAGACAGCATTTGCACATCAAAAAAGAGTTGCTGGGGTAGTTATGCTATTATTGTCCCTTTACTTCTCTAGTCTCTTAGCTTCATTAATTTCCCTAGCTCTTCCTTCTTTTCTTTCTTTTCTGTACTAAATTTCCTTATCCACTATAACAAATTCCAGGTTGTCAAAGGAAAAGGTTTTGCTAACATTACTCTTTTGCCAAGGTTTGCTCCATAGTCCGTGTGTCATTCACAATTTCTAGTTCCTACCTGTGGACGCATGCATGGTTCACAGGTCACATTCCAGCTTTCTATACTGTGAATGCCTGCCAATCTCAGGTTCCACATAAGAACATCATATATAGTCTCAGGCTGGGAGGATCAGATCATCTAAAAAGTGAACAGAAAGAATAAAAAATAACAGGGCCTCCCCCACAGGCGCAGCGGTTGAGCACTGGGTTGCGAAGCTGCCTGCAGCCTCTGCAGCGCCGGTTCAATCCCTAGCTGCTGGGCGAGGGTCCCACATGGCACGCAGACCTCTCCTGCCGCCCGCTGCTCCCCTCAGCAGTGTACTTCATCAGTCTGCCTGTTCTGCTCTCTGCTCTGGCTCTGGTGAATTCTCTCACCCTCCCATGCTTCTGACTGTACCCAGTGCTTGTATAAATAAATAAATCTTTAAAAAAAAAAGAATAAAAAATAACAGCTGTTCAGAGCACCTGCAGATTGTAAACTATCAATATATCATATGTAGTCAAGAGATTGAACCCCTAGTATTACTCAGACAAGCAATCTAGTTTTAAGGCATAGTAGTAGCACAATTCATAGGTGTTTTCAAAATTAATTTAGTCTTTTTCAAACTTGTATTATTATAACTGTTTCTTTTTCTGTTCTGTTTGCCCCAGCCCTACCCCATACACTACTGTTTGTCTTCTCTTCAGTCCTCTGGTTTGTAGTTTGAAAAGTAGAAGCACCCACCTTGAAAGACAGCTGGTAATTAGTTGTTATATAGTTCTCTTTGCCTTACCAGCATCAAATTCTGTACAGTGTTCTTTCAAATATGATCAGGAATTTGTCTAGTTCAATTTTAATTGCTTCCTCTTTACTTTTTTTTAGTTATTTCAAAATTAATTTTAACTTTTTATAATTTTAACTCTTACTACACTCTTCAGCTACACAAGTGATACATTTATTCCCTTGCCGCATGCTTTGAGTACTTTAAGCAGACTTAAATAGTTATTTCTTCAGAAGGGTTTAGATTTTGAGACTTTAAAATTCATATTTGAATTTTAATAAGTATTTGAATGAAAATTTTACATATTTGAATTAAAATAAGTGCTTTTCTTTTTCTTTCTTTCTTTTTTTTTTTTTGTTCTTTCACTTCTATAGGTTCGAATGCAAGCACTGAAATGCTTCTCCGTTTTAGCTTTTGAAAATCCCCAGGTATCGATGACCCTAGTAAATGGTAGGCTGGAACTTTCAGTGACATCTATATGATTTAATTCATGAACTTTTTAGATTTAAAGAATTTTCTTAATCCTTGTTGTTGTTTTTTTTAATTTCTAGTTTTGGTTGATGGAGAATTGTTACCACAAATTTTTGTGAAGATGTTACAGAGGGATAAGCCTATTGAGATGCAACTCACATCAGCAAAATGGTAAAAGTTAAGACAATGTGGGAAGGAAGAGTGTTTTATCGCTGTCTTAGAGTATTTTAGGACGGTCTAGTTAGCTCACTGTCAGTCCTCATCTTGTTTTGGGATTTTAAAATATGAAAGTGATCGGATTGTCTCACATTTTCTTAAATGAATGTGAATTTTTCATTCAGTTTACAACTACTAGCATGCAGACCACGAGAACTTTCATTTTACACCTAAAACTGTCTGCAGAAAATGACTTTATTACATGCTCAACTTTTTTTTTCCCAGTTGAAATAATACAGACTGGATCAGATTTAATCAACACATGAGTATTAAAATATAAAAAAAGTGTTAGTTATATTATACATATAAAGGTGTAGAAATGAGAATTTGGCTTGTCATCTTTAGGGGAAAAAATCCTCAAAGAGATGTGACGTTATAAGATAGTTGTGTGAAGGTCTTGTTAGCATAGTTGCTGGCTCATAGAGACATTTAATACATATTAATTCTTTAATTATAACTATACTCATAGGAAGATTGAACACCTTTTATGTATGCTTCTATGCTAAATTTCAGTATTTAAGTTTAGTAAATACTGAATTTCATTTCAGTATTTAAGAAGCTGTGACTCTAATATTTTGGCAAGAATGAGGAATTTTCAGTAAATTACTTATGCAATATAAATAATTTTTTTTGTTTAATTTATATTTTTGGTTTGCTTGTTTTTTGTCTTCAAAACTGAGCATTTACCTCTTAGTTAATAGTAATGTTCTCATATAATTGTTTTCAAAAAAGAATGGGGTGACAGCAAAGAACTCAACAGTATAAGTATTTTACTGATTCGTTTATAGCTTCCTGTAGAAGCCAGAACATGGGATGTTTTTCGCCTGGCTTACTAAAGGAATCTAATTTGAAAAGGAAATTAAGTTCTTAAGTGCTTAATTTCAAGAACCTGCTTAAAGGAGTACAAATTAATTTTGTTCTTATATAAAGCCAGATAAAATTGTATTGGTAAATTGTTTTTAAGTAGAACCAAATCACCAACTTATTCTCAAAGCCACTACAGTAACCTCTGAATAATTCATTTCTGCTGGATTGCTATGTTACAAGTTAAATACTACCTCTGTGATGTTTCTACACTGCTTTTGGAATATCAGTGCAACTTTGTTTAACCTTATATACTTTGTTAATGTTATATTTTACTTTTAACAGTTTATTTTTATTATGGAGAAATTTAAAAAAGTATAAAAAATCTCCTGTGTGCCCAGCACCTAGCTTCAGTGTTTATCCGTGCATTAGGCCATTTGTTTTAAAAATAATTTTGTAGATTTTTTTTTTTAATCTGGCTTATTGTCTGTATGTGTCAGTTTCCTTTGACTATTCCCAGAACCTTGAATAAAGAAATAACAAAGCCTTTTCTCTCAAGATAAGTGAGAGCATTAGTCTTTTTTTTTTTTTAAACTATCTTTAAGGCAAGTAATTTTTCTTTTGAAGCTTTAAAACACAGCAGAAACTTACTTTCTGCCATCTTATTCCAGTTTAACTTATATGTGTAGAGCTGGAGCAATTCGGACAGATGACAACTGTATTGTATTAAAGGTGAGCTAATTAATTCTTTCTAAAAATTTGAAAAGCTTTCTAGTGATACGAGTGGTGAAATAAATATTGGTGTTCCTATTTTTGTTAATGCATTTTCATTATGGTATATGATGTGCATAGCATAAAATAATACTAAAATAGCATGTTTTTAGAGGATTCATGTAGTATCAATAAATTAGTTTTAGATGTGTTTTAAAAGTCAAAGGGAAATAATGTTTTCCTTGTCGTATCTTTTTCATTTTTTTAAATATTTATTTTTATTTATTTATGCATACAAGAACTGGGATATAGGCCAGAGGTGTGGGGGGCATGAGAGGATTCACCAGAAAAAGATTGGGGACTAGGACAGGCTGATTTACTGAAATACACTGCTGAAGGGAGCAGTGGGTGAAACAGGAGAGGTCTGCTGTGCCATGTGTGTTAGCTACCTGGCTGGGGATCAAACTTATGTTGCATGGCTGGCAGTAGTTTGATAGTGCTGAAACTTAACCCCTTGTGCCACCAGGAAGGCCACCTTTTTCATTTTTATGACAATTCTGCAGATACAGAAATTATAAGAACATGTAAAATTTAAATGAAATAGAAAACAAATTTTAATCCTTGATTTTCATTACATTTACAACAGTTGTAGACAAGCAATTTACTAGTCTTCAGATATTTGTATCACTCAGATTATAAATTATCAAAAGATGGAATAAGAAAGAATAAATAATATGTGAAAACAGTCTTTTTGGTATATCAAATGTAACCAGAACTCAAAACCTAGAGACACTAACCCTGACTTGGTAATCTTGGGCACATTTCTTACTCTTTTGGTGGCTTAGATTCTTAATTCTGAAAATGGAGGCATCTATTTATGAAAATGCTCATCCCACAGAATTATACTAAGTCTAACATTATGTTAAATACATTAAAATGTATTCTCCCATATTTTAATACATTAAAATGTATTCTCCCATATGTCCCCTCCTTTGCTATATGCCTTAGTACCATGGTCAGCTTGCTAGTTGTGACTTTTTCTTGACCTTTCATTTGGTTTCTCTATATTCCATGTATAAGTGAAATCATCTGGTATTTTTCTTTTTCCTTCTGACTAATTTTAGCTAGCGTAATCTCTTCCAGCTCTAACTATGTTGCCACAAATGGCATGAGTTGTCTTTTTTGATCACTGAGTAATATTCTGTTGGGTAAATATACCACAACTTTTTGATCCATTCATCTATTTCTGGTAAAATATCTTATTACCTATAAAGAACAAACAAGAATAAGTAGATCCATCCCATGTCATCTTATGAATATGAGATCTCTCATTATCATTGTTTAAAATGAACCCAAGAATAAAAGAGCATTTAGAAGACTATGTTTGCTATAGCCTTTGGTGAAGCAAGTCCACTGATATAATTAAATCCGAGGACCTCCTAAGTAAACAATGCTGGTATTTTTTTACAATAAGGGCTTCCATGCAAGTGACCTTGATTTATTTACTTCTCTACCTCTTTTACTTCCTCATTAGTAAACTAGGTTAATAGTATGTCTTAGCATAGCAGTTCTAAGCATTAAATTTCACAATCCATGAATTTATGGTATTGATAAATGTTAATAACTGTTCAAAGTAAAATAAGAATAGGACTTTCCTCTTGGAAGTTTAGGGCTCTCTTGTAAAGCCTGGTCTAGCCAGATAGGAAATCAATATTGAACCAAAAAGTGCTAATCTCTGTTGTAAAGATACAGTAGGAACTTAGGAAAGAACAGAACACTATGGTAGTTAAAGAAGTCTTCCTATAATAACATTGCAATTTCTACTTGCACATTATCCTTTAAAGTAAATTTATCAGCTTTAGAAATAATAAATACAGGGTTTGTTTGTTTTTTTTTAAGATTTATTTATTTATACAAGAACTGGGGTATAGGCCAGAGGCATGGGGAAGGTAAGAATTCACCAGAGACAGACCAGGGAGCAGAACAGGCAGGCAGACCAAAAACACTGCTGAGGGGAGCAGTGGGTGAGACAGGAGAGGTCTGACACGACTTGTGGGTATCTACCTGGCCAGCTGGGAATCAAACCCACGCTGCAGAGGCTGCAGACAGCTTCACAGCGCTGTGCTCAACCCTCTGTGCCACCACGCAGGTCCTACAGGGGTTATTTTTACTGAGATCTTAATGTAGATAAGGCGCAACAGACCTCTCCTGTCTCTCCTGCTGCTCCCCTCAGCAGTGTATTTCAGTCATTCTGCCTGTTCTGTTCCCCGCTCTGTCTCTGGTAAATCCTCTCACCCTCCCACACATCTGGCCTGTTCCCCAGTTCTTGTGTAAATAAAATAAAAATAAATCTTTAAAAAAAAAGAACTTAATGTAGATAAATTACCAAGACCTGTGACAGGATTTTTGAAGACCTCAGAAATAAAATTGGACTCACAGGTGATACCACAGACATTCCAGGGACATTTTCAGAAAATCTAAGAATTGTGATTGATGCATTTCATTCATATTACAGAACTAGTGGAATCTGAGTATTGGTAAGATTGCTGAATTTTTAAAGTTGTACTTTGTTTTTACAATAGATACTAAACCCCAAACAAGTGGGAAAAAAATCAGTCATTCCAGGCATACTACTCACTAAGGAAAAGGTAGCATACATTTTCCAGTGCAAAATCATTCCTGACTAGAGTACAAGGTCTGTTTTAGGCAAATAAATACATAGATGGGCCAAAAGCTTCAGTTATGGGATTCTTTAAATGTCTTTTATTAAGATTTTGCTTATTTAAGTGTAAAAGAACTGGGGTGTAGGCCATAGGTACGGAGGATGAGAGGATTCACCAGAGACACAGTGGGAGGTGGATTTACTCTGGTGGATTCACCAGAGATACAGGTGGATTTACTGAAATGCACTGCTAACAGGAGCAGCTAGCGAGTCAGGAGAGGTCTGCTGCACCATATGTGGATTAGCTCCCTGGCCAGGATCGAACTCAGGCCCTAGGGGTAATAGTGCTGAGGCTTACCCCCTAGGCCACCAGGGAGGCTCTTAAATGTCTTTTTGAAGCTTGTGCAATAAAGGTTCAGTCTTACAGATCTTTAAAGCGTAGAGTTTGTTAATGTGCTTTGTATGATTAGAGTTTAGTGTGCCAACAAAAATAATTAATATGCACTGGATTTTGTTTGTTTTTGAATTCTAAGAAAGTGTTTTGTTCTCCCAAAGTCTTTATTTAAACAATGATCACAAATCTGACTCCCTGTGGAAAAACTATTGAGTTGATTCAGTTACTACATGCTGTCTGTCAAGCTTTTGCCTTTACCAAAAGCAAATAATTAATCTCACTACCTTCCAGACATTGCCTTGTTTGGTTCGAATGTGCAGTAAAGAGAGATTACTAGAGGAGAGAGTTGAAGGAGCTGAGACACTTGCCTACCTGATTGAACCAGATGTTGAGCTACAGAGAATCGCTAGCATAACTGATCACCTCATTGCCATGCTTGCTGATTATTTCAAGTATCCCAGCTCAGTGAGTGCCATCACTGATATTAAAAGGGTATGTTGTCTTTTCCTTTTCAGCTATTCAAGAGAGGGATTTTTAATGTTTTTCTTACTGCTCAGAACTTTGAACCAATTAATAATTACAGTTCAAAGCCCTTTTCAATAAATAATTTTTTTACCTTTGGTAACACAGATGATGTTGCTTTATGAGTTTTTTAATCCAATTTGTTTCATGTTTATTGTCAGAAATTTTTTATTAAGTAGATAACCAAGAGAGAAGAAAATCGTTTTCCTAATTAAAGTAAATCCAACTGAAACCCAAAAGCAGTGGGATCTCTAATGTTGGGTATTGATGTTATATCAATGTCATCTAATGTTCTTCAAGTTCCCAGAATCCTTTTTGTTGCTATGTTCTCATTCTTTAGGTTAAGGGTAATTTATTGTTACATATGACTATGTGGCCATACTTAATGTTCTTTAGCTACCTTTTCTTCTAACTTTTGCCATCAACCTATTTCCTTTTTTTTTTTTTTCAGTTTCATACTGTGCTTTAAGGTTTGCTAGTGATTGTTAAAACACCATTAGTGTCTAGTTTGAGACCATCAAGTATCAAATTATAGTAACTTTTTCTCAAAATTATCTGTTGCTTTGATTAGGTAGATAGTCCTTTTGCTTCTTAGCCTGTTTGTCATATCCATTTCTCTAAGCATAAGAGAGCAGTATTCTAGTAGAGAATGCTTGTTGAGGTCATGGTAGAGGGAACTGCCTCCTAATTAGAAGCCAGTATGGTTTCATGAATGTGACTATATTTTTTATGCCAATGGTAAATTTTTAAAAAGTGTTGTCCTGACTGCTCCCATGACTCGGAGTTCTAAAAAACTTCATCTGGAAGGCAGTTGTCAGTAGGGCATTTAGCATTGAAAACAAACTACTAAGGGTATAACTTTTTTCTTAGGAAGGACCTAAAGTAACCTTCATTAATACTTGTATTAATAATATACACTGCCCTCTGTGTTAAAATTATGAGTCTACGCTTCCTTTAGTAGTAATGCTTTTTCAGTAGCAGGGATGGGTTATATTGAACCAACTACCCTGTCTTCCCTTGCCACTTACTCGATAGTAACTCAGTATGTCACTGGTACAAAGATACCCGAACAAGTCCTAATTGTGACCTCAGGGACACCCCAAGTTGACAACCCTAGCAAGGCAAATATATTACATTGATGAGCAAGAGAGTAAGGAAACATAGTTATAAGAACTGCAGGCTAATGCATGTGCATATGATTTATCTAGTATGTGGAAAATTATCTCTTCTCTTCGTGTTTTTTCTATTTTAAGGGTTTTTTCTATCTTATTTCTCTCACAGTAAAACCAGAATAATATTTTTTTAGTGATCTCATAATACCAAACTTGAATGTTAGTTTCTTTCATCATCTTTATTTTTGATGATGGATCATCAGTGACTTCTAACCATAAAAGCACAGCTACTAAGCCCATAGAGAAAAATTCATAAATGTTAATAAATTTGTGATTTTCATGGTCTATTAGTTAAAGTCAGTATTCTGAAATATAAGTTGTAACTAGAAAATAACAAGAGTTTAACAATAAATATTTTAAAATTTACACAACAAAATGAGTGTTTTATAGTAGGAAGTCATTTTCATAGTCTGTCAATGCCTTCTTTGATCAAAATATTTTTGAGACTATTCTTTTTTTTTTTTTTTTTTTTATAGAGGCATGCTTTATTTATTTGTTTGCTGGTTTGTTTGTTTGTTTTGTTTATACATGCACTGGGTACAGTCAGAAGCGCGGGAGGGTGAAGAATTCACCAGAGCCAGAGCGGGGAGCAGAGCAGGCAGAAGGACCGAAGTACACTGCTGAGGGGAGCAGCGGGCGGCAGGAGAGGTCTGCACGCCATGTGGGACCCTCCTCTGGTGGCCGGGGAGCAGCCGGGGATCGAACCGGCGCCGCAGAGGCCGCGCGCAGTTTCGCAACCCAGTGCTCAACCGCTGCGCCACCGGGGAGGCCCTTTTTGAGACTATTCTTAAAGGAATTGCCTTTAAATCTATTCCAGAAGAGTTTAGTTTTTTACTATTTTGTTGTTGTTGTTATTCTCATGTTACCCACACAATTGCCCAATTTTCCCTCACCACAATCATTGGCAATTAAAACTCTTAGTTGATGAAAATATATAGCTATCATGTTTTTTCTAGCTAATGTGCTGTTTATAGGAAGTTTCAAAACTGGGTCACCAGTGTTAGGAACAGCATCCACATCAGTACATAGCAGTGAACCTTTCCAAGGCAACTCATTTGCAGAGAGTGGTACTAACTTGGACATAAAAGTTATAGCTCTTAGTTGTAAATAATGTTTTATTATTGATTTTGCCTTGTATATTTACTGGTTTGTTTTTGGTTATTGACAGTGTACTGAGAACAGGCTTCTGTTTTATTTTTATAATATCAATAGTTTATTGATAAATCAGATGTATGGAAGAATTGATAACCGTAGCCATTTGTGCATATGAAAAGATAGCATTGTTTCATACCAGTAAGAAATTTTACAAATTTCATTAAAAAAAAAAATGAACATTAATCTCAGACATTTGTAACAGATAGATATATGATAATGATTATCCTGGGACATTGTTTATAAAGGGTTTTTACAAAGATCTCTCTGTTTCTAAAAACTTTTTAAATACTGAAATTAGGCTAGCTCTGCTCTTAATGTTTGCAGAAATCTTTTAAAGACTTTGTTGTGGCAGTGTGTTCTGGGGCTAGAAAGTCCTGCGTGTACCTTGTTTTTGAGGAGTGTATTTCAGAATGCTAGTGGAAGCAAGCATCAGTGCCACTAAAACTACAATTAAGGAACACTGAATGTTTAGGGATGAGAGGTACACAAACGATTTTCATATTCCAGCATCAAATGGATGCAGGCTGCATACATTCTAGATCATGCTGACACAAACACAACTAGATCTCAGTTGTATGCGAACAGAACCCCAAAATAACCAGGAATTCAGTGACAGCACTAATATCTCAGTCCTTGTCAAACTTTTTTTCAACTCTGCCCAGTAAATTTTATTGAAAATTTAATTTGTGTACTGAGTTAGAACATATCTTTCTCCTCCCTCCCCCCCATAGCTTGATCATGATTTAAAACATGCTCATGAACTCCGCCAGGCTGCATTCAAGCTCTATGCCTCTCTTGGAGCAAATGATGAAGACATCCGGAAGAAGGTGAGTCTGGGAGAGGGGCGTTCCCCAGTCCTGACAGCCAGCAGGCAGGGAGTGACGTCAACCTGAAAGTCGTGGTGAAGAGCACTAACAGTGACTGCTTGAATATAATAAAGCAGAGTGACTAAAGGCATAATTGAAGAATGAATGGGACCCGGAATTGGGGGGTTGTTTGTTTTTAGAACATAGAGTGGCATGGTCGTGCTGGAATGACAAATTATTGGCGTGTTTTTTGTGTCATTAATATGGATTATTGTGTTGCACATTTTTGCATGTTTTCTGATAAAAATTCTAGCACTGTGAAGCATTAGACTCCTTGAAAGACCTAACACTAGAATTGTAAATGTTATTTATGGAAATACCTTCCAATGCCATTGAGAAATTCAAATCTCTATTGTATATTGTTTTTTTCATATGTGGCTTAGTTATGTTTTGATTTTTTTTTTTTTTTTTTTTTTGCTACTGTGATGTGAATAAAATCTTTGTGGAATAATGAGTTTATGTTTAGTGAGTGGTCATCTGAATTTTTCAGCTCCCAAAAACTGTATCACTGGTATAACATCTTTATATTACTACGGCCTAAAGTCCAACACTCATATTTTTTATAAGAATTGTTGTAAGCAGGGAGTATAGTGGTAATCTCTAACCTGGCTCCCTCCACTAACTAAAAGAATAGAGTTTACCATTTGAAAGAATATATAATCTAGTAAATATTGCACATGGTATTTAGGAACATCAGTAAATTAATCCACATTCTGTCTTGATGAGCCATAGCAGATAGGGCAAATTGGGTATTTATTGAACATGGCAATTTATAAAATTTTCCCATCTATATTGATATTTTAAAAAACCCTGTGAGAGAAATCACAAAATATTGGGATTTTACCGTGTTTCAGAAAGGTGTTTCAATCTTGTGGGGAGAGAAATATGGGATAACTGTAGGTTTATTGAAATAAATTGAAAAGGAACCATTCTTGAAGGAAATTGAAATAATAGCATTAAGATTTGGTGTTTGAGTAGTACTGACTTATCAGTGCAGAAAAGTACAACTAAACTGAATGTTTTCCCTGTACCTCAATTTAGTTTAGTTAACAAAATGTTTTTGACTTGAAGTGTTTTTAGTAAATGTCTTTGGAAATCCTTTGATCCCTCTGAGCTTTCATTTGCAAACTGTTAATTCAAGGCAAACATACTAACAATATGATACTCCCTATGACTAAACATGGCTTATGGATGTTGATGCTGATACCATTTGTTAAGTTTAGGTATATGATGTATTGCAAGGGAAGAGGCATTTATGGCAACTCATATAGATAAAACATCTTTTAAAAATTGACATGGACTGTATAACTTAAAAATATTTAATGATTTGTTTTTGGACAGTTACTAGTGCCCTTTGGAAAGAGAAATATACCCATTCTTTTAGCTCAAGAAGGCCATGTCATTGACTAAAAGGGAGATAGATACTAGATAGACAGACCATAATTTGGGGGAGAGGGGAGGAAGTAGGATGTCCATTTGTACTTCTTTGTACCTTTTTGTTAATAAACTATTGTTTTGGAATTAATGACTTTATTTGTGATGATATGTTCTAGAAATACTTGCACCATAACAGTTGATGATCAGTAGTCTTAAAATATGTATTCATAATGTGTATAATTTCCTGGTAAGGCTAAAATCTGATCATTTCTGTAGAAAGATGACAAATAAAGAATAAGTTATAATTATTAATTATAGTTTTTTTTTGTGTGGTGAAGAAAAGATACTGTGACATTCTTATGTGATGGGGTTTATGGAGATTTTAGGTAGACATTTTATTTCTGGGAAATTCAGTGTTTGAATAACTTAGTTCAAGCAACAACAGAGAGATTGTAAAATGGAAAATACAAACTCATTTTGTGATAAAATCTTTATAAAAACAGCTTTTAGGAGTGGAGAATGCTTATTTTCAGTGTATAAAAAATAACTTTTCCTTTGAATGCATTTTTTTTCCATTTTTTGTTGAAATATATGATTAGATTTTTGTTTACTTCATGAAATATTGATTTGCTTTTTACATTTATGTCTTTTGAACCTAGATTGTATTCCTTTTTTATGTGTAGATTCTTGAAGTATGATGTTTATTATTGATTTGCTTTTTAATGAAATATTTATGCTTACCAAGGTGAGATTTCAGTCGATTGAATTAATGAATGGAGACACTCTGAAAGAAATTTCAAGGACTATAGATTCCTTCCTCCTTTACCCCCTAACCCCAACAAAAAAGTGCTTGTTTCAGGAGGAAATAGAATGTTTCAGTTTGGTCTGGCTTTTTAATTGAAAATGTGAATGCAGTGCAATAAATACAGGAAATAACAAATATCATACTGTCCTGTTGTTGGCCAGTAAAGGAAATAAGGCAGAGTGGAGAAGAGAGAATAAGAGCAAGAGGTAGAGACATGAGAGGTATCCACAATAGTAACGGAGAAAGGTACAGGCCTTCTCTCTCATGGAATTATGTCTCTGTCTGTCTTATTGCTTCCAAAGACTTCTAAAGGCCTATTGTGATCTCATTTCTTGATACCTTCTCTTTGGATAAGACAAAACTAAACTGAAGACTGAATGACCTTTCGTCAAGATTTATCACTCCTGCTTTGGAGTGATCAAACCACTCCTGCTTTAGTGGCTTATTCCCACTAAAAGAAACCAGCTGTATAACAGTCCCTATTAAGTGCTCAAAAAATATTTGTTGAATAAATATAGAAATGAAAATGCAGAAATCATACACAGAGTGACATTTTAATATGTCTGGATCATTCTGTATCATGTGCAGAGTGAGTTGGTATCCTAATTCTTAGCTTTGCACCCTTTATCACTCTGTGGCATACTTACAAATTTCCTGATTTCCTGTAGTGTCCTGTCAGAGAGTGAGGAGGGTGGAAAGAGTTCCACAGGTGAGAAGGAAAACATTACCACTGACTGTGACTTGAAGAGGGAGAAGAGTCCCGAGAAAAGATGAAGGACCACTAAGCTTGACAACAGTTGTGGCATGGCTGTATTAAACTTAGAAGAATTCAAGGATTTAGGTAAGGGAAAGCAAGGGCAGGGGTAGGAATTGAGAACACATGAAAGAAGGGTCCAGAGAACATTGGCATAATTGCACTGGCAGCAGTGCCAGGTAAAAATTAGCTGACATTGCTACCACAAGGAAGTCTAGTTCCTAGTGATAACCTTTACCACATATTAATGCTGAGAAGTGTAAATTCATTAATGGAACAATAAAAAGGAAAGAAGATACCAAGCAAGCATTAACAATTACTTCAAATACTGATATCCGCAGTAAGTGGTTAAGTAATGGAGAGACATAGGTGGCAAACAATCTAATTCTGAAGCCAGTGTTTTTAATAACAAAGAATTTACTTATAAAGAGGATCACTTGATTGGTAGTCAGCAATTAGGTTGGAAATTTTAAAGGATTGTCTCTTTTTACGCTCTTCAAGGAGCTAGCAGAATTTATTAGAAAGTTATGAAGTATAAATTGAGGAAAATTAGAAATAGTAAATATAAATTAAAATGGAAAGAAATTAATAAACTTGACAGGATGTTATTTTTGCTGACAATGAAATACTACAAGTGTTAAATGTAGTACTTATTGTAGCATTTGCTCCTTTGAAGTATCTGACTAATGGAGCCTTTCAGAAAGCTTTCCCCTTGGATTCTGAGTACTTATATTTTAGTTGGAGATACATTTTAAGAAACTAGAATGTAAGCTCCATGAGGGCAGGGATTTTTGATGTTTTGTTCACTACTGTATTCCCAGCATCTACAGCACTGCTGGGTACATAGTTGGCAATAAATACATACCAGAAATATAAATGAATGAATGGACAAATGGATGAATGAACCATATTGCAAAATTGCATTAAGTACCCATAATCAAATTACGTATGGATCTATCTACATTAATTTTCCTAACTTTACTAGCTATTTTATGGGTTGTGAAGAGAGGAGATTTAAAATATGGGAATTTACCTCTGATTAGATAGGCAAGGTATTTCACTATACTTAGCATAGTGAAAATGTGGGACATTTCCTGTTTTTCAAGTGTCTTGGGCATATCTTCTACTCACCTTGATATAGGTCAAAGAGAACAATTTTATGGCACAGTGTTTACTTAACTTTGAAATAATTTTGACCATTTCTTAATTAGCAAAATACAGGGTTTTTTTTTATTTGTAAATGTGTGATTTTTAAAAATTTATGACATTCATAATTGTGAAGATGGGCCAGTGTTATTTTCTAGGAATAAAAGTGTGATTTGGTTTCTAGAAATTAGCTTGACTCTCAGGAATCAACCTGTTTTGTTAGGTGATATACAACTGTACAAAATACTATCTTCCCAAATAATAATGTCAGATTTTTAATCATTCCAATTAATTGATCAAGGTGGGATTTCAGTTGATTGAATTAATGAGTGGAGATACTCTAATAAAAGAAATTTCAAGGACTGTAGATTCCTTCCTCCTTTAGCCCCTAACCCCAACAAAAAAGTGTTTGTTGTGTTATGTAAACATTGTCTAATCAGTGGAGGGAGGGCAGAAAGCAGTGAGGAGAGATGAGGAATAAGAAACAGTGTTAAGGCCTTCCTGGTGGCACAAGGGTTAAGACACAACCTATGAAGCTATCCGCAGCTACTGCAGCATGAGTTCAATTCTCAGCCAGCCAGGGAGCAACCCACATGGTGCAGAAGACCTCTCCTGACTCACCCGCTGCTCCTCTCAGCAGTGTACTTTGGTCAGTCTCCCTGTTCTGTTCCCTATTATCTATGGTGAAATCTCCCATACCCCACCCAGCCCCACTCTCCCATGCCTCTGGCCTGTACCCCAGCTCTTGTAAGCATAAATAAATCTTTGAAAAAAAAAAGAAAGAAAGAAAGAAACAGCTTTAAAACTCACTATACTAAAACCTCAACATGTCAGAAAAGAAAGCAAGGAATGGCTAATAAAAATTTGCTGGGAACACAAACAATTATTTGGAACCAATTAAAATGGGTGTAGTGATAATCAGTGGAGCTGTCAGAAATTAATATTTTAATATTTTTGCCATTTTTAATATTTTTGAAATGGCTATAGCTTCACAAATTGAAAATGTAAAATCTTAAGTTTTTGTTCCTTCTGGGGAATAAAACTGGTTTTATATGACATGTGAAGAAGATAGACAAGAGTGGGATTTTCTTTTTAAACTGAACCATTTTCTAAAAGATTTATATAGAGAGAGGAAAAATAAGAAAAGGAAGACAAATAATGAGAATCTGTCTTCTACTCTCTTTTTCTCAGCAAAGGAAGTTATAACTGCAAGGTCACCAAGAGGATAAGATATGATATATTTAAAGTATTTAGCATGGGGCCTGTAGGTGCTCAATAAATGGAAATTTTAATTGGAATATTTAAAATGACTTGATTGAAAGAATTAAGTGTATTTAGAGTAAAACTGACAAAATTGAGTTATAAATAGGAACGTTTAGCAATGATAACAATGATTTTAAACTATAAACATCCAAAATTGTTAGTTTTTCATTCCAGTGAGAGAATATTTATACTTCAGAATCATGGTCTTTCTTGTTTATCTCTTGTTAATAACAAGATATCTTCTTACTCTTTATATATTTTAAAATATTTTTAGAATACTGATTTTCAAAACTTGTCGCTATAGCATGTATTCCAACACACCAAGAATAATGTTGTGTGTCTGAGTTAAATGTATAATATAGATCAGTAATTGATTAAAATCTTAGGGAAAATTGTCTTGAGAAAAGTAAGAGGCCATATTTTATCTAACTTTTGTTATCTAAGTCCATGATCGTCATTGTTATTTCTCCAAAGGCTCATCATTCATATGAAATCATATCCCAAATATATATAATCTTCAAATTTTGAACAAATGTAAATTCTATATTTTTAAAGTTATAAGATTTTAAAGTATATTTGTAAATTTATGTCAGTTTTTTCTTAATATCTTCCTGTTATCTCATAAGCTTGCTAAACATTTCACTTTGAACATTTTCATCATTTGTTATAACTATTATTACTAGTTGGTCTTCTGGATAGCAGTGTAATTTATATTTCATATTTATATTTTTAAATATTTTACACATTTCATTAATTCTAAATTGCCATTGAAAAGGCAATGTCAAAATTCTTTTGCCTCTGCTATGAAATCAGACAGATGCAAGGCATTATTTCTAAGCCTTAGCCTGCATGTTGAGACAAATACCTTGAACATTGTGAAGGTTTTCGACGATATCACAGAAGTAGCACCCTTTCAAGACTTGTCTCTTCCACGAATAACAGCCAATTCATTCTGAATTCCTTGAATATTCTGTGGTTAAATTGTTAGTTATCTTTTTAAAGCTAATATACCAAAGAATTTTAAGTGAACTCTGCAACATTCATTCACAATGGTAAGTATTTTTAAAGAGTTAACCATGACAGGCCCAGGTTTTGCAGCTTGCTCACAGTACTGAGACTTTGACCTTCAGCATACCGAAAGAAGCAAACTGGGAGTGATAATGCTATGTACATAATAGAGGTATTTATAAAACCAAGTTACAAATTTTTATTTCAGTGTTTCATTAAATGGAGACATCTTAACATTGTTTTGTGGTACTATTTGTTGTGTTATAGTTGCATAAACCACTGAATTACAGTCCTTACTAATTTTGGAAATGTGAAATACAGGTAATTTTATTAGTTGTTTATAGTCTAAGACATATCTTATAAACCAAGAAATAGGCTAAAATATAATCTTTAGTAGATCTGTAGAGCTAAAATTAGGACATAGTTAAATTTTTCAAGAATGTTCTATCTAAAATTGAATGAAATGTTTGGGATGATATGTTTGTTGGGTAGTAGACTTTGAGAAAGTTGAGTCGTGTAAAGAACTAGGATCATTGTTATGCTCTTTCTATTGTTAAAATGCCCTACCGCAGAGGTCAGCAAATTATACTCTGTTTGAACTTACTACCTGTGTAGTAATTCTGTAGCCTGTGAGTTAAGGATGGTTTTTGCATTTTTTTTTTTTTAATGGTTAAGGGAAAGAGTGTCTCTAGACAAGTAAAAAATAAATTCAAATTTATGTCCATAAAGATTTTTTCCAGCTTTATTGAGGAATAAATGACAAAATGTCCATAAAGTTTTGCTGGAACACAGACGTGTTCACTTGTTTATATGTTGCTTATGGCTGTTTTACACTACATCAGTAGATTGTGTAGTGGGCAACAGAATCACATGGCCCACAAAGCCTAACATATTTGCTGTCTGACTCTTAACAGAAAATGTTTGCTTACTCTGTTGCTAATACTGCATAGCTAAATAGAAACTATTATAAACCAGTTTGGTGAGAAACTACACTTCCTATTTACCTCTTTGTACTGGATTGTAGAAAGAAATGGAGTCTTTACCCAAACCAGGAGAGAGAGGGGGGGTCAGTTGTCTGACTTTCTGAAAGAACAGCTTTGTAAGTGTTGACAATATGACATCATCACTGGATACTTTCCTACATGCTGACTCCTTTGTTTGAATGACTTGGGCATGTGACAGACCTCAGACAAATTGGGTAACTGTGGCTTTTGGTTATGGTAGGAAATATTAGATTCTGTCTATTGATTAGCAAAGTTCCTAAATAAGACATTTCACCATACTAAAAAATGAAAAGGAAAGATCCAGTTCACTTTTTAAGGAAATATCTATTTAACCTCTGCTATATTCAGTTTCGTATTTGGTGCACAAAAGCATGTGATTCAGATGATATTCAGAGATAATGTTTGAGAAAGTGAATTCAGCCTAACTACTACCATTCATTGAACACTTACTATATGCTGGGCACTGTGCTAAGGATTAGTACATTATCTCTCTTAAATTTCATATAACCCCATGTGATAAATATTGTAGATCAGGAAACAAGAGTTTAACCACGAACACCCAGCTTAGTAAGAAACATCGTATTCCATTATCTCTGACTATAAAACCTGTGCTCTTAACCATTATATTACTCATATAAAGTTAAATGCAATTATTGGAGCCAAACTATTAATATTATGTGGAATGGCAAGAAATTTTATAGGAGATGTGTAATAGTTTGCAATGGTCAGAAAAGAAAATGCTATGAATTGAGAGAACTTAGTAATTACTATTCACTGGTTACAAAACATCAAATTCAGAAAATGTGCCTTTTCTTTCAGTTTTTGATATACAGTGGGTAATGAGATTATTTGATTACATTCATTTATTCATTTGGCATTTATGGCATTTATAACTTTTGTGTGTTCAGGAATGAAACAGAAGACTGGTGTGTACTTTGTGAGAATTGCAATTTAAAATAGTTAAGGAGATGAGACTAAATTGCTGTATAATATTTCTAGGGTCTTCTGTGTGTATAAAACATCTCATCTGCATTGAAAGTTAGTTTTGCCATGATGGGTATGCCCAGATACAATTAAGATATGCCTGTAATTGAAATAGCTTGTAACATAAAATGAGTATGGAAAAGTTTATCTCCTATAAGTTTAGTTGAAAGCATTTACACCTTCTTCAAAAGTACTAAAATTAGTTGTTTTAGAAGTTTTGACCCACAGAATGAGGGATCTCCACATCTGTGTTCCTTCTGCATCAACTGAAAATGCAAGGCACAATCTCGGTGTGATTGCATTGTAAATTAATGTTCTAGAAAGGAAGCATACAGAGTTAATGATATCATAGAGGCATAATTGAGCGTTTTCTTTTGTAGACGACTTCCTTATAGAATAGATTTAAACTTGATGCAACATTTTGAAATCCTTGGGTATTCTTTTAATAGTTATCAAGCTATAATATCCGTAACTGGAATGTAAGCCCCACAAAAGCAGGACCTGGCATATAGTAGATGTTATATTTATGATTGTTCGGTTAATTGTGTGTGTTTGTACATTAAAAGTCTGCCAGCCAACCTGTAGGATAATAAAGACTGTATGTGCATTGCATTGTATATATGGACTGAACCAGAGCCATTGTTGTACAATTCCTGGGACAGTGCATCATTCAGATCTCTGGAATGGAAAACAACATGAAATGGAGTGGAAGTTTCTATTTCTGTTGTTTGAATAGTAATTTATAATGATCTTATTTATAAACATGTTCATTTATAAATGTGTTAATAGTGGCTGTTAAGATTCTTTCTGTCACGAAGCTAATGGTTGAGCTTTAAAAGATTGCACTTCATGTGTAGAGAAATATATTTGATAGAGAAGTGTTTATCTATTTTTAGACATTATAAATATTTCTGATAGAGTACATTTATATTTTTGGTATTAGTGGAAGGAGAAGTGGGGCCAGATAAGAGCTTTCACTTTTTTCTAACATGTAGAGAGATTAAGAACTGTGTTTCTTCTAAACACAATATAAGTGAGTTTCCCAACTATTAAGAAGATAAAAGGGTGCTGAGGTAGAGATTACAAGATAACTCTTAAAGAGGTTTTAAAAGCAAGAATGGAAATTAGGAGGTTAAGAATAGGCCTATCATAAGAATGCCCTCCACTCTTGAAGTGACACTAATGTTCCCAGTTTTACTTTGTAAAACATTTGTTGGACTCCAATATAACATGTTGGTCAACAATCAGTTCTAAAAGAAGCTATGTATCTTTTAGGAGGAAAAAAAGAGTATTTTAAAACTGTCCTCTATTTAAAAAATAAGGAAAATGTCAGAAAACCTTATTTTGGAGCAGTGGCGAAGATATTACATATAACAGAGTAAAGTTAGGAAAGCCAACCTCAAATTTTCATCCAGAATAGATGGGGCTTGTTGCTTGCAGACAGTAGAATTTTACTCTCATTTAGTTAGTATTTGCTGAAGCTAGATCCTGATTCTAAAATGGAGATCAAATCATAAGGACCCACTCTTGTGCTTTCCTCAGAGTTTTTTCTTATCTTTTCCTCATTGTCTTGCATCCTCTCACCTTTGACATTTGTACGTCCAATGTGAACTAATCATTGATTTTTCATTTTCTCTCAGAGACCCTGTGAATTTTACCTTTTTCTCCCCCTTGTCAGCTGATTAATGATGCCCTCTCTTGCCTTGTATCGTATGGAAATATTTATTGGTCTAGCATGTCAGTATGCTAGTCAGTATGTAGTTCCCACATCTCCTTTCCAAGCTTTCAAAGCCAGATCTCAATTTCATTATTAATTCTAAGCAAAAATGTCATCATCTTTAAGCACAGTAAGTGAAAAGGATCTCACAGTAGAAGTAAAAAATGTCCTTGGAGTCCTAGCTCTGCCCCCAGTTTGCCTAGAGAAACTTGACTAGTGAGTTAATTTTTTTATGTATTTGCTTATTTTCTTACATTGTGGGCCATCTTTTTATAGGTATTGTTCCCCTTAGGTGGGGCCTTCCCACCAATAATCCACCTGTGTATCACCACCCTGCTCCCCTGTGTGTCTTTCCCCTGCTCTGATCACTTCCACTCCTCCCCTATTGCAAGACGTGGGTTGATGGTCAGTCCAGGGGCCTTGTTTTTTTCCTGGAATGTTGTCTTTTTCCTGGGTAAGGACCTGGGCTCCTGGACTGCAGCAGACCAGCTGTTCTAATCCCCAGGAGCAACTGTCAGGCAAGGCAGTCATTTAGGAACTTCTTGTAGGGCAGGTGTGTGAGGTGGTTCTCCAGACTCCTTGATTTACAACTCCTGTGGTAGAGGAGACTTTTGCATTTTTTTCCAGGCCAGTGTGGTCTCTGGGTGCCATGCCTTCTCGTCCACACTGATTGTACCAGCCATTCCAGTAACTGTCATATGATGCTGCTTCTGAGTCTTACAAGGTGACTTAATTTTTATGTACTTCAGAGACCTCATTGATTAACTAAAGAAATTAGATGGGTTTGTTTCTGAGACCCTTTAAGATTCTAATATTATTCAACCAAAAAACCAGCAGCTATAAGTGTGTTTTTTTCAGATAGTTATGTTTGTTACCACTAATGCATGCAAAAGAATACAGTGAAAGAATTGGTTTCCCAGTTGAACCTATTTAGAAGCAAGCACTGAGCACTCTTGCTTGATTCATGGACAGCTATGTGTGGTTGGGTTTTTGTTGTTGGTTTTGCTTTGTTTTAATAAAGGAGAAATGGCTTAAGCATGTGCTCAGGAATTAAAAATATTAGGTGCTTAATAATTTCCATGATGTACTTGGTATCATGTCCTTTAGCTAAGTATTTGGTGGTAAAATCAGTATGGTAACTTCGTAAAACATAGGATAAATTGGGTCTTCCATTTTTGGGGGATGGATTCCTTCCCCAGAACCTTTTGATTATACTCAGTTGACCAGATAACCAGGTTGTACATGTTTATCTCACCCTAGGGTCTGCTCTTGTTACTTCATAACCACCTCTTTCCTTCCTTCCCATTTTCTGTATCATTTCCAAAATCAGTCTCTTGACCACACTGACATCAGATCTTGTGTTTATAGGGTTCATGTCCTTTAAAAAAAAAAAAAAAAAAGATAGGTGAAGACCGGAACAGTAAGTAAATAGCCCTAGTTAAAAAGACTTCAATGTGTATCTTGGGATGCATCCACTTTGACACAGATGAGACTTTTAAGTATTGTCACCTGTACCCAATAGATCAGCTTCTATTGTAGATCTTTTTTACAGGCTAGACCTACTCTTTCTTCCGACATCCTTGTGCTGCACCTTGCTTGACTTCTTAGTACCTATTGCTTTAACTAGACTTTCTGGATTTGATACCTTATTTGCTTAGACCTTAGAAGACTGCTTCCTCTGACCTCAAAAGTTCAGTTCCAAGTCTTCTCTGTCTGGCCAGTTCTGTCTTACCCTCTTGAATCCTTCACAAAAGCCCATTTGTATTAAATTGTTTGCCTGTCCATTGTGCACATTAGCCTAAATAATTGATGTTAAATGAATGCTTACTTTGCCATCCAACTCCTTTGACTTTGAATTACCTGAGAAGTTTGGTGATAACACAAAGAATCTGATTTCAGTATCGTATCCTCTGACCTGGTTCATTCACAGTTCACAGTCAAGCTGTAGTTTCTAGTTTCTGGAAAATTTCATTCTGGGTCATGCTGGAAAAATAGTTGGATCTTGTTCCATCTCTCTCACTTTCCTTATACTTCCTATGCTCTGAAGGAAAAAATGGTGACTGACTTGGCTACAACTAAGTTAAGGGTCCACTAGAGCTCATGAATGGCTGGGGAATTCCCTTATATGTCAAGACCATCCATCTTCTGTTAACATCACGGGACCTAGGGATCTCCCATCCCAAAGACAGGGGTCTTAGATCCTTTTCCAATTCTCAGCTACCCCTCCCAAACATGAAAACTAAAGATACCAACAGAGAGGTACAAAACATGTAGTCCGTTGACCTCTATAACACAGGGTTAGTTTAGGAACAGCATTTTTTTAAAATGAGATTTAATTCTATAGTTAAATTTATATCTCAGGTCCCTAGAAAAGGAGAATACTGAGATTTTCTTTTTTTAAAGCAGATCCAACAAACTTTCCCATAGAATATATTTGCTGAGCTATTCCTCAGTCGAGGAATATGCAGCAAGAACCATGAGGCAGAACAACTTTGCATTCTATTTGGCATTTTTTGTTGTTTGTTTGTTTACTCTAGAAGTGCTTATTACAGTGAGAAATCACAAGGTTTTAAAATTAACAAATACCATAAAATCCAGAAATTGGCTTTATTCTTACTTCCTGGGAGGTCATTTGCTGGGGCTCGGACTTGGCTGTCCATCTTTATCAGATCTTTATAGCACAGTACTGAGGGCATTGAAAGGCCTCTTGTTTTATTGGTCTTGGCTTTCCAACCCCAGATCTGAAATTTTTTTCTGGTGCTTTTTTATACCTTCATATGTGTCAATGAAGACTGGCAAGGGCTGACATGAAATTTTTTTTCTCTGGATTAAATTCCAGTCCTTTCCCACATTTGTACCTCATTTTAGTGGTTGTGGTCAATGTGATGATCTTTTCCTCCCTGCACAGGTAGTCTCAATACCCTCAAGTTTGTAACACCTTGGTGAGATCATGTTGTCCATTCACATGGCCTCCCAAGATACCATTTTGGATTAGAATTCTAGGTTCTATTCTAATTTTTGCATATTTACCCTCTCAACCCAACACTGACGTTCGATGGAGCTGGTAGACCAGACTCTGAAATAGTATGCTTTCTGGAACCCTAGCAGGGTTACTGAAGTCCTTCCATAATGAGTTCAACTACAAATCCAATTCTCCTACTACTGACATTTTGATAGAAAATGACCTAAGAAGGGCCACTATGCCTTGAAGAAAAGGTAATCAGGAAAGATTCTTCAGTTACCTTATAGCTATATGCCATCCCCAAAATATCAAGCATTCATATTTCCAGAAAACTTAAGAGAAAGTGTGAAGCTGTGCTCTGATGTTAGTGATTAGCCATTAATATAGTTCTCCAGTGTCCTCTCCTGAGCTTGAATAGAGAGTAAGACCATTAATGGCTATTTCCAACTCATAGTAAAACTCCCATTCTTGAGAATGGATATTTTTCCTACCTGCCCTTTGTAGATATTTAGTTCACTCTTCATGCTTTAAACCTTACAGCACATCATTCCTGAAGTGTTTTTGCTACTATAGAATCTAGCGCTGTAACTGCCCTTAAGGCCTTAATTATAACGTGCTTATTCAGTACTGTAGTTTGGTGGGAGCAAGGACTCACTCACTCTCACCATTGTATCTTCAAGTTTTAAAACCATGCCCATGCCCAGCACTCAAATATTAACTGAGTAAAGAAATGTGGGCATACAAATAGGTGCTGTGCCTTATTGGCCCTTCCTTGTCTTCTCCCTGATTTCAGCCTTCCTGTCTAGCTAGACCTGCACTATGTCCAGGCTGTTCAAACATACTGCTTCCCATGTTGCTTCTGAACAACATAACCTTTTTTTCCCAGACAGACTAACATGATATTATTTATCTACTGATAGCAAAGGATTGGAGGTAAAATAATCATTGTTGTATCCCACCTACCTTTCCTCTTCACTTCCAATTTACTGAAGGCCCAGGGAAGTAGAGTGAGTGACTCAAAATCATAGAGCAAATCTGTACCTGCATGATTGCTACACATGCCCTGTCTCTTGGCACATTTATACATCTGTAAACCAGTGGTGGCCAGTAAATATTCTCCAGAAGTCTCTTTCAGGTCTTGCCTATACTGTGATTTCTGAAGTTCCTGGAGCCAGTGCTAATATTTCTCAGTTCTTCTAACAGAGTAATCATGAATCGCTGTCCCACTGCCCCACTTTGTCCTGTGATTATATAATTATATCAACTACAGCCAGCTGTTTCTCCAAAGTTGTCTCTACTCATTTTTAAGCAAAAATTTCCCAAACTGGAAGGAACTTGCAGGCATCAGCATCTAGCCATCCAGTGCCTGAAACTTTTGCCCAGATTTTAGTTTCCTCTCCATGCTGAAGGTTCTGATTTTGCCTTGTCTGTTTAAAAAACTTTTTCAAGTGACTGCTTTCAATTGACTGTAAGCCAGCCAGTCTTTGGCAGTTGCTATAGCATAGATGACTAGATAACTTGGAACACACATTGTTGTTACCCCAAGGAAAGAGTAATAAGGTCTTAATTAGCTTAATGGCATGAGGATGGTGATGGAAAGAATATAAGGTGTAAACAAAGACACTTGAATGGCTGTTCAGGAAGAGATGGAGTCAAAACACAAATTTAGTACCTGGATGACTGAGAGAGTGACAACACCTTTAGCAGAAAGATTTAGAGAAAGATTTAAGGAGGAAATGTCAAGTTAATGTGGGACGTAATGAGTTAGAAGATGTCCAAATATTCATACTGTGTTTAACAGACAATTGCAAATATGAGGCTAGAGGTCAGGAAAAAATTCTATGATAGAATTTTAAATTAGGGAATTACCCATATCAAGCTGATTTTGAAGTCACAGCCTTGTCATTTGTAGACTGAAAGATGAACAGTGTCTTGGGGCATATGTCCATTTAAGGAAGAGGTAAGGGTTGAGAGGACTGTAACTTAAAGAGATCATAACTTGGGCATTTAAGTCTTAAATAGGGCTGGAAGTGGGAGGTGGGCGGTCTGAGGGAAAGGATCCAGTGGCATTGGGCAGAGTAAAGATACAGGAAAGAGGTGTGAAGAGATAGTTTCTGAATTAATGAGGAAGGGCTTGCAGTACACAACACCAATGCAACATAAATGAAGAAAAAGAAAAATATGGAGATAACTTAATGAGAAGTGGGAAGTTGAAGCAACTTTCCCAGAAAGCAAACAATGTCTGCAAAAATGAGGTAGGCACAGAGGACTGCTGAGGGTGTGAGACAGCAGGGAATGATGAGGCTGGTAGAACAGCAGAGAGTATCCCAGGTGGGATGGCAGCCAGATTTGGTGTGGTTTTTTTGTTGTTGTTTGTTTGTTTTTACTGTAATATCAGCACTTTGGAATTTGAAGCAGGAATGTTGAGAGGACAGTGAAAACAGAGGAACCTGTACTATGTGGAGATGTAAGCAGGGCCTCAGATGAGGGAGAAAGCATAACAAGGGTCAAGAAGAATAGGTAGACATTGAGTGAAAAGGGGGGCGTTTAGGGGCTAGAAGTGACAATGGGTGTGGTTTTGGTCTAGAGTGAGGAGTAGATTAATGTGTACATTTTCTTACCTTGGAGCCTGTAGGCATTGTGTAACATTTTCTTACCTTGGAGCCTGTAGGCATTGTATAACAATTACATGTCCTACCCTACAGCTGAGTTGTGTTCCTTCCTCTTGATAGTTGCTATTTCCCCACCATTGTTCAACTCAATTTTTCTTCATATTTGGCTTGAACATCCTAAGATTTGATTTTCCACCCTTTCTGTTTTGGGGTCAGCCTTCTAACTCTGGTCAGTTTAGTAGAGCTCTATGATCTCCAATGTTGGCTGCACACTAGACTTAACTGAGGAGCTTTTTAAAATATAGATTCCCAGGCCTTACCCTAGAGAACCTAATTTAATTGGCAGGTGACTGTGTTTAAAGTTCCCTGGGTGATAATTCTCACATGTTCTCCATGTGAGAGTAATGACTCCAGTTAATTCATCTCCCTCACTGAGAACTACCTGTTGAGTATGGGATGCTACCTTTCTTACAAACTGTTGTTACAAGCCTAAGCATAAGGAGTCTGGAGTCAGATGCCTGGGTTCCTGTCACAGCTCTGTGATTCCAGCAAGCTCTATTTCATCTAGAGTCCTCAGTTTCCTAATATGTTAATGGAACTAATCATAATAATGCCTACGAAAGGATGAGGGTTAAATCAGATAATGTAAGATGCTCAGCACAATGCCTGGTATATAGAAGTTTGCAACAGTACTGTTTTTCTTAATATGTATGTTGTGATTACATTAGCATTTTGTTCTAATATGCTATTTTTCCATAGGATCCAGCAAAGTAAACCTAATTTTTTCCACACTTTATTTATTTTGTGTCTGTACATTGCTGAATGAAGGAAAAATGTAAGCTACCTTGTTTTTAAATTTAAAAAAAGTGCTTCCTGATGGTAGTGATTACACATAGCAGGTTTGGTGCACAGTGAATGGCAAGAGTTACTGTTCTTAATATTTAGTTTCTATTTGCTTGGTAAGGAAATAGCCTCAGGGAGCCTGTGTGAGAATCTCACAGATTTCATAAGGGCTGAATGTGGACTATCATTTTTCTAGAATCTTACCCTGGCAGGAACCTGCCCAGCAATTTTTTCTCAAAACTACCGTTTTATTTATGCCATGTAATTGTTGTTTAAAGTGTTTATATAAATAAAGAAACAATCTCTTCTTACACCTGTCATTTAGCCTGGCATGTCCTTAGTAAGGTGACCCTATCTTTCTGATGCACTGCCTATGCCCTCCACAAAATGATAATTCCAGAGGTAAAAACTTGCTAAAAACATTAACCTTTAGTGGAAATTAGCATACTTGCATTTACAAGCAGTGAAGTTTGTCATCTTCGTGTTGTTATTTATGCAGCATTAACCTTTTTCTCCAGATCATTGAGACTGAAAATATGATGGACCGAATTGTGACTGGCTTGTCTGAGTCTAGTGTCAAGGTGCGGTTAGCTGCTGTCAGGTATGAGCTTTAAATGGTCTGAATAAAACTCCTTTGCCGTGTGTTTGACTTGTCTCCTTTCCAGACCTTCATGAATAAAGCAGAATCCAAATATTACTCAAAAGTATCCTCAGGTGAATTCATACAGTGTGTAGTATTTAACAGAGACTCTAGCTATGAAGGGTTCTGACGTCGTTGAATTAACAATGGCTGTAGATAGACTTGAAATCTATATTAGTAATTGTGAAGTGCCAAGCACTGTTTGAAAAGTACAGGTTTCTGCTTCTTCTGAAGCTAATTTTGATTATTCTTTGTAGATGTTTGCACAGTTTATCTAGATCTGTGCAGCAGCTTCGAACCAGTTTCCAAGATCACGCCGTGTGGAAACCTTTAATGAAGGTAAGGAGAAATGGTCAGCAGGTAACACCTGTTCCCAGAGAGCCTCTAGTGAGCTTCAATCGCTGGCAGCTCTCCCTGGTCTGGGAATAGATGTGATATTCCCTGTGTCTTCAGGTTTGCAGAATGTGGTTCTTAGGCACACTTCATGTGCGATAGGTAGTATGAGCCTGGTTTTCTTTTAATAAATATAACTCATTGGGCCTCCCTGGTGGTGCAGGGGTTAAGTCTCAGCACTATCAAGCTATTGCCAGCCATAGTGGCCTGAGTTTGATTCCTGGCCAGGGAGCTAACCCACATGGCACAGCAGACCTCTCCCGTCTCTCTCGCTGCTCCCCTCAGCAGTGTATTTCAGTGGATCTGCCTGTTCTGCTCTCTACTCTGTGTCTGGAGAATCCTCTCACCCCTCCCTCCCCCTACACCCCTACCCCTCTCTGGCCTACACTCCAGTTCTTGTATGCATAAATAAATCTTTTTAAAAATATATATATATAACTCCTCTAATTTCCCTGTTTAGTATTAACATTAGACTTCCATCTAGCTAAATATTTATTTTAGTTATAAAAAAGACAAAAATCAGCGATTTGTGGATAACCTGTTCATAGTCGTTTGGCAATCCCTGGGTATCTTTTAACATAACTATTCCTGCTTGTCTACTCCAAAATAACTTCTTTAGTCTCAGGACTTTTCTTGAGAGTAGGAGAAAAACAAAGTGGCTCCAGTCAATTAGTCTCAATTGAGACATAGAGAATATTTCATCAGGTTGATGCTAGTGATACCGCTGATATATTAAGAATCACAGGCCAAATTAGTCTCTGGTTCATCTTTTTCCTTTTATGTGGCCATATACCCTGCATTTAATCATTGGAATCTTTTGTTTACATGTTTGTTTTAGCATCTACTGTGAAAACTTCTGGGCATAGTAAGGTCGTCAAAAATTGTATTACAAAGCTCTTGCCCTCGGCATAAGTCTTCAGGTTACAATAGGGGCATCAATGTGGTAGAAATAGGGGAGTCTTCTGGTAGGAAGAATATGAAGTGGGCTTTGAGGCAAAGGAAGGCAGGGGATATTCCAGAGATAGGAACAGCATGAGCAGAAACATTAAATCTGCACGTGTGGAAGCAATTAGGGTGCCTTGACTGTAGTAGATGCGTGGGGTATAATGAGGCCCAGATGGGAGAGCTGAGCCAGTACTCTCCTCAGTTGAGTGATTGTTCTGTTGCTGTTCTTGTTCTTAGATTGCACCTTTTTCATAGCAGCTTAGTCTTGATGTGTTGATTGTATCCATTCAATATTTTTTAAAGTACTCTCCTTTTCCCCAAAATAACTCCAAGTTATGGAACCGTTTCCTCTAATTGTTCAGCTTAGTATCCCTTTATCCCATGAGTCAGAAATGAAATAAAATGTGGTTGGCTCCTAATGAGTTTTACCTGGGAAAGTTTTGGTAAACAATCTAGAAGGATTTTGTGCACTTGGGTACATGTTAGTATATATAATTTACTACAAACTACTTCTTTGCTGCACATTTAAAGTATAGTGTTAAAAGCCTGGAAGTACATTGATGATTTATTTCAGATATTTTTAGGTTTCTGCATGTCTATGGATTATTTCCCCTGTTGTTTTCCATGTTTTTAAAGCCACAGAATAATAGGGCTTTTTCCCTTAAATTTTTCATTTGTAATTATTTTTTGGTCTTACTCTGGTGAAATTCTATTTGGTCAGTGTTAATTGTCAACTTCTAAATTTCACATATTATTTTCTCTCACACTGCATGGAGTAAATGTCATAAATCTCTTCTGTTTTAGTTTATCACTAAATGTTTTCTAATTTGAAGGTAAAAGTAGATAAAAGCACATTAAGTTCTATAAAACAATGTTTTGAAAAGTGAATAATATAAAAATAACTTTTTAAAGACTTGATGATAAGCACTCATTTATTTCAACCAATGATTCTAAGCAGTATAATTTTTTTTTTTTTTTTTTTTTTTTGCCCCAGGCCTTGTGCCAATGGGATCTGGATTTAGTTCCACAATGATTTCCTTCAAGTCTTCCAGTGAGTAGGTTCCTTTCAACCACAAAGATTATTAAGACCAATTATCAAGTTTTAGCATGAATTCTTGAAAGGATACAATTAGTGGTTAATTTGAAGCAGTTAGAAAAGTAGGTCGGTGAATGGTAATTATATAGGGATGAAACTGTAAGGATATATGGTTGTGGTCCACATATCATGACCATTTCTAGAAAAAGAATTGCTCTTCTCCCATGTTTATCTGTTAGGAAAAATAATGGTTGAAGGATTTTTGAAACCAACTTGCTTTGGAAATGGTTTTAGAGCATGATGGTTAATAGTAACCGATTACTTCAAAATCACTGAGAAAAAGGACTATGTGCCATCTTGAATTTTTGAGTTTATAATGTAATTGGAATCAGTTGGTAAGCTAGGAGATGTTTAGATGGTTAGAAAATATTTCTGGACTAATTGCAACCTTCAATTTTTGCAACATTGGACTTTTGAAATAAAAGGAAACAAAAATATAATATTAAAATACAACATCATTGGTCAGTCATAAGACTTCCTATGCCTCCCTCAGCTATATGGTCTTCTAGTCAGAAATGGAATAACTTTTGGGATACTGTCTCTGCTTCACACCACTGGATATATACAGCAGGTTACTGCACTCTGGCAGTTTAGGATAAGCAGTATAATTTTTAGTGGAAAGTATTTCTCTTAATTCACAAACAGTCATTGAGCTCCCATTTTGTGTAGCACCATTCATTGAGCTCCCACTTTGTGTAGTACCATTTGGCTGATACAACCCAGGATAGATTAGACCATAGATACATAGATGATTTCTTTGAGAAGCTTAAATTTGTTGATATAGAAGTAATAAGGTTTTTTCAGAGAGTTCACAAAGAATGGCAATGGACACTGACAAAGATGGAATGACTTCTGACCAAAAGCCTCAAGGCAGGTTCTGGAATAGGGCAGCCTTTATACGTGGGTACAGTGTATATCTGAAAAGCTGAATAAGGCCTTAGAGGGGACCAGCATCCAAAATATGTGAGAATTCATCTTTATCAACTAAATAACAATTTATAAGAGAAGTAAAACAATATTGTAAGTCAACTGCTTCTATTTTGAAATTCTTGCTTACTCTTAGCTTGGGAGCTTCATACTTCATTTAGCTAAAGAAAGCAGATTATATATTTAACTCTGAGTTTTTCCTCAATCTGTGAATCTAGAGCTCCTAAGATTCCTTTGGGGATTGTAAACCTAATCCTGATTTGATCCCACATGCAAAGGATTTAGTTGAAGAGGATATTGCATATAAGTGGCAGTGTTTATAAAGTCTTTTCAGAAATCGGAAAGCACAGGTTCTTGTAATAGCTGATAACAACTGACATTTATCATGCTGTGTTGTCCTCATGAATTTAGTGAAATCCATGATATTTAGTTTACTGTGTACCTACTATGTGCCTGATAGCAACTGCAGCAATTTAAAGTTTTAAAACCCTTGCTTATGTAATCAGTAAAATATTTTTATACTAATTCTCACAAAACCCCTGTAAAATAGATTCTATTATTATCTCTGTTTTATAGCCAAGGAATTCTTGTACCTATTAAATGATTGAGCTGAAATTTATTTTCAGGCAGTCTGTGTTCATTCTCATACTGTGCTGATTCCCTTATCTGCCACCCTACCACATTTAATCATACATAGCCCTATCAAGGAAATATTTTTCTCATTTTCTCAATTCAAAGACTCATAGAGATAAGAAATGACCTCAAGTTCATACATGTGGTGGAGAAGTAAGGGTTAGACCCTGGGCTGTGTGATTATAGTCCTGAGAACTAGTTCCCCACATTGCCCTGCCTGTGCAGTAACTTGATCCATTGATGCTCCTGGTCAAACAAGTTCTGAAAGTCTCAAGCCCTTGGGCAATTCTGTGGTTTCATAAATGGCCTGATTTGATGAATAGAATGAGCTAAACTTGCCCCAAAGCAGTCCCATGTCTTCAAATGTCACGTAGAGCACACCCTCCTTGACTCTTTACCTCCTTTTCCATGCAGCAACCCACATCCTGAAAGTGAGACTGTAGCTTTCTCTGCTAGCTATGAGGGCCTTCTTCAGTCATAATTAAAGCACTAGGTAAATTCTGACATGCTATCAAGTGGATCTTTCCTAACTATTTCTACAATATGAGAAATCAGGTTAAAAGATAAGTTGTTTTTGTTCTCATTTATTCTTATGATCTCCTTTCCATGTTTCTAAGCCATTAATAGTATCCCCCCATTTTTTATTCCCTAGGTTTTACAAAATGCACCAGATGAAATACTAGTGGTAGCATCTTCCATGCTATGCAATCTTCTTCTTGAGTTTTCTCCAAGCAAAGAGGTCAGTATTAATTTCCTCTCCCTAGATTTTACCCCATTTACCTATCATCTGGACTTTGCCCCTGTTTACCTATACCCCAGTCAATAGATATTGAAATTTGAAGGTTAGGTTTAAAAATTACTTCTGAATTGTTAGGTTGGACAAATTAAAAATCATTTTAAAAATCATCATTTGCTGAAGAATAAATTAAGACTAAGTTTTGTAAACTAGGACTATAAATTATTTTAAAGAGATTACTGCCAGCACTGGAAAATGCTTTTTAGTAGTAGTTGTTTGGGAAGGAATTGTGAACTGAGGTTTAGAAACCATCTATTATTGTGCATCTAGTACTCCCATTTTTGTTGAATTTCTTTTCTGTTTTATAACACCTGCACACTTTTGACTGATAATTAGGAGAGTATTAGTAACAAGATAGAAGTTCAGAGACAGTGAACAAGCAAAAATCTGGTGACAAAAGGGGAAAGACTTATAGTTACTCTGCATGGGAAGAGAGGCAAGGTAAAATGTCATATATGTCTACCCCATTGTTGAGAGAGTCTCTTGCTGATGATTTGGTTGTAGTTGGTGTGGCACCATTAATCATCCTGAACAGCTCCTATGTTGCCTTAAATCCACCTTCACAATATTTAGTGTCTAGCTAGGGAGTGGATGAGTTCACGCATAGGATCATTAATATGATTGGCTTTTTTACATTAATAATAAACTGGATCCTGAACTAAAAGGAAGGAAATGCTATCAACAGCATTTTTGGACCATTTAACATAATTGGAACATGCACTATAAATTTAATAAATGTATAGTTTCTATGTTAACTGTTCTGAATTGTTTCTGTGGTTTCCTTATTCTTAGAAAATACACACTGAAGAGTAAAGGGATTTGAGATATGTACTGTACTTTCAAATAGTTCAGGAAAAGATAAAGTGGATATGGGTGTATAGAATGAGAAAGATAATGATAAAGCAAATATGGTAAAATGTTTAAAATTGGTGAATCTGGGGAAAGAATACATGAAAGTTCCTTGTATTGTTGCTACTTTATAACTTTGAATTTATTTGAAAATAAAAGGTGAAAAAAGGACCCACAATTTGTACAAGAAGAATGTATAATCTTCTTTGAAAATGTCATATTGCAAGGCACTGCCCTTTTTTTCCAGTGTTTAAGTCTGAATTGCTTAGACATTCCTTGAATCTACTTGACAGATGACCTTTTACAGTATTTGTTGATTGGACTTCCTTGGTGGCCTAGCGATTAAGTCTCAGCACTATCATTTGTAAGGCCTGAGTTCTATTCCACCCCCCCATGCCCCCCACCCCACCTCCCGCCCCACAGCCACACCACCAGGGAACTAACTCACCTAGGGCACAGCAGAACTCTCCTGTCTCTCCCCACTGTTTCCCTTAGCAGTGTATTTCATGAAATCTGCCTGTTCTGCGCCCCACTGTGTCTCCAGTGAATCCTCTCACCTCCCCCCACCCCAACTTCCGGCCTACACTTCAGTTCTACTATGCATAGATAGATAGATAGATAGATAGATAGATAGATAGATAGATAGATAGATAGATAGATAGATAAATAAATTTTTAAAAAGCAAATAAATAAAAAAATAAAGTATTTGTTGATGATGGTAAATAGGTACTCTAAGGTTTGAATTACTTAGCAATTATCAAAACCTATTTTCAGCCAAGTATTATAAATAAAGTGTTTGGTTTAAAGCATGCTATTTTAGGTGTAAAATATGAGATGACTATGAAACTATGAGACTGTTTTGCTTGTATGGTTGACAAGTAGTCCTGATAGTTCTAAAAGATAAATTCTGCAGCAGGTTTGGAATAAGATTGGCAGTTTGGAAGCAGGATAGTTAGGTCATTTAAATTCCTTTCTAAACCAGCCATATTGCTTCATAGCCACAGATTGTGGAGTACACTTGAGATATAATACATGCAAACGTAAAGCAGGGAATGACATGTATAGATAATTAGGATTTCTCCTGAGTCTGTCAAAACTATCAAAAAGAAGGAAATGACAGGCTTATTTTGTGGGTGTTTAATTTTTGTTCGTTTGTGGAAAAAATTGTCCTTACCTTTGCCCTTCTCAGAGGGAATTTTATGTCTGCCTCACTCCCTGCTTTGTAAAAGTTCCCTGAAACTGGTTAAGAATAGAAAGGCCATCTTTGAGTGCCAGGGTATATACACCTTTATTTTACAAACCTGACTTTAAAATTGTGTTTTTCCTTTCCAATCATAGCCAATTTTAGAATCAGGAGCTGTAGAGCTACTTTGTGGATTAACCCAAAGTGAAAATCCTGCTTTACGAGTGAATGGAATTTGGGCTTTAATGGTATGTTTCATTGTTATATATGTCATTGACAAAGAGAATAGAGCTGTCATCAAAGTTAAAACAAAAGAATGTGTTGTTTGAAATATCTGGAATTTTGTTTTTTAAAAAAATAAATTTTTTTTGGTCCATTTTTCTAAGACCTGGAAGACTCAGTATTCAGCTAACAAATTTGAATATAAACTGGTTGCTTGGCCACTGTGTGCTTCAGTTCTCCTATTTGTCATTAAGAAAATAGCCATACATTGAAGCTTGACCTATCTAATTTTGGGGAAACAAATTTCCTCATTATGAACACATTGATACCTATATAGAGCTACTACCTACTTTACAAAGCACTTTCATGTCTCCTTTGCTCTTTATAACAACTTTGTGAAATAAACTAGGAAGTATTCAGACACTAAATATATTGGTGTTAGTATTTGTTATCTCTATTTCTTATATCTACCTTATGACTGGGAAACTGGAACTTGATGGGTAAATGAATCCTCAAAGGCCTCACAATTGAGTGATAGAAATGGATTTGGAAGCTGCCCAAGTCCATACCCTTCACCCTTTTCTGTGCTGTATCTGCTGTCTTTTCACACAAATTTTGGGTTAGAAATAATCACCCTCTAAGAAGTCCCTGAAGCCAGTATTTTCACTTTGTCCCAATTTTTAGCACTTCTTTCTTGAAAATTTTTCCTAGGTCTTAATTTTTTTTTTTTAAGCTCTCTTTCTACCCACCTTTTCAGGGAACATTCCTCCAAGTATCAGTACCTTTACCCTTAAGTTTTGGGGACTTCATCTATTCTCATGGTATTTTCAATACTCTTAAAAATAACCTGTGGGATTTCATTTGAGGGTTCCTTGACAGTAAAATTTTAACGTTGAAAATTGAATTTATCACCCCATTCATTCCTCAAATCTATAGTAACTGTCTTGTTCTCATCAGTCCCCATATTACCAGCTCTGTACACAAAATGTAAAACCTTGGAATTGTCTTTGGTCTGGGTCTCTGGGCACCCTACCCAATGTTCTTGCTCTGCCTTGCAAGAATGCCATGTCATTGTTACTTGATCTTTCATAGTCTCAGCTCCTTAATTAAAAGTAAGTTCCTGGAGGGCAGTAACCACATATTACAGTCATTTGTTTATAAGAGGTTTTGTACCAAAAATTGATCTATGAGTTATTCAAAAATTGCCATTTTTTTCTTCAGTTACTATAGTTTCAGGTTAAACTGGGGCTAATACAAGTGTCCAGAAAGGAGAAATGAAACAAAATAGCTACTGGCTATCTAGAGTTGTTAGTAGCTTTGATAGATCTCCTACCGGCTGGTGAGCTTGTGTAATGTGACCCAACTATATCAACAGCTAGCATGGCATTCTGAACACAAAAGGTGTTTCAGTGCCAATAAAGATAACAGATCTACTACTTATTTTCATCTATTATAAAAGAAGCTCTCAAAATTGATGGCACAGTCTAATTGTTTAATAGTCATTTTGTTATTAAGTGCACAGAAAGCAACTTGATAACCACAAGAATGTTCTCAAAATGTAATAGTGGGTTTTGTATTTAGTTAAGAAATCTTAAAACACTCAAATGCCCATATCAGGAAGTGGTCATATTCTTCATATAGGAGTATATGTAGGAGTGACAGAATTCTAAGTGACTAATGGGAATCAGAAAAGTAAGGTGACTTATGCTTAAGGATTTTCTGCAGATTTGTTTTATGCTTTGAAAATTATCCATTACTATTACAGTATAATTTAGTAAAGCAAATAGAGAAATGATTCTTGAAACCTCTTTAATCCTTTCAGAATATGGCATTTCAGGCTGAACAAAAAATAAAAGCAGATATTTTACGAAGCTTGAGTACTGAACAGCTATTCCGGTTATTATCAGATTCAGATCTGAATGTGCTGATGAAGACGTTAGGACTTCTTAGAAATCTCCTCTCTACTCGGCCTGTAAGTAAAATCACCCAGGTTTCCAGATTAGGTCCTCTTGCATATGCATTACAAAACATTGTCATCCTCTGCTCCCATCAGCATCTGCCCACAAGTGTGATTCAAATGCTGCTCCATCCCAGAGTAACAGGGGGTGGATAATCTAGAGCTGCCACCTGACTCTCCATGTCTGCACTGCCTGTCATATCTCCTTCTCCTTCCTTTGCTGCATATGAAACTGCCTTGATTTGTTTCTTTATGCTGACCTGGTCTGCTGACCAGGATGGGTTTTCTCATCTGCCTAAATCACTTATCTCTGGGTTCTCTGCATCTTTCCCTTTGGAGAATCCTTTTCAGTGCCATTCTGTAGACACCTCCCACCTCATCTCACTGGCCACCCACATTTACTGGTTGGCCTCTGAAGATGTCAGGGCAGAGAACAGTGGATGTGCATCAGAACAGGAGAGGCTGAGCCTTGCTAATGAGCTCCCTCATTGTTTTCCAATGTCCCCTAAGCTGTAATGTCAGTGGCCTCCAGGTAGATAGATATATGTTACTGGTCCCCTTCTCTGTGCCTCATTTGTGTTTGAATTTTCTTTGTATATTTATGCCCCATGATAGTGTTAGTAACATACACCCTATTTTCTCTGTCTCTGCCTGCTTCCTTCCTCCCCCACCGACCATTTTCTATACTTCCCTTTTCCTTGATATCTTCAGACTTAAAGATCCCCAGTGATTACAGTTCTATATTCTATCAGACCAGTTCTGTGCTCTTTTCATCTTCAAGTTATCAAAATGAACAACAACAACAAAAAAAATTGAAGGCAAAATGCAGCTTCAAGATAGTACAAACACTGTTCTTTGGCATCGAGTTCTGTATGCTACAGTGTTCTCTTTGAAGCAGCTATGTATTGTATTGTTTAACTATTAGAAGCCTTCTATTCTTTTCTATGGTCATTTTCTTTGTTCCCCAGACGATAATTGTGGATTTCCCATTGTTTTGCAGCATATAGATAAAATAATGAGTACTCATGGAAAGCAAATTATGCAAGCCGTCACCCTTATTCTGGAAGGGGAGCATAACATTGAGGTCAAAGAGCAGGTATGTGTTCCCTTTTTTTGAGGAATATCTTCAGTGTGGGAGTACCAAGAAAGATCCTAGTCTCCTGCAATACTCAAATCTGTGAAAGACAGGATGTTGAGATGGGAGGTGCTGTAGAGACAAGAAAGGTCTGAGGAAAAAGAGCTTCTATCACCCTTCAAGTCTCTTCAAGAATTCTTCCTCCTGCAATAGAAGAAAACATCACCAGAGTTGTAGTTTCACCCTCTGTGTCATGCACTGTACACACTGTCCCTGTCTCTAAAATGTAGCCACCTTCGATCATCCTAGAGTTGATCTTTCTCTGGGATTGACTACTTCTAGCCCACTCTCCCACCATGCTCTGCACTCAAATTCCTGCAACTCTGATAAGATAATTCCTTACGCTGGGCACGTTTTTCATTTCTTTACTCTGTGCATCTCTGTCCTTTATTCCTAGTCTATTTCCCTACTTTATTTTGAGTTTCATTTGGGCAAGTTTATAAAAAATACAGAGGCTATATATTCATCAGGGGACAGTTTGGGAATTATTTATCTGTTTCCAGGGATTTACTATAGAATCTTTTTTTTTTAAGAGAGTGTGTGTGTGTGTGTGTGTGTGTATTGGCATAGAAGATCTGGGGTGTAGGCCAGAGGTCGGGGGGGGGGTTGTTGAGAGGATTTACTGGAGACACAATGGGGAGCAGAACAGGCAGATTTACTGAAATACACTGCTAAGGGGAGCAGCGGGACCTGTTGTCTCTTTTATGAAAAGGTGTTTAGCTACAAATTCAGTTTCTTTTATAAAAGTAGGACTATTCAGGTTATTCATTTCCCCTTGAGTGAGCTTTGGTATCCTTTAAGGAATTTGTCCAGTTCATCTATGTTTTTAACTTTATTAATATAAAAATTTTCATAATCTCTTATCTGTTTAAAGTCTGTGGTAATCTTTGTAGTGTCTCCTCTTTTAGTCCTTATATTCGTAATTCCTTTTTCCTAATCAGTCTGACTAGAGGTTTATCTATTTTCTTAATATTCTCAAAGAAGCAGCTTTTGGTTTCATTGGTTCTTTCTTCCCTATTATTTTCTGATCACTATTTCAACACAGTACAAGATTGATGTTTTTAAGTTTTTCAGATTATACATTCTACTGTAGCAATTGACTATACTGTTCTGGACTGAAAACAGCTACAGACAATATATAAACAAGTAGATGTGACTGTCTTTCCATAAAACTGTTTACCAAAACAGGCAACAGATCAGATTTGGCCCACAAGGTCATCATTTGCCAATTCCTAATCTAGATCATTGATTTCCAGTTGAGAGAAAGAAACTTTTGACTTAGCTACATATGTTAAATTGGCATGGTCCAATTGCTCTCTTTAGGATTTGGTTCCCCATCTCCATAGGAACATTTATAGTTGGGTTGGGATGTCAAAGCTGACCTATAGCTCAATCTGCCATGCTATACAAACCTGAGAAGGCATGGAGGTATTCTAACATTCTGTGAAGGGGAATCACTTGTCTGTCTTGTTGAGCTAATCTGTTCTAAGGAATGTTTCCTGAAACACCCCCATTCCCGAGCCCCCTTATATTCTGTCTTAGTAGGTAAAAATGGGGGTAATTCTTCCCTAGAAGAATTTTAAGGTGCTTGCCATTTCCTCTTCCCAGGAAAACCTGTGTCACAAAACCTCTTAAATTCCTTAGGGTTAAAGTAATTTCCATTATTTCCTTTCAAGCTAATTTATTGAAGTAGGTCTTTCTGGTAAGGAATGGGGGTAGGGGAGAGCAGAGAGCAAAAGAGAAAACGCTTATATTTTCTCCTGTCCTGCTTTCCAACCAGGCTATACATTTTATTCTCCTTGCTTGGCCTTAGTCCCTGCAATTTGATTGAAGCCTGAAAGAATAAGAAGAATAGGAAGAAAAATTAGATAATTTTAATGTTTACTTAGTGCCTGGGAGAGCCCAGTTGGTGAGGACCAGATCACTACCACTGATGAATTATCACCTTGCTGACTTGCTCTTCAAAGGTGGGGACATTGTACAACTTGGTCTTCTGAGTCTATTTCTGTAATTCCTTGGGAAAAGAGCAGAACAAGAAGGAATAAGGCATTTCCACATGTAATTTTCATTTTGCCTATATTAGTGAGTCTGATGGTGTCAGATTTGAAAAATTTGTTAAGACATAAGTGGGAAGGGGGATTGGCACTCATTGTATCCAATGATCTTATCAGCCTCACCCTATCAGATGGGGCTGGAATATAGGTGGAGCAACTATCAATTATATCAACCTACTGTCATCTTGAACTTGAATGCCTTAAAAACAGTTGACTATCAATTCCTTCTCAAACTAATTGCTCCTGTTAGTTCTACTTATTACTGTTATGTATGTGTCATCATAGGATCTTTCCAGTAGGAGATTAATCAATAAGAATAAAGATTTGGGGGCCTCCCCGGTGGCACAGTGGTTGAGCGCTGGGTTGCGAGGCTGCCCACAGCCTCTGCAGCACCGGTTTAATCCCCGGCCGCCAGGCGAGGGTCCCACATGACACGCAGACCTCTCCTGCCGCCCGCTGCTCCCCTCAGCAGTGTACTTCATCAGTCTGCCTGTTGTGCTCTCGCTCTGGCTCTGGTGAATTCTCTCACTCTCCTGCACTTTTGACTGTACCCAGTGCTTGTATAAATAAATAAATAAATCTTAAAAAAAAAAAATAGATCTATAATTAGTTTTCTTAGGCATAATAGTATGGCACATAGGAAAACATCATTTTTCTTAGATAATATAAATACTATAATACTTAGAGGTAAAGTATCACATTTGCAATTGTCTTTGAAATGGTTCAGGAAAAAAAGAAGAAAAACACTTCACATACATATGTGTACACACAAACCCATATTCTTTAGAACAAATATGGTACAATGTTTTTGAATGTTGAAACAAGATAATGGATATATAATGGGTAAATTTTTTTATAATTTAATAATTTTTAACAAGAGAAAGAGGGGACCTCCCTGGTGACACAAGGGGTTAAGCCTCAGCACTATGAAGATCTCTGCGGCCATTGCAGCATGAGTTCGATCCCCAGCCAGGACACTAACCCACATGGCCCAACAGACCTCTCCTCTCTCACCCACTGCTCCTCTCAGCAGTGTATTTCAGTCAGTCTGCCTGTTCTGCTCCCCACTCTGTCTCTGGTGAATCCTCTCTCTCAAACACACACACGCCCTCCCCACACCTCTGGCCAACACCCAAGCTCTTGTATGCATAAAATAAATAAAATAAATCTTAAAAAAAAAAAACAAAAACGAGAAAGAAAGTGCTCCAAACCTGTTTCCCCCCTTGCTATCCCCTCAACCCTGAGAAATTTAAATTTAAGAGTGTTGTGCCTGCTAGGACTTCTGACAGGCTTTCTGCATACAAGATCACTTTGAAATCTTATCTTCCCCAGATCAGCTCTCTCCAATTTCTGGGCATATCAAGGTCTCCTTGTCATTTAAGTGCCCTGGAATAAATAGTTCTCCAGTGACTGGTGACATCTTGAATTACAAATTGCATTTTCCATGCCTCTTTTATCCCAGAGCCAACCTTTTTGGTTCCAGACTCACTCTCACTATCTAGTTGCCAGTGTATTAATCTAGGAGAATTAAGACTGCACACCTTTAAGATATCTGAGCATTTGAGCCATAATAAGATTACAGCCTCTTCAGTTAGCTATAGCTTGCAGGCTTAATTAGCTTAAGTCTAGGTTCCAAGTTGGAGAAAATTTTTAAATTTATATCCCATCCCCACCTCTCATCACTTTCTTTGAGTGATTCCTGATTGTGCTCCAAGACTCAGTGTTACTTCCCAAGAAGCCTTTCCTGATCTTTGCACTAATCTTATGCTTTCCAGTTGTACTTTTACCACAGTTACACTTCAGTGAAATGTTATTGTGTGACAGCTTCAAAGTTTGGGTGTGTGTTTTATTTCTGTTTCACCCGATGCCCTGTGGGTACATGCATGTTATAGGTGCTCACTAAATGTTTGGCGATTTGCTCAGACTGGCACTAACTCAGTATCCCTACCCCTGTCCTTTCACCTTTACCTTAATCCTTCCCACCTGCTGGTCTGACTGTAAGAATGTAACCAAGCAGCCTCTTTCTCCAGTACCAATGTGACTGCCTTTGATATACCATGACATAGTCTCTCTCCACCTTCCACATTAGGCCATTGTAGACCAAGCTTCTTTACACGTTTTGCTTCCCTTTCTGTTCCCCTAATTGGATTCCAAAAAGGCAAGAGATCCTAACTGCAGTGACTAGTGTAGCTGGTGGACAGGATTCAGGCCTTTACCCCAAGCATGAGCTTGGGGGCAAGTAGCATTCAGAGGGTGAAGGATGAGAGTTGCAACACCTGTGGAGCTTCCACCAGAGAGACTACATTTGAAGGAAGCTGTGGGTGATTATAAGAGCCTCTCTCAGAAATGAAATTTTCAAGAAAATAATAAATTATATTTTCCCTTTGATTTATGTAATAGCCTGAACTGTAAGTCACGACTACCTTTATTCAGTATGGCTTATACCCAGAATGAAACAAATGTTTGGTTTCTCTTTTGTGTGAGATGAATTGTTTTTTAGGTATGGTTACTTTGTTGGTAATGACACCAGGAGGTGAGAAATCAAGGCATTCATAATGGAGTCTGTGAGAATCAGTGCATTTCAGGTGGGAAATTACCCAAGTTCTTGAGAGAGATTGCGTCTGGGGACTTGAGAGCCTTGCTAATCACTGGCCCTTTGTTCTCTTCTAGACATTATGCATCCTAGCCAACATAGCAGATGGGACAACAGCGAAAGAACTTATTATGACCAATGATGACATCCTGCAGAAAATCAAGTATTACATGGTAGGCCTTTGTTCCTTTTCACTGCTCTACACTAGCTATACTTTAGAAAGCAGGAACTGTAACATTGTTAAAACAAATGGTGTAGAGATTTTGAAAAGAGGAATATACTCTTCTCTGTAACAACACATCAAGGACCTCTTTGAAGGAAAAGGAGCAACGCCAAGTCTTTAAGCTTGTGCCATTTGGCAATATTACCACCCACAACCCCACTCCTTACCCTTGCCATCCCTTGATTGCTTCCCTCTTAATCAATGAAGACTTGAGCTCTTGGCTTTCTCTCAGCACCTTCCAATCCTTGTCTTCCCTTTCAAGGCTTCAATTCCAGGTTGATGACCCCTATAGCCCTTCAGCATCTCTGGTACCTGTTCTTTGACCTCTTTGCTTTCAAACACAATCCACCTACTGTCCTGCAGTTTCTTGTCATTAGTAGAAACTGCCCTTTGCCAAAATCTGGATATCAAACATCCCACCTTTTTATTCTGTTGGTATCTCTTAGCAAAAGCTTAACCATGGATAAACCTGTTTCTCTTTGCTTGCTTGTCAGAGTTAACAACTGCAGAGAAAAATATAGGACCAGACTGTCTGGTTTCATGTTATATTCACAAAACCCAGGCAGGTGCTAAGCACTACCTGATATCCTTCAGTGATTCGCCACACTTATTGCTTTCTCTTCATTCTTTAAACCTCACCTTTTCTCTCACCATCACTCTTAGTAATGACCTCACCTTTTGTTTTATTAAGAGACTAGAGCTCATTATCTTTCAGTGATACCATGAACAAAATCATTTACACCCCTCCTTTTTATGATGCCTTATAAAGTCCTGTCTTTGACCTTATTCATCTCTATCCCCAACTCATCTTGTTCCCCTCCTTTCATTCACTATATTGACCTCTTTCCATTTCTTGAAAAGGTCATGCTCTTTTCTACCTCAGGACCTTCACACATGATGACTTCCCTGTCTGTAACACTTTTCTCCCTGCACCCCACACCTTTATGGCATGCCCTCTCACCTTTAAAATATCAGTTCAACTGATATTTCCTCATGGACTATTTGTGTGGGTTGTTCTTTTTACTGCATTCTGTACTCATCAGAGCACTTAGATCAGTTGTACTGTTATATATTTGTTTGTGTGCCTACTAATTGTCCCTTCTCCAGAGAAGAAGAAGCAAGGACTGTCACAGTGGTATATCCCTCACCTTGTGCAGAGCCTGACCCTTAGTATATGCTCAGTAAATATTTGTTGAATGAAAACCTTACTGTTTGAACCCCCCCCCAGGAACTCCTTTATCCTTCCAATGCCAGATCCACATCATATCTCTAATCTTTCAAGGTTCTCCTGATTTCCTGTACCCATTGAGGTACACCTATTCTCTGCTACTATTCAAAGCTGAACTTCTTAAAGGCATCTTCTTCACATGCTATCTCCTTCCTCACCTCTAAATTCACTTTAACCCACTTCGTCTGACCTCTATTTGGATCTCTTAGCTTAAACTGTTCTGGCTAAAGTCACCAGTGATCTTGATGACAAATCCAAAGGATAATTTTCTCTCCTTATCTTACCTTACCTGTAGCAGACTTCAACACAACTGACCATTTCCTCAACCTAGAGACATTCTTTTACCTTGGCTTCTATGACACATACTTCCTTGCTTAGTGCTGTACCCTTTTCTCTCTCTCTTACATGCTTTCCTGAGATTGGTGCTTCCCAAACTGTTGTACAGTGGAATCTTCCTGAGAGCTTTCAAAGACTTGTCACTGTCCCCTTCCTTCTGAGATTCTAATTTAATAGAATCTGGGGGATAACCTGGACATCAGGATTGTGTAAAGTTCCCCAAATGGTCTTATGTACAGTCAGAGTTAAGAATCATTGGCTTAGGGGAATCTCATCCACTCCATGACTTTTACTGTCTCTATACTGATGACTTCCAAATTATATACCTCCAACCTAGACCTCTCTTCTGAATTCCAGACTCATGTCCTTCTGCCTATTCAACATGTATATCTCCGTGTGACTGTCAGAATCCTCTTGAATTTGATATTTTAAATGAATTTTTAATTATCTCCTCTAAACCTAAAGTTCTCCTCTCCTGGTCTTTCCCCTTCTCCTTATAGTGGCTCTACTCTCTGGCTCATTGCTCAAACCTAGGACTCAGTATTTCTCTAGTTCTTTTACATCATTCATTCAACTTATCGGAATGTCCCATTAGCCCTTCCTCCAAATCTGATCTTGCACCTGTTTACTTCTTTCTCTAACACTTCTTCCCACAGCCCAATCCCAACAGCCCGATCTGCCTGATTAACTATAAATAGGCTTCTAAGCACATCTGCACTGACACTCCAATCCCTTCAGCCCAGGTAAACTTCCAAAAATGTAGAATAGATCTTTTCCCTCCACTTCATGAATCCTTCAAAGGTTTCCTGGCTTTTTGGTGAGAGTACCGACTCAGAATGAAATCCAGAATCCTTAATCTAGTCTACAGAGGCCAAAAATTGAGCCTCTGTAGCTAATGTTACTCCTCTTAGCTAATGTTACTCCAGTTTTCCTTCCCATTATGAGTAAGTATATACCTCATATCTTTTCAGCAGCTTTTCCTTCCTCTCGAACCCCTGACTCCTTATTCTTTGCTATCACCTTCCTATTCTTTAAGTCTCTGAGTAAGTGTGCCTTCCTTCAAAGAGATCTTTTCTATGTACTCTATCAAAAATAGATTCCCACCCCTCCACCTTGAGTTTTCTATGTCACAGAGAGCAGTTTGCTTTTTCAAAAAAACATGTATTGAATGACGAATGAATTTATACATAGTAAATGCTTGTCAGATGCTGTTTAATTTATTCAATAAATAAATAAATAAATTCATTTATTCAATAAATATAGAAAAACATAGCCTAAGTTAAAAGCATAAAATTACAGTATGCCAGTGTTTCTGTGTGCATGAGTTGAATGATATAAATTGCAAACTGCACCTATGACACTATGGCTAGTCAGAGGGTTTCTAAAATTTGAATGTCTTTCACTGCTCAGATTACCACATTCCCCATCACTCCCTGTTGCCTTTAGCCCAACGCTTTTGTCCATTAGCACTAACTTTGTGGTCCCTTGAAACATTTGAATTTGAGAGCTCTGCTTCAAACTTTTAGGCTATTAAAATTGCCTATGTTCTGTCACATAAATGACTTCAAATGAGGTTATCTCCATTTGTGTTTTTTCCTTTCCTGTATCAAATAGGGTCATTCACATGTCAAACTGCAGCTTGCCGCTATGTTTTGTATATCAAACCTCATATGGAATGAAGAGGAAGGTAAGAGATTGGTGAGATTTGTTCTGAAGAAATTTACAAGGCCCCTGATAGGAAAGGCAGCAATATGCCCCTAAGATCCTGGAGAGAGGTACTGGTCATTGGAGCCCAAGCACCCAATAGGGTCACCCTGGTATGAAAATCATGGGACTAGCCTGTGTCAGCTTGACAGTTAACATTGGGCCTCGCTTAGAGTCAGCACTGCACCAGATTACTAGGGATGGGAATAAAGGAGACCATAAAGAAGTGATAGACCTTACATTTGAAAGAACTGAGGAGGAAGATGGTGAGATGCACTTGAAGGACATGAGAGTTGAGAGTGGGTAGGAGCATAGGCCTTCCATTGTGTGTAGAGGAAACACATATGTGGCCTACAGACAGATTAAGCTCCATGTTGCTGGAGAAGAAGGTGCATCAGTGAGAAATGATACGGTACAAATGATGAAGCAGCCGGTCTCTGTAGGTCAGAGGTTCTCCACTTGACCGCATATTAGAATTACCTAGGAATTTTTGCAACAGCTCAGTTAAATCAGAATCACTGGGGGTGGGCTTCTTGCATACATGTTTTTAAAACTCCCCCAGGTGATCCCAGTATACAGCCAAAGTAGCAAACAGAGGCATGAGAGCAGTAGGTCTTCGTCCTGGGTTGCATATGAATCACCTGGAGAACTTTTTTAGACTTAGTATTTTTGGGGGGTGCTACCCCTAGTGATTCCGGTTTACTTGGTCTAGAGGAAGTGAGCGCATACGTTCATCACTGTAGGCTCTTCAACATCACTCTGCTCAGCAGCTTTATCTAAAACAAAGTAGAAGGAAGAGAACCAGATTCAGTTATAGGTCTAGAGACTGAGTACCATCAGGCACCAGGGAAACAAAGCTGTGCTCATGTAGGGCCTCGTCTAATTGGAAGACAGAACAGAGCAGTATGAAGTCAGAACTGTCCTGAGCTAACCCAGAGGAAGCAGAAATTGTTGAGAAGTCAGAAGGAAAAGAGAAGAGAAGGGAAAAACAAGACCTGTTTGGAGTAGGAGGAGGCTGGCTTGTTATGTCTAGAAAGCAGAGATGAAATTAGTACCTAATAGCAAAGGGTCTGTGCAAAGGTGAAGAACTTGACCTGGAGAAATTAAACAGTCAACCCATGGTAGACTGCAGGCAGGACGGTTGAGAAGCAGAGAGAACAGTCAAGAATGCTGTCAGAGAATGGAAGCCTTCAAGGACCCAACTACAGTGAAGGTTGGGATGGAGGGGTGGGGAGTGAGAGTACTGTAAGGCTCCAAATTATTTATTGTACATACATCAAAGAGAGGAGCCTCCAGGGTCACATTTCCAGTAACCTGTGGGCTTTAATCTCTTAGGTTCACAAGAACGCCAAGATAAGTTACGAGACATGGGCATCGTAGATATTCTACACAAACTGAGTCAGTCACCAGATTCAAACCTTTGTGACAAGTGAGTATCAAAGTGAAAGGACGTTGCTTTGGTGTTCATTAAATTATTTTATGAAAGACTTTGGATTGCTTAGTAATTCACATGACCAAACAAAAACTTTTATTTTTTAACTTTTAATTTTTTATTGAAGTAACATTGATTCACAGTATTACATAGATCTTAGGTATACAGCATTATAAATCAATACCTACATATACATTATGTTAGCCACCCAGAAATCTCATTTGCATTTTTCACCACACAATCCACCCCTTTTACCCCACTTATGCATCTCCCTTCCCCATCCTTTCTGGTAACCACTATTTTATTCTTATGGTCTAAGAACTTGTTTCTGTTTTGTTTGTTCTTTAGTTTTGTTTCTTTATTTTCTGCATATGATTACAATCATCTGGTGTTTGTCTTTCTCTGTCTGTTTTCTTTCATGTAGCCTAATATCCTCTCCGGCCTTCTGTGTTGTTGAAAATGGCAGGGTTCCACCTTTTTATAGCTGAATATAATTATAAACTCTTTCAGATTTTTAGATTCTCTTTTTAATTTTCTTTGAGCCATCTTTGTGACTTTTGAGTAAGAGATAAAGTAATAATTAACAAATTATTAAAGATTCTCCTCTTACTCTGAATTAACTTGAGCCTGGGCCATCTTAGGGATCTATAAAGAAGCACCCTAGGGGCCTCCCCTGGTGGTGCAGGCAGTTGATCGCAGCGCTGTGAAGCTGTCTGCAGCCTCTGCAGCGCTGGTTCGATCCCGGCCGGCCGGCGAGGGTCCCACATAGCAAAGCAGACCTCTCCTGTCGTGCCTGCTGCTCCCCTCAGCAGTGTATTTCTTCAGTCTGCCTGTTCTGGTCCCCGCTCTGTCACTGGTGAATCCTTACCCTCCCGCGCATCTGGCCTATACCCCGGCTCTTGTATAAATAAAAAAATTAAAAAAAAAAAGGCACCACAGGCTACTCCATTACATTCCTTTAATGATTAGACTAGAGGTCCTCCCTGGTGGCACAGGCAGTTGAGCACCGCACTGTGAAGCTGTCCACAACCTCTTCAGCGCGGGTTCGATCCCAGCCCACCAGCGAGAATACCCCATGGCGCAGTAGACCTCTCCTGTCTCGCCCACTGCTCCCCTCAGCAGTGTATTTCATCAGTCTGCCTGTTCTGTTCCCTGCTCTGTCTCCGGTGAATCCTCTCACCCTCCCGCGAATCTGGCCTGTACCCAGGTTCTTGTATAAATAGGAAAATCTTTAAAAAAAAAAATGATTAGACTAGAAATGCATGTTGCCTTTTGGAAAGCAAAAGTGAAGGCAAAAAATAAAAACATACATTAGCTGAAAACCTCATTGAGGGGTCTCCCTGTTGGCGCAAGGGGTTAAGTGTCAGCACTGTGAAGCTATCTCCAGCTACTGCAGCACGAGTGACCCACATGGTGCATCAGACCTCTCCTGTGTCACCTGCTGCTTAATCCATCTGTTCTGCTCCCCACTTTGTCTCTGGTGAATCCTGTCACACACATACACACGCACGCACGCACGCACTCGCGCGCTTTCCTCTGGCCTACATGCCCAGCTGTTGTATGCATAAATAAATAAATCTTTAAAAAAGTTAAAATAAGAGCCTCCCTGGTGGCGCAGCAGTTGAGTGCTGGGTTACGAAGCTGCCTGCAGCCTCTGCGGCGCCGGTTCGATCCCCGGCTGGTCCCCGGCCACTGGAGGAGGGTCCCGCATGGCGCGCAGACCTCTCCTGCCACCCGCTGCTCCCCTTAGCAGTGTACTTCTGTCCTTTTGCCTGCTCTGCTCCCCGCTCTGGTTCTGGTGAATTCTCTCACCCTCCCACACTTCTGACTGTACCCAGTGCTTGTATAAATAAATAAATCTTTAAAAAAAAAAAAAGAGTTAAAATAAAATAAAAACCTCATTGAGCACCTGGCCTGGCAGTGACCACTAAGGAGTCCCTAGCCTCAAAAGAGACATAAAAAGTTTTTCCTAGCAGTGTCTACTCCTTTTAACAGAGCTTTCACTTGCCAGCTCACTTTTGTACATAACAGTAACAACAGCAAGAAACCACTCTCTCATTTCCCAACTCTTGAGTATGGCTCAGAAGCCTCTCAGGGTTTGGCTCTGCCTTTCTAGCCCCCCTCCCCCATCCAGCAGCCCCCATGCCCACCCTATATACTGCAGCCATAGCTGTACCATTAAAGAATCACACCTCCATGCATTCATACATTCTGTTCCATCTGATTTCTCATCCTCAGTTCCCTTTCCTCAAAATTCCCATTCATTCAACAGATTTTTTTTAAATACCTGTCTCTACCAGCCACTGTCCTTGCTCTCCTGCAACTTATATTCTAGTAGAGATTATAATGAGCCAATGAATGTGTAATACAAAGCAAGTAATGAAAGGCATTGTGAAGAAAAATAAGTAAGGTGAGGGAATGGAGAGTAAGAAAGTTTCTTTTCTTTTAGGTTAGTCAGCAAAGTTCTCTGAGGACGTGGCATTTGATCAAAGACCTGGATGAAATAAATGTCTGCCAGGTAGATGTTTAGAGGAAGAGTATTCCAGGCAGATGGGACAGTGAGTTCAAGGCCCTGAAGCAGGAGGAGCTTGCATGTTCAAGAAACAACAGGAAGACCAGTGGGGCTGGAGAAAAAAAAGCAAAGGAGAGTGGAAATGATAAGACTTATACCCAGAGCAGGTGAAGGCCTTGTGGGCCATAGTAAGGACTTTGAGTTTTACTCAGAGTTTGATGGGAAGTCATTGGAAAGTTTTGAGCAGAAGAGATAATTTATGATTTGAATTTTTAAAAGATCACCTTGTTCACTGCATAGAGAATTGTCTAGTAGAGCAACAATGGAAGCAGGAGACCAGCTATACAGCTTCTTACTGCAATGCTGTAGTAAGAGATAAGGGTGGTAGCAGTAGAAGTATTGAGTAGTTGGATTCACAGCTTAATCTAAAGGACAGGATTTGTTCATGGATTTGACATACAGTGTTAGGAAAGGGAAATGCCTAGATTTATAACCTAAGCAACTTGCCATTTGCCAAATGATAATGAATACAAAAAAAAGTGGGTTAGGATAAGGAGAATCAAGAGTTCTTGTTTGGGTATATCAACTGGTGGATGCTTATTAGATATGCAAGACATTCAGGAGAGTGGTACAGAGGATATAAATTTGAATGATAAAGCCACCGAGCTCCATAAAATTGCCTAGGGAGAATAAAAACAGAGAAGAGAGGAGTGCTAAGAACCAAACTCCAGGGCCCCCTAACATTTAGGGGAAGACAAAACAATATAGCAAAGGAGCCAAAGGAACAACCAGTGAGACAGGCAGAGACCCAGACACACTAGGGTCCTGAAAGTAAGGGAAGAGAATGCCTGGGCAGTGGCCAGCCATCATTCAGAAGTTAGATCAGGTTTTCACCTCCAAAATGTCTTCGTGATTTAATCTCTGTGTTACCCCCCAGACTTTGCCAGGACCCATAGCCCCCATAGAAGATACCACGTTGTGTTATGGTTGTCTGCTTCTCTGTTTTCTCCACACGGAAGAAGCACTTGGTAATTGCGTCTTGAGTAAATGGCTTTGCCAGACTCATGCATGCAAAGCAGGTGGGGCCTTTCCTTCTGGAAGCTTACCATCCCCAAATAACTGCCTCCCAAAACAGCTACTCAGATGAGTGTCACATCAAAGGCAGGTCAAGGCCATCCTGGTGCTGAATGCTGGATTTGAGCTGCACCTTGAGGACTGGAGTCTCTGCCTCCACCTCACAGCAGTGGTAATGGCTGCCAGCTTAAATGCCAGCCTGTTTCTTCTGACTTGAGAGCCAAATTGTTCCCTGGGTTTTTCTCAGTTCAGAAATGAAACGAGTTCTGCATCAATCCTCTCTGGCATGAGCTGAAATACTATGAGAGACCAGTATGAAGTAAGATGGCTTTGAACCCTGCCCTACATTGCTTAGACCACTGTGGTGCTGTTTCTTTAAATTTGTACAGCACATAAATTTTCAGCAGCTCTTCATTTAAACCCTATAAAAGAACCAAAGTCTAAGCTACCCCACCCACCTCTGTCTAAGGAAAGTTAATCTCGCCTCCAAGACCATCCACCTGAAAGACTCCTTAGATAATAATGTCAGGCAGATAATAAGGAGGTCTGAGGTCCTCAATAATCAGATATAACCAGCCCCTGAGAAGGACCCCAAAGGAACATGCATTGGCAGTGTAAAGAGTAATTCAGAATTTTAAGTCTCGTGTTGACAGTCCCACCTTGCACAGTAAAGTCTGTTACCTAAGGAAGACCTCTCTCAGGTTCCTTCTGTCTTTAAAGTCTTTGTGATTCTTTGACTTTCAAACACTTACAGATCCAGAGCCATATTACTTAAGCAGCCGTTTCCACTTCAGAAGACCTCCAGCTTTTGGATTGTCTTTAAGGAGTAACCTGGGGCAGCTTTCAGAAAATAACTTTGTAGGACCCACCTTGCTCATAACTTGGAGCCAGAGGTGTGTGGAGCCAATCTGTATAGATTGTTTGCAACTATCATTTTTACAGTCTTAGATAATTGCAAGAATATTCCTTTGTGCATCGCTTTTTAAATCTGTAGATTATGTCCATTCACTATAGAAGCGGCATTGGAGACCAGCTTATTGCACACCCAGTCTCCTTGGTATATTTGTATCAACTAATAGCAACTAAGAATAGCCTTTTCTTTTCATAAGTTAGAAGCAGACACCATTGCTGAAACCATGACTGCAGTGTCTTAGAAACTTAGCTCGTGATGGGAATTGTAAAAGAGGCCTCTTCAGTCTGTGTTCAAAGGAAAGTACTTTGCACAGATGAGGACAGGGTAAATCACTGCTTGTGTTATATCTCTTCCTTTCCAACTAGTTACCTTCTTTCCCAATCACTGTAACACCCCACATCCCCATTAATCAGTGTCATTAGGCATGATGAAAAGTTGATGAAAGTGGAACCCTTCTTCCCAAGTTTTGAGGCATTTGAACCATGAGATGCCGTCATCCCATGAACTCATGGCTCCTGCCAGGAACCTTCTAATTAGTACCTAAACTCCTCTTCCTGATCAGTTTTCCTCTTAGCTTCCCAGAACCCTGAGTGCCCGCCCCTGTGTCCTGGAGCACTAGGTAAAATCTGATTGGCCATAGGAGAGAGTAAAGAATTGCAGATCTATCACAACTACATGCCAGTGGCAAAGGGAAATTACAGCAGTAAGTGGGCTGCAGTAGGTGTGAGGGCCAGAGCAGGCTTTTGTAAGAGAAACTCAGGCAGGGGGAGGGTGGAGCCAGCATGGGTTTAAAATATCTGCTGACCACAGATCTCTGCCCCTTAAGGTAGGTGCTGGGCTAAGCTCACCCCATATTAGAGATCTGCCTTTTCAGATTTAGACTTCCCCAACTACCATCTTTGAGCCACAGGTTTTGCCTTAAATACTCTTCTGAGATATGGCTGACAAGAACTTTGTGATTTCAGGGCAAAGACGGCACTGCAGCAGTACCTGGCATGATGGGAACGCCCTGGCACCTGTGAGCACCCACATCCTTGTTTAAGGAAGTACAGGAACTAGCCTCAATTGATTCCTTCTATTTGCACAAGTCACCTTGGACTGCAGGGAGCTGTTTTGCAAAAGCAATTTGGTAGGCTTAGATCTCAAATTCATCTTGAGAACATTTTTTGAGGTAGTAATTTCCTCAGAGGACTATTGTGTTTTGTTGGTTTTTTGTTTGTTTTTTGGTTTTTTTTGGTTGTTGTTTTTTTTTTTTTTCTGAGCTACCTGGACTCTTTATTAGAACAATCAATCATTTTCCTTTGGACCTACAATTTTTTGCCTATGCTGCAGCCACTTTGTGAGCGAGAATGAATGTGTCCATGCACACATGGGTCTGTGTGTGTGTGTGTGTATGTGTGTCCATGGGTCAGAATGAATGGGTGTGTGTGAGGGATACCTCAAATTTTTCTTTTCTTATTTTGTGTGAAAATCTCTTTTCTACAGATTTTCCAGGGTTTAAGCATTGCTTGCTGTATGAAAAACTTTACTGAATTATATACAGTTTGAATGAAATGTTATTTTAAAAACAAAACAATTGTTAAGTGTTCCATAAAGGTTATGTTGAATTTTGGTCAGATGAATATTTGTAAGTAAAGAATATATGCATTTCTGAACCTCAACTTACATAGATTTTCTTTATAAAAACAAACAAAAAAAAGAAGAAAAAGAAAAGTTTGGCTATAGTTGGCCTGAAAAACAGGCACTATATGTGGTGCTGTGCAAAATAGTAAGCTAGCATCTTACTGCCGTCATTATCAGCAGGTACAGAGCTGCTCTTCAGCCTAATTCAGTAAGCTCTCAGGCTTCCAAGTCAGATGCAGAGGGTGGAGTGGACTGAGGTTACAAAGTCACCATACTTTTTTAAAACTTCGAAGGGAACTACAACTACTGAGAGTGAAAGCCCAACTGTGACTCTGTGGGCTCCCCTTGGCAGGAACTGGCACCGATAGCCTCCTGCCCGCCCTAATTCCTGTCACCTGGCATAGCAGTGTCTGCCAGGACCCAGACCCAGTCGTGGAACCTTATACTCAAACTGAAGTAGGTCATTACTTCCTGAAAACAGTCCTGTCACCTTGGGCTTCCTGAGACAGCATATATCACTGTGAAACTAAAGAATGTCCTGTAGACCCATCTGTAGAAAGAAGCAAAGAAAGGAAACAGTTTAGAAAGCTGTTTTTCCCTTAATTATACTCAGTAAATGACTAGTCACTCAGGACTGCTACTTAAGTATGTTTTTATAAAGTTTGATTGAAATATTAGTGAAAGATATGGCTAATATCTTTACCTGCCTCAAGCCAAAAGCACTGAAATTTGTGAGAAAGAAAGAGAATCTCCCCAGGATGACTGACGATGACTTCTATTCTTTTTATAGCGGGTACTGCTTAGCCCTTTGCCGCTCTTAACTTGGCACCTGCTCTAACATCTGGGTCAGCTTCAAGTTGTAGTCAGCAGGTTGCTCTTGACTGTTCGAAGGTAGAACCAGCCCGCCTTTTCCCTTTGCTAAAAGAAGGTCCAAAAGGTCAAAGGCACTGCAGCCAGGAAGCGAGGTCTGCGTCCAGAAGCTCGCCCTGAGGTGTGCCGCCGACAGGATCCCAGGCCCACCATCCACTCCTGATGGGTCTGCTCAAGTCGCAAACACCCCACCCCCAAACTGCACCTTCCCTGGAAGATTTAAACATGTTTGATTGCAAATGAATGTTTCTAAAATGTATTTAATACAATTTCTCCTGTACGCAACATGACCACCCAAGATTCAAACAGAAATTTCCAAGTTGTTATTTTTTCAGCACATCGCCAACTTAAAATCTGTCATGACAGGGACTTGGGTTTTGTGCAGCCATCAGGGTGCTAATGTGAAAAAGCCAATTTAAAGAAAATCTAGTTTATTCAGAATAAAGCCTTATTTAGGCCTGCTCATTGAGATTTCTAGTACTGAGAAAATATCCTAGGTTGGCATTTGTAACACAAAACACTAGAGAGTTGGTATTCCAAAGTACCAGGTAAATATAAAGAAACCAATAATGAATTGCTGAGACAATCTTGAACCCAAATAGCATTAGAAAGCTGAAGGCCCAATGAAATAACACTTCTACACTGAACTCTATGGATAAATCTTGCCTGTGACTATAAATAGATGGTCAAAGAAAAAGTGTTTTACTATAATTAACTTTTCTGATTTGAATGAAGGAAATGTATTTATTGAAACAGAGCTGTTTGCTGCTTTACACAGGTGCAGTGTTCAGTCAGCAAGGAAGGGGGAGGAATGGGACTTGGTCTTGTGTCTCCACTCAAGTTCTTAACAAAGCTTCTCACTCTCTCTAATACTGCATTCTGTTTCTCCTTTTGTGCCCTGATTGTAACCCAAAATTTATGAACTAGAAAAGAATGTCCAATTTAATAAGTTGCATTTTTTTCCTTAAGCACTTTATGCAGAACAATACTGGTAGTGTTTGAATAATATGATTTTAACACATGCTAATAAAAGCCAAGAAAAACCATGGCAACTTTTAAAAAAGAGTCTGTTTTCCAAATGTCTCGAACATTAGGAAACATTAGAAGATAATGTGTACTAGTTTTTGGCACCTGATTCTTAGTGTCTAGAGACGTTGGGAGGTGACTTTGTATTTCAGAGTGGAAGCCAGTGCCATGGGGTAACTGCTACAGGGATGCCTGCTGCAGTCTGGGGCCCCTCTATTCCTGGCCTCCAAAAGCCCCGCAGACCATTTGCAGGTCACCACTCCCAGCCATCAGGACCCCCCATCCCCGTGTTGCATCTACTCCCTCTGTCCTCGCCTTTTCCCCTTCTGTAGCCTCAGCTCCATTTGCCACCGCCTGCTGGACTCAGACAGAGTTTGGCAAATGACCAGCTGCACAGTGTGCACACAGCTGCCATGCCCCCACAGAGGTGCCCAGATGTTCTTCACCTGCTTAGTGTGTGCTCTGCTTTTCCCCACCTCTAAAATGTGGAGAAGCACCTCCTGACCTCACTAGAAACAGGGAAAGCCAAGGACACTCATCCTTGAATGTGGAGGGAGGCTGGTGAGTGGTTGGCAGGAGAGGAGAATTCTTTGAAAGGGAAACTTGAAGTGAGGCCTGAGAAAGGAGAGGAAAGGGGACCCCCCACCTGGGTAGGTGCTGGTCCTGCCCCAGTCCTGTCCCTTTGCACTGACTTCCCTGGTTGCTGGGCAGAGACACATGTCAGAGCAATTTGGGTCCATGGCTCGGCTTCAGGAAAAACAGGGCACTCCCAAGGAGCACACGGATCCTACAAGCCACCTTTCCTCCCTCTTTCTGTGCAGCCCCTGACTTCTGGCCTTGGCTCTGCCAGGAAAACAGCCTTTCACTGAGTAGATCACCAGTCTTCCTTGACTTCATGGAGCTGGGCCTGCCATCTGGCCTGTCAAGCACTCACACCCAGTCACTAAGAGACCTTAATGCCGAAACAACTGCCATCATGCACCTGACAGCTTCTATTATAAGAAGCCAGATCCGGGTCTCTACGAAGAAATTCCATCCTCAGAGAGTGAGCTGGTATTTCAGAGACTCTCAGGAGCCATCTCACTCCGCCACTCCCCAAATCCTGCCACAGACTTTCTGGAGTAAGAAAGGAAATGCCTTCCCATGTAATAGAAGGCTACCCGTGTTGCCACCCCTCTCCTCTGGTCCTATCAATTAGTGCCCTTCCTACTCCCCCACACAGCCCTACCATTCCCAGCTACTCCTGGGAAGACAAAGGTCATCAGACCAGCGCACATCTCCCCCCACAGGGTCACTTCCCCCAGCTATTCTTCCTCTCTCTTCCCTGCTTTCAGATGCCTGATCTCTCCTCTCTTCAGTGACAGAAGATCCTTGGCATTTCGACTTCTGGGAGATCAAATAGCTGTCAGCTGGGTAAACTGCCGAGTACTTCATTCAGAACCACACAGCACCTGTGGTGTATAAACCCAGGCTTAGGCCTCTAGTGCTTCAAGGTATTTGCCAGCTCTTAGATGGGCACAAGCCAATCATGTCCCTTTTAAGCTCACTCATGAAAGGGAAGAGCACAGCCCTTTGGTGTGCTGTGTGTCTGGATTCTAGAAGAGTGGACTCAACTTTCTTGACAGATCCTGTTGTGCAGGTTCCAGCATTTGGTTGCTCACAAGGGCCTGTACAGTGGGCATGTGTGTTTCCATACAGAGTGACAAAGTCATGGGAGAGGCAGCTACCACCCTGTGTCACAGGCCTTGGTCTCCACCTTCCCATGGCCTGACTCATCCAGTCTGGTGCCAGCAAAGTGCCTCATGCTATAAGGAATGATGTCTCTCAAAGTGCAGTCTCCTGGCATCTAACTGCCCACGGACAGCATTTCTTCAAGTCAGGAGCAAAGTTCTCTGAAGAAAACCAGCAAATGAAGGTAATCACTGACACTGCATCGTGGTGTAGGAGATCACAGCCTTTCCTCAGAGAGGAAAGAGAATGCCAAGGCTTAGTGAGCTACAAATAAGCTGAAGAGCAAACTGGCTATGTGTGTTAATGTTCACAAGGGTAATAATAGTTTTTTTACTGAAAACCTCCTATGTCCTTCAAGGGCACAACCATGGAAGGACAGCTCAACCAGGCAACTCAGTGGAAGCCAGAGACAGCCTGGCCCCGTAGCAACTCAGGTTTTAAAATGAGCCAGAAACAGAAACCCCCAGAAAATGGGTGAAGGGAACATTGGGAAAATTAGATGAACCCTGACTCCAAATGTAACCTCCAGGTGTTGTTTTGTGAACATACCCTGATTGTTTGAGACCCACAGATGGGCAAACTCAGTGATATCAGGCCTGGTGGTATAGCCCGGAAGGTTGCTTGGTAAGTACTGAAAGCTGATTTACACTTCCCTCCATGTCCATATCTCCAAAGGGACATATCGAGTCCATATATCATGGAGTTGGATCCATGATTAATGGCATCCAATTTTGTTGCACTGTTTTCAAATTCATAGTTTATCAAGCTTCAATTCTTTTTTTTTTTTTTTTAAGAATTTTTTTTTTTTAATACAATAGCTGGGGTACAGGCCAGAGGCGCAGGAGGGTGAGAGGATTCACTAGAGACAAAATGGGGAGCAGAACAGGCAGATGGACTGAGAGTACTGCTGAGGGGAGCAGCGGTCGCAACAGGAGAAGTCTGCCATGCCATGTGGGAATCTCCCTGGCTGGCCAGGAATCGAACCCACGCTGCAGAGGCTGCGGACAGCTTTACAGCGCTGTGCTCGACCCACTGCGCCACCAGGGAGGCACAAGCTTTAATTCTTGAATCTATAAATGATTTTTTTATTAGGGAAACACTGCCCTATGAAACTCAATATTCCGAGATGACACCATATCACAGCAGAATACGGTAACTGATGTCCATTTATTTTGTAAAATCCCAGAGATGGTTAAAAAAATTATGTTTTATATACTGTTTAATAAGGCAGAAAAGCATATACTGTTATTTTTATTATCCATTAAAGATAGCTAAGCTCAAAAAATCCTGGTTCTCAAAAGGGCTGGTTGCAGTTCTGGAGGTTTCCTTAAATGCAGCAGACACAAGTACATCTCGTGGACACGGCCCTGGTCCCATGCATAGGGAGAGCAGCACAGTCATCTCAGTCCTCGTCCTTAGTTTTGGCCCCGTGGCCTGTGGGACAACAGATAGTCTATGGGACTCTTGAAGCAAAAGTAGTCTGTGCCAAGCACCATCCACACAAAACAAGAAAAGGGACGCTCACTATATCAGAGGTGAAGTTAGGGGTCAGGGTGGAAGAGATAGCAAAGAGTCCTAATCGTTGTGTTAGGGAGCATGTGCAATTGTACAAACATTTGTACATAAAGAATAAAAAGAAAACATCATTTGTTGAGCACTTGATATGTGTCAGACACCAGGCTAAGCATTATCCTTAGTATCCTGTTACCTTCACAACAACCCATAGAGGAAGATAATTACTATGGATTTATAATTCTGGACCAGTAGTGATGCTACCATTATCTTCATCATAGATAAGGAAACTGAGGCCCAAAGAAGGTAAGTAACTTTCTTATGCTATTCAGCTGGTAAATAATGGAGCCAGGATTCAAATCCAGGATAGTTTGCCTCCAGAGCCCCTTAGCAGACAAAGTGCTGGTTAAGTTGCAAACACACTCAGCCAAAGTAGCATGACTCATCAAAGCGAATGATCAGAACACCACCCCCGTGAGGCTGCCTCAAAATGAAGCCTGTAAGAGACTGTGCACTTACTCCCAGATTGTGGTCTGGGCTGAGACCCTTCTAGAATTGTTCCCTTTGTTCATTATCACCCTAAAAAAATTCAGGTTCAAGATGTCCCAGCACAGTCCCAATAGCCACATTGAGTATTTGCCAGTTCACCTCCCCTGCTCCCCAAAGGACAAAGTGTCCCAAGACTCTGGATACATCCCCAGAGAAAAGCTGGCTCTGTTGGTGCCCCAGCAAGGGGAGAGAGGGGCGATGTTGAACCACAACATGTACTTGTATGTGTCAAGTTTGATCTCTGCTCCACCTAGAGTCACACTTCCTATGATTTCTCAGCTAAACTCCATGGGCGTGTCAACTTGTCCCTCAACTGGCAGCAGAAATAATTACACCTCTCAGGCCAGCTCCTGGCTCCTGTTCCTTGCATTCAGACCACGTTTTCCTTGCCTGCATTCTAATCTTGAGACCATGAACACTGCAAACATTTAGGTAATAAATTGGTTAAAACCCAAACATTCAGACACATGCAGGCTCTTTCAGATGTGTGTGTAGCCTGCTGCTAAGAATCCCATCCTCACACCCTTTGCTTTTCCAGGAGTTTCATCCTCTGATCCCTTCCACCTCACCTCAGGCTCAAACCAGACACATGCAACTCAGCAGGAGCAGCTTGACCTGGCCTAGTCCTCCCACTTGTAGGATGGGCTAAGTCACATGCCCTTGGGCCCTCTGGGCTTCTCACACACATAGAGATGACTCAAAAGTGGGTCTGAGGGAGCTAAGTGTCACAGCAGGCTGTGGGCCCTCTGTGAACCCTGTACCTATCAGGACCCAAGCAAAGGCTTAGTGAGGGGGTGCCATCACTTCTGACTGAATTTGAAGTAGGCTTCCAGAAAGTTAAATTTTCCCAGCTGTTTCCAGGGGAATATGCAAAGTAACTTTGCAAAAAAAATACAGGGTTCCAAAGTTAGAATGTAGCAAAAAGTTTGAGGTATTAAAAAGCAACACATTACTCTGAAAATGCCAAACAGTTCAGAACTGCTACTAAAGCTATTTGATAAGCCCTGTTTTCAGAACAGGACCTTATTAGACTGAAGACAGTTACCACATATTTATTATCAGCGACTCCAACTTACCGCAGATTTAATGAAGACCAGATCTACCTGACTTACCCAGAGGAGCTTTTGGAACTTCCTCTGAAAACTTAAAACTGGGGAAGAGCAATGCCAGTTCTCGGCTGGCGTCTTCTTGGCGTTCACTTCCATGGACGGCATTGAAGGGCATTTCTGTGCCATATTGAGCCCGGAGGCTGGGAACATTGACAAAATGTACAAGAACAATTATTTCATTTGTAGAGGAGTCTTGCTCTCTGGCAACATGGTCATCGGCTACCAATCAGCACCCTGCACTGCTTGAAATACTTCCTCTGCTGGAAATAACAAGGACAGCAGCGCAGGGCACTTTGCCAAATGTGTCACATACATGAGCTCATTTCACTTGTGCCACAGCTTGTGAGGGACACTGTCAAGATCCCCAGTTTTAGCCCAGGGGAGTCGTGTAAGCCCAGGAGCTGCCATTTTGTGGATACTACCACCAGGGCCCAGCACCCTGCTGAAGGCTTGATAAAGGTTTGCATAGTTAATCTTTGTAACAATACTGCAAGGTAATATTGACATAGCTAGGAATTCCTGTGTCAGGCACTGTGCTAAATGCTCTGTAAGTGTGTGTGTGTGTGTGTGTGTGTGTGTGTGTGTAGCACGTGCATGTGCCACCGCTTATTTAATCCTTACAATGATATCTGAGGCAGGTCTTATTTTAGTACCCATTTTTCAGATGAGGAAATTAAAGCACAGAGGGACTAAAATGTGGCCCAAGTTCATGCAGTTAGTAAGAGGAAGAAAAGGGATTCTGAAGTCTCTGCTCTTAGCCATGGCAGGTATTCATATCCCCATTTCACCAGAGAGAACAGAGGCTCAGAGAAGAGACTTGCCTGTGTATGTTGCCAAGATCTGATCCCTGGTCTGTCTTTCACTAGCACAGCCTCCCCCATATAGGGATGTTCAGGCTTCTAACAACTACAAGGTGCAACTGCAGCTACTTGGCCTGCTGCTTATTTCTTTCTTGTTGGCTGAGCCTCTCTCAGCTTCAAAGGCCAGACAATGAATTTGGCATTGGCCATACCAGGCTAAATAAACTCAGGGCTAAGGAACAGAACAAGCCAACCTAGTACAGTGTGTATAATACTTGGATACCAGGGGACCTTAGGTCCCTGGGTGAGGAGTAGGGGTGGGATCCTGGAATCTACATTTCCTGGGTAAGTATTGCTGGTGGTCCTGGGGCCATAATATGAGAGTCTCTAACTGCAGAGAGAAGAGTAGGAACTGAATCCAACAGCAGGCTCCAGAAGAGGGAGGTGACAAAGAGACAGCAATGAGCTGGAGACTAGATCAGAAGGTAAGGATGTGTCAGGATCTCCTCAAATACAGGATCTCCTCAAATACGAAGAGGTCAGGTTTCCCCGAATATATAATACAGAAGGCATCCAGGCCATCAGAAAGGCCTCTGTGCTCCCACAATTCTGGGCTGACATAGAGCAGGGCCCTCAGCTTCCTTGGATGCAGGTTTTGGGGTGGATTAAAGGACCACAGCTGGTAACATCACCTGTTAGGTTGCTCCCTCCTTGCCACAATGGGGTCACAGGGCCCCATGAAGGTTCGCCAGGTGCTGACCACGTCCTCAGCATCTTCAGTCCTGGTGAGGATCAGGAGGTGGCTGGGCCCACTGCTCATGTGATGTACCAGCTTCTCAAATGCCTCCTAGCACAGGGAGGGAGAACAGTGGCCTGGGGCAAGGGCGTGAGGCCTGCTCAGGGTCAGTGGGCCATCACTGACAAGACAGAAGAAGGTTAATGAGAGCCAGCATGCCCAGGGAGTAGGGGTGGTGATGACCAACCACACCCAGAGAAAGCAGATATAGGTTAAAGGCGGAGAGATGAGACTTTGAGTTGACTCAAAGTGGAACTCAATATTGACTCTGAGTTGAAGGTGAGTGTATAATACATTGGGTAGGGGCAGTTACAAAACCACATATGGGAATCATATGGATGCTTAACCAAGAGGCAGGATGTAGTTGAGTTATTTTTGTTTTTCAGTGCCTTGCAATTCTTCCCCCTTCTTCAAGTAATGGCATTCTGGTTTTCCTTTGGGGCACAGCTCCTCCCAATTTCACTCTGTTTTAGTTTGACAACAGGATGCCTGTCTTCACCCACCACACACACAGGTGGACTATGGCCCAAGACAGGTCGAACGACCCTTACTCCCAGTAAGTGAGCTGCAAGCAAGGGCCAATGGAGAGTGGTTGAATCTACCCAACTGCAACATGACTGTCCATACACTTTTGCTCCTGAGATTCCTCTGACTGCCTTGATTCTTCTCGCCATCACTGTTGTTCATTCAATTTTCTTCCTTCAGTCCCAGGAGTTATGGGGTATTCTTCCAGTAAACCCCTTATTTTATTACTTTGCTAGAGTCAAAATCTCTTCCATGCAATTAAGGAAATTTTGCCTGCTATAGCCTATAATCATTTTTCTGAGAGCAAATTCATGGCCCACTTGCCTTTCATATTCTATTCTTCATACTATTATATTTTCTCCTAACCTCAATCTATTAATATTGAAAAAAGAAATGAGAGTGTGTTGGACATGTGGAAGCAAATAAGCTAACCTCGCCAGCTCTGTGTTGGTAGAAAAGTCGCATTTCTGCCTCTGTCATGGTTCTCTCTTCATTTGTTAAAATGTCAAACCCAGCCTCCTGGATCTGTTGAAAATATATATAGATACAGACACATGTTCTGAAAAGGTAAATCAAGCCCAAATTCACATTTAACTTAGTTGAAAAGTAAAAGATAACAACAGGTAACACTAAAATCTGTGAGGACTTCATTCCCATATCTGTCCCAATTGCATTTAAAATATTTAATTTACTTAAGTGGATTTCAGCTAAAACTCCTAAAGTCCAACTTTTCCCACTAGGAGTCTATGGAAAATTGTACACGTCTCCTTTTTTCATGCCAAAAAGGTACAGGAGGGTCTGTAGGTACATGTTGTCTCTTACCTTCATGATAATCTCATCAGCCTTTCCATGGACCACTGCGTCTGGTTTAATGATTGCCAAGGTACAGCTCTTCTCTGAGGAAGCTGCAATAAGCCAAGCTGGTGTTATCAGGCCCTGGTCCCACAGCCCCCACCACTGAGGCTCCCAGGAGGCCATTCTCAGGGATGTGCAGCCTCCACATGACACTCCCAGTGCTCCCTCACCTGGCCTCTTTGTTGTGCACCTGCAGACCTGGACTTTAGTGGAAGCACAGGTCTAACTTCAGACCTCACCCTCAACCTGGTTGCACGGAACAGAGACATGCAAGGGACATGAACTATGGAGAGAAGGGATGGAATGAAAGGACAAGGGAAGGGAATTGAGACTTCTCAGGAACAGAAATCCATAAACAACTGAAAGTGTCATTCTGGAATGTGGGATGAACTGGCAGTAGAGGCAACACAGGTCTGGCCATTCTTGTCCCTTCCTGTCCCCTCTCTTGATTCTGAGCCTCTAATTGCTGCTTGCTGCGATCTCAATCTCTCTCTCTCTCTCTCTCTCTCTCTCTCTCTCTCTCTCTCTCTCTCTCTCCTGATTCCTTTCTAATCCTTTTTAACTCTCCTGGCATGTGGCCATAAGGACAGCCTCAGGTACTAATTCAACATGACCTTTCATGACTTTTAAGCACCAACACAGACTACCAACTGAATCTTCAGTCTCCTGTCTCAGTTTGAGTTCTCCTGAGTGCAAACTAGATTGGCCAACTAATTGATTGGAGCCCAGGCCCAGCTCACTGATTGGCTGCCCATTTGTCAGTGTCCATAGATCCATCCAACCAGCTGTGCCACCTGATCATGTCCACAGAAGCTGTAGGCAAACCCATCCTTATTGTACTCCTGTTTATATGAACTTGGCCTTGGTAAGCTACCTATGCTCTTCAGACTCTGTATTTCCTGTTCTCAACTTTCACATCAGTTGTGTTGCAATGAAACATGACAATGTCTGCATGGAAGGAAAACATCCTACTTTGAAAATCTCAAAAAAGTGTCCTGCAGAGGTAAGCAACAAATCTGTATTATTTCTATGGCTCTATGAACACTTAGACTTTTAGGGACTCTTGTAATAAATTCTGTATGAATTGACAGTGTGATCACTCAGGGGTGCAAAGTGAGAAGGAAAAAGGTCAGAGCACGTGACTGTGGGACTTCCAAGAACTCAACTCAAAATAGGAGCAAAGGAAAAGAAACCAGTGAAGTGGAGAGCTCGGACAGACCAGAGGGGAGGAAAACGTGGAAAGTCCTGACACCTCTGAAACCAAAGAGGGTTGTGGTAAGGAGGGCATGGTGAATATCGTCCCAGTCCTCAGAGAGTGGCCATAGGATGGGACTGGACCCTCCCCTTGGGTGTGGGATGGCTCAGGGAGGCGCTGCAGGGAGGTCAGTTTGCGGCAGGCAGGGCAGGGAGGGGGGCCCAAGGAACTTAGAAGAAAGGACAGCTGAGGCAAACGCCCACTTTGGGTTGTTTCCCAGATGGAGCAACTTCATCTGAGAGGAAATAATGGAGGAGAGAAGAAAGAGAAAATCCCCAAAGAAGGCAACAAATGTTTCCTGCAGAAACCATGTCACCAATTTTCTTTTCACACTTGCTCTCCTAAACTGTATCTCATTCTTTGACAGAATCTAACTCCAAAAGTTGGTTTTTTTTTTTTCATTATTCATGTGAAGAAAAAAAATATACCTTTCTATCTCGTGCAATAATAAAAGTCTTCCTTCTCCAACTCAGACCTTGAACTTAATCCTGGCTTCCCCTGGTGTCTCAGTTACACATCAAATGCACCATTACAGTGATGGGCTTTCTAACTGCTTCCTTCTCTTCAGTGTCAAATTAAAGTCTTCTCCTCATAGGTATGGTTCAGGAAGGACTGCAAAGTCCAGGATATGGAAATATTTGGGGAACAAGGGGAGAGGGGCAGCTCTCCTTCCTGCCTGTGACTTTTCCTAATAAACTTGTCCTTTTAAAATCTAAAAAAAAAAAAGGGGGGGGGAAGGTGTCAGGACATTGACTTGCTGACACTTCAGGAAAAAGGTGTTTAAAAAAAAAGCTCAAGGAAGCATCAAATAAGGGCTAAGGAAACTCCCGGCAGCATTACTTTACATTTACTTTACATTATTAGTGTCACAACTTAGGCCTCCCTGGTGGTGCAAAGGGTTAAACACCACATTATGAAGCAATCTGCAGCCTCTGCAGCACAAGTTTGATGCCTAGCCAGCCAGGGAGCAACCCACATGGCAAGGCAGACCCCTCCTGTCTCATCCGCTGCTCCCCTCAGCAGTGTATTTCAGTCAGTCTGCCTGTTCTGTTCCCTGCTCTGTCTCTGGTGAATCCTCTCACCCCCACCCCCGCCCATGCATCTCTGCCTGTACCCCAGCTCTTGTATTCGTAAATAAATAAATCTTTAAAAAAAAAAACACTATTAATGTCACAATTGTCCATTTTAATAAATGCAGTGTTTCCTGATGCCCAGTACTTGCTAAAGAAAGTCATGCCTGGTTTATTTGAACATGCTCAGAAAGCCATGAATGGTGCCCAAATGCCCCGGAAATACATTTAATACATTTGAATTCAGAGGACAGACAGCAAGATGTTTTAAGGTTCATCTCCCTAGAGTCCAGGTTACTCATTAAACTGATGATTGGTGTATGTTTTAAAAACACACCGCCCCCTATAAGTCTGCTTTGCTCTTTTCCTTGCTTCTTGTTTCACTCACCCACGTCCTCATCTTCACTGTTGTCTTTTTCCTGAGAAAAACATTCATCTTCATCACAAAGAGCCTCATCTTTAATCTAGTAGGAAATCAGAAAGTCGTTAACTAATTTAAATTTTTTTTTATTTTTTTAAGATTGATTGATTGATTTATACATACATTCATACAAGCACTGGGTACAGTCAGAAGCTCGGGAGGGTGAGAGAATTCACCAGAGCCAGAGCGGGGAGCAGAGCAGGCAGAAGGACCGAAGTACACTGCTGGGGGGAGCAGCAGGCAGCAGAAGGGGTCTGCGCGCCATGTGGGACCCTCCTCCGGTAGCCGGGAGCAGCCGGGGATCGAACCGGCAGCGCAGAGGCCACGGGCAGCTTCACAACCCAGCGCTCCACCCGGGAGGCCCAACTAATTTAAATTAAATGACTACAAAGACCTTCAAACACCTGCAGGATCAAAAAAAAAAAAAAAGCTAAGTTCCGAAAGGAAACTTTACAAGATCCTTTTTGTCATTGGTGGGGGTGAGAGACTTGAAGACAAGGAAATCCAAGCTGATCTTAAGATCGCGTCTGCCTGTTTCAAAAGCATCAAATAGCAACTAAGGAAAAAGAGTTGAAAAAAGGTTGGCAAAAGGAAAAGGAAGAATTGAAAAACATGTAAATATTAAGTGATTGGCTAAACGGTTCAGGGAAGCAGTGAAGACAAGGGTCATTTTCCCCTAGAAGAGGCACTTGAAAATGTAAGCATTTGTGATTTTCTTTTTTGGAGGGGAGTGAGGGAGGTGAGAGGAGGGACTGCCAATTTTCTGGGAAAAATAAAATTTGATTCTAATTCATTCTATTAAAATGGGACTTTGCTATTTGGAATTAAACATGAAAACTTGAACAATGAACACTGAGCAGTGTTAAGCTCATTCAGCAGATGCTCACCCGCCAGGAAATTCCTCTCTCTAGCAGGTGTGTGAGTTTTCAAGGGCAGCCAACTAATTATTGAGGGAAAATTTGCACCCTTTGTTATCATGGAAATAATTGATCAATATCACAAACTATGCTGATCCTACTTCTGCAGGTAATGACAGAATTTAATGTTTAAAGACATGAATTCTCTGGAATCCCAAGTAAAACCTTCAGGAAGGTGAGGTGAGGAGGCATGACCAGGAGAGGCTTCACCCTGAGGCTCACCCCTCCCACCCACTGCTTGATCTATAATATTGTTTTCATCTTTAAATTCATTGTTGAGAGTCAGAACCCCCTGTGAAGAGTTGAACTGGGTACAAAAGGAAAATGGATAAAGGAAATTAAAATATCTTGGATGAAGGAGACTTTTTAAAAAGGTTTCACAATGCACACAGGTTGTAGTGGGCTCTGCCTCTCCCCCAGTGTCCAAGGTGGGCCGTTAATGAAGCTTCCCTCCCACCGCTCCAGGGACTTAGTGAGGGCAGGGAAGGGCAGGTCTCGCCTCCCAGCACATTTCTGAGTTAGTGTTGGAGAAGTGGACCCCCTTACCACTCTCCGTTCTCTGCCTTCAGATAACACCTTCTTTTCAGCCTCAAGCTGATCCAGGATGGTTTTCTGCAGCAGTGGGGCATTTGCTCCTCTCACCACAGCCACCAGTTCTCCTCCCTAGAATGCAGTACAGACACGCTGGTCAGATTGCTACTAATCTCTCTCAAGAGACAGCAGGAGTGTCCAAGAGATTTTCTTAGGAGTGTGTCCAAGGTCAAGGCCCATCACCCCCAGAACCACTCTGTCTACCTCGCTACATTCTACTCCCTCCAGCACTTCCTTCAGGGCAAAGGGCAGTTAGTTAAGGGGGGAACTAGGCACAGTGGGTTATGAGTGACTATGTGTGACCCACACATTGCTCATTCCCCCAGCAAATACTTGCTGAGCATTCACTATGCCAAGCACAAAGACAGAGGCAAAGCATTCCCACCTGTGGTGGTTGATTGGGAAGGAGGAAGAGGGGTACTTTTGTTAAAGAAACAAAGTGATAAACACAGTCCAGGAGAAACTGGCACCACTTGTTTGGATCAGTGAGGCCTCTGGGTGACATCCACTGGGAAGGAATGCCAGAACCATGTGTTTATCTGAACCCTAATGGTTTGCAACCTTGAAATAGTTCTGGTTCTGAAAAGGCACTTACTGCATAAAACAGAAAGGTCGGCTCACATCTCCCTCGATATTTTTCAAGGACATCAAGACAATCTGCCTCTGCCTAAAGGAAAAAAGTGGTTAGCGGGACCCTGGGACACAGTGGGTACGGGGGCATGATGGCAGGAGACCCCTATACACATCCATCCCTAAACACCCCCACCCCATACACACCTACACCACGCCCATATATACATACCCCTCATACCTACCTATATCACCCACACATACAGTTAAACTCATATATACACACACACCTACACCCCTATCCCCACACTTCCCCAACTCCCCACATATCTATACCATACCCTGCACCAACATATATACCTACACCCACACTCCCACACACACATTCCCACGTACCCCGAGACCACACCCACCCCCCACATACATACTCATGCACACATACTCACACACTCCATACATCCTGTATATATGTGTGTGTGTGTGTATATATATACATATACATATATGTATATACACACACACACACACACACACACATACACACATATCATTACTGGCCTCCCCAGATGAAGACCTGGCTTACTCACACGGTATTCCTTCTAATGTCTTTGCATCAGAATCTTAACTACTGTCCTCAACATATGGGTAAGAATTGGTAAAAATACTTCTTTAAGAATAAAAAGAGGAGAAAATATTTTTTCCTTCTCCCCTCCCCATTACTATTCATTGCTGCCACTACAGGTGAGAACAGTATGAAAAAACCCTCAAATTCCTCAAACTTTGCATTTGTAGTCTGATAACCCCGTATCTGGATTCCCCACTGAGCATTTCCTCCAAGTTCCCTAGAGAAGCATCAAAACTGACTCCCAAGGGAGAAAGCAAAGTCCTTAAAGTCAAGCTCCTTGAGAGATTAGCATATGGAAGAAAGCCTACAAATTTTAAGCACCAAAAAAATAGACTGGTAGAGATTGAGTCAGCAGATCAAAGAGATCTGTTAAAAAAAAAAAAATATCACCCTACAAAGTCAGTCCTGCCCTGTCACCAGGAACTGCTGATTCTGGCGTCCATCCCCCACTGGAGCAACCTGCAGCATCCAACCAAACAGGCATTTCTTATGATAGATTTTTATGTGTTACAGTTATTGCTTTCCTCTTGCACAGATTGTATCTGTGACAGGTAATGATCCCAAGTTTTAATCATGCATATGAGTCAGGAAATTATCATATGCTTGTGAAAACATATGCTTTGTTTTTCTCATTGCTTACCTTAATGTGACTTTTTAAAAAGATTTATTTATTTGTGCATACAAGAGCTGGAGTACAGGTCAGAGATGAGGGTTGGGGGTGTGTGAGAGGATCCACCAGAGACAGAGTGGGGAACAGAATAGGCAGAGTGACCAAGGTACACTGCTGAGGGGAGCAGTGGGCGAGTCAGGAGAGTCTGCTGCACCATGTGGGTTGCTCCCTGGCTGGGGATCGAACTCAGTGCTGCAGAGACTGCAGATTACTTCATAATGAGGTGCTTAACCCCTTGCACCACCAGGGAGGCCCCTTAATGTGACTTTTTTTAAACTGAGAAAGCCTGCCTGTTCGAATACTATATAAGTTAGACCTTCCCTGGGAGAGGGTAGAGCAGGGGAGAAAGCAGCTGGCTGGTACTCTTTCCCACCAAACTGTTCTTTTCTAGGTTAATCATCATTTTGACTCCAAGAATACATCTTTTTCTTTCCTCCTCACAGTAGTAATTATTATTATTTTGTCATCAAGTGTCTGATATAGTCTCCCCTGTGGTCATTGACTATGAATTTCAAATCCATGCAGCTGAATGAGGGTCTCATACATTTTTCTGGAACTTATTCCCATTTCCATATGTTAATCCAGTTAAATGTGAAAAGATAAATGTTCCCCTTTAAGGAGTAGAGATTGAAATCTTGAAATTCCGTACTCTAAAAATAAGCTTCTGAGTTCACAGTACATGAGCTGTGAAGGATCCCGGAGGTAGGGCTCCTTGTAGGGTCATGGTGATGAGGTCAGAATCATCACCTCTAGAAAAATTATCATCACCCAGCTCGACCAGCAAATATACAACTGATACCTCTTCAGCAGCCTGAAAAAGGCAGTTCACTTGACCTGTTCCCATTTTAAATTTTTTTTATAATGTTGTGTGACATTCTGCTGAACTCTTACTAATGCAAAATGCAGAAGATCCAGGCCAGCCTCGATCCTCATCTTCTGGAACAGGCTCACCACGGGTTTGCAGGGGCCACACCAGCCTTGATAGACATCAACAACTGTGTGGAAGCAGGAAGCAGGAACAATCAGTGGGCACCAGCATTCACAGTGGCAGGTGACATTTATACCTATACATTCTAATCCCCCGATGGACTCTGTTTGCAGGGATATTTAATGGTGAAAGAGATTATCCCGTCAGGGTGTGAGCAAGCATATTCCTCATTCTTATGACTCAGTTTTTAAAATTCTAAACAATGATTAGTCTTGTGGAAAATCATTTTCTTTGCATGGATACTTTAAGGAATTTTTAGGCTATATTCAGTCAAGCCCAGCACAGAGTGACCCTCCATAAATACTTGGACTGAAGTCAACGATTCTAAAAGAAGAATTCCCTGTAGTTGACCTGTCAGCATGCAATCAGCTCTAAACTATTCAGATATAAACACAACTGGACCCTCCCCTAATGAATTAAGTCACTGGCTTTGGGTAAAAGTTTTTATTTTCTTTGTAAAATTAACATTTTCCTCCTGAAAAGTGAATCTGATAGAGACCTAAGTAAAAAGGTAGATACCTTTTGCTTCTTTGGTCCCAGTCTATACCAGGGCTGGGTGTGAGGGAATCCCCTCATCTGAGTACTCTAGATGTGAGGCCTCTAAGCAAGCTAATCCACCATAGGTGTACCAGATGCATGCCCCAGGTGGGGCATGGAAACATAGCAAGTGCTAGATTAAAATATAACAGTGGTCACATTTTAGAGGGAAGATATCTTCCAAAAGACCCCAACACTCACAGAGTTCATACCTAATCCACACACTGCTGTTTAGCGCTGGAGTGGCATGGTTGTGGGGAGTTAGGTAGACACTGCTTATGAACTACTGGGTCAGGCAATTTTGCTTATTTCTCTGTTTTAACATTTTGAAAGGATAGGTTTATTAGGAAAAGGAGAAAACAGGAGAGGCACCTGCATAATCACAGGTGGATGGAGAGCTGCATCTTAGTCAATTTTAATAGCTTGCAATTGTGCTTTTATTTCTTGATGATTCACATTTCAAAATTTTTACATCATGTGAAAACCATTAGTAGAACATGATATAAAATCATGAAAATTAGCATAGTCTCTGGCAGCACTGTACTCTTCTAATCAGGAAAGGAAGGCTTCCCAGTGGAGGGAGCCTGGTAATGGGCATTGTGGGAAATGTAGGGCCTGGCTTGGTGTGGGGTAGGGGTGGATATTGGGGGGATGCTGTGATGGGAAACAGGAGCAGCCAGACACAGTTGGGGAGTGTAGGGACACTGGGAGCAGACCAGCCTGCGGTGGGGCCATGGCTAATGATGACAGTGGTCACAGGAGAGTGTGAAACATGGGAGCTAGTATTTCTGTCCTGTTTACTATACAATGAGGATTCACAGTAAGTTGTAGAGAGGAGAGGAAGCTAATATTTATTGAACTGCAAAAGCGCCCCTACACTTTGCTTTTCTTTAAAAGAAAAAAAATAAAACAGTGAGATGGGTATTGTTATCTTACTATAGAGATGAGGAAGAGGAAGTTCAAGGAGGTGAAGTAATGCACTCAAGGTAAAAAATGAAAAGCTCTCAAGTGGTAGAGCCATATTCCTTACAATGCAGTCCCCTTTCTGCGTCAGGAATTAGAAGAGATTTCTGTTCCCTTAACAATCCCAAACAACCCCTGAGTATGATAACCAGCTAAAACAGCACTGTTATCCGACAGTAATGAGTTGTCAGAACTGAACTTATTAACAGATGTTCAAGCCAGATACATACATAAATACATGTATATATAAACATATGTATAAACATACATACATACATGTTTATTATATATAAACATGTATGTATGTATGTTTATACATATGTTTATATATACATGTATTTATATATAATAAACATGTTTATATAATAAACACACATGTTTATATATATATAAACAGAGAAATCTTTATTTACAGAACTCAAGGTATAGAAAATGATACCCATTGTTGTCCTCTTCACAATTCAGTATGTCATTTAGCAATTTTGAAAAGGATGGATCTAAGAAGTTAAATTACCAGTAAGTCCTTTGGAACTGAGCATTTCTTCCCAAAGTTCCTGTGTGCTGATGTTGACCTAACATCAAAAATGAACAATTGCTGTATTACTAATGGTACTGATGGGGAAACAATTTGATGTATTTGCTCTGCACACACTCTCTCTCCTGTGTCTCTCTGTCTCTGCTGTCTCTCTCTAAGTTACAATTACAGTTCAAGCTCTCCTCTTTCAGCAATCTTTTCTCTCTCTTCTGGTCTCCATCCCCACAAGTAACCACTTAGATAAGAAAATTTCAGACATTTTAAAAAAGATTATCAATATTTTTATTTGTTACTTGTCCTAAAATAATACATGAAATACATGTATCCATATACATGCATACAGTATCAGACTATATCTTTTTGCAATTTGTGTTTTCACTCATCAAGTTTTGACATTTATATGTATAAAAATATGCCTTTTTGTGTTTTAGTGAAATATAATTTGTTTAAATTAAGCATAAGTTCTTTGTCAGAACTAAAATGTTAGTTAAATGAGTCTTGAAAGATGGATACACCCATGTATCACACACCTACCACAATACAAAACATTTGTTACCCCAGAAAATTTCCTCCAGTCTCTTCCCAGGCATTTCCCACTTCTCACCCCAAGTAAGCATTGATCTGCTTTCTATCACAAAAGATTCATTTTGCCTGTGCTAAAACTTTACATATGTGTATTAACACAGCATTATTATTTCATGCTGGCTTCTTTCCCCCATCATATTTTGGGAATTCATCTGTGTAGTTGTGTGTCAGTAGTTTGTTCATTTTTATTCCTGATTATATTACAATGTATGACTATATAAAAATTTGCTTAATAGATATTTGGGTTGCTTCCAGTTTGGGGCTATTATGTATAAAGAGTTATGAATACTCGTTGAATCTTTTTGTATTCATGTTTTCTTTTCTTGTCAGTAAGTAAATGCTCAGGAGTAGAATTGCTAGGACACAGGATAAATGAATGTTCAGTTTAAGAAGAAGCTGCTAGCACTTTTCCTAAAGTGGAACCATATTAAACTTCCATGGCAAAGTATAAGAGTTCTGCCTATTATATATTCTCACTAAAATTTCATAATGTCACTTTTTACATTGCACACTAATGGTAATGCAGTGGTGTCTCGTTGTGACTTTAATTTCATTTCCCTAATGACTAAATGGTGTTAGCATTATTTAATGTGCTTATCAGTCATTTGTATGTATATCTTCTTTGAGAGTGCCCATTGGTTGTCCACTTTATATACTGGACTGTTGGCCTTATATTATTAGGTTGTAGAGGATATAGTACATTTGGGGGTACAAGTTCTTTATCAGAAATATGTATTGTAAATATTTTTTCTAAGTCTGTGGTTTGCCTATTCATATCTTTCAAGTCTCTTTTCTTGAACATAAGTTTTTAATAGTGGTAAAATCTAATTTACCAAATTTAGTTTTATAGTCAGTGCTTTCTAAGAAATATTTCCTCAAAATCACAAAGATGCTCTCACTTTCTTCAAGGAGCTTCATAATTTAAGCTTTCGTTTAAATCTTTTTAAGTTTCACTTAAGTCACTTGAGTCTTTGATCCATCTGAAATTAATTTTTGTCTATGTTGTAAGGGAAAGTAAAATTGGGGTTAATTTTTACTTTTCATGTATTTACCCAAAGGACACAGAAACATCAATTCCAAAGAACACCTGCACCCCTATGTTTATAGCAGCACTGTTTACAATAGCTAAGCTTTGGAAACAACCCAAATGCCCAAAAATAGATGACTGGATCAAGAAGATGTGGTACATATATACCATGGAATATTACTCAGCATTCAAAAAAGATAAACACATGCAATTTGCAGCAACATGGATGGCGCTGGAAGGGATCATGCTCAGCGAAATAAGCCAAAAAGAAAAAGAAAAATACCGGATGGTCTCACTCATAGCAGGAATCTAGAAAACTTAAATAAGGGACCAGGAAAATGAATATAAGAAAGTGAAAATCAACAAAAAACTATGAACCAGAGACACTTTTTGGGGGGCGGGGGGCGGGAGGGGAAGGATTGGGGTCAGAATGGGGCGTTTGCAATTGTATGGGGGAATATAAAAATAAAATTTATTATTTAAAAAAAAAAAAGAAGTTTAAATCCCAATTCTACTACTTATTACCTGGGCATTCTTAGCATATTATTTAAGCTCTCTGTGCCTTAGTTTTCCCATAGAGATAATAAGGATGATGAAAACAGCAGTATTTATCTTATGGGGTAGCTGTAAGAATTAAACATATTGAAATATATAAAATGTATACTGGTTGACATATAACAAGTAGTCAGTAAGTGTTATCTATTAACAAAGTGTTTCCTAATCGCTCTCCCCAAATCAAACAACTTCTGCATACTATATTCTCTTTAGTGTGTCAGCAAGCAACTTGTTTCATTAACATGAACACACATTGTGCAAAAATGAAAAAATGATGTAAGAATTATATAAAATAAATTACACATTAAAGAAAAAAAGAATATTATCTGGCCCCACAGTAGACACTCATTAAAGAGAGCCTTATAAGTAAAGTTCCTGGCACATAATGGGTGCTTAGAAAATGATAACTGCTACAATTATTTAGCTAGCTACCTCTTCCCTCTGAGGAAAAAAAAAAAAATTTTTACTTTTCACGTAAAGGGATAGTTATTTCTGCAGTTTGTTGAAAAGACTTACTTCCCTATTTAATTCTTTGACAGCTTTTTTGAAAGTCAATTGACTCTGTAAGCGTGGTTTTATTTTGGACTTTCTTCTGTTTGGTTGCCCTATCAGTCTAGTCTTGGACCGCTGCTCCACGGCTGTGGTTACTGTCGCTTTAAGTCTGGCCGCCTCGAGTTCAAGATGGCGGACTCGCGGGCGCCTGGGCTCACCTCCTCCCCACAGACACTGCGAACCAACTTTTATACTAGAGCAGCTGCCTTTGAAAAGGACAGAAGATTGGAGGATCACCGTCTCCACGAGAAAAGTGATCGCCACCATCTGAAAGGGTAGGAAAGGCTGAGACCGTCTAGCTGGGGACGCTACCAGGGAACTTGGGGGCGGGGGGCGGCGTCGGGGACTGGGAACCTCTCCCTGACAGAAGGGTTTAGTCCCTCACCAGGTGCCCCAGCACCTGGGAACTGTGAGGGTGAGGGGAACGCCCACATCTCATCTCGGTGTGGAAAACAGAGGGTCTTTCCTTTCGAAACCAGCGGGATTCTGGGGAGCAGATATCCCAGGACTACGCACAAAGGGGACAGATTGATCAGGGACATGCAAACCTAACTGAAGGGTTTATATTCGTTGAAACTAAAACTTCAGCGGGAGATACCAGCGGAGACGTCTCTTGGGCGTCTGCTCTAGCCTCTTATCTGTGTGTTACCTGAGAGGACAGACACCTACTGTTTGAAATCAGTTGTGGAGCCATCCTTGGCAGCTGAAGCTCCCAGTCAGTTCTTGCTCCACAGTAACTCTGGAGCCCGATCCTCTAGGGAAAACTGTAGAACTTGCTGGGAACAGACTTAGGATTGTAGCTTTCCAGCACTTCCCCCTCCCGGCACCCCTCAGCTTCTAGGCAGCCTCCTCTGCTACTCAGACTGCCCACCGTTCCTGCCTCTGTTGGAGCCCACTGTGCCCAGTTGCTATTCTTTTTCCTTGCCTCTGGTGAAAACTCTGCTTGCAGAACCTGCTAAGATCAGAGATAAGCTGCAACTGAGTTTCAGCCTAAGGCTACTGGTAAAGCTCTGCCCTTAGAACTTGCCTTGAGTTGACTGTGGTTGCAGATCCCTGCCTGAGCTCTAGAACCTCCTGCCCTCACCCATCTAGGCGTGTGCCCTTGGCACTCTACAGCAGCTACTTCCTTGCTTCCCTCCTCCTTCCACCAGTACAGATTGGATCCTCTGGCTATAGCCTGCACTGCTGAGCTCTAGCCATCCTGACTGGTTACAACAGAAAGCCTAGCATCTGGGGCCAACACCCTGCAACTCAATTCTAGCACAAGGCTAATAATCTGGACTAGGAAAGGAAGCCTACCCCATGCAAATAAACAGAGTGCCAAACAAAATGAGGACACAGAGGAATTCACTCCAATAATGGATCAAGACAAAACCCTGGAAAGAAATCTAATGCAGCAGAATTACCTGAAGAGGATTTCAAAGAAATAGTCTAAATTGATGCTCACTGAAATTAAGAGGAAAATTGATGAACAAAATGAGAACTACAGCACTGCAATAGACAAAATATGAAGAGAATCCAAACAAATCATAAAGATAAATAACACAATAGTTAAAATAAGCAATACATTAAAGGGACTCATACTAGATAATAGTTCTTAGAATCAGATATTGTGAGGTTTCCATATTCTTTTTCAAGATTTACTTGAAAAAAGTAAATTTTACTTATACCTTTTAGAACCAACTTGCTAATTTATGCAAAAACTCCCACAGAAATTTTAACTTGGGTTAGCTTGAATATGTGGATTGTTTTGGGAAAAAATAAAATCTTAACACTTAGTGACTGCAGTTTATTAACATGTTTCTCATCATATATTAATTTTTTTTAAAAGATTTATTTGTTTATTCATACAAGAGCTAAAGTGTAGGCCAGAGGTGCAGGAGGGTGAAAGGATTCACCAGAGACAGAGTGGGGACCAGAACAGGCGGATATACTGAAATACACTGCTGAGGGGAGCAGCAGGCAAGAGGTCTGCTGGGGCGTGTGGATTGAACTCCTGCTACAGTGGTTGCTGAAACTACATAGTGCTGAGACTTAACCCCTTGCGCCACCACGGAGGCCCCCATATTTTAAATCTTCCTTCATTTTCTCAGCAATGTTTTGTAGATTTCAGTGTATACCTTTTGCACATCTTTTGTTAAATATATGCAAACATCAGAAATAATGGTTAAATTTACTCCATTTCTCAGGATTGGTTGGAATTAGTTGGATAAGTTGGGACCAGTTGTATTGGCTGGAACTGGCTGGAACTGGTTGGAATGACAGAAAAATTGAAGATTGTTCCTCTCATTTTGTCTTAGCCCATCCTATCCTGTGACACAATTTCAGCCTGCCCCTTTACTGATCCACTTTGATCACTTGATTAAATGGTCTGCCAGGTTCCTGTACAGTGAAATTATTCTCTTCCCCTTTGTAATTAATAAGTTTTTGTAGGGAGTCACTTTGAAACTATATAAATGAAAAGACATGACAATCACCACTCATTCTTAATACCGGTATATTAAGGTCTGTCCCTTTATTTATTTATTTATTTATTTATTTATTTATTTATTTATTTATTGTTAATTTTGTTTTTTTGTTTTTTTTAAAGATTTATTTATTTATTTATACAAAAACCAGGGTACAGGCCAGATTCATGGGAGGGTGAGAGGATTCACCAGAGACAGAGCGGGGAGCAGAACAGGCAGACTGACGAAGCACACTGCTGAGGGGAGCAGCGGGCGAGACAGGAGAGGTCTGCTGTGCCATGTGGGTTTCTCCCTGGCCAGACAGGGTTCGAACTCATGCTTCAGTGGCTGGCATAGATTGATAGAGCTGTCTTTAACCCCTGAGCCACCAGGGACGCCCTGAAAGTTTGCTTTAAAATGTACCCATATAACATATCATCCCGACAATCTTATGAGAAAGCACTCCATCCCAATTCCAAGCCATGCCTACACATTCTTAACATCACTTTCAAATCACCCACTAGTTATTGTCCAGGAGCAGGAAAGAGAGCAGAAGCTGCCTTACAAAGTCACATATCTGGGGCAGAAATGAAGTAAGGCACCCTAAAGAACAAATGCATAGCAATAAGATATCAAAACATATTTGTTGAATAAACAATGACTGAAGAGAGCAGTGGTGGCAGAATCAAGTCTCTGCACAGCACACAAGTACAGACACATGCCCAAATTCAAAAGAACCCATATTATATTCTCTCAACAAGCTGCTATTATATTTCAACCAAAAATATGTAACTTGGGATTATATGGATTCATATATTCTTGGTTTTGTAGTTTTATTTTCTTTTAATGTTCAAATTTTATGGTTGTATAAGCACTATAAGCATAAATATTTTATACCCCATTTGGTAGTTTATATTTAAGTGCACAGAAAAATTGTCATTTATTTTTTCCTTTAAGATCAAGTTTAAGAACACCATCACATACTGCTGGCAAACCAAATACTACTTTTATTCTGCTTTTCTCCATCCACACCAACCTCCTCATCACCCAACCCCAAGTGCAGGAAGTAAACGCCCCCTTAAGGCTTACCTGCAGGGCAATTTCTTTCTTCTTACTGCCCATGGATCTGCAAGAATACAGAAGTCTTATTACTACGGACTCAAGACGTTCTGATCTCGCAACCTCGCGTCATACTCCGCAAGGATCAGACAAAGCCCTCTGCCTCTTTAAGGTGCCTACATAGGAAGCAAAATAAACACTTCACAAAGAAGCGGAGCCTGCTGCCTGCGGGCTGGTGGTTCGCTGGGATGTCTTCTGCGGATTTGCCATCCTGCTCCACTCAGGAGTCGGCTGAGGGGCGCGCGCCCAGGCCTTAGAAGCAGCGCCTGGCGAAGCAGACTCTCGGGCACCGCAGCGCCCGCTCAGGAATTCGAACGAAAAGGGGCCGTAGAACCCTGTTATTCCTATTTCAGTGTATTTTGGGGAAAATGAGCCACCGAGAATGACCTCTCGATAGTGCACGGTCCTTAAAGTGCAGGGAGAGTTTCCAACCGAGTCTGCGTTGATCCAGCCACCGTCGTCATGGCAACGCGAAGTCGGCCGGTAATAAGCTTGCAGAAGTGTAAGCCACGCCCACTCCAGGTTTAACCCAATTACAAATCGAAGATTCTGAGCCTGCCTCAAAGCAGAAGGGAGTCCCGCGCCTTTCCTTCGGAATTGGACGTTGGGGATGTAGGAATGCTTTTATTGGCTGAAGCGGTTGTCAGTGTCTGCGGGATTTGAATCTATCAAGCAAAGACCCTGTGCTTATATTGCATATTCTATCCCTAAATCCCATTTACTCTCCTCCCCTGCTGGAGCTAGTCCGTAGTTTTCTACGTTACTTACTGCGTGCCATGCAGAAGTGACTCCGAGTTTTGAGGGATCTGAAGAGGTTCACTTATATGATCAAAAAAAAAAAATACAAAATCACAAAATCAAAATTAGGTATGAATGTCAAGAGGAACAAATAGGAAATAGTTAAAAACTCGATGAAAGTAGCCTAATCACACCAGTTGAAAGACAGAAATCGTCGGTAAAGGACCTCCCCGGTGGTGCAGCGAGTTGAGCGCAGCTCTGTGAAGCTGTCAGCAGCCTCTGCAGGGCGAGTTCGTCGATTCCTGGCTGGCCAGGGAGACACCCACATGGCGAGGCAGACCTCTCCTGGCTCGCCCGCTGCTCCCCTCAGCAGTGTTTTCGGTCCATCTGCCTGTTCTGCTCCCCACTCTGTGGTGAATTCTCTCACCCTCCCGCGCCTCTGGCCTGTACCCCAGTTCTTGTATAAATAAATAAATAAATCTTAAAAAAAAAAGAAGAAATCGTCGGTAAATTAAAAACCACAACCAAGTGTATAAAAAAATCACTTTTATTATAAAGACTTATTCACGGGCCTCCCCGGTTGCGCAGTGGTTGAGCGCTGGGTTGCGAAGCTGCCCGCGGCCGTGTACTTCCGTCCCTCTGCCTGTTCTGCTCCCCGCTCTGGCTCTGGTGAATTCTCTCACCCTCCCGCGATTCTGACTGTACCCAGTGCTTGTATAAATCAAATCAATCAATCAATCAATCAATCTTTAAAAAAAAAAAAGACTTATTCAGCGGCATGAACCTCTGATTTTAAGGCTTAATAATATGTTATATATAATAAATTAAGTACAACTTACTGCTTATAAGTTAAAAGTAAGGGAGTGGAGAAAGTTATGTTGCGCAAAACTGGAGTAGGTATAGTAATTTCAAACAAAGTAGGCTGAATAAGTACATTTATTGGGATGAAGAGAAGGCATTACATAAATGTTAAAGGGATCAGTTCCCAGGTAAGACAGAACAATTCTTAACATGTATGCCCCTAACAACAGAATATCAAAATACATGATGCAAAAGCTGATAGAACTGCAAGGGAAAATAGATAAACCCACTATTATAATTGAGAACTTCAGCACCACTTTTCAGTAATAGAGCCAGCAGGCAAATAGTGAGCAATGATATTGTTGAAAAGAATATCAACAATGAACTTGATATATAATTGACATTTATACAATACTTCATACAAAAGCAGAATGCAAATTCTTCCAATTCACATGGAACATTCTCCAAGACAGACCACATTACAGGACATAAAACATACCTTAACAAATGTTAAAGAATAGAAATCATTTATTGTATATTCTCAGACCACAATGGAATTAAACTAGAAATTGGTAACAGCTAATGAAAGAAATAAAAAGTTTTATTTTTTTTATTTTTATTTTTTTTCCTTTTTTTTTTTTTATAAATTTTATTGTTATATTCCCCATACAATTGCAGCCCCCCATTCTGACCCCAATCCCTCCCCTCCCGCCCCCGCCCCCCTAAAAGTGTCTCTGGTTCATAGTTTTTTGTTGATTTTGATTTTCACTTTCTTATAGTTATTCATTTTCCTGGTCCCTTATTTAAGTTTTCTAGATTCCTGCTATGAGTGAGACCATCCGGTATTTTTCTTTTTCTTTTTGGCTTATTTCGCTGAGCATGATCCCTTCCAGCGCCATCCATGTTGCAGCAAATTGCATGTGTTTATCTTTTTTGAATGCTGAGTAATATTCCATGGTATATATGTACCACATCTTCTTGATCCAGTCATCTAGAAATAAAAAGTTTTAAATAAATGGACAGATATTCCACCTTCATAGCTTGGAAGATCAATATTGTTAAGATGCTAGTTCTTCCCCAAATAAGTCTACACACTAAACACAATTCTAATCAAAACCCTAGCAAGCTATTTTGTGTATATCAACAAACTGATTCTAGGGTTTATATGAAAAGGTAAGTGACCCAGAATTGTCACTACAATACTAAAGAATAATAAAACTGGAGAAATAATACTATTGTACTGCAAAGCTTACTATAAAGTTGCAATAATCAAGACAGCATGTAATGAGGGGAAAAAATAAACACAGATCTGGAACAGAATAGAGTCCAGGAATAGATCAATACTACTATAGTCAACTGATCTTTGAAAAGGAGCCAAGGAAAGTCCCTAGAGAAAGGATAGTCCTTTCAGAAAATGGTACTAAAATAACTAGACCTAACTTTTCAGGAAAAACAAATCTGGACACAAGTATCGTCCACAAAAATTGCACATCTTTACATTTTTCACACATATAAAAACTCAAAAAGCATCATGTTAAAAGCTAGACGTCTATTTTAATAAGAACTGACCTTAGGGGAGCCACTTTTGTGTTTATTTTGCTTTGTTTTAAAGCATAAATTTCTAACTAAGGTTTACTGCTGTGTCTGGAGTCTGAAAGATTGAAACAACAAACGTCTTCCTCTTTCTCCTGCAAGTCATGTTCATTGCCACAAGGTGGTGATTTATTCCAGGAAAAGCCTTATTGATTCAAATTGGAAACCTGGAACATTTTCTTTATGAAAACACCTCAGAAACTCCATGTGACTGTGTAAAAAGAGAGTGAATCTACTCACTTTAAGAACTAATCACAGGGGGGTGCGGGGCGGGAGGGGAGGGATTGGGGTCAGAATGGGGGGGTTGCAATTGTATGGGGAATATAAAAATAAAATTTATTATTAAAAAAAAAGAAAAAAAAAGAATTAATCACAAACCAAAGCTGGCTGTGTATATCCACAGATAACTTCCAGGTTTTCCTATTAGATGGTAAGAACGTATGCATGTATCTTTGCCTAGCTGACAACTTTCTGCTTCCTGATACTTTTTTTTTTTCATTTCCACTAGTAAAAGCATATCCTTACTGTGAAAGGCTGCTGGGAGTGATGGAATTGGAAGCTTTAGAGTTAAATAGACTTGAGCTGGATCTTGGACCTACCTCCTGCTACCTGCAAGAACTTGAATAAGCTACTTGAACTTCCTTAGCCTCAGTTTCCTCCTCTTTAAAATGGGAAGCATAGTACTCTTTCAAGAAGATTCTGGAGATAATATCTTTTAAGGTTTCTTGACAGCAAAGTCACTATTGGTAGTGTTAGGGTATCATGTCTTCCTTTTATAGTGCAAGGTTCTTACTGGGAGGCAGCTTCCCACGCAAGCATGACAATGGCTAACCCTATCCTCTGCAGCCAGCTGGAGCCATTTGGTTGGTTTTCCTCAGTCATGGTGGAAGTGATGAGTGTTATTGCTGAGCCCAAGTAGTGAAGTATCCAATGTGGAACCCTCCCCCACCAACTCATCCCCCCAATCTGCCAGTTCGATGTTATTAGGATTGCTTTAATGACCAGGAGTTTTAAAATTTTGATGAGATTTAATTTATTACTTTTTCTTTTACATTTATTATTTTCTTTGCTCTGTTTAAGACATTGATCCCTAAGTAATCTTTGCCTAGGGAAATCTTTGCCTCTAGGTCATGAAGATATTTCCCTTATTTTCTTCAACAAGTTATAAAAAGTTTTAATCCTAGAAATTATTTTAAAATTATAATGGGGCCTCCCTGGTGGCGCAGCGGTTGAGCGCTGGGTTGTGAAGCTGCCCGCAGCCTCTGCAGCGCCCTGTTCGATCCCTGGCTGCTCCCCGGCCACCGGAGAAGGGTCCCACATGGTGCGCAGACCTCTCCTGCCGCCCGCTGCTCCCCTCAGCAGTGTACTTCGGTCCTTCTGCCTGCTCTGCTCCCTGCTCTGGCTCTGGTGAATTCTCTCACCCTCCCTCACTTCTGACTGTACCCAGTGCTTGTATAAATAAATAAACAGTTGATTTTTGTGTTCTCAAAATGGATTAAAGAACTAGACATAAGACCTGAAACCATAAAATACATAGAAGGAAATATAGGCAAAACACTACGTGATTTGCACATCAAAGACATCTTTACAGACACATCACCCAAAGCAGTGATAGTGAAGGCAAAGATAAACAGCTGGGACTACATCAAATTAAAGAGCTTCTGCACAGCAAAAGAGACAATAACAAAAACAAAGAGAAACCCCACTGACTGGGAGAACATTTTTGCACCCAACACTAATGATAAAGGACTGATCACAAAAATCTGCAAAGAGCTGATGAGACTCAACAACAACAAAGAAAATAACCCAGTCAAAAAATGGGCAGAAGAGCTAAAAAGAAACTTCTCTGAAGAGGAAATACAAATGGCCAACAGGCACATGAAAAAATGTTCAACATCACTTGTAATCAGGGAAATGCAAATCAAAACTACCATGAGATACCATCTTACACCAGTGAGAATGGCACATATTAAAAAAACTAGCAACAGCAAATGTTGGCGAGGTTGTGGAGAAAAAGGAACTCTCCTGCACTGTTGGTGGGAGTGCAAACTGGTCCAACCACTATGGAGAGCTGTGTGGAGATTTCTTGACCTACTAAACATAGAACTTCCATATGATCCAGCAATTCCACTCCTAGGTATTTACCCAAAGGACACAGAAACATCAATTCCAAAGAGCACCTGCACACCTATGTTTATAGCAGCACTGTTTACAATAGCTAAGCTTTGGAAACAGCCCAAATGCCCAAAAATAGATGACTGGATCAAGAAGATGTGGTACATATACACCATGGAATATTACTCAGCATTCAAAAAAGATAAACACATGCAATTTGCAGCAACATGGATGGCACTGGAAGGGATCATGCTCAGCGAAATAAGCCAAAAAGAAAAAGAAAAATACCGGATGGTCTCACTCATAGCAGGAATCTAGAAAACTTAAATAAGGGACCAGGAAAATGAATATAAAAAAGTGAAAATCAAAATCAACAAAAAAGTATGAACCAGAGACACTTTTTGGGGGGTAGTGGGTGGGAGGGGAGGGATTGGGGTCAGAATGGGGGGGTTGCAATTGTATGGGGAATATAAAAATAAAATTTATTATAAAAAAATTAAAAAAATAAAATGCTATTAAAAAATAAATAAATAATAAAATAAAATGCTCCTGCTATTTAAAAAAAATAAATAAATAAACAAACAAATAAATATCTTTAAAAAATAAATAAATAAAAATTATAATGAAAGCCATTGTTAAAAATTTATATTTAGGTTATATTTCCATCTCAAATTCATTTTTTGATTGCAATTTTGAGATATTGTAGATGTATACAATTATAATAAAAACAGAGAAATCCTTTGCACACTATGCCTAGTTTTCTCAATGATAACATTTTGCAAAACTATAGTAGAATATCACAATCAGGATATTGACATTGATTTAATCTACCCATTGTAGTCAGATTTCCCCAGTACTTCTATGTGTATTAACTTCTATAAAATTGTATCACCTGTGCAGGTTCATGTATCCACCACCAAAGTCAAAATCTTGAACCCAAGGATCCTTTGTGTCAGTTTTTGTCACTGTACCTACCTTCCTGCTGCATATCTACTCTCCCTACCAGCCCCCCATCCCACACCTGACCTCTGGCATCTACTATTCTGTCATCCATTTACAGATTTTGTCACTTAAAAAGTGATTGTAAACCATATATAACCTTCTCAGATTGACTTTTTCCTGGATATTCATCTAAGTTGTATCAATATTTTACTTTTTTATTGTTGCATATTCCATGGTGTGGGTGTACCATAGTGTATTTCCAATTAATCTTTATATGGAATGTGACGTTGGGGCTAAGGTTCATTTTTTTTCCATTTAGATTTCTGATTGTGGGAACTGAATTTCTAGTTGTTGAGAAGATGTTCCTTTACTCCACTGGATTGCTTCGTTACCTTCATCAAATATGAAGTGGTTATGAGTTTTTTTCAGGACCCCTAGTCTATGTCATGCGTCTATATGTGTATTCTTATGCCAGTATTTCACTGTCTTGATTTTTGCAATTGTATAGTATTTTGAATTGAATGATGTGTCCTCTCAAAATTCATATGTTCAAATCCAGATTCCAATTTGACGGTATCAGAAGGTGAGGGGCCTTTGGAAAGTAATTAGGTCATGAGGGTGGAACCCTGAAGAATGGGATTAGTACCCTTTTAAGAAGAGATCAGAGAAGGAGCTAGCTACATGAGTATATAAAGAGAAGTCAGCCATCTGCCACTGTGAAGAGGGCCTTCACCAGACCCCAACCGAGCTGGCATCCTGACCTTGGACTTCTAGCCTCTAAAACTGTGAGAATAAATACCTGATATTTAAGTTGCCCAATCTATTGTAATTTTTGTGGCAGCCCAAATGGACTAGATTAAAAATTTATAGTGAGAAGAGAGGTGCTGCTGGAATGAACACCTAACAATGTGGAAGCAGCTTTGGCATTGGGTGTTGAGAAAGCCAGAAGAGTTTTGAAGTGTGTGATAATGAAAGCCAAAATGATTGTGAAGGGATTTTTAAAGATGACACTGATAAGAGTTCAGAAATAAAAGAGCTCTAGAAAGTTTCCTAGAGGATCTTCTTAGAGGAGATATAAATAATTATGCAGAGAATGTTGGCAGAAATGTGGGCAGTAAAGGCCATTCTGTGAAGTCTCAGATACAAATGAGGAACATGTTACTGGACAATGTAGAAAAGGTAATTCTTATATAAAGTGACAAAGACCTTGGTTAAATTGTGTTCATGGTCTTGTGTTTTGTGGAAGATAGAACTCATGAGTAATGAAATTGGATATTTAGCTGAGGATATCTCTAAGCACAGCGTTAAAAGTGATTTGGATCCTCTTGACTACTTGCAGTAAACATGCAAGAAGAGAGAAATTATGTGAAGATGCTATTATTAAGCAAAACAGAACTAGAATCTAAAGATTTGGAAAGTTTTCAGCCTATCCATATTGCAAAAATAAAAAATAAGAAAGGTGTGGCCAATTGAGTTTCAAATAAGATTTTTTTTTAAGATTTATTTTTGCATACAATCGCTGGGGTACAGGCCAGAGATGCAGCGGGGCGGGGGGGTGGTGGTGGTGGTGGTGGTGGTGGTGGTGGTGGTGGTGAGAGGATTTGCCAGAGACAGAATGGGGAACAGAACAGGCAAATCTGCTGAAATACACTGCTGAGGGAAGCAGCGGGCGAGTCAGGAGAGGTCTGCTGCGCCATGTGGGTTGCTCCCTGGCCAGGGGATTGAACTTGTGCTGCAGAGGCTGCAGATTGCTTCTTAGTGTTGTGCTTAACCCCTTGCGCCACTAGGGAGGCCCTAATAAGATTAGTATGTAAGTAATCCACACAGATATAATCAATCACCCCAGTAGGACAAAGGATAAAGAAGAAGGAGACAAGGAATCAAGGAAGGCTGACTTCTTGGATTTTTAGAGGACCTAACTATAGAGCTAGCAGGCTGCCCAGAAGATGATTCAGAGATCATTAGGACTGTCTCCTTAGTTTCAAATTGGGGGACTATCATTTCACTTTCAACAGACCAGATATCCTCCACATAAAGCTGTGTGGCTGGGATGCTCAGCCCAACCCTGGAGACAAAACCCCTGTCTCTGAGCTGCTGGGGCAGGACCTCTGCCCCAGGGGTTCTGGGAGGCAATGCATTAAACCAAAGAGATTATTCTCAAACCTTAAGATCTCATGGAGATTGCCTTGCTCAGTTTCGGGCTTGCATGGGACCCATCACCACCCCTTTCTTCCTTACTCCCTATTTTTCCCTTTTGGAATGGGAATTCCTATCCTATTCCTGTCTCATCATTGTGTTTTTGAAACATGCAATTTGCTTGGTTTCATGGGTTTTCAAATGGAGAGAAATTCTACTTCAGGTTGAGTTATAGCTTAAGTCTCCTGCATGTCTGATTTACTTATTTAGATGAGACTTTGGACTTTAGACTTTATTTTTTTTTTTAATAGAGGCATGTTTTATTTATTTATATTTGTTTGTTTTGTTTATGCATGCACTGGGTACAGTTAGAAGCGCGGGAGGGTGAGAGAATTCACCAGAGCCAGAGCAGGGAGCAGAGCAGGCAGAAGGACCGAAGTACACTGCTGAGGGGAGCAGCGGGCAGCAGGAGAGGTCTGTGCACCATGTGGGACCCTCCTCCTGTGGCCGGGGAGCAGCCGGGGATCGAATGGGCACCGCAGAGGCCGAGGGCAGCTTCGCAACCCAGCGCTCAACCGCTGCGCCACCGGGGAGGCCCTGGACTTTAGACTTTATAATTGGTGCTGGAACAAATTAAGATTATGAGGGCTGTTGGGATGGAATGAATGTATTTGCATGTGAAAAGGACATGAATTTGGGTGGACAGTAGTGGAATGTTATGTACTGAGTGGGTCTTTCCCAAAGTTATAAGTTAAAACCCCAAGCCTAATGTGATGGTATTTGTTAGCGTAAACTTGGAAGATAATTAGGTCATGAGGGTGAAACCTGCATGAATGAGATTTGTGCCCTTATAAGAGATCAGCATTCTCTTTCTGTCATGTTTAGAAGTCAGCCATCTGCAGTTTGATGGCAAATTCCTCCTGTTTGCAGCATTTCTTTTTAGGTATCACATATTTCTGCACATTTTCAGCCTGGAAAACAGCCTTCACCAGGTCCTGTCCATGCTCACACCATGATCTCTGAATTCCAGCTTCCAGAACTTTGAAAAATATCTATTTTGATAAATCATCTGATTTATTGCATTTTGTTACAGTATCTCGAATTGACTAAGATGTATATCTTAAATCCAGATAATCTAAGTTCTCTGACTTTGTTTTATGTTTTAAAAACAGTTTTGGCTATTCTAAGTCTCGATTTTCAGACAAATTTTAGAATAAATCTGTTCGTTTATTTAAAAAAAATTCTGTTGGAAATTTGACTAGGATTACATTGACTCTAAAGACTAACTTGGGAAAAAGCGACATCTTAACATTGTCTTCCATGACATATCGTTCATTTATTTACTCTAGCCTCAGCAATGTTTTATAATTGCCGTGTCATTTGTGAGCTGTTTATTAACATGAAAATTAATGAAATTGTTTTTTTTTTCCATTTATGTGTTGCCAGTACATAGAAATACACTGATTTTTATATATTTACTTTATATTTGAAGACCTTCCTAAACTCACTTATTAGTTCTAGTGGTTTTTGGCTGATAGTGTGCCTGACTTTGAAAACACAAGGTAGTGAGTCACAAGTGGAAACAGCTTGTCTCTCTGAATTTACCAAGCAGCATTGGACTGTGTCAGACTTTATTCACATTGAAAAAGTCATTGGTGCCCCCAGCAGATTGCTGATATGCATTGTGAGTCCCAGCTACTTCCAAGTGACCCTTATGGAGCCTTAGGTCCCAGCATGAGTCCTGGGCTGCCCACCACTCAGGCTTAGGAAAACTTAGAGGAGATGGTTGGGAGACACTCTACATATTGTAGAATAGTCTGATGACAAATTCCTCCTGTTGGCAGCATTTCTTTTTAGGTATCACCTATTTTGGTACATTTTCCAAGCAGCGGCATTAACTGCCTTTATCCCCAACTATCTTTTCAGAAATGTTTATACAGTGAACAGCCTTGAAAGATAGAGGTAATTTCTCCATCTAAAACAAAGGGAAGGTTTATTTATCACCTTGAACAACAGAGATCATGTTTCCCTCTATAAGAAGCATACTTTCTCTCCAGTATAAAGATCCTGGTTTCCTGAAGTTCAGTATTCTTCTCATGTAACGCAACCCACTGCATGGGCAGGTATATCTGGATCTCTTTGCTATATCGCATAGGAATAAAGGTTCAGGAAACCTATCAAAGAAAAAAATAATACTACCTTAGCTACTACTATTGCCATGAATAATAGCTTATCCTTCATCTCTGATCCAGGAGTTTCACATCTTCTGTCATGGAAGGATTGCTTGCTAGCTTGCAAGTAGTATAAAACCTCAGACCTTCACAGTTGCTGATACCTTCCCAATAGTAATGAGCTTTGCCCATTAATTATTTAAGCTTCTTTGGGAGATTAGCGAGCAGGACCTATTTTCCTCTAACTGCCCTTTAGAACAGAAATCCTTGCCCATCTATTTGGTCCAAAAAAAGAAGTTCTCGAGGCTGACTGGGGTCTCAACCAGTCATGAAGATATTATTGCCAAAGACTCTACCCCTCCAGTGTTTCCCCTGTAGCTTCCTGGAGGATTGCTGCAGAATTTGATTGGTTAATGCTAAATTACCTTCTATGTTCTCCTAACTTTGCCAATATTTATCTGAAAGATGTGCATGCATTTTGAAACACTACATACTGTATTCATATTTGCTTTAATGTAAAATCTATGTTTTAAAAAATCTAACCATCTGGGATTTAATTTTTTTTAAACTCTTGTTTGTCAAGAAGGGTGATGTTATTTGAGCTCTCAGACTGGGCTAAATTGAAATGAGCAAATGCTGCATTTGTTGGTTCAAAATCCAGGCAATTTTGTTTCTTTATCTGACTTGGTATTGCAATAGCTTCAATAGTAAGACTCATGAGAACATGTGGCCACCAATCGTGGTCATTTTCCCACAGTTTTGCAAGCTGTGGCTGAGTAACTATGGAGGAAAAATGCTCAGGGTGCTGGTGCCAGGCTCTGAGTTGCAGAATGTCACTGAGGGTGTCTCCTGTCAAGAAGTCAGGCCACACTTTCATGTGACAGAGAATGACTCTTGAACTCAGCTTATTATCAGCTCCAGGAAATGTACATCAAAGGCTTTTTTTTTTTTTCAATAAAGAAGGATGTCTGATGCTTGTAAAAAAATTTTTTACCCTCAGTGCTATAGTTTTTATCAAATGTAAGTTATTTGTGAGTCTCAAATACTCATAGTCCTCTTCACCCAATTCTCCAAACTTTGAGAAGTAATAAACAGTTCCATTATTTTAGTTCAGGGAAGACAACAAATTTGCTGTCTGAAGAACCCCCTTACGCCATACCAAGCACAGCACTAGCTGGATGGTCCAGAGACATCAGTAATAATCTTTTCTCTAGCACTCACCCCCACCCCATGCCTTTTCACTTAATCATGTCTACAGAACCCACATCAGCTCATTCTCAGGGGATCCCAAAATACAAGATTTCCACATCATACAGTGGGTAGCAACTCTGGGATTCCATGCAACAACTTGAGAAAGATTAAGAGAAAGGCAGAAGGCTCTTGATTTGGTTTGCATCAGCGTGTAACAAAACCATTGACAAAAGTATGAAATTTCAAAACTTCTTTCAATTGATTGAGTGAAATCAACATTCTGGGAAAATAAGCAAGGAACAGCCTATGACTTGGACCCCAAAGACTCATACATGCACCATACCTGGATCTGAGAAATACAGATGAGGGCGTGAGTATGTCTGCCCTGATCAGGACATGTAGCTTCCAGAACAGCCTTAGCACCTTACAGGAAGCCTAGAGGTACTTTGCTCCCCAACTCTGCACCCACCCCCGCCCTTTGGTCATTTAGTTGCCAATAAAAATGACCAATTTATTACTGCTCCAGATATAATGACCATGATTAAAATACATGTTCACCTTAATGGCAGGGCTTGGTTGCTGTTCCCTTTGCAACGCTATTTCCAAGCATGGAGGGAAATTTTGCATTATGCCAGAAAAGACTTGTTCCTGAGAAGAGAAAGAGGGAGAAGTGAAACTCCAGTCATGATAGGACAAGAATAAATAAGGGACATAAAGAACAAGCATACTGGAATTCTGCCCTGAATGAGCGTGTAGAAAATCTGTGCAAATGCATTATAGCCAACTCAATTTATAGGGCCACCTGCTCCCCAGGCCCTCAGCCACTTCTCAATTGAGAGCCCAGCTGTCACTACCAAAACCTCATCTCCTAATACCACCAGCTGCCACAGCCTTGGCTGGAGTGAGAGCCAAGCCCTGGCGGGGCCTCTGCTGCACTTGGGGCAGTAGGAGCCAGCTGCGCTGGCAGGCAGCCCCTTGAGCTGCTGGCCTCTCCCACCGCCTCTGAAAGCAGATACAGCCCACAGCACAAGATCTCCCTTCCTCTGCTGCCTGGCGAAGTGAGATAGTACAATGTGGAGTGTGGTGCATCTTACTGGGGGATCTCTGATCCAAGGGAGATAGAAGACAGGAAAGATGCAAACTCTTCTTCCCACCCTCCCCTAATGAAATTCGCCAAGCTCAGTGGTTCCAGCTGCTGTGTGACAGAGCACAAGGGCATATTTTCCTCCAAAGCTGTGGTGAGCCTGGTTAACTCAACACCTTTTGCTTCCCCACCTTCCCTACCACACTTCCCTTTTCCTCTCACTTTTGGTGCCCTGGGACTGTACGCTGCTCCAATAATATGCTCTGCCCAGGCTCTTTCTAGGGAAGCCAGGCTAAAACTCCCCTTTACATTTCCCATTCCTCACCACATCTCCATAGCTAAACATTCTATGGATCTGATATGTATCTGTTTGTGTTTGCAATTTTTTCCCTCCCATTGTGTTTATTAGGGTTATTAAGGTTGGTTTGCATTGTTAGGGCTATTGGGGGGGGTTATAGGTTTAAATCTCAACAAATGTATGTTTTCATACCATCTCTATCACCAGTGTCCCAAGAATCATCCACCACGTTCCAATAGGTCCCTTCCATCCCCTGTTCTGGCCCTTGCACCCTCCCCTCTGGTTGCCTTAGTTTTGCAGTCAAATGTCAGGGTTTATTATTGGTTTGGTTTTGTCTGACCCTTTGTTTTGTTTCTCTGTAGTCCACATGTAAGTGAAACCATCTGCATTTGTCTTTCTACTGCTGACTAATTTCACTCAGCATTATCCCTTCCACGTCCATCCATGTTGTCACACATGCAAGAGTTCATATTTTTTTTATATAGCTGAGTAGTATTCCATTCCAATGTAGACCACATTTTTCTGATTTACTGCTTTGTCCTCAGGCACTTATGCTCTTTCCATAACTTAGCTTAGTAAATAGAACTGCAGTGAACATAGGAGTGTATATGTCCCCTCAAATTAGTGTTTTTGTATTCTTTGAGTAGATACCTAGAAGTGGAATTGCTGGGTTATATATTAGGTCCATTTTTAATATTTTGAGAAATTTCCATACAAGTTTTCAGAGGTATTGGACAAATCTACATTCCCACCAACAGTGTACTAGTGTTTCTTTTTCCCCACATCCTTGCCAACGTTTGTTTCTGGTCTTTTTGATATGAGTGTGAAGTGGTATCTCACTGTGGTTTTAATTTGCATATACCTGATGATAAGCGATGATGAACACTTTTTCACATGCCAGTTGTCCATCATTATGTCTTCTCTGGAGAAGTGTATATTTAACTATTCCACCCACTTTTTGATTGGGCTAATTTCTTTCTTTTTATTGAGTTGCATGAGTTCTTTTTATGTATTTTGGATATCAGCCTTTTATCAGATGTGTTATGTGCAAATATTTTCTCCCATTCAGTAGGTGTCTTTTTGTTTCTCTGATAGTTTATTTTGCTGTGCACAAGTTTTGGGTTTGATGTAATCCCATTTGTTTATATTTGCTTTTGTTTCTCTTGCCATTGGAGATGAATCCCCTAAGATGTCTGTGAAACCAATGTTGTTGTTTTGCCTATTTCTTTCTTCTATGTATTTTATAGTTACTATATATGTATACTATATATACTAGTGTAAATATATATCACTATATATAGTATATATGTTTTCTGTATATTTTATAGTTAATATATAGTTACTATATATTTTATAGTATTTTTTTAAATAATAAATTTTATTTTTATATTCCCCATACAATTGCAGCCCCCCCATTCTGACCCCAATCCCTCCCCTCCCACCCCCACCCCCCTAAAAGTGTCTCTGGTTCATAGTTTTTTGTTGATTTTGATTTTCACTTTCTTATAGTTATTCATTTTCCTGGTCCCTTATTTAAGTTTTCTAGATTCCTGCTATGAGTGAGACCATCCGGTATTTTTCTTTTTCTTTTTGGCTTATTTTGCTGAGCATGATACCTTCCAGCGCCATCCATGTTGCTGCAAATTGCATGTGTTTATCTTTTTTGAATGCTGAGTAATATTCCATGGTATATATGTACCACATCTTCTTGATCCAGTCATCTATTTTTGGGCATTTGGGTTGTTTCCAAAGCTTAGCTATTGTAAACAGTGCTGCTATAAACATAGGGGTGCAGGTGTTCTTTGGAATTGATGTTTCTGTGTCCTTTGGGTAAATACCTAGGAGTGGAATTGCTGGATCATATGGAAGCTCTATGTTTAGTAGGTCCAGAAATCTCCACACAGCTCTCCACAGTGGTTGGACCAGTTTGCACTCCCACCAACAGTGCAGAAGAGTTCCTTTTTCTCCACACCCTCGCCAACATTTGTTGTTGCTAGTTTTTTTAATATGTGCCATTCTCACTGGTGTAAGATGGTATCTCATGGTAGTTTTGATTTGCATTTCCCTGATTACAAATGATGTTGAACATTTTTTCATATGCCTGTTGGCCATTTGCATTTCCTCTTCAGAGAAGTTTCTTTTTAGCTCTTCTGCCCATTTTTTGACTGGATTATTTTCTTTGTTGTTGTTGAGTCTCATCAGCTCTTTGCAGATTTTTGTGATCAGTCCTTTATCATTAGTGTTGGATGCAAAAATGTTCTCCCAGTTGGTGGGGTTTCTCTTTGTTTTTGTTATTGTCTCTTTTGCTGTGCAAAAGCTCTTTAATTTGATGTAGTCCCAGCTGTTTATCTTTGCCTTCACTATCACTGCTTTGGGTGATGTGTCTGTAAAGATGTCTTTGATGTGCAAATCACGTAGTGTTTCGCTATATATTTCCTTCTATATATTTTATGGTTTCAGGTCTTATGTCTAGTTCTTTAATCCATTTTGAGTTGATTTTTGGGTATGGTGTGAGGTAGTGGTCAAGCTTCATTCTTTTGCATGTGGTGACCCAATTTTCCCAGCACCATTTATTGAACAAACTTTCTTTGCTCCAATGCATAGTCTTTGCTCCTTTGTCAAAGATTAGTTGACCATAAATCTGTGGGTTTATTTCTGGATTTTCTATTCGATTCCATTGGTCTGTATGTCTGTTCTTGTTCCAATACCATGCAGTTTTGATGATTATGGCTTTGTAGTATAGTTTGAAGTCTGGGAGTGTGATGCCTCCATTCCCTTCTTTTTTTTTCGGAGGAGCTTTGGCTATTCGGGGTTTTTTGTGATTCCATATGAATTTCATCAATAATTGTTCTATTTCTTTGAAGAATGACATTGAAATTTTGATTGGAATAGCATTGAATCTGTATATTGCTTTTGGAAGGATGGCCATTTTAATAATGTTTATTCTTCCAATCCATGAGCAGGGGATGTCTTTCCATTTCTTTGTGTCTTCTTCTATTTCTTTTAACAGTGTTTTATAGTTTTCTTTGTATAGGTCCTTTACCTCTTTTGTTAGATTTATTCCCAAATATTTGATTGTTTTTTTGTTTCAATAATAAAAGTGATGGTTTTTTTGATTGCTTCTTCTTCAGATTTATTGGTTGTGTATAGGAAGGCTACTGACTTTTGTGTGTTGATTTTGTATCCTGCCACTTTACTGAACTGATTGATGAGTTGAATTAGTTTTTCTGTGGAGTTTTTGGGGTTCTCTATGTATATTATCATATCATCTGCAAATTGTGATAGTTTGACTTCTTCTTTTCCTATTTGGATTCCTTGGATGTCTTTTTCTTGTCTTATTGCTCTGGCTAGGACTTCCAGTACTGTATTGAAAAGCAGTGGTGAGAGGGGATATCCTTGTCTTGTTCCAGATCTTAATGGAATTGCTTTCAGCTTTTCACCATTGAGAATGATACTGGCTGTTGGCTTGTCATAGATGGCCTTTATGATGTTGAGGTATGTTCCTTGTATCCCAAGAATTTCAAGGGCTTTTATCATGAATGGGTGTTGCACTTTGTCGAAAGCTTTCTCAGCATCTATTGATATTATCACATGGTTTTTATATTTCCTTTTGTTGATGTGTTGGATAATGTTGATTGATTTTCGGATGTTAAACCATCCTTGTGTCCCTGGAATGAATCCTACTTGGTCGTGGTGAATTATCTTATGGATACATTGTTGGATTCTGATAGCTAAAATTTTATTGAGGATTTTTGCATCCGTGTTCATTAGGGAGATTGGCCTGTAGTTTTCCTTTTTTGTGTTGTCCTTGTTCGGTTTTGGTATTCGTGTAATGTTGGCTTCATAGAACGTGTGTGGTATTGTCCCTTCCTTCTCAATTTTTTGGAAGAGTTTGTGAAGGATAGGCACTAATTCATCTCTGAATGTTTGGTAGAATTCATTTGTAAATCCATCAGGTCCTGGGCTTTTGTTTTTGGGGAGGTTTTTGATTACCATTTCAATTTCGCTAATTGTAATTGGTCTGTTTAGGTGTTCTATTTCTTCTTTATCTAGCTTTGGGTGATTGTAGAGTTGTAGGAATTTGTCCATCTCCTCTAGATTGTTAAACTTGTTTACATATAACTGTTCATGGTAGTTACTGATTATTCTTTTGATTTCTGCTGTGTCCGTTGTGATTTCTCCTCTTTCATTGATGATCCTGTTTATTTGTGCTTTCTCCCTTTTTTCCTTTGTGAGCCTGGCTAGGGGTTTGTCTATTTTATTGATTTTTTCAAAGAACCAGCTCTTGGTTTCATTGATCTTTTGGATTGTTTTTTTAGTTTCAATTTCATTTATTTCTGCTTTGGTTTTTATTATTTCTTTTCTTCTACTGGTTTTGGGGTTTTTTTGTTGTTCTTTTTCTAGATCTTTGAGCTTCGAGATTAGGTTGTTTCTTTGAGTTCTTTCTTGTTTCTTGATGTGAGCGTCTATTGCTATATATTTTCCTCTTATTACTGCTTTTGCTGCATCCCATACATTTAGGATATTGTTGTCCTCCTTGTCGTTCAATTCAAAGAATTTTTTAATTTCTTCTTTGATCTCCTCATTAGTCCAGTGGTCTTCCAGTAGTGTGGTTTTTAATCTCCATGAGGTAGGAAAGTTCCTTGCCTTCTTTTTATGGTTTATTTCTAGTTTGATGCCTTCATGGTCAGAAAAGATGGTTGATATGATTTCAATCTTGGTGTATCTGTTGATGTTTGTCTTGTGCCCCAGTATGTGATCGATCCTGGAGAATGATCCGTGTGCGCTTGAGAAAAATGTGTACTCCGTTTTTTTGGGGTTTAGTGTTCTATAGATGTCTGTTAAGCCCAATTGCTCTAGGTCCTTATTTAGAGCTTTGGTTTCTTTACTTATTTTTTGTCTTGTTGATCTATCCATTGTTGATAGTGGTGTGTTGAAGTCGCCCACTACGTATGTGTTTTCTCTGATGCCTGTTTTCAGAGAGGACAACAGTTGTCTGATATATTTTGGTGCTCCTTCGTTTGGTGAGTATATGTTAACGAGTGTTATTTCTTCTTGAAGTATTGTCCCCTTGATCATAATGTAGTGACCATTGGGGTCTCTTTTTATCTTTTTGAGTTTGAAATCTGTTTTATCTGATATAAGTATAGCTGTTCCTGCTTTCTTTTTTGGTCCATTTGCTTGTAGGATTGTTTTCATCCTTTAACTTTGAGCCTATTTTTATCTTTTGTAGCTAAATGTGTTTCCTGGAGACAGCAAAAGGTTGGGTTTTGTTTCTTAATCCAGGCTGCAACTCTGTGTCTTTTTATTGAAGAGTTTAGTCCATTTACATTTAGAGTTAATATTGATATGTTAGCATCTGTATTTGCCATTGTGTTTGTCTTTCCTTTGATTTTATTTATTTATTCTTTTAATAACTTTTTTTTTTGGCCTTCTTTCATTGTTATTCGTCCCTCTGAGGTTATGGCTTTAGGACCTCTTGTAGTATTTTTTGGAGTGGGGGTTTAGTTGTAATGAAATTCCGGAGTTTCTGTTTGTCTGGGAAGGTCCATATTCTTTCTTCAAAGAGGAAGGAGAGCTTTGCGGGATAGAGTATTCTTGGTTGGCATCTGTTTTCTTGGAGTCTGTTGACTATGTCCCTCCACTCTCTCCTTGCCCGTAGTGTTTCTTCGGAGAAGTCTGATGTCAGCCTGATTGGCTTTCCTTTGAATGTTATCTGTTTCTTCCCTCTTGCCAGCTTCATTATTTTTTCCTTGTCCTGGATTTCTGGGAGCTTTACTATTATGTGTCTTGCTGTATTTTTCCTTTCATCGTGGAAGTTTGGTGTTCTTCTTGCTTCTTGTATATCAATTTTCAGCTCCTTCTTCACATTTGGGAAGTTCTCTTCAATTATCTCTTTGAATATTTTCTCTGTTCCTACATCTCTCTCCTCTCCTTCTGGTATTCCTATAACTCTTATATTTCCTTTCCTCATGGAGTCAGATAGTTCCCGAAGTCTTTCTTCGTTCTTTTTCCTTCGTACTTCTCTTTCCTTTTCTGTTTTGGTTCTTTTTATTTCTGTGTCTTCAAGAGTACTTATTCGTTCTTCCATTTCATCTATTCTGCTTTCATTGCTTTTCCCAGAATTCTTTAGTTCTTCAATAATTCTTTGATCTCCTGCATTTCTTTTACTTCCCTCTTTAGGGACTCAATTTCATTCTTCTGACCATTGTTTTCCCTCTTTAGGGACTCAATTTCATTCTTCTGATCGTTGATTATTTTTCCCTTATCATTGTTTTCCTTTATGACTTCTGTCAGTTTTTTAATCACGGCAATTTTAAATCTCTTTCAGGAAGGCTCAGAAGTTCTTCCAAGTTACTGTCGTTGCAATCTGGGGGCTGGCTTTCTTTTTGTGGTGTGCTTTTTCCCTGGGGAGTTGCTAGGTTGCGTGTGGTTCTTCTACTCCCTATTGTCTGTTTTCTAATTTGCCGTATGCGTTGGGACACTGTGTTGTTGGGACTGGCCGGCATCTTGGGTGAGCTTCTCTGTTCCCCTCTGGTTCCTCCAGGAGCCATATGTCAGTTTCAAGCAGTCTTTACTGGAGAAAGGTCCCTGTTCTAAAATGCCGATGTGGGGACACACTCCCCTGTGCGCCTGGTCTGCCCTGGCGGTGGGTTCCTGCTCCCCCTCTGGGCTTGGACTGCAGGCCAGAGGGGGTCTGGCGTGGGCGAACTTCCCCTGCTCACCTCTGGCTCTTGAGGAAGCCTTCTGCAGGTAGTCTTTACTGAAGAAATGTTCCTGTTCTAAAATGGTGATGTGGGACACACTCCTTGCATGTCTGGTCTCAGGCACACTCTTCTGTGCGCCTGGTCTGCCCCGGCTGTGGGTGCTCGCTCCCCCTGTGGGCTCAGACTACTGGTCGGAAGGGGCCCGGCGTGGGCTAACACCCTAGCTGGCCACTGGCTCCTCCAGGAGCCTCTGCTGGTTGCAAGTCGCTAGGTGGCGCCAGAGATCTCTCCTAGAGCCCTTGGGGAGCTGATTTTCCACTCCGTGGGACAGGGAACAGAGCGGGAATGGTAGGGTAAACCTCAACCGCTTTGGGGTGCTGTGTCTGCCTTGTGCCCCACCGTCGTGGGGAACCCACGCCCCTAATTTCGTGCCCGGGTCTCAGTTCCAAAGCCCTCAGTTCCAGGACGCGGGCTGTAGCCCAGTTCAGTGGCGCGGGAATGGCGCCTTTTGAATCCCGCTCCAGTGCCTGGGCGCCTGGTTCCTGCTCACTCAGGGAGGGCCTCCGCGCGTCTGTCTCCCCGCAAGCCTAGGTCGCAGGCGCGGGGACCTGGGCAGCTGCGATCCGGATCCGCGTTTGCTTTTCAACCGCACTGCTTTTCTGGGCGATCCCGATTCCGTGCCGATTTTCCGCACAATCCCGATCCCGATCGGCGTCTGCTTTTCCAGTGCGCGCTGCTTTTCTGCGCAATCTAAGCTTACCAGGCGGCCCAGGGCTGTGTGCTGGTGCTGGTCTCCTCCTGGGGGGCGGGGTCTCTGTTTAATGGCTCCTGGAGCTCACCTCCGCGGCGAATCCTGCAGGATTCTCCACAGCTCCCGTTCATGGGGTGTGGTGGCTGAAATAGTTCCTTTCCACTCACAGTCCCACTTGCTGCGTAGTTTGTTCTTGTTGGTCGTTTTAGTTTGTTTGTTTGTTTGTTTTTTTCCCTCCTCTCTGCCGGTCGGAGAGTGCCGACTTTGTGGGCGGGGGAGGGGAGCAGGGTTCTGCGCTTTCCTCCCTTCTGGTCCTCTTTTATGGCCACTTTCTTCTTCGGGCAGTTTGCTGGAGTCACCCATTTATCTTCCGTGTCCCAGTTCTCACTGGGACCTGCCGCTTTTCCTCCCTATTAACTTTTTTTAATGGGAGATCTTACTCGCAGCGTCTCCTCGCCGCCATGTTGCTCCGCCCCTTCCCCAGTATTTTATAGTTTTATATTCATGTCTTCAATCCATTTTGAATTAGTTTTGTGTAATTTGTGGGATGGTGATCTAGTTTTATCCTTTTGCATATGGCTGTCCAATTTCCCCAACATCATTTGTTGAAGAGACTCTCCTTTCTCTAATGTATGCTTTTGGCTACTTTGTCATAGATTAACTGTCCATATATGTGTGGGTTAATTTCTGGGCTCTCATTTCTATTCTATTTGTCTGTATCTATTTTTGTTCCAGTACTACACTGTTTTGATGACTATTGTTTTGTAGCATAGTTTGAAGTCTGGGAATGTTATGCTGATATTCCTTCTCTTTTTTGTCAGGAATGTTTTGGCTATTCAGGGCCTTTTCTAATTCCATATAAATTTCAGTGTTGTTTGTTCTATTTCTTTGAAGAACACCATTGGAACCTTGATAGGATTGCATTGGGTCTGTGTATTGCTTTAGGTGGGATGGTCATTTCAACATGTTTAGTTTTCCAATCCATGAGTAGGGAATATTTTTCCATTTTGTGTGTGTCTTCTTCTATTTCCTATAACAATGTCTTGCTATATAGGTCCTTTCCCTATTTTGTTATATTTATACCAATGAATTTAGTTCTTTTTTTTTTTTTTTAAAGATCTACTTATCCATGCATACAAGAACTGTGGTGTAGGACAGAGGTGCAGAAGCCTAGAGGATTCACGAGAGACAGAGTGGGGAACAGAACAGACGGATCTACTGAAATACACTGCTGAGGGGAGGAGCAGTGGGCAAGTCAGGAGAGGTCTGCTGCACCATATAGGTCATGTCCCTCACCGGGGATCAAACTTGTGCTGCAGAGGCTGCGGATAGCTGTATAGCCCTGTACCTAACCCCTTGCACCACCAGGGAGGCCCAAGTAGTTTTGTTTTTAACTGGACTTCCTATATGTTGTTTTTCACACCTGACTCCTTTCACTTAATATAATGTTAATATTAGATATATTCATAACAATGTGTATTGTTATGAAGCAGTAGTCTTATTTGTTGCAATATAGTATTATATTGTATGAACAAACTACAAGTTATCTTTTATTTGTCCTCCAGTTAATAAACATTTGGGTTGTCTCCAGCTTCTAGTTATTTAATGAAAGCTGTATCAATATTTTTATACATGTCTTTGGGTGAACATATTTACTAATTTATCCTAGGTATTGTATATACTTAGAAATAGCAACAACATTGAGTCAGTATGTTTAGCTTTAGAAGATTCAATTAAATAGTTTTTCAAAACCGATGCCAGTTATCAATTTATTGCCTCTTAGCTCCAAATTCCTCTTCACCATCTTCTCAGTGATCATGGGATAGACCCTGGAAATAGTTCTCCTTTACCATAGGGCACAATATTATGCTTTGTCAATAGAGAGCTTCTCTGAGGAAGGGACTTCTCTTCCTGGTTCTGATGTGCTCTGCCTCCACTCTAGAGATCTGTCTATTACATTTCTCATCATTGTATTCTTTAGGATTCCCTTTCCCTTTAGTAGTTGGTTCTCTCTTATAATTAGTAATTCTTTACATTAAAATTTCCCTGTCCAAATTACTGTGTGATTTCTGTATCCTGAGTGATAAATGGATATATATTTTACATTTCTACCAGCAATGTATGAGAGTTCTAGTTCCTCCACAATCAGTTATTTTAAAGTCCTGTCTACTGACTCCAACATGATCTGTGTGTACGCTTCTATTGTCTGTTTTTTTCTCTTGCTTATGAATTGTATTTTCATGTATCTTCATCTGACTCATTACTTTTTACTACATGTAGACTTTACATATAAGAGACATAGATACTCCAGATGGTGCCATTTGCCACACAGTGTTTCCTCTTTCCTCTATTAAGTGATGGGGATGAAGAATAAGCAATTCAATCTGGTTAAGAATTTAGCAGGTTTTACTTTTACAAGACTTAATCTATCTCTGATTTACCCTGTGTTTCACATGTAGATTTTGACTCTATGACTTCAGTTACAAAAAATTTGAGTTCAGGTATGCCCTTCCAAAGTTTCCAATCCAACTATCCTGACTCTGCCCCCATAAAGGTCTAAAAATCTGACAAATGTCATAAGACAGGAGATGACCTTGTGGATGAATCAGGCCCTTACTTCTTTTTAATAAAACAGAATAGAATAGATCAGAATGCACCACAGATAGTAAGATAGATATTGTTTCATTAAATTTTTTTGTATGAGGGGGGAAAGAGAGATCTGATTTGCAATATAAAACCTATTTCTTCTTGGGCCTCCCCTGGTGGCACAGGCGGTTGAGCACCCCGCTGTGAAGCTGTCTGCAGCCTCTGCAGCACCAGTTCCATCCTGGCCGGCTGGAGAGGGTTCCACATGACGCACAGCAGACCTCTCCTGTCTCACCCGCTGCTCCCCTCAGCAGTGTGTTTGGTCAGTCTACCTGTTCTATTCCCGGCTCTGTCTCTGGTGAATCCTCTCACCCTCCCACGCTTCTGGTCTGTACCCTGGATTTTGTATAAATAAATAAATAAATCTTTAAAAAAATCTTAAAAAAAACCCCTATTTCTTCTTATGGGTCTAAGCTCAAAATGTTTAAAAGCCACTGGACTTCAGTTTAAACAGAGGAACAACCAGGAATGAGAAAAAAATAATCAGAAACATATTAGTTGAATATGGGCAACTTTTTGGAGATGGTTAGCCATGAGTGGGAAGCTGATTGATTACAAGTTCTTCTGATTCCAGAAAACAAGAGGGGGCCCACTGAAGGATGAACCACAAGAATCAGCGAACCACAAGTATCATTAGGAGGACTAATTCCTAATGAAGCTGGGACCGAGGAGGGTAGGGGGTGCAGAGGGTATAGCGAGGTGGGGGGGGGGGGAACTGTAGATGACAAATGACTGAAGTGGGGTTGGTCAAGGCCATGAAAATCCTGAGAGAAGACTTGGGCAGCCACATCATGGGCAGCTCAGGTGAATAAAGGCTTTGTTTTGGCACAGAAGCAAGGTCAGCTTGCTTCTATGATGACCAGGGGATGAACAGGCATGGGGTGTGGTGAAGTTCTTCTGCTAACTCAGAGTTGGTGTTTTGGGCTCAGCAAGATCTAATTACAGTCACAGACCTTGAAGAGATGGTTACTGGAATGGGTATTAAGGTCTACTTCACCTTCTCTCTGCTTATCACACAGCCCCCAGTACGTTTTATATCCATACTACGTATCCCTCAGCTGGCATTCAGTGTTTGCTTGGAGGTAGGCCTCTATCACAGCACCTGGCACACAGTAGGTGCTCTCACAGTATTTACTGAAAGAATGAACTCTCATACCCAGGCTGCACTTTTCTGCTCAGTGATCCTGTTCTCTAAAGGCCCTGCCTGCCAGCAACTGAGTCACACTTTATTTCAGGGTTCAAGGAGAAGAGGAGGCAGCCCCCATGGGACAAGTGCCTGGTTATGATTCCCCAGCCAAAAGCAGCAAGGTTTGATCTGAGCAATAGAGAACCCCAGATACCTGTGTAGTATAAACTAGCTGTTTAAATGGTTTCTTAAATAACTTAATTATTAAAGCTTTGTGCATGAAAGTAATATAAAAACAAATCTTTGATTTTTGTGCAGATGCCATCTCTGCTTAAATTGAGGACAGGAGGCAGGTTACTGTGCAGCCTGGGCCCAGGAGAGGATGTCTCTTGACAGAAGGAACCTGTAAGGAGTGGACAGACAACCAGGACACACAGATATATACCCACCTCCCCCGAGGCCTGAGGTAAGTTGAAAGGGGAGGAAGAGGCTGATTCCAGGAAAAGACCCAGTCAAGATGAACACCTGTCCTTCAAGCCCCATCCCTCCACCCCAGCCAACCCCCACCTCCAACCTGTTCTTTTACTCCCTACCAAGTGAGATAGATTGGATGGCATACTTCCATCCCCAGCCATGGGGACTCATGGGGTTTACCAGACCTTCAGAGTAGCAGGTAGGAATTATGATGCAGAAGGACACAACATCTCCCTCCATGTACCTGGAGGGTACCTGGGATGACTATCTAAGTCTGCATCAGAATGTGAGGACCAGTCTGGCACAAAGGACTCAGGGCAGTAAGGGCCTTTGAGGCCTGGGGTGGAGGCAGAAGCTATCAAAATGGTAAGGGAATGGGTTTTCCAGATGTGTAAAGCTGGTCCTAAGACAACCTCAAGGTCCACTGACAAGCAAATAAAAATGGCTTCCGTAATCAAAACCATAAGGAGATACACCTTAATTCCCAATAGAATGAGAAACATTGGAGTTCTCATACATTGTTGGGCATGTAAAAAAATGCAGCTACTTTGGAAAACAGTTTGTCTCTTCCTCAAAATGTTAAACATAGTTAGTATGTGACCACAAAATTATTGCACATCTAGGTGTATACCCAGGAAAATGAAAACATGTTCGCATGTACACAAACGTGACTCTATAGCAGCTTTATTCATAACAACCTAAAAGTACAAGCAATTGTTAGTTGCTGCTATGGATAAATAAAATGTGGTCTATACATGCAATGGAATAGTATTCAGTCGGGAAAAGGAATGCAGCATTGCTGCCCAGCACAACATGAATAAACCTTGAAAATGTTCTGCTCAGTGAAAGAAGGTGGTCACAAAAGGCCACATGTTGTATGATTCCATTTTTATGGAATCCAGAGAAACAGACACTCCATTGGTTTCTGGGACTGGAGGGAGGTGGGTAGGGGAAGGAGGACTGTAAATAAAAATTAATAGTTTTGTTTTGTTGGAGGGGGTTATGAAAATGTTCTGGGATTGGATGATAATAGTTGCACAATGTTGTGACTATCCTAAAAACCACTGAATTGTACACTTTAAAAGGAAGATTTTCGTGGTATGTGAATTATATCTCAAATTTTTAAATAAGGGGAAAATGGAGCTGGTGAAACCGAAGCAGTGTGGAGGGTGAGTGTCGCCTGTTCCTGTCTCACACGATCTCTAAAAGAAGTTTGGGCCCAGGAATGCTGCACCCGAAGGCCCAGGGGGCAGAATCTGGGGAGACACACTCCCCCCGGATTCAACGTGGCGGTCGGGGACCTCGTAGGACTTGGGATGCTTTTGGTAAACTCTGAAGTTGCCAGGGCCGGGCAGAAATGCAAAGGTTGGGGCGCAGGGGCTCTTAAATAGGCCGGGGCGAATTCCCAGTCCGCGTCCACCTTAAAACCAGCTCTTAAGCGCCACGGGTGGGACCCGGGTAACCGCGCGGGGCGGCGGGGGAAGAATCAGCACCGCGGCGGGGCCGGGCTAGCGCTCCCGCCAGGTCCGCACGGCTCGGCGAGGGCGGCCGGGACTTCGAGGACCGCGCGCCTCAGGGGCGGGGTGCACGCGGTGGCGGCGGGGTCGCGGGGGCGGGCCCGGGCTCCCCCCGCGTCCGCGGCACAGCTCTATTTTTAGCAGGCGCTGTTGCAATATAAGGAATGCGCGGCGCGCCCTGCGCTCCCGACGCGCGCGCGGACAGCGCGGTCGCTTTAAGGAGGCGCCGGGGCGGGGACGGGCCGGAGCGGCCGGGCCCGCGGGCCGGGAGCCGCCAGTCCCACAGCCGCGGGGCCCGGCGGGCGCGGCGCTGCCTCCTCGCCGGCGCGGGCGCGGAGGAGGCGGCCTGAGGGCTGGAGCCGAGCCCGGGCCGGAGCGCGCGGTGAGTGTTCCCGGCAGGCTGGACGGGGAAGGGGCCCCCGCCGCGCCGACCCCCGCCGGGGCGGGCGCTTTGTTCCCTGGAGGGAGGTGTGGCCGCCCCCGGGGCCCGGCCGAGCGGGGCGCGCAGTGGGCGAGCCGTGCGTCGCTTCAGGCTCCCATCGCAGGCTTCCACGTAGCGGTGTGAGCTCCAGAAAACCGTTCACTACCCAGATCCCAGTGGGGAAGGTCTGCCCCCCGCCTCAAGAGCCCCTTTCACGGTAACCGCCCATGCGTTCCTTTTCTATCCCGGCGAGGACCCTCGGGGAGCTGGGCGGTGGGACTCGGGGTGGGGTCGCGGAGGCTCTCGCTCCCCTTTTAAAATGGCGTTAACGAGGGCTGGGATCCGCTGGGAGAGTTGTCATATTCTTCTGAATAATAAAAAACCGCCGGCTTCTTAAACTACTCTTCACTGCGCTTGGGGCTCTGGTCACAACGAGGGCCCGGCTCATTCATTGACCAGACTTGGCTGGGGCGCCCAGGGTGTATGGGGGCACCGTGCCCGTTCCTGCTCCGCCGAAACTGAGTGACAGCCCGGCTTGGTGGGTACTGGGACAGAGAAGCTCAAGGGTTGTTGGAGCCTGGTAGGGACCACTCGCCATGGTGGGAGGTCAAGGAGGCCTCCTAGAGGCGGCGATACTTGGCAGGAGCGGGGCACTGAGCACTGCAGCTGCAGCTGAAGTGTGCTGGCTGGGGACAAAGTGGAGTCTGGAGAAGTGGACTGGGACCTGGATAGCAGAGCTCTGGGATGCCCGTCCTTCTCCATGGGTCCCTGCTGGTCCCAAATCTTGGAACTAGAATGGTTCTTGCTCCTCTGATATTCACTCTCTGTCCCAGACCTGACCAGAAAGGGTGACAGAAAGACTCAGAATTGTGGCCTCAAAAGCATGACCTCCATGGCAGCGGTAGTTACAAGGAGATCTGACTTAAAATCTCTGAAACTCCACTGTACTAACAGTCAGCACGTCTGACACAGGCGAGGCTCTTGATTTAGATGTCCTTGCTCATCATTTGATAAGATTCCTTCAGAAAGATTTTATTATTGTACCCATATGCAGATGGGAAACTGGAACTAGGAAGTGTCAACAACTTGTCCAAGACACTATCTAGCAACCAGGTTTAGACCTTGCTTGCAGCTTTTTTGTCCTTCTTGTGAGGTTCTGGCTGCCCTGGGCTGGAGGGCTTTTACTCTTTTGACATTCACTGGTTGGTTGAAATGTGGGGTGATGGGCTGTTAGCATTAATGACTGACACGTATGGGGGGGGGGGGCTTGCAGTGAACAAAGTGCTCTCACTGAGATGGTTCTTAGAGTTTCTCCTTCTCTTCCTAGGGAAGAAACTTGAGCTGGTAACATTTTGTAAATCTCCTAATTTCCTGTAAATTGCAAGTCCCTGCTGACTGGGGTTGAAAATGTTTATGGCCGTGGTTTTTCCCCTTGGGTCTGTTCTCATTGCCCAGCAGCTAGTTAGCTTCTCTGTCTGATTTCTGTTGGAATTTGTCCTTTCTCTGCCAGGGCAGGAGGCACAGGGCTTTGATATCCTAGGATTTTTAAGGCTGCAGTGTCTGCCTTTATCGGGGAAGGGGGTATTGAGTATGCGTGATGCTCTGGTGAAAACTGCTCCACCTCAGCAGCAGCCTCAATGTTTGCTTTTATAGAGGGGGTGTCAGGGCCTTCTGGAAGCCCTGGTGAGGCAAATGACAGTCTTTGGGGTTCCCAGCTTTGTTTCCGCATGAGGCAGTTTGTGTTTTCCACGACTCATGTTTTCACCTACTTCAGCTGTTTTTGTGACAGGTATGACTTTTATTATTAGCTCTAACCACAGGTATTTCACATTTTTCAGTTGATCTGAACAGCTTATACAGTGGCAAGTCCATTATCCCTGAGTTGGTTCCTGAACTTGAATGACCACCTGAAACCAGGCAGGGCAGCTGATCTCTGATGAACTGAACAAACACCCAGGGGGACTGGCCCTAACATCAGCCAGAATCAAAGGTTGACCAGCCTGGTCTATTGAGTGAGTTCTCAGGGGAATGTGGCCTCTGGTTTGTATTTTGCATCTGGCATAATTATTTCTACCAATGAAGTACCCCCAAAGAGTGTGTCTCTCTGCAAGCAATTGAAAATATACCTGCTCATGAATACTGTGTTGTTTTTACAAATCTTACTCATATGAACTGAATGGGAACAGGTTCTGGTGCAAAGCTGGAAAGTCCTCAAGTGCCCAGAGGGGGTGTGTTGAGTTCCAGAAGTTCTGTACCTGCCAGGGTGGTATAAGGCATTCCACCAACTGTAAGGCATACTTACTTTTGTTGGGTATGTGGAAAAGGAGGAAATTGGGCATGCTTCTTCTGCCCTGGGGCACCTGGCAGATACCTGTTGTTTGGAAGCTGAGCAGAGAATTCAAGGTTTGAGAGGAATTTTTGTTGGTGGATTCTGAGACCTTGTGAACCCTGCTAAACTTGGGAGATGCCCTGGGCCCTATGTTACTGAATCAATGGGATGCTTTTGCATGCAAATAAGGAAATCCAACTAACAGTGGGTTAAGGTAGTTTAGATCTCCCAAAGGTGCCTCAACTCTTGTGAAGTCTCTGAAAACAAGGATTGGATATTAGTATCAAGTTCCTGTGTGAGACAGACAGCCATGCAGGCTGAGGGCCTGGTGTCCAGAGCAGAGATTCTCACCTGCTTGGGTAATGGCCTCTTTAAAATGCCAATGAAAAGCACATAGAAAAGTTGCTTGGATGTGCAAAATAGGGCATTCATGGATCTCTGAAAACAAGTGCTGAAGCCCAGGTTGTCTGCCCCCACCCGCCACAGCCATGGGTCCACCCTGCTAGCCTGCCAACATGGTAGAGATGGGTGTCAAGAGTGAAAACAGAGCAAAACAGTGCTGTCAGTTCCCAGCCCAGGAGTTGAAATCTGTGTAGTCAGCCTGTGTGGTCTGTCATGTGGAACTCTGCCCGAGAGTTGGGTGCTGCCACCACACACTTCAGACAGTAGAGTGAAGGTCAAGGCCAAGGAGACAGCCACTCCTTGGTGCCTGCCATACATTCTTAGATGTCCATCTCCTGTTTTCTGGGAACCATTCCTGATGTGTGTGATGAGGCTGGTCATGCCCGTTTTCAGAGACTACCCCCTTGCCCTCCTTGTCCTGGACTCCCACCACTGAGTCCCTGGGGCCTTTTAGCTGCTAAACATGATTCAAGGCAACTTTCTGCAGCCATCCCTGGCTGCATTGTCCATTAGTATTTTTGGTAACTTTATGAGAGTAGTGCCTGTCAAATGGCCAGGTGGCAGATGACAGTGTGGGTCATCACTGGTTGTGGAGGTGACATTCTGGGTCTGTGTCTCAGCCAGGCATATTCTCATCCAGAGAGCCTGGCATCTGGCCATCTGAATGGATAAGACTTTGCCATTTACATCTGGGTTGTGTTGCTAATGAAATTTTGGAGAGCACTGATTGGGCTATTTTGAATAGGGATAGAATGAAGGAGGAGGTGATGGAGAGTAAGAAACTTCCTGGTCTGGTTCTGGTCCAGGTCCTAGAGAGCCTTGGGTGGGTCCCATATTGCAGGAGCCCAGAATCTATCTGTGACTTTTCTGCCCAGCCCTCAGGGTTGTCATGGGGATTAGATGAAATACACAGATGAGAACAGGCTTGGGAGATCAGAAAGGGCCATGAGATGCAGAACATTATCAGTATTCAAGCAAATTCAGATAACAGAATCATAGACCTAGAAGAGCCCTCAAAACATATTTAATTTAGATTCTGCCTCTATAGAACACATTGCTTATAGTAGTGAGGGATGTGACTTTAGGTGGAACAAATACAGTATCTTTCATTTGAATGGGTGTGTGTGTGTGCTGGTTTATATGCATTATTAAAAATACAGGCATCACATCAAACCTGTTTTTAATTTTATAGATAATTTGCTCAGATTAAGGCTCAAGAAAGATTTTAAGTTAAAATATGGTGATTTTAAAATAAAGATTAAGGCAGTAGTAATTCAATAGTAGATAAATGGAGTGACCCCTTCCATAAAGGCTGGGAAGCTTTCAGCAGGGCTCTCCCACCTATGCAATTTGACAGGGGTGGTGGGTCTTTGGCTTCAGCTGGACCCTTCTAGGATATGGAGCTTCTGCTCCTCAAGTTAGTTCACTCTAATTGGGGATTCTCTCATCCTTGCCAAGTTCTTTCCTTTCACCCCTTAACTTGCCCCCCTGCACCTATCCCCCATGAGCCTTTGACAGTCCTGCTTTTCTCTAGCACTGTTTTCTTCATCTGCTTCGAAGTGGCACAGCCTTTCTGTATGTCAGCCCTTTTCATGTTCCTGGCCACCTTCCTTCTTCCCTCTCTCCCTCCCTCCCTAAGACTTGTGGGCTGCCCCTGTGCTACACACTCCTCCGTATTTGCCATTGCTAAGCCTCACAATACTTTCGCTGGTAACGTTTTGCAGATGTGAAAACTGAGGCTCAGGGAGGTTGAGTCATAGCCTGAGAGAAGCAGAGCCGGGAGGAAGTCTGCCCTAGGTCTGCTGGCCCTGAAGCACATGATCTTTGTTTCATTGCACTGCTCCCGCAATTGGATGACCAAAAATGACATATTCCCTTCTTTCCTGGTCCTCATGGGAAACATCCCAGGGGTTCTGACCACACATAATCCAGTGCTGCAGTGGAGCAGAGGCCTCATGAGGAGAGGAGAAGAGATGGAGCAGCCTTTGCACAGGGTCATTTTTAAAGCAGCAGAAATAACTAGTTGGGAAAGGAGGGGCAGAAAGAGTCTAGATGGCAGAGGTTTTCCCTGACTCTCAACTCTCATTAATTTCGTAGTCAAGTACTAATCCCTAGATCAGTTGTGCATTTGACACATTTTTAATTTTGAAAAATAAAAAATAGAGAACAAAATAATAAATAACTGTGTCCATTACCCAGGAAGGACAGTTGCAGTCACCTTGTGGCTCCATCCTTTCCATGGTGGGGCAGGGCTCAGAGCTCCTCCCCGGGCATGAGGCTCGTGTGGGCCTGTGCTCAGCCTTGCCCCTGAGTTTCACTGAATTATCTTTGGACATGAAGGTCCACAAGAAAGTGCCATGTGGGTCTCCATTGAGCTTGTTCGTAGTTCCTTTTGCTGCCCATGACCATACTGGGGAGCAGGATAAGTATGCACTTTTGAATTTAACCTTTTTTTTTTTTCCTTTTTAAATATACTGCTGAGGGGAGCAGTGGGCAACAGGAGAGGTGTGCACGCCATGTGGGACCCTCACCCGGTGGCTGGGGATCGAACCGCTGCTGCAGAGGCTGCGGGCAGCTTCGCAACCCAGCACTCAACTGCTGCGCCACAGGGAAGGCCCTGAATTTAACCTTTTCAAGAAAGTTCATCCATCCTCAGAGACACCTGCCTTTGCCATTGTAGTTGGACCACAGACTGCAGGGCATAATTTAATCACAGCTGCCCCTACCGGAATGTAATTTAAATGGCAGGTGTGTATATTTGGAAGAAAGATAAAAGTTAATTTTCTTTTTATCATTAGACAGAAATTTGCTATGTAACATGGTTTAAGCAGTCTTTCACCCATTACATGTTATATCCTAAAGTATAGAATTACTTTAATAAAAGAAAGGCTAACATTCAAAGCAGTAGTTTGTTAATCCCTGGATTTTGCCTGTTCCAGCTTTTCCTTTCCTTAGTTTTCACAGAAGGAAAGTACCCCAAGGTGCCTGGACCCAGCCCTCCTCTCCGCTGAGCCAGCGGATCCAGGAGGAGAGGCGGCCAGTCTCCAGCTGCAGAACGTGGAAGTTCTCCATGACGACAGGAGACAGTTTCTCACCCAACTGTGAGCAGCCTTCCCTTTCCACGCCCTGACTGAGCTGGAGCTGACGTGATTCCATTTGCATATAGCTTGAGTTAGAACAGTTAGTAGTTTTTGTTTTTTTTCTTGCCTCTGCAGAAAAGATTCATATTTGTCATCATTGGAGACAAAGATTTGAACTAGCTTTATAATAGAACGGGGGACCTGAAGTGGTCCCTAAAGTCCAAACATTTTTTGGCCCTGAATTGCCATCAAAGAACAACCCTGTCTGTGTCCTTTCCTTTCACTTGGATGGAGATGCTCAACTGCCAGCAAGGGCCGGGAGCTGAGGGACCTCAGAGACCTGCTTTGTTGGGGTTTGCTCACCATAGAAAGATCAGTGACTGCCAACAACAGCAGTTAATCACATTATGAAACCAGTTCCTGTTTGATGATAGATGCACATATGTATTATGTTTACTGGCCCGCTTATTTTTATTTATTTTACAGGAAAATTTGGTTTAAAAAGAATTCTATACTGTATGTTAACCTGTCCCTAGTATCCCCAGTACCCAGATTAAAAATAAAAATATTTGTAGGCACATGGAGTTGTGTGGAAATTGCTGAAGGTGTGGTGGAGTTGCCAGGGGGCATCCACCCCTTTTGGGGGCTGATCATTTTAGAGTTTAAGGCTAGGTTCTTGCTTCACCAACTGTAAGGGCAGGACAGGCCACAATGCAGGTTTTTTATGATCTAGCAGACCGGGTAAAGGAGGAGTCAGAGTGCTCAGTGGTTTTTGCAGGTCTTTTATTGGGATTACCCGGTACATAGCAGGCAGGGGTGCTGGGGGCCAGGGAGGCTGGCAGTCCTCCCAGCCCCCAGCAAATCCTCACTCTATCTGGGCTCTCCGGTGATCTCTGCTTCTACCCCTCTCTCTCTCCCTCTCTCTCTCTTCCCCGTGACGCCACCCTTAAAAGCCCAATCTTAGCCCATCTACCTATGCCCACACCCTACTCCAGGTGTCCGCCATCAGACATGCATTCAGGACCGCAAGGATCCATCATCTATCCTGATGGCGGGAGGGCAGAAAAGCCTGACATTTTTCCTTACCCTACACCAACATATTATATATTCATTTCAAAAGCATAGTTCACTTTAATTCAGCTTAGGCTTTTCTTTCTCTCTCTTATTTAGAATTCCTATATACCTCCTTGAAAATTACCCTTTTTAGTTAACCCACAAATTTACCCCTTTATATTTTAATTTCACTGGAAATGGAGGTCTCAAGAAGGAGATGGTGGCAAACCCATCTTTCTTGGCAAGTACCATTTTCTCACAAATTGGCTCAGCAGCTCAAAATAGCCTCTATCGTGTTCTTTCAATGCCTGCTTTATTGTAACCGGAGATGATGGAAAAGGGTGGGGCCCCTGTCCCAAAGCCTTGGGGCCCTATATTAAAAAATAGCTCCTATGGGATACTCTTCTCACCCATCCCTCCACTCCCACATTCCTCAGGTTTCCAGGCCTTGGGAAGCAGAGCTGGGAAGGCCTGGCACTCCTCACAGCCTCCTCACTCCCAAGCCCCCCACTCCCGCTGAGGCAGTCAGGCCCCAGGTGCTCTAGTGACACTACCAGGGAGCCAAGCTCCACTGGCATCAGCACCTTTCCGTCCACCCCCACCACTGACCCCCTACCCCACCCGCCTCAGTGGATAATGCCTGAGTCCACTTATCTGGGGCTGGGTGGGTGTTTCCTGCATGTTTGAGATTTTACAGAGGAAATCAAAATAAAGAAACAAAGCCTTTGTTTTACTTCTGGACTCAAAGTGGGTATGGCTGGAGGGATGGAAAGGGAGAGCAGAAGCAGGTCACTTGGTACTTCAACAAAATAACCATTGATAAAGCCTTTAGCAGGGACATTTTTCTGTTAAGGATTGGTGTGAGTGAACAGAAGACATGGGTGGAGGGCTGGGAGAGCCCTCTCAGGTTTTGGCTAAACCTCTCCGTGTGGAAGGGAAGGGCCTCAGGCCAGGTCTCTGGCCACCAGCAGGGCTGCAAAATTAGCCACTTTAGGGAACTCAGTCCTCCATTCCTTCAGATGACTCCTTAAGAGAATGGAAAAGACATGGGCTGCAGGACCAGTGCCCCCCCCACCCCCTTACTGCTGCTCGCATGACCTCAGGCAAGCCCCCTACCACTGTGAGCCTCCTCTCTCATGTCCATAACAGGGCACAGTGCTGCTCTATCACAGATGTCCTGGCCACCCTTGCCCCCTTTCTAGTCCAGTTATACCCTTCAGGCCCTCATACCACATATGTGGAAATGGAGAGGTGCACTCCTAAATAGCTTTTAGTTCTTCCCCGAGAATTTTCTCCTTGTACAAGTTCTCTGAGTGTATCATTTCTTTTTCTTTAAAAATTACCCAAGCATTGATGAAACACCCCATCTATAATGTTTCTGGGGATTTTGGGGTGGAGACCACCATGTCTGCTGGCTGGCTATCTTCTGGGGTCAGCTGCCACACTGCCCCACTCATGCAGGTGTACCATAGGCTCAGTGTCCTCATTCCTGGGCCCACTAGGCCACAGCTGTTGTGTATGACAGGCTTGGACCAAGAGCTTGTAAGAAGAGGTAACTTACCAGAAGGGGTTGCTCAAAACAGGGCAGAAGTTGAATCTGCGTATCAGACCTCCTCCCCTTGCCTGTCCATATCCCTGGAGAATTCCTCCCAGGGTGCTGTCTCCTCCAACCTACTTTATACTGCCCTTTCCTGGACACTTCCCACCAGAAATTCTGAAAACTCCAAATTTCTGTTATTTTTTATTGCAGAGCAATGATGAAATCTTTCCTCCACTAAGTCGTGGGCCTGCCTTTTGCATCTGAAAAGTCATTAAAGAGCACTCTGAGTAAAGCTATATACCCAGTCCTTGCCTCACTTCCAGTAAGACCCAGCAGAAGCTGTGGCATTATTATTATTATTATTACAAGCCAGATCCAATTCTTCAGTCAGGTCTTCTTTCGCAATTGCCAAAGCAAACGCAAGGGTTTATTTTGAACATTTTGCAGAGTAGCTGTAAGGATTGGAGCTGATGGGGATCAACACGAGCAACCTTCTTTGTGGCAAGTATATTAAGGACAGCAAAGATAGCAGATGCTATGTGTCCAGCACTGTTCAAGGCATTTGCACATATTCACTCATTCTGTCCTCAGAACAACCCTGTGAGGTGGGTACTCTTAGTAACAGGTGAGGAAACAGGGGCACAAACAGACTGAACTGTTTGCCTAAAATCATAGACCTAGCAGAGGGACAAAAGCATTGATTTATGACTTTTTATAAAAGTGCAGAATGTTTTCTAAATTCCTGCTATGAGTGAGACCATCCGGTATTTTTCTTTTTCTTTCTGGCTTATTTTGCTGAGCATGATCCCTTCCAGCTCCATCCATGTTGCTGCAAATTGCACCCTAAATAAGGGACCAGGAAAAAGTCTAATTATAATAAAGTAAAAATCAAAATCAACAGGCAGCTATAAACCAGAGACATACTACGGTTGGAGGTGGGGAGGGAAGGGAGGGATTAGGATCAAAACAAGGGTGGTGGGAATTGTATGGGGACTATAACCAAGATGAAAATGCATACATTGTGCAAAAATGAAAAAATGATGTAAAAATATATAAAATTAAATTTTAAAAAAGTGAAGAATGTAGGAAAAAGACAGGTGGGAGCCTCCCTTCACCCCCACCCTTACCACTTACCACCAGCAGCGGCTTTTGGATAGGGCCTGCCCTTGGGAATAGAGTGGGTCTGCTCCCTCTGTTCTTTGACCCTCTCACCCTCACCCCACCCCCCTTCTGTTAGAGCTCCAGGGGAGAGGTGTGAAAAGTGGCCTCCTATCTTCCTAGCTGAGGGGGCTTGAAGTGTGGATTTGGAAGGATCCCTGAGAAGGTATCCCACCCCACACCTCCTGGACTCAGTCTGTCAGAGCACCAGCCCCCTCCTCCTTCTGCCACAGCCTTTGCCCAGAAAAGCTGCACAACACCCTCCCCGGGTAGCTCATCGCCATGCCCGCCTGTTCTCAGGAAGTTTCCCTTTTCTTTGGCTGCCATCCATCTCTCTACAGTCTGCTCACTCTTTTAGAATGGAGATTGGCCCACCTCTCCCTGCCTCAGGAAGAGCCTAGACACTGTTTCTTTCTTGTTTTTGGCTAAACCTAAAAATTTTCATATTTTCCATTAGTGATGTTTAACATTTTGAATATAAATGGTAAAAACAAATCAAAGCAATAGTCATTCTCTGGGTTCTGATGCACTCCTGTGGTCGACCGTGTTCCCTCCCGCTAATGACTGCTGGACTGGGGGTCTGGAGGCAGGGGGGGCCCTCCATGATGACTGAGTCCAGTCCAAAGATTGCACAGCCTAAGGAGGCTGTGAGGAGGACTCACAGGAGCCTCTCCCCAGGGTGTCATAGGCTGAGGGGGAGCTGACTCAGAATGGGGAAGGGTAGGACAGGAGCCTGCCAGGTGTGGGGGAGTCCTCAGAATGTGCAGAAAACAGCCCTCACCAGTAAGGTGACCACCGGCATGCCCTTCCCAGTGGGCAACTTTCCAGTGGGCAAACTTCTGTCTGAGGAAGTTCTCAACTGAAAGGTTCTCCCCCTCAGTTGCCGGTGAGACTGCCTGACTCTCACTAGGAAAATATTAATAGGCCCCTGGACTGAGAATAAGAATTTAAACTTATAGTCCTCCTCTCTGACCCTGCTGCCACTCAAGGAAACTGTGAGCCAGGTGACAGCCTGGCCCTCCCTTTGCCCCTCACCCCTGAATTGGGTCCATTCCCACCCTCCTGTGGCAAGGGAGCATCAGAACACTTTGGATGACTTGCCTGAGACCTCTGAGGACCGAGTGGTCTGGTGGCAGCACCTGTGACCTTAGTTCTTAGTGTTGCTGAGACACCCTGTGCCCTGGACAGGCTAGGAAGAGGGTTTTGGTGCAGTTTTGGTTTTGCAGCTGGGTTTAGATTTGTGCCATATCTGTTTCACCCTTTACCAAGTTGTGCCCTCGTGCAAATGTCTTAATTTCTCTGTTTCCCTGCTGATAAAGTGGGAGGACAATCCCGCCCTCAACGTCTCTGCCTTCAGGTGTTGGTTGCTGCCCAGCATCTGTGCGACCTCCCTGCTTCCCCACCCCTTCTCCTCTCCTCCGGGCTGCTGGAGTGGCTTGTGTGTGTCCTGTGCAGTTTAACCAATGTCTGCTGGACTTTTCCTGCTGGTCAAACTCATGCTGTAAGAGGTGTGGCCTGTTGGATTGAGCAACTGTCCAATAAGCCTGCATCTCCTCCCCTGGAGGCCTGTGGGGAGGCCAGGGTTCAAGGTCTCCAGGCCTGTGAGCTTCCTGTGTCCTCTCCTGTCTCCGCCTATATCCTGACTACCTGTTCTTCATCACTCAGTGTATTAAGCAGCCACTGTGTGCCACGTGCTATGCTTAGTGCTGGGAATGCTGAAGCACAAGCCTAGGGGTCAAGGAGCCCACTGCCTGCTCCCCTTACCACCCGGGCCCTCCCCCATTGCACTCCTTACACATTCTGCACTCTGGCCACATCTTGTTACTTGCAGCATGTGGTGCCTCCTTGGTCTTCCACACCTCCATGCTGTGCCTGTTTGTAGCTTCTGGTCCTCACCCAGGAAACTTTCTCTCTCTCTCTCTCTCTCTCTCTCTCTCTCTCTCCTCTAAGACTCTATTTTGGTATTGACTTTCCTAGGCACCTCTCACAGGGTGGGGTGAGATGCCCTCCACTCCTCCCTGTTTCCACAGGACGTAGCCCTCTGTCTGCCCTGCCCATACACGCACACCATGAGTCCCAAGGCTTACTGGCAGCTTGTCCAGTTTACTCTTCCTGGGACATTCTCTTCTGGGCTCAGGTAAAACTCATGTCATAGGTCCTGTTAATTTTTCTTTCCAAAGATCTATCCAGACCAGCAGGTATGCGGAAGAGGGCCTTGGTTTTTTTGATGAAGAGCACTTCTGGAGACCAGAGGGAGAAGCCATATTTCATGCTGAATCTCAGCAGTTTGGCATCTTCCATGCCCTGTTCAGTGACCAAGCTCCCTTGAATACTTGGGGAATGTCTTTGAGGAGCTTACATGTCATCCAGTCAGTGAGTGTTTGGGAGCTTGTTATCCTATGGCCTTGCCAGAGAGCTGACAGCAGCAGGCTGAGACATGGGTCTACCCCCTGAGGCAGAGTGCAGCCTGAGAGCACATGGAGGAGGGAGCCACAAGGGCCTGAGTTCTGCCTAGCTATAGCCTGGGGAACCAGCCAGCCTGTAGGCATCAGGTCTTTGGGGAGGTAGGAAGGCAGCCTGCAGGGAACTTAGAAGGGGCTTTGAAGAAGGATGCTTATAACGGATGGTAACACCCTGGTGTTTATTAAGCACTCTGTATGTGACACTGGGCCCAGCAAATAAATGGAGACTTCACCACCACCCCCACGAGGTCAATGCAGCTACTGTCCCCACTTTATAGAAGAGGAAGCCAGGGTACAGAAGGTAAGTACCCGGCCTGAGGTTGCAGGCTGTTTAACTCCATCAGTCAAGCTCCTTGGCTGGGGTTCCAAGTGGAGCTAGCCTTGAGCGGAGCAGGAAGCATCCTGTATGTGGGACCACAGTGGGGATGGACTGGGGCTGGAGCTGGGACCAGCACAGTGGAGAGATCCCAGACTGAAATGCTGGGAAATGAGGGTCTCAAGGTCCCATGATCCCCAGCTTCCTCCCTGATCCTCAGGATAGGAGGCCTCCTATATCCTGTTTGGCAGATGTAGATTTTGTCTCTGTAGAGAGAGGAGCTGTGTCTGTCCCCAGTAACTAGCATTTGCTCACCTGCTTTTCCCACAGGGCCAGTCTCTGGGAGGCCTTCCTGCCTCTTTCTGCCTTACTGCTGACCTCTTCCCAGAGCTCCTGGATCTGCTGCCTCTGACCTAGCATGACTCCATTCCCACCCACCACTCCTGCCAGCCACTAGAGGATGCCCAGCTGGATGGGCTGGTTACAGGCTCTGGAGCCACACTACATGGTTTCAGATTTGGCACTAACACTTTCTATCTGGGTAACCTTACAAAAGTTATTTTATTTCTCTGTGTCTTAGTTTCTTCAACTATAAAATGGGGATAGTCAAAGTCATACTTCATAAGATCATTGTGAGAATTAAATAAGCTAATTTGGTAAAATCTTCCAATAGCATCAGACAAATTGCTAACATTAGATGTTCCTATTGTTCCTAGCATGATCATGATTGTAATTAGTGCTGGGTCAGAGGTGACTAGGCTCTAGACTCTGTCCAAGAGGCTCTCTCACACTAGTGAGTGGGACCCAAGTGTTGACAGTTGTCATAGAAGGAAGCGAATAGCACTTGAGGGTCACAAATAAACCTAAAGGTATTGTATCTACTACCTGGCTGGCTTCAGCCGTTGGCCTTTGACTGGATCTTTGATCATTTCTGCTTGTTACCGGCACTCCAGGTGTGATCCTAGCAGAGGTGTTTGGATTTGATGGGTTGGAAAAGCAGGGGCTGATATATTGACAAAAGATTTGGGTAATGCAACCTGTTCATTATATTGACAAAACTGGTTATCTCCAGAGATAAGTGGGTAGGTTACCCCTATAGGTCCTGACCTGCTCCCATAGAACAGGAGGCCCACTACATAAGGTGTTTTGGAGAGAACCAAAAGAGTGGTAGGATAGATCTGGAGTGGAAATAAGTCACCTCTTTGGACTAATCACCTGGTCCTGGCTGCCAAAGGTGCTGCACTGAAGGGAGTTCTAAGTCTGTACAGGAAGAGGACCATGGTTGATTAGTGATGTCTGCCATGGTTCTGGGAATGGGAGGGAGGGGGAGCACCCATGCCACATCCTCACTATTTAGACCTGATGATTTTTAAGGTCCTTTACAGCATAAAACAATATATGTAGGTGGGTGGTTAAATCTTAACAATGGAGTGAGCTAAATACATTGGTGGCTTCTTGGAGTGGCTGAGTGGTGCAATGACAGTGTTGGCCTTGGGTTAGCAAAATCTTGGGGAGGGAAGAGTGAAGCCTTCAGGGATGCCAAGTGGCCTAGACCCCTGGTGGGGCTGCATACCGCTTGCACACCGCCTGTAAATCAGCAGCCCTGGGGAAGCTGCCCATTTCTGGGAATTGTGCAGAAGGGAAGGGCAGCTCTTGGAATGCAGAGCTATTTCCTCCACATGGGTTGGGTCACTCCCCCCAGTGTCTTCATCCCCCTGAGCTGGACACACCCAGACACCGATGAGATTTGCTTCCCAAGGCTGACTCAGCTTGGTGTCATTGAAAGTCCTCTACTATCCCAAGGGCTCCATTAGTGGTGAATGTGTCCCTCTCCTCAAGCCTCATTTACCAGATAATTTAGTTCAGTTGGTAGGGTTGGGGAGATCTTTAGAATAACTAGTTTAGAAATAGAGAAGCAAAAAGCAGTGAAAACTAAACCTTCAATAAAGCTGGCAGCACCTTGGAAAACGTTCTTGGCTGGCCACTGCCCCAGTCCCTGAGACTCTGTGGTCCTATGGTCAGGGCCAGGGAAACAGCCACAGGCTAAAAAATGCCTGTGGGTTAGTGAACCACGATGACAGTCAAAGAAAAACCCTGTGGTGCTGCAAAATTAATTCCCAAAAGAATTCAAGGCATCATGATGGGGTGGCTGCAAACGTGACCTTTGTTGTGGGTCAGTCCACAGCCGACGCCTGCTGCATGGGGTCGTTACTGCTGTTGCCTCTTCAGAGCACTACTTGTTCAGGCCAGGACTGTGGAACACTGCTCTGGAAGTGGTGCTGGCTGGGGGGTTGGGGTGCATGGATTGGCCAGGGAGCTGAAGGGTCCTTGGACAATGTCCATAGCTGAAGCCATTTTTTTCATGTGTGCCCACATAGAAAATGGACCATGTTTTAGCTTATTCTTTTTGGAAACAAGTTCTGTAGAAGCTGTAGAACTGAATACCTGCAGAGAAGGGAGCAGATTTTGTAAGTGATTACAACCACTGGGCACTGCCATTTTGAGAGCTGCTGGGGCCCGCTGCTGTCTAGACAGTCATATCTGTCACTGTGTTGGATCTTCTGGTAGCTCTCCCTCTTAGGACCCAATGATCTCAGGACCACAGGTGATGCAGGGTCCAAACTACAAGGGTCAGGAGGCCAGGGGTCCATCTACTTAGCATATCAGTGCAGACAGGTTGTTGCTGAAGGCCCTCCTGCTTTTTTTACCAGGACTTACACATCTCTGAGTGTCCTGTTCCTGTTCTGTTTTATAGATGGGGAGGCTAAAGTCCCTGGAAGTTGAGAAACTTGTTTCAGGTCATACATGCGGTCCATACTGGAGATATGAGTGGAACTTGGGTGGCCTGACTGCAGAGTTGGAGGCTGTCATTGACCCCCTCCCCCAACACACACCTTCCTCCACAACCTGCCCTCCTGAGAAGTGAGGGTGGGGGTTTGCACAAGACTGTTTCCAGGAGATCTCAGATCGCCCCAAGCACATTGTGAGAATTGCTGGGTGAAAAGGTTATTTTGGGGTCACTGGTCCGCCCAGTCCCCCACCTCCTAGGAGCCTTAGGCTGTCCCTGTCAGGAGCGGACATCACCCCTTCTTAGCACAGGGAGTGCTGAGTGGTGGGAGTGGTGGCACACTGCATCGGACAGTGCCGAGGAGTCAGTCAACAGTAGACCTTGAGCCTGCCCTGCCCTGGGCCCAGCCTGGCCCCGTGAGAGGCCAGGGAATGAGGACAATCGGCTCCTGTGCTCGTAGAACTTCTGAGCTGCTGAAGAAATGAATCTGCCATTCAGGAAACAACCTCAAACTATGCAAGATGGTGCTAATTGTAGGGGAAAGGACGCAAGAGACAGCAGCCATGGAAGCTTATGTTTTGGCTTAAATATTCCGAAAGTCTTTTATAGTATTATTTAAATTGCCAAGGCAGTGATACCACCTTTTAGGAAGAAGTTTGCAGTCTGAGGAGGGCTTGAGTTGCCCATGGACTGGGAGGGGCTCTGGGAGCCTCGGTTACCAGGGGAACCACACAGGCCACCTCCGCTGCCAAGTGACTGCTGTTTCAAAAGTTGGTTTCTGAGTGGAGAGGGCTGCCTGGAAGCTCAGCGTTTCCCTTGGAAACAATGTTCTGAGTGATGGGTGACATCCCACACAGGCCTATTTAACCTGACTGCCATGGAGGTGGGAGTGAGCTTCGAATGGGGGTGGGGAAGAAAGCTGGCACTGGCAGGGGGCCACTGAGTGGGTGTGCTCCCCCTCTCCTGAGAACAAAAAAAAGCAAGTGGGGACAACAAATATTTGAGAAACTTCCCTGAACTGGGCACATTTCATACATTTTGATTCCACACTTAGATCTTGCAAATTAGGATTCTCTAACCAACTCCAGCTAACAAATAGGAAACTGAGTATACTATACACTAACTTGCCCAAGTTGGCTCAACTGTTGGTCTGTAGGAGAGTATCTGGCACAGAAAATTGGTGGGGAAACTTGAAGAAGAACCTCGGGTTCACCTTCTGCTACCTCCCATCTCAAAGGGGCCACCCATGACCCTCACTAGTGAAGAACCAACATTCTAGAATGGCCTCTGCGGTGGCTTCTAGTTGAGTAGGCTGGAGAGGAGAGGCATTGTCAACGTAAGGAGGTTGCTCCTTAGTCACCAACTATCTTTTTATACTGTGGTAACTTTATTGTTATTTTTAAAGATTTATTTATTTATACAAGAACTGGGGTACAGGCCAGAGGTTCAGGAGGGTGAGAGGATTCACCAGAGATAGAGCAGGGAGCAGAACAGGCAAACGGACCGAAAGCACAGCTGAGGAGAGCAGCAGGCAAGACAGGAGAGGACTGCTGTACCATGTGGGTATGTCCCTGGCCAGCCGGGAATTGAACCCATGCCTCGGAGGCTGCAGACAGCTTCACAGCACCGACGCTCAACCTGCTGCACCACCAGGGAGGCCCTGTGGTGACTTTAAAATGGCTTTCTCTACACCACGTGAGGTATATTTGATAGGAATGTGTGCATGCTGTGGGCATTGTTTCCAAAGATGTCGTTTAGTCAGGATCATTATTTGGGGGGCAGGTTGAACTGGAAAACCTGCCCATCTGGAGTAGAGACCACCTTTTCATGAATGAGAAGGAGGAGTCATTTCTGGACTCATTCTCTGGCTTTGACGACCCCTTCTTTTCTTTTGGGCTCACAGTTTTAGAAGGGTCTCGTCTATACATTTGGTCTGAGTAGAGGAAGGGAGTCGGTCTCAGTCCCTCGCTGAAAGGGTCATCCTTAGATCCTGCATGAAGAGACCAGCACGGAGGCCAGTAGGTTGTCTGGTGGTTCTTCACAAATACAAGTGTGGAGGTTCCAGTTCCTTCAGTAAGCTTCTGCTTGCTGTGCTAGGCTTTGGTGATACAGAGAGGCCCAAGGCATAGTCCCTGCCTTGTGTACAATAGATGTATAGAAAATTCCAAGTGTGTTGTGGCATCTGTAACAGGAGTAGGCCTCAAAGCACAGGGTAGAGGCGGTGTGTCCCATGGGGGGAGATTCTGAAGGCAGTTCTGACCCATGCAGAGGTGTGTGCTCTCCCCGTATCGTATCCCAGGGTGTGGTGCACTCATTGTGACCACAGGGAACACCACGAGAACACCAATCTGGTCTGGGGAGAGTGTATGAGGCTGCAGCATGGATGCTGCTGAGAGATCAGTGGTGGTAGCCAATTCAGGCGCTGATTGTTCAGTGAAGTAACCTGGACTGGGGGCGGCATCCTTCGTGATTTTTTATGAGTGATCCAGTCTGATTTTTATATTTACTGTGTATTCTACCACTATTCCTTTGAGTCTGAGTTGGACGGGAACCCCAGTTGGCTCCCTAGGTCTCTCGGGGCTCCCACACTCAGTGCAAGGGCACTCAGTTAAAGGAAGGGACCCTCAACGGAACATTTCCTGTCGGCTGTTTGTTTGGCAAGCAGAGGGCGAGTTTTCGTAAGTCCCCAGGTGCTTCTGCAGTGGGTGTTCTAAGTGCTGACTCAGGTTCAGTTCATGTCCTCTGTCATATTTGCTAGTGTATTTCTTGTTTTATTTTGAGAAGAAAATCAAAAGAAATGATCTCCCTTCCTGGTACCCACTGGTGGTTTTTTTTTTTGTTTGTTTGTTTTTATATTACTACCTGTACAGAATGGTAGGGAGCTTTAAAAACAACCTCTAAGTCAAGACTTTTTGCCAGGTCCGGCATCATTGTCCATCCCAGGGCAGGACAGAATTAAGGATGGGCAGTGAGGGGCTGACAGCTGCTCCCTGACTTAAGAGGCAAAAGAAAGCTGGCCCCCACTTCTCTCCCCATTTCTGTTTCCCTCTAATGTCCTTCTTTCCCTTTGGACCACAGACTGCGTTAGGTAGGAGAGCTCAGTTCATAGAAGCCTCAGCAAGTGTCCTTCTTTGCACAGAGAGAGGGAAACAAGATGTTGTGGCTGCATCTGGTGCCTGGTCCTTCTATCCTACACCAAAAGAGCTTCAGTCCCCACTCAAAAGAGAGGAAATAGCACATCTTCAGTTAACTGGAACATTTTTTATGGGGAGGATTTTTTTGTAATTCAATCAGTATTTTTATATTTGTTTATTAAAATTTTTTCACTCATTGTTCATTTTTATAAAGTAGTCCCTGAGCACCCATGAGCACCTGTGGCTATCACCACAGCCCCTTGTGCTCTTCCCTCCCCTGTTGTGTGCCTCAGACCTATGGTTTGCCTACAAGTTTTGTCTTTTTCCTGATTCTTTGTTCTATTTCTCTGTATTTGTTGGGAGGATTTTAATATTAAGATTTTTCAGTGTAGGGGGCCTCCCTGGTGGTGCAGGGGGTTAAATCTCAGCACTATGAAACTATCGCAGCCACTGTAGCACAAGTTCGATGGCCGGCCAGGGAGCTGACCCACGTGGCACTGCAGACCTCTCCTGTCTCACCCTCCGCAGTGTATTTCAGTAGATCTGCCTGTTCTGTTCCCCACTCTCTCTCTGGTGAATCCTCTCACCCCCCCCACACACACCTCTGGCCTACACCCCAGCTCTTGTATGCATAAATAAATAAATCTTTTTAAAACTTGTTATTGAGAATTGAAAAGTTGAGGAAGTGCCTCAAAGTCTGCCTGAGAGACAGCTTCATGTGGACCCCCTCTCTGCCTGGATGTGCACCTGCATGTGTATCCAGCTCTGGGCAGCTTCTGGGCATGTGTGCAGTCATGTTCTTGCTGCTTTGTGGCCTTTTTGAATTCTTTTCATACATAGCAATATGAGCATTTTCTAACTTAGTGAACAAACACCCTTTTTAATGGTGGCATAGTTAGTACTGCATTGTATGGATAAACTTTTTCTTTAACCTCTTTATCCCACCATTTATTTCCATTTCCCCCATTCTTTTTTTTTTTTTTATAGAGGCATGTTTTATTTGTTTGTTTGTTTGTTTGTTTTGTCTATACATGCACTGGGTACAGTCAGAAGCACGGGAGGGTGAGAGAATTCACCAGAGCTAGAGCGGGGAGCAGAGCAGGCAGAAGGACCGAAGTACACTGCTGAGGGGAGCAGCGGGCGGCAGGAGAGGTCTGTGCGCCATGCCGGACCCTCCTCCGGTGGCTGGGGAGCAGCTGGGGATCGAACCGGCGCTGCAGAGGCTGCAGGCAGCTTAGCAACCCAGCGCTCAACCGCTGCGCCACCAGGTTGGCCCCCATTTCCCCCATTCTTGACATCTTTGTACATTTTCAGTTAACTCTTTAGGAGAAATTCTCACCTGTGGTATGACTGCGAGAGAGGGCATGTTCACTTTAAATTTTGGCTTGTTGGCACAAGTATATTCCCGGTCCAGTTTGGACAGATTTACGCTCTCACCCACAGTCATGAAAGCACCCACTTCCCCTCACCACAGGGAAACCCTAAATGACAACATCAGGCTTCAGAAACTGCAGGAGATTATGCAATGACATGCAGGTGTGCCCTGTGCAGATGGCACAGCCACATAACCCACATTTGTGTCTAACATGCTTTCTGTTGAAATCTAGAATTGAGGGCTCCTTTAGAACTAACAATAACTGTAAAACTCCAGCCCTTTAAAGTGAGAGGTGATGAAGCTCTGGGCCGGTAGGTCAGTGACCTTCTCAGGTAGCCGCGATGGACACAAGACACCTGTCCCTTATCCTCCCTGCTGCCTGAGCCCCATTCAAGTCTTCAAGTTTCCCTGTTGCACAGACACTGGGGTTCTTGCTTTTCTCCTACACTGACATAGGATCAAGCTTTCACTCCTTTGGCTCAGGTTCAGGTTTCAGACCATCCAGGAATGCCCTACCCAAGGGTGGGATTGCTTCTCCCTGACAGGGTCCGCGTTTAGGAGCTGAAGTCTGGCAACTACCTTCACATTGTTCTTTAGGTAACACCCTCCCCTCATTGTGTAACATTTGGTTCTGTCAGCCTCTTCCTCCTTCTGGAAACTGTGGGCTCCATTATTGTAACAGATCCTGGTTTCCCTGCCATGTTTCTGATTGCTTTTTCCAGGCTCCCTGCCTGCCTCTCCCCCTCCTCACTTCGTGACACCATTTCCAAAGGTCGCTTCACTTCTCTGCTGTCACCTCTTCACATTCAGTCCTTATCTGTTAAGGACCAGTCTTTTAGAATCCTGTTCTCACATTTCTAGTACCCCCCTGGCACCTTAGCTCAAGGTTTCTCAGCCTCACTGCTGTTGACATTTTCAGATAGAAAAATCTTTGTTGTGGGGGGCTGTCCTGTGTATTACAGGATGTTTAGTAGTATACCTGCCTTCTTCAGAGAAGATACCACTAGCACCTACTTGGTTTTGACACCAAAAATATCTCCAGATATTCCAGATATCCCTGGAAGGGAAAAACTGCCACCAGCTGAGATGGAACGCTTTAGCTAGACTCATCATCAAAACAAAACTTAGCTCTACTTTTCTCCAGTTTAAATGGGTTGACCAGACACCAATATTCTAGCCCAATTTTGTCCATGCTAAAGCACAAGGAGACCAGGGAAAGGGGTTCAGGATCTCACAATTCTGAGAGGTGAGGGGCCTCCTACCCTTTAAGCTCAATCACCCTCAAATCCTCAGCACTACAGCCCTAACTGATCAGAGTTGACATGAATGGGAAACTGCCATGCCATCCTGCTCACTATAACATACCCTTGCTTACCTTTCCAGGTATTGGGCAGAGTATAGTGGTGGAAAATCTTCTCTGACATGACTTTTGGCTGCACTTGTTAAAGACAATGTGGTAGCTAATACTGTGTCCCCAAGACTAGGCCTGGCACATCATTGATATTCAATAAATGATTGAATAAATCATTTTATTTATTTTTTTGATTTAAAATTTTTTTAAATTTTATTTTTATATTCCCCATGCAATTGCAACCCCCTTATTTTGACCCCAATCCCTTCTTTCCCCACTCCCCCCATAGTGTGTCTCTGGTTCATATTTTTTTGTTGATTTTGATTTTTTCTTTCTTATAGTTATTCTTTTTCCTGGTCCTTTATTTAGGTTTTCTGGATTCCTGCTATGAGTGAGACCATCCGGTACTTTTCTTTTTCTTTCTGGTTTATTTCGCTGAGCTTGATCCCTTCCATCCATGTTGCTGCAAATTGCATGTGTTTATCTTTTTTGGTTGCTGAGTAATATTCCATGGTGTATATGTACCACATCTTCTTGATCCAGTCATCTATTTTTGGACATTTGGGTAGTTTCCAAAGCTTAGCTATTGTAAACAGTGCTGCTATAAACATAGGGATGCAGGTGCCCTTTGGAATAAATGTTTCTGTGTCCTTTGGGTAAATACCTAGGAGTGGAATTGCTGGATCATATGGAAGCTCTATCTTTAGCAGGTTGAGGAATCTCCACGCAGCTTTCCATAGTGATTGGACCAGTTTGCACACCCACCAACAGTGCAGGAGAGTTCCTTTTTCTCCACATCCTCGCCAACATTTGTTGTTGCTAGTTTTTTTAATATGTGCCATTCTCACTGGTATGAGATGGTATCTCATTGTAGTTTTGATTTGCATTTGCAAGTGATGTTGAAGATTTTTTTATATGCCTGTTGGCCATTTGTATTTCCTCTTCGGAGAAGTTTCTTTTTAGCTCTTCTGCCCATTTTTTGACTGGATTATTTTCTTTGTTTTTGTTGAGTCACATCAGCTCTTTGCAGATTTTTGTGATCAGTCCTTTATCATTAGTGTTGTGTGCAAAATTTTTCTCCCAGTCGGTGGGGTTTCTCTTTGTTTTGGTTCCTGTCTCTTTTGCTGTGCAGAAGCTCTTTAATTTGGTAAAGTCCCAGCTGTTTATCTTTGCCTTCACTATCACTGCTTTGGGTGATGACAGCCATACTTATATCAGATGAAATAGAATTCAAATTAAAAAAAAGTAAAAAGAGACATAGATGGACACTACATTATGATTAAGGGGACAATACATCAGGAAGATACAACACTCATCAACATATACTCACCAAATGAAGGGGCACCAAAATATATGAATAAACCATTTTAGCAGTGATTGTCTCTGGTTGTGGGGCTAGAAGTGACATTTCATTTTGTGTTTCTTTATTTTCTGTAATTGGGAGTTTTTGTTACTTGATCTGGAGGAAAACACATGACTATTTTCCCCTACCAGAGAAGAACAAGGCCCCTGCCTCATCCCCATATCTTTTTTCCCCAGGTCTGACCCATCCGAAACATGGCCACCAGTGCCGTCCCCAGTGACAACCTCCCTACATACAAACTTGTAGTGGTGGGTGATGGAGGCGTGGGCAAGAGTGCCCTTACCATCCAGTTCTTCCAGAAGATTTTTGTGCCTGACTACGACCCCACCATTGAAGATTCCTACCTGAAACATACAGAGATTGACAATCAATGGGCCATCCTGGATGGTGAGATGTGCATGGTGGCCCTCCACAGGGTGGGTGTTAGAGTGGAAGGGTTAGGGGGACATGGTCAGGCTTGGGGGAGGGGTATATGGTGCTTTCTTCCACATACTATTATGGGACAGTTGGCATAAGCCTGTGTATGGCTTCCCGGGAGAATTTTGAACAGCTTTAGGGAAACCAAAATGTGTATTCAACAAAAAAAGCCAAGGCCAGGCTCATGCCAACTCAGTAATGTCATGCTTATTTCCTCCTGAGCAGAAGCTCTGATGAGCATTTACAGATGTCTCTAATGAATTTTTAAAAGCAGGGGGATATATTATTTTTTAATAAACATAATCTTCATGGTAATTGTTGAGGGTGGTGTGTGAATCTTTCCTCTGACATTGTTTCTGGTTTAATCTAAGTTGTTCTAGATTAACAGTTTTCAAAATGTGGTAGCTAGGCCAGCCCCACAGCATCACCCAGAACCTGTGAGAACTGCAAGCTCTCAGATGCTTCCGAGTCAGAAGTGCTGAGGGTGGAGCCCAGCGATCTGTGTTTTAACAAACCCTTCAGGTGATGCTGAAGTTAGAGAGCTGATGCTCTAGTTAGATTCATACCGATTATTACTTTATACTATCTCAGTCTTTCAAACAGCTATTAATCATAGAATGTCATTTTAGGAGGGAACTGTAAAAATCAATCCTCTATCTGATATGTGATTTGCAAATATTTTCTTCTAGTCTGTGGCTGGTTTTTCATTCTCTATAAACAGTATCTTTCCAACCTCAGGGTTTTTAATTTTGATGAAATCCAGTTTATCAGTTTGTTGTTTTATGGATTGTGCCTTTGGTGGTCTAGTAAAGCAATCTTTGCCTAACACAATGTTTCAAAGGTTTTCTCCTGTTTCCTTCTAGAAGTTTAATGGTTTGGGGTTTTATATTTAGGTTTATGATCTATGCAGAGTTAATTTTTGTATATAATATGAGGTATGGACAAGGTTCAATCTTTTTGTATATGTATATGCATTTATCCCAGGACTGTTTGTTGAAAAACTCGACCTTTTCCCACTGAATTACATTTATACTTTTGATGAAAATTAGCTGTGTAAATATTGTATTTCTTTGATCTATATTTTTATCTTTACATTACCACTACACTGCCTTGAAGTCAGATACTATTAAAACTCCAACTTTGTTCTTTTCAAAGTTGTTTTGGCTAGTCTAGGTCCTTTGCATTTCTGTATACATTTTAGAATCAGCTAAATTGTTAAATTCTAAATTTTGATTTGGATTGTATTGAACCTATAGATTTATTTGATGAGAATTGACATCAACATCTTAATAATGTTGAGCCTTCCAACCCATGAACACATATGTCTCTACATTTATTTTTCTTTAATTCTCTTGTGAATTATTTTGTATTTTTTGAGTGCATAGGGCCTTTACATCTATTGTCATACTGTACCTATGTCTGTATTATAAATGATATTTTTACTTCAGTTTTAATTATTTGTTTCAAGTATATAAAGATACAATAGAATTTTCTATATTAATCTTATAACCTGCAATCTTGCTAAACTCACTGTGAGTTCTAGTGACTTTTTTGTAGATTCCGTAGGATTTTCTACACAGATGATAATGTCTGTAAGTAAATCCTTTTGCTTTTTCCCTTTTCAACCTGGATGACTTTTATTTCTTTTTCTTGCTTTATTTCACTGAATAAATATATAGATAACCTGTCTTGTTCTTGATCTTAAGGAGAAAGCATTCAGTCTTTCAACATTAAGTATGGTGTTAGCCATTGGTTTTTTTATAAATTCACTTTAGGTTGAGGAAGTTCATTTTATTCCTAGTTTGGTTGGAATTCCATTTTTTCAGGAATGGTTTTTAGGCCTTGTTAAGTGCTTTTTCTGTGTCTACTAACAGAATCATGGTTTTTCTTTTTTAGTTTGTTAATATGATAAATTCTATTGATTACTCTTTCTAATGTTAAACCAATATTGTAGCCCTGGAGTAAACTCCACTTGGTGACATGTATTCTTCTTTTATATTTTGTTGGCATTGACTTGCTAAAATTTTGTATAGAATTTTTGTGGCTATGTTCTTAAGAGATCTTGCTGTGGTTTGCTTGTAATGTCTGCCTTTGCTTGTAATGCTGGCCTTACAGATTGAATTGAGAAGTATGCCATTTTCTTCAATTTCTGGAAGAATTTAAACAAAATTGGTATTATTTCTTTCTTAAATGTTTACTTTGGGCCTCGCTGGTGGCACAGGCGTTTGAGTGCAATGCTGTGAAGCTGTCAGCAGCCTCTGTAGTATGGGTTCAATCCCGGCCGCCACAGAGATACTCACATGCACAGCAGACCTCTCCTGTCTTGCCCGCTACTCCCCTCAGCAGTATATTTCAGTCAGTCTGCCTGTCCTATTCCCTGCTCTGTCTCTGGTGAATACTCTCACCCTCCCGCACATCAGGCCTGTATCCCGGTTCTTGTATAAAAATAAAATCAATCTTTAAAAAAAAGTTTATTTTTTTTTTCCACTTAAGTTTAGTGAAATTCACCTACTGGGACATCTCAGCCTGGAGTATTCCTTGTGGGAATGTTTTTAACTTTAATAGATATAGGACTATTTAGGTTATCCACTTCTTTTTCAGTGAACTTTGCTTGTTTATGTCTTTCAAAAATGTTCAGTTTGTCTAAGTTATCAAATTTATTGGCATGAAGTTGTTAGTTTTACTTCTTTTAGAAGTATAATTTAACATCTGTAGAGTCTGTAGTGATGTTACCATTCTCACTCCTGATATTGGTCATTTGTTTCTTCTCTTTGCCTTATCAGGTTAACTTGAGATTTTTCAATATCATTGATTTTCTCAAAGAACCAGATTTTGAACCCATTGATTTTTTTTTTTTTCATTTGGCTCCATCGATTTCCACTTTTTGTTATTTTCTCTTGTCAGCCTACTTTGGATTTATCTTGCTCTTCTTTTTCTAGTTTCTTGCATACAAGCTGATGTCATTGATTTGAACATTTCTTTTCTAAGATGTTCATTTAGCTGCAGTCTGCAAATATTAAATGTCATGTTTTCATTTTCATTTGGTTTAAAATACTTTTTGATTTCCCTTTTGATTTCTTCTTTGACCCCTTGGTTATTTAGAAGTATATGATTTAGTTTCCAAATATTTAGGAATTTTCCAGAGATCTTGCTTTCTATTTTCATTTCATTTTGTCAGAGAACATACAGTATATTATGTGAGTTCTTTAAAACTTATCAAGGCTTGTTTTGTGGCCCAGGATATATTCTGTCTTGGTAGATGTTCCATGCACACAAATAAAGAACATGTATTCTGCTGTTGTGGGGTGGAGAGTTCAATGAATGCCAATTAAATTGAGTTGGTGGATAGTGTTGTCTAGGCCTTCTATTGTGGTGATGACTGTTGTTCTTTCCATTTTGTGGGTGGAGAAAATAGCACAGAGAGATTCCTATAGCTAGCAATGGTCTTAACTTCGCTTTGTCTACTATGTTCTCTCTGATTGCCTGGAAAAATCCCCTTCCAGCTCCCACAGCTGATCCCTGTGCCTCTGGAAATGGGAATTGGAATCCAGGAATAAGGGAGTGGGACTTGCCCGGATGATCGGGATCTACAGGCACTCATCTGCCCCTCCAACTCCCCACCCGAAGTCCTTCAGAGAGTTGGGTGCTTGTTCTGATCTGAATTTCAGATCAGAGATTCGTTAGCTTCCTCAGAAGCCTTCTGTTTTCCACACTGGGGATCTCATAGGCGTCCCACTTACATACACACCTGTTTCTTATTTTCTTTCAAGGGGCCTCATTGCCCTTGTTCTCTAAGAACCTAAGAGCTAGGAGGAGACAGCTGACCTGACAGGGGCCAGTGACCAGACTGCATTATCTGCAAACTGCTCTGCCTTCTTCCCCTCAAAGGTTGGGGACCTTCATCTCACCTTCCGTTGTTAAGGCCCACCTCTGGTAACATCTCTTCACCATCTGGTCCCCACCACTCCGTTGTGGGTTTCCATCAGTTCCTCCATCTCTGACTCTCAGGACCTTCTTATGGTCTCTGGCTTTGGATCCCCACCTTTCAGCCTTGTGACTTACTCATCCCAGTTCTCATGCTGCATAAATCAGGAAGACCCAAGCCTTATGCAGAGTCCTGGAGCTTTGTATTTGTTTTGGTTTGTTTTTTATTGTGGTAAAATATATATAACATAAATTTTATCATCTTAACATTTTAAGTGTACAGCCTTGGGGTATTAAGTCCATTGTCCTTGTTTGGCAACCCCCAACACCACCCATTTCCATAACTTATTCTCCTTCTCCAATTGAAATTCTACACTATTAAACACTAACTCTCCTTTTCCCCTCTCATGCAGCCTCTGCTACCACTATTCTTTTTTCCAATTCTATGAATTGACTACTCTGTGTATCTCATGTAAGTGGGGTCATGCAATATCTGGCCTTTTTTGACTGGTTTATCTAACTTAGCACCATGTCATCAAAGTTCATGCATGTGGTAACATATGTCAGAATTTCCTTCCTTTTTAAGACTGAATAATGTTCTAATATATATATTATATTATATATATTATATATAATGTATACACACACACACATTTGCTTACCTGTTCATTCAGTGATGGACGTTTGGGTTATTTCCACCTCACTATTGTGTACAATGCGGCTGTGCACAGGTATCCACACATCTGTGCTGGTCCCTGCTTTCTGTTGTTTTATATTAGAGTTCTGTGCCTATTTTTTCTGTGAGGTTGAGGCTGAAGGCTTCTGAACTCCTAACTTTACATCAGAGGAAATGGCTGTACAGATGGAGAAATAACTTACGTAGCAACAGACCTAACTAGAGGCAGAACCAGGCCAAGGGTTTCTTGACTGTGCCAGGCACATCACCCATTCTATCATGCTGCCTCCTACTCTGACACAGGCCTTGGGCATACAGGGAAGGATGTTGAGCAAATCTTCTGCCCACTGACAAGTAGGGGCAGGTATTTCTGGGTCTTCCCATTATATGGCTGCCAGCCACACCCTCTGCCCAACCAACCTGTGGAATCTTGCTACTTTCTTCCATCAATAAAGAACAGTCTCTGGATACTCCTTCCCACTTAGGGGCTCTTGGGCCTGGCTTTGCAGCCACTCCATCCCCATCTTTCCCCAGCAAGAGCTTAGTATTTGCAAAGAACGAAAAGCCCTGGCTCTTCTCTGCACCCTCAGAAGCTGGGACATTTCCACCCTGGCTTCTGCCCAAACCTCAGACACAAGTGCTGTTGTATTCTCAGAGGGGCCTGGACCTGACTTCCCCCTGAACACTTGAATCCACATTCTTTCTAGGGAGGGGGAGGAGATGAGGACATTGGAAGGGCAGCAAGAAGGAAAGGAACATTTATTGAGAGCCTTTTTTTCTAAGCTAGGGGCTTTACTTGATAGACATCTATGCTCAGCAGCCCTTAGGCTAACTTCAGAGCAGTCACTTCCCTGTGGCCCCCAACTAAGAGTGGGTTACAGACAGAACTGGCTGATCCTTGTATGCATCTCCCCTTTTTTATGCTGGAAGTAATGTGGGAGGAAGTTCCCTCTTTTCCTTTATTAAAAAAAAAAAAAAATGACCACTAGTCTGAGATGATGAAATCCAGCCCTGCAGGCCTCTGCCTGACCCTTTCTCCTGGTTCCATCAGCCATCCCTGCTTGAATGCTTCCAGTAACACAGAGCTCCCTGAACACCAAGGCACCTGGTCCTGTGCTTGCCGCTAGAAAGCCCTTCATTACACTAAGGCCAGATCTGCCTCCCAAGCCCTCTTTTGCTGTTGCTCCTTCTGCCCTCATAACAATGTTAGCAGTTTCTGTTCACCAGACCTTGCTTGAAGGCTAGACTCCATGCTAAGGGTCTTATAGGGATTTTGTTTTATTTCATCCTTCTAACATTTCTGCTAAGCTGAGATTAGTGTCTTCATTTACAGGTGAGCACAGCTGCTCTTCATCTTTAGCTGGTATGTACCAGCACTACCCTACTAGTTGATAAAATGGTATCATTTTAGATAAAACTGCTGCCCAATGTTCCTGAAGGCCTTTCCCCACTGAGCCCTGCTACAATACCTGTCCAGCAGTCCTTGGACAGGTCAGTCCTGAAGTCTCAGAGAGGAGATGTACTGTGTCCGAGGTCACTCAGTTGATCAGAGCCCTATTGTGTCTGACCCCAAAGTCAGAGCTCTTAATTTTGCTCTGTGCTCACAAGCCAGCTTGGGAACTGAGGGACTCTGCCTAGAGTCCTAGTGGCCTAGAGTCAGCTCAGCAAGGCAGAGTGATGAAGGTGTGCTTGCAATGTGCACCCTCACCCTTCAAAGTCCCAGCACAGCCTGGGGTCCTTCCAAGCTCATCAACACTCAAACTCCAGGTGGTTTGCCTCTTACATGGCTGACAGTCAGGTCCTGTACTCCTGGATTTGATTTTGGGTTTGCCCTGATTTCAGAAGGTCACATTGATTGGAATTTCAGAAATCATGTGCTTGGTTTGGGCTGAGTGCATCCATCTGGCCAATGTGAGTTGGGCACTCACGTGTCTGCCCTGGTGTTTGGTGACGTGTGATGCTGCCAGCTCTGGGCTCCAGTGAGCCCCTGCTTGTTGCTATACCCAAGTCTGAGTGCCTGGGAGCTTCTCTTTTCCTTGGGTATACACAGCCTCTGGACCCGACCTTGTATCTCATCTATGGGGTCTGCATTGCCAGTAGAATATACCCTCACAGTCATTGCAAAGAATAAATGAAACAATACAGATTGTAAACCACTTGAGGAAAAAGATCGCGTCTTTGTCCATCATTGGATCACTGGTCAGCTGGCCACGATTTTACTCAGCACACACTATTAGGTGCTAAATCTTGCTTGTTGGGTAAGTGAAGAAATACAGTACCTGTGAGGGTTGGCACACAGTAAGCCTTGGTCAATGCAATAGTTGCTGTGATTGTTGTAATATGATTCTGATTACTATTTATGAGGGTGACTCAGTGCTTTCATGAGTAAACCCCATCACATGTGCAAATGAGAGGCCACCAACCATCTGCCAGTGTCTGGGGACTTCTATGAGTGAGGCTTGAACTTCTGACTTGGAGTTACCTCCTCTCCAGTGATGATGCGGACTGGCCCCACGAATCCTGTGTATTTGGGTATGTTCACTAATTTACTCAGCAAACACTTCGGGGTACCTGCTAGGTGCTGGCTCTTTTTCAAGTCCTGAGGATTTAATAGCTGGGAGAGACAAGCCCCTGCTCTCATGGTGCTACATTAGAATGGGGGAGACAGAGTGTGAATAAACATGTATTATTAATGTGCTATATGTTATAAGTGCTCTGAAGGAGAATAAGGCAAGGTAAAGGAAATAGAAGTGAGAAAAGAGTTGTTCTCTTACATAGGCTGGTCAGGGAAGACCTTCCTGACAAAGTGATGTTGGAGTAGAAACCTGAGGAGAAAGCTGGGCCTATATACTTGAGGGCAGACACCTCAGAAAAAGTTCAAAGAAAAGGTCCTGAGGCCTCTTGGGGCAGAGCTGGGAGGCTGGGTGCAGAGCGAGTGAGTGGAAGCATAATAGCAGAGAGATAGCTGCAAGCACTGGTCTCACAGGCCCAAGGAACTGTGAAGCCATTAGAGAGTTTTGAACAGAGGAAGAACATGGTCTGATTGATGTTTTAGGAGACTCACTGTGGCTATGGTGTGGAGAACAGACCAAAGGGGAGCCAGGGAAGCTAGTTAAGAGGTTCCTGGTGGTAGACAAGATCACTGCAGAAGCAGGAGGTGAGTTCAATTCTGGATGTATTTTGAATATTTCTATTATTTCTGTTTCATTATTTGCAAGTTTTATTTTTATTTATTTATTTATTTTTTATACAAGCACTGGGTACAGTCAGAAGCACGGGAGGGTGTGAGAATTCACCAGAGCCAGAGCGGGGAGCAGAACAGGTAGACTGACGAAGTACACTGCTGAGGGGAGCAGCAGGTGCAGCAGGAGAGGTCTGCGCTCCATGTGGGACCCTCACCGGTGGCCGGGGATCGAACCGGCACTGCAGAGGCTGCAGGCAGCTTTGCAGCCCAGCGCTCAACTGCTGTACCACTGGGGAGGACCTCAATTCTGGATGTATTTTATTTTGAAGGAGGAAAAAACAGGATTTGTTGCTGAAGTGAGTGTATGGGTGGCATTAGTAGAATAGAGTTTATCAAGACTAGGAAGACTGGTAAAAAGTAGATTTGGGGAGGAAATCAGGAGTCTAATTTTGAACATGTTAAATCTGAGATGCCTCTCACACTTTCAAATAGAAGTCAAACTGGCAGCAGGATGTCTGAGTCTGGAGTTGAGGGAGATGTGTGAGCTGGAGATGGAAATGTGGCAGTCGACGTGAAGGCATGAAGTGGGAGATCATCAAGGAAGCAGATGTCTCAGGGCTAAGCTTGGGAACTCAGTAAGGATTAGAGAATGAGGAGATGAGGGGACAGAGTAGGACCAGACACTGTGTTAAGAGGAGACTGAGAGGGTGACGTCCTAAGGCCACTGAAGAATGCTTTTCAGAAAGAAGGGAGCCATCAGTTGCATCAAGTGATCCACTGGAGTGCGACTGTCAGCCACTCTGGATTTAATGTCATTGGTAAGTTGACAAGATCAGTTGTGGCAGAAGGGCCAGGAATGAAGGTCTGATTAGGGTGCGTTCCAGAGAGGGTGCAGGAGCGGAAGAGCAGGCAGTGAGAATAGACAGCCAAGGAGTGTGGCAGTAAAGAGGAATGGAGAAATGGGCGATAGCTGGAAGGAAATGTGGACTCAACAGGTTGGTTTCTAACATTTGTTTCTTGGTTTTATTGTTTTTTTTAAGTTGAGAGAAATTATCATGTTTACATACTGATGGAAATGAATCATCCAGAGAAAAGGATGATGCAGGAGAGCAAGGGGACAACCATAGCGGTGGTGCCCTTGCATGGGTGACAGGGGACAGGTTCCAGTGCTCAGCTGAAGAGATGGTCTTGGGTAGAAGCAGGATCAGGCCTTCCTTCTTTGGAGAGGGTGGTGGCACATGTGTTTGATATAGTGTTTTTATTGAGATATATTTGCAAGTGGAAATCACCTCCTCTAAAGTATGTAGTGCAGTGATGTACAGCACACACCCAGAGTAGTGCAGTCACAAATTGATTGATTAAAAAACCAGCAATCACTGCAGTCACCACTATGTAAATCCTCAACATTCTCATCACCTCCCCCCTAAAAATCTCATACCCATTAGCACTTACTCCTCATCCTCCCTGAGCCCCAGTGCTGGAAACCACGAATCTACTTTCCATCTGTACTGATTTGCCTATTCTAAGCATTTCATATAAATGGAATCATCTAGGATATGGCCTTTAAGACTGGCTTTTTCACTTAATAGTGTTTCACGTGTTACAGCTTGTGTCCAAATTTCATTCCCTTTTTTTTTTAAATATTTATTTATTTATGTTAATAAGAACTGGGGTACAGGCCAGAGGTGTGGGGGGTGAGAGGATTTAACAGAGACAGAGAGGGGAACAAAATAGGCAGATTGGCTGAAATACACTGCTGAGGGGAGCAGCGGGCAAGTCAGGAGAGGTCTGCTGTGCCAAGTGGGTCAGCTCCTAGGCCAACTGGGGATTGAACTCATGCTACAGAGGCTGCGGATAGCTTCACAGTTCTGTGCTGTGCTTAACACCTTGCACCACCAGGGAGGCCCTCATTCCCTTTTATGTGTGAATAATATTCTAGAGTATGTGTTTTGCGACCATCCCAGGCTGGGTAGGTTGGTCTTCAGTTCAGGCAGGTTGAAAGAGAACCTTGGAGCCCCTGGCATCATCCCCGCAGGTGAGGGGAAACAAGCCAGCAGGGAGACAGCAACTTGCACCCCCCTGCAAATCCCTGTACGCTCTTTCCTCTGGTAGCCATTGTCCACTGCTCTCCACCACATGGTCCGCCACTGCACTTACATGCTCAGACTCTCAGCTCAGGTGTGCCCACCTCTGCCATCAGGCACACGTATAAGACCACAGGTGTCGATCATAGATGCTAACGGGGGGGATCCTGATGGCTATACCATGCTTTGTCCTTTCATGCCAATGGACCTTTGGGTCATTTCCACTTGGGGGCTACTATGAATCATGCTGCTATAAACATTTGTTTCTGTGGGGACAGATGTTTTCACTTCCCTTGAGGATGTGCATGTATCTATGTACACAAACACACACACAACTAGGAGTGGAATTACTGGGTCACATGGTAACTCGGTTTAACTCGGTTTTGAGTAACTTTCAAACTGTTTTCCAAGGTGGCTACACTGTTTTCCCTTCTCACCAGCAGTGCTGCCATGGTCTCCCAGGTGGGGGTATTTGGGTGGAAGCTTGTGGAGTTTAGCTCCTGCTTAAGCAATACCGTGGGGGATGGGAGTGACTCCACGGGGATGGAGGATAGGTTTTGAATCGCTGGGTACTCCAGAGACCCTCAAAGTTGGTGCTTGGAACTTTAAATGGAACCCAGGCAGCACTGCTGTGAGTTTACTCCCTGTAGTGGCAAGCCTGCAGGCAGGCAAGACAGAGGGGCTGGGAGGCTCCTGAGGCAAATGAGCCTCCCAGCCCCCAATGAATCTTTACTTTTTCTCTGGGCTCTCTCTGGCATTCTCTCATGGTCCCGCTTCTTCTGTAGTCACGCATCCTCTTGTAGCTGTCCTTCCGTAGCAGTCCTCTGTCTCTGAATGATGCTGCCCTTAAAGCCCTGACCCCTAGGCTCATGCAAACTTGTACTTGTTCATGCTCCTGGTGTCCATACTCAGGTACGTGTGCCCTGTGCTCACACTCCCAAGCGCCTCCTGCATTAGCACGATCAAGGCCACAGGTAATAGCCACAGAGGCTAGTGGTGCAAAAAAAGCCCTTTTAATTCACTTACCCTATACTCCCCAACACATGAGGCTACCCCGGTGTGTGTGGAAGCAGAAGGTGTGCGATAACAAGGTGGGGCTGGGTGTAGGCAGCATAGCCAACAGGACTTTATCATCCATCTCTGCAAACATCGGGGTCAGGCCTCTGTCCCTACCTTTCCTTTTAGACCTACTTGTCTTCACCAGCTTTGGGGGACAGTGCTGCTGGCTCCCCACTCAAAGACAGGTGTCAGCAGCAGAGTCAGGCTCTGAGCAGACAGGCCTCAGTTGAAACTGTACCTCTACTGTGTGTTAGCACTGTGGACCTCATAACATCAGTTCCTTGCCCTGCCTCAGTTTCCACTTGTGAAATGTTGGCCTCCAGAGTGGTTGTGAGGTGGAAATGGGGTTGTCAACCAATGTTTTGCCTTTCTGTTCCTCTCTATTTTCTCGTCTCTCCCTGCCTGGTCCTGGGCCCCTGGTTGCACAGCTGAGACCCCTCCTGCTCTTTCCCTCTTTCTTTCCTCAGAGCAACATGGGGGTGGGGGGGTTGCTCCTAAGAATCCCACAAAACCAAGGGCCAGGGCCTCCCTGGTGGCTCAGCGGTTGAGCACTGGGTTGCGAAGCTGCCCGAGGCCTCTGCGGCACCGATTCGATCCCCGGCTGCTCCCCGGCCACTGGAGGAGGGTCCCACATGGCGCGCAGACCTCTCCTGCCGCCCGCTGCTCCCCTCAGCAGTGTCCTTCGGTCCTTCTGCCTGCTCTGCTCCCCGCTCTGGCTCTGGTGAATTCTCTCACCCTCCTGCGCTTCTGACTGTACCCAGTGCTTGTATAAACAAAACAAAACAAAACAAACAAACAAATAAATAAATAAAAACATGCCTCTATTAAAAAAAAAAAAAAAACACCGAGGGCCAGTTCCCTAAAGACATGTACCTACAGATCTGCAATTTGTCCACCAACTCAGGGAACTCATGGGCCTCATGAAAACATGTCCCAGGCCCTCCTCACCCTTCCCCCAGTGGCAGCACTGTGGCCTCCAGAAAAACATCCCCTGGGGCTGGTGGCCAGCACTGCTCCCCCCTTGTCCTGAAGTCAGCTTGCTGTGAGGTTGGAGCCGCTGCCAGAATAATCTCCCATTGCCAGGAGCCGACTGGCACCTGCCAAGGGATTTTAGCTTCCTCCCACCTAGAGAGTCTCTAGTGGCCTGACTTTCCATGCCCTGCCAGCACTTCCGAGAAGAAAGCAGCCCCTTTTCTGGGAACAGTGCATGGTCGATGCACCCAGTCCTTCTGCCTGGCACCCAGCCACTGCACACACACCCTTACCCAGAAAGGGAAGCACAAGGTAAAACAGAAGGAACCCTTATCTTGAGTGGTACTCAGCCAGGTGGCATGATTTTAGCTAAGTCTTCTCCAAGGAAGGGTACAGATCCCCTGGCTGCCTCCCCAATTGTGCATGGCCACCTGCACCTCCGAGGCAGTGTCTGGAGTGAGAGGTGCAGACAGCACAATCCTCGGAGGCATAGTATCTCTAGGAATTAGCACTTCTATTGTTTCATAGTTCGGAACCCTTACTTCACCCTGAAGGATGCTTTCTAAAAGTTAAAAAATTCCATTTTCTGTGATTTCCCCTAATGCTGGCATGGACTGTTTAAACACAATAACTGCATTTCCTACCACATGTACATGATTTGTCAAGTCGCTTGCAAATATTTTTTGAACCCTCATTGAGTTCTGATGCTAGAGGGCACCCGTGCAAAATGAAAGCCAGGCTCTCACCCCAAGACTCCATCCCTGAAGGTAGCTAAGCCAGGCCAAGAGGCTCACGCTTGGAGAAACTGATGTCAGAAGGCTCAGGATGGAGGGTAGAGACTGGGTCCCTGGGAGAGGGGGTGAATTGCAGCCATGCTGGGGGCGATGGGGAGAAGGCATTCTAGTTGGAGGCTGTGGCTTGAACAAAGGCTCAGAATAGAGACATGGCCTAGCTAGCTAGTTCAGGGTGGCCAGAACTAGAGAAAAGACTGGGCAGATTGGGGCAGTTGGCTTTGGTGGGGTGGGTCAAAGTACCCTCTTTCCCAGCTTAAGAACTTGAGCCCATCTGATCCCTCTAACTCTGGTGACCTCAGGCTCTTCATGTGTGCTTACAGGGGGGTAATATCTCCTCCGCAAGGCTTCCCTAGGGATGTGTGTGTGGGTGGGTGTGTGCACATACAGCCTCTGGCTCAGTACGTGCTGCTGTGGAACACAGTGGGTGGGTCTACCTTGGCCGAAGAGCTTAGACTATACCCTGGGCTGTGGGCCAATGTCAGAGCCCCCAGTCTCTATGCCAGGGTTTTCCTCCCTCTGGAAGCCCTAGAGGAGGAGATGAGGAGGAGAAAAGCTTAGTGGGGACTCAGGCTGGTGTCTCCTCCACTGCTGGCTGTCTTTGACTCAGGAGGTCTCTTACTTTTCCTGCCTTTCAGGTGTGGAAAAGCATAGCTGCCTGTTATCTCCAGCTTCTCCCAGGAAGTCTTGGAGGCAGAGCTGCTGACAAGGTGCCTGTGCCTGGGCATTTTCAGGTGTATGTTTGTGGCCAGAGGGCTGGACCCCCTAACTAGACTGAGCTAGGCTCAGCCTGCACGTTCTTATCCTTAGTTGCACCTGCCTTCCCAGGGGCCAGGATTTGGAATTTCTCAGGTGCCCTCTACTCTATTTTCTCCTGGCCCTCTCCATGACCATTCTCTGTGTTCTGTGTCTCCAGTCATTCTCTTGCTCCATCTTAACCACCTGCCTTTGCTGATGCCCTGGTTTCCTCTGCCCAGACCCTCTTCCTCACTTCACAGGCTTCCCTGCCTCTAATCCCCTCCCTCGTTGGCTGCTGAACACCGGCCTCTCTCCCCACTCTGAGCTTTCACTAGCTCCCCAGTGCCCATAGAATTTAGATGTTTTAGTTCGGGATCCATGGTCCCCAGTTCCTGGTGTCCCTGTCTCAATTTCTCTGGCCTGTTTCCCATTACTGGCCTTTCACCCTGGTAGACTACCACCTCACTGTTCTCTTCTTTCCAGTCTCCTGGCCCCTGCGCATGCTGTTCCTCTGCCTGGAAGGCCTTTCCCGGGGTCCTCTCTTTTTATATAAAATTCTATTCTTCCTTCAAGGCAGGGCAAGTATTATTCTTTGAACCCTGCCATTAGCCCTCCAGTCTGAAGAGACCCCCACTTCTCTCTATCGCCAATAGTTTGTATCACTTTCTGTCCCACATTGTTATTTGTCTATAAATGTCAGCCCAACTAGCCTCTAAGTTCCTTGCTAGCAAGAAGTGTCCTATTCTTTAACTTTTTTTGAACTCATAGTTCTTCTATTCTTTTTTTAATTTTATTTTTATATTCCCCATACAATTGCAACCCCCTTTCCCCGCCCCCCGCCCCATAGAGTGTCTCTGGTTCATGGTTGTTTGTTGATTTTGATATTTTCTTTCTTATAGTTATTCTTTTCCTGGTCCCTTATTTAGGTTTTCTAGATTCCTGCTATGAGTGACACCATCCGGTATTTTTCTTTTTCTTTCTGGCTTATTTCGCTGTTCTTTAATCACCTCCAAAGTACCAAGGGGAGTGGGTGGGACAGGGTAGGTACTCAGAAGATAACTGGCAAATGGCTGAATGACAGCATCTCCTATTTCCCCACATGCAGGCTGCATCTGTCCCCCAGAGGTGCTAGACCTGGCATCACCACACACGCCTGCCCCACCCCTGTCCAGTTTATTAGGCATCTGAAAATAAGCTGGAAAGTTCCTATGTTTTCCATGCTCTGGAACAATTTGTGGGTTACAGGAATAGCTTTTTTGTGGGTAGGTTTTTTTTGTCTGCAATTTCGTCTGCAAATTATTGGCCTATTCAGGTTTCATAGATTTTCTTGAGCCAATTTGTTTGTTCATTTATAGTTGCTTAAATCATCCATTTCATTGAGAATTGAAAATTTATTGCTATAAAACCATAGTTTTTCTTGTAATTAAACATGTTTCTATATCCATATTCATAGGCCTTTTCTCATTCCAAATGCTTGTTGTTTTTTTTTTTCTCCCATAAGAATTGCGTAAGGGTGTTGTTTATTTTTTTTTTAAATTGGTTCTCTCAAAGAATCAGCTCTTGGGGCCTCCCCGGTGGCACAGCGGTTGAGTGCTGGGTTGCGAAGCTGCCCACAGCCTCTGCAGTGCCAGTTCGATCCCCTGCTGCTCCCCGGCCACTGGAGGAGGGTCCCACATGGCGCGCAGACCTCTCCTGCCGCCCGCTGCTCCCCTCAGCAGTGTCCTTCGGTCCTTCTGCCTGCTCTGCTCCCCGCTCTGGCTCTGGTGAATTCTCTCACCCTCCCGTGCTTCTGACTGTACCCAGTGTTTGTATGTATAAATAAATAAATAAATCTTTAAAAAAAAAAAAAAGAATCAGCTCTTGATTTTTAGATACCAGCTACTTTATCCTTCTGTTTTCTTAGTTTCTATGTTTATTGGTAATCTTTCTTTGGTCTTATTTTATTTTTCCTAGCATCTTGATTTAAATGACTGGTTAATTTTCAGTCTTTCTTGTTTATTGAAGTGTATTTAAAGCTATAATTTTCCTCTAAGTACTACTTTGGCCTCAAACCAAAGGTTTTATTACTGTTCATTGTCAGTCAGTCCTAAATTGTAATTTCTGCTTTGCTTTTCTTTTTAACTAGGGAGTTATAGAACAGTATAGCTTTCTAAATTTTCAAGTGGGTAGTTTCTTTTATACTCATGTTTCTGTTAATTTTGTGATCTTATTGCATTATAGGCAAAAGAGGGTTCATCTGCTTTCTATTTTCTGTAATTTGCTGAAATTTTTATTTATGGTTTGATGTATAGCCATTTTTGGTGACTGTTTTATATGTCTTTGAAAATACTTATTTTCTTAGTGTAAAGTCTGTTCTCCCTCTCAGATTAAAATTTTAAATTGTATTTTTTAATGATGGTCATTACAGGTGCTTGCTTAATTCTCCCAGAGTGATTATGGAATTTGTTAATTCCTACTGTTTTTAAAAATCAGATTTTTTATACATATTTTTTTTTGGCAGCATTCTCAGATGCTTATGATTCTTCACTGCATGGTGCTTATACTTTTTCCCATTGTAAATACCCTGTTTTGTCCTGTTTGATGTATTCACCTTGAATTCTGTTTTGTGGATGCACGTTGCTGGTGTATTCATTTTATTCTTCCATTTTCCATCCTTTCTGTGTCATTTTGTTTTATGTATGTCTTTTGTAGTAGCAGAATTTGAGTGTCTGCTATAAATAGGTGCATTTATTTTATTTCTATTGTCAATAGATTTATTTCTACCATCTTATTTCATGTCCATTTTTAAAACTTTCTTGTTATTTATTTTGTGTTTGTCTTTCATTGGATTGGTCCTATTGATTAAAAAGCTTTGGGATTTATTTCTATTTCAGTGATTATTCTATATACATAAGTATATATAATTTTATTTTTCTATCAGGAATTTGTATGTAATCAACATTTTTAACCTCTTCCCAAATGAGGCAAGAATTGTAATAGTTACTTTTCCCCAGCCTCTACCTTCACATGTGATCATCATGGATTTATCATTGAATAAATCTCTATGGGTTATCATAAGTTATCATTCATTCTCTTTAAATTGTGTAACAATGTTTATTTAACTGTAACTCTTATTTTTGCTATTTGGTTTTCATACCATTTACCTTTCTCTTTTATGGACCTATATTTTTACTTTGCTATATTTTCAAGGAATTTTCTAAGAATGCATAGGTAATAAAATTTCTAAGACCCTGAATGTCTGAAATGGCTGTTTGTCCTTTCCAGAGGGCCTGTTTTGATTTTCAACTCCCTATTGTGCTTTTTTTTTTTTTTTAATAGAGGCATGTTTTATTTATTTATTTTATTTGTTTGTTTTGTTTTTACATGCACTGGGTACAGTCAGAAGCGCGGGAGGGTGAGAGAATTCACCAGAGCCAGAGTGGGGAGCAGAGCAGGCAGAAGGACCGAAGTACACTGCTGAGGGGAGCAGCGGGCGGCAGGAGAGGTCTGCGCGCCATGTGGGACCCTCCTCCAGTGGCCGGGGATCGAATCGGTGCCGGGGATCGAATCGGTGCCGCAGAGGCCTCGGGCAGCTTCGCAACCCAGCGCTCAACCGCTGCGCCACCAGGGAGGCCCCTCCCTATTGTGCTTTTAAAAATTATTCTGAATGCTTATAATTTGAAATATCTTAGATATCTAGTTTTTGTTTTGGGTAATAGACACACTCAAAATCTGTGACTATATTATTTACAATATTACCTTAATGTTTGCTGTTCCATTAAGGCCTTCCCATCCCCAGCCAAATCCATGCCATTTTATCCATTTTGTTGATTGCAGTTTTGATTAGGATTTATTTAGGGGGAAAAAAAAAGGCTTTACCCCCCTCAGGTGAAGCTACAATCTTCCTGCCCCTCCCTCCCTGGGAAATAATGAGGAAGTTGCTTTTGTCCCTCATGGTCCTCAGCTGGAGATTAAGTTTTCTTAGCCCTTTCATTTTATGTCCAGATACAATAATTCTAGGATGTCAGAACGAGAAAGACCTGAAGGTTCTAGAGCCGTGCCTCTCATTTCACACAGGAGGAGACTGAGGCCCTGGGGAATAGCCAGCAGCTGCTCCTGTGTTTGCCATGCCTTGCCCCTTGACATGCTGAGTAGCTTGGGGGGATGTGCAGGGATGACAAGCCATATGGACAAGATCACTCTCTCAGGCACTGTCTAAGGTACCTGCCCAGGAAAAGTAAGGCCAGCGCGGACGCGCATGCTACGGCTTTCCTTGCCACCCCCCACACTGAACAGCTCTCACGTCTGTACCTCCCACCCCCTCCTCAATTCCTTGCTTAAGTCTCTGAATGCCTTCTTGAAGTTCTTTCCAACATAGGCATCTGAGACATTCTGAAGCCTGTGTCTGGGTTGCAAAGCTCCCCACAGCCTCTGCAGCACTGGTTGGATCCCCGGCCACCAGGCGAGGGTCCCACATGGCGCGCAGACCTCTCCTGCCGCCCGCTGCTCCTCTCAGCAGTGTACTTCATCATTTTGCCCTCTCTGCTCTCCCTTCTGACTCTGGTGAATTCTCTCACCCTCCCGCGCTTCTGACTGTACCCAGTGCTTGTATAAATAAATAAATAAATAAATAAATAAAATCTTTAAAAAAAAAAAAAAACCTGAGCCCCCAAAACCTTGGCTTTCAGCCAGATTTGTCTATCTCTCTATACCATTCATTTGACTTAGCCCCAAATAGCCATTGTCCTCCGCACCATTCTCTCTCATCTCTCACTGGCCCGTATTTCCCTCCAGTGCTGTTTTAGCAAGTAGCCTGAATCTGGTCACTTCTCACAGCACACCCCTCCCCCAGCACCCACCTTTGATCCAACCTTCTGCCTTGTCTTGCCTGGGTTATTGCACTTAACTCCTAACTTAGCTGCTTTGCTTCCACTCTTGGTCTTCCCAGCAACCAGAGTAAAATTTTCAAATGTCCTCCAGATCATGTCACTCTTGGCCAAACTCCCCAGTGACCCACCCTTGTCTTACCCAGTGCAGAACCCTCCCCACCCCCTGTGACCTATCCCTGCCTCCTCCCCATCTTCCACTCCCATGTCAGTCTGCTCCCCCAGGGCCTGAGGCCAGCCCGCCACACCATCACTATGTTCCCTCTGCCTGGCATGTTCTTCCCCTCTGCCACATGGCAGTCTCCCTCATCACTTAGTCACTGCTTAAATATCTCCTGAGATATAACTTCCTTCCCTATCCAAAATGATGCTTCTCACCATGAACTGGCTATATTATTCTTCATAGCACATACTCATATTATCATATTATCCATATATTTGTTTACCTGTCTGTATCTTAGGTCATAAGTCACAGGAAAGCAAGGATGTTGGCTCTTTTACCACATATCCATAAGCCTAGAACACTGCCTCACCAGCCAGCCCTCAAATATTTCTTAAATGAATGAATAAACAAAATTGGAGAGACTTCACATTCATTTATTCATTCAACTACTCTTCAAAGACTGTTTATACCAGGCCCCAAGCACATAGATGATTCATTCAGACAAGGTCCCCACTTCTGGGGCTGACAGTCCAGCTGGGGCCCAACTAAAGGGGCAGCAAAAAGGGTGTGCTAAAGATTTTGTGGGGGTGGCAGAACCCTGGGGCCTCCGCCAGCAAAACACTGTGGGTGGGTCAGCTCTCCAAGCAGGGGTGGCAGGGAGAAGGGGTGGTTGGGGGGAAGGAGTTCCTTGCCCAGGTCAGAGACAATGCCCCAAGTTCACAGCAGATGCTCCTGGGCCGGCACAGCTCTGAGGACTTTAGCATACTGACTTAAAACAACCTTGAAACAACCTCTTCCCCATTTATGGCAGCTTAGAAAAGTGAGCTTACCTAGGGTGACATTCTGGGAATGATGAGCCAAACTCAGCCCAGTGGTCTGACTCCCAAATCTGCCCTACCACCTCCAGGGAGAGGGAAAGGTGGGTCTGGTGGGAGAGCAGAGTGGGCCGGGAAAGTGGGGAGAGGCCAGGCAGTGAGAAGGGGCTTGCTAGCCACTGACCAGTTCAGGCTTCATTTCCCTTGTAGGACTTCTACAGGGGCCCCAAGGCGTCGGGCTTTACCTAAATGGAGACCACCCCCCCCCACCAAGCTGTGACTGTATCCTCTAAAACAGGGGTGAGCATTTTGTCTCAGCAGGAAGGAAGCCAAATGAGTAGGTTTCAGGGGACTGTGGCGTGGGGGTAGTGAGAGTCAGTGGTTGGGTTAGGGGAAGAACTTTGCCGTACCATCTTCTCCTAGTCTCCCTTGCTTCCCCTTCCACCATCCCTGTAATAGCTCTCTCCTGGAGGAAAGTGACCCTGGCTCTTGAGGACCACTCCTTCCCCATGATTTCTGTGGTGTCTGTCCACACAGGGGCTAAGGACCCTCCTGACGGGGATGGCCTTCTCAGGGCTTCCCATACAGGACCTGGGATTTTCCTCCCTAGGGCCGCCAGGGAGAGGATTGTTTCTGTTTTACAGAGACGGAGATGGGAACTCAGCGTCAATTACCTCCCCAAAAATTCATTGCAAGGGCTGCAGCAGGATCCAAGCTCAGTCTGGGGACTCCCCCAGGGGGAATTATATTGCAAATGAATCACTGGCTACGAGGCTTTTTTGTGGACTGAGAATTAAGACCCAGGTGTGTCATAGGTTGGAATCCATGTGTTCCCAAATGAATCAGTTAGAGCCTCCCACTTTGAGGTGTCCGAGGCCCCACTGAAACCGTGGCGCCCAGCCCTGGGAGCTAGTGCAGCCTTGGGGGCGATAGTAGCTGCAGCATGGGGTCTGCAGGTCACAGGGGCTCCAAGGTAGATGGTGACAGCCCCTGGTGGCCTCATCCCATCCCAGTTCTAGATACTGCTGGGCAGGAGGAGTTCAGCGCCATGCGGGAACAGTACATGCGCACGGGGGACGGCTTCCTCATTGTCTACTCGGTTACGGACAAGGCCAGCTTCGAGCATGTGGACCGCTTCCATCAACTCATCCTGCGCGTCAAGGACAGGTGAGGACAGCTGGGGGCACCTCCTGGTTCAGAGCAGGCTGAGTCTCAGTCTCTCTCTCTCTCTCCCTCAGGTTTTCAGGTGAAAACTAAGGCACAGACAAACTGAAGTTAGACTGTGGCTCCTCCAACATCTGCCCTAGTAATTTCTACTGGCCAAATTGCTTACAGGACCTCCAGGGGTCCACTCTCCCTCCGCACCCATGCTCATAAAGTGTCCCCATTGACAAATCAGGGAATCATAAGTAACATCTCTGCTATTCAGCTCCAAGTTAACCAAATTTTATTACATTTAAAGGAAAAGTGAATTTTTCTCTCTAGTATACTTTACAATTAGTTAATTCAGTGTTGACATTGAGATTCATAAGCCCCTAATTAAAGGTTCATTTTTTTATTTTTTATTTTTCACATTATATAAGTGGTTAGATCATTTGGAGTCTGTTTTAAGCCTAACTGGTCTTTTCAGTTAATTGGATCTTAAAGAGGCAATGTTAAGAAAGTAAAAGGATAACCTAATAGGAAAACAGCATGCTTTGAAGAAATCTCAGTAAATCAGAGAAATCAGTTAACACTTATTCTAAAGGCAGTGTTAATAACATTACCAGATAAAGGGATGCACAACTCACACACACACACACACACACAAAGCTGAAGAGATAAATGTGGGTCAAGCCACTGACTCTAGCAATCTCAAAAGAAAAATGGCTTAGATGTGGGAAAATATCCAACCTTCTTGCTAATCAACTAAATACAGCTGTCAAATTATACGCTTAATGAAAATACTCAATTCTGCTATCATGCTTCAGGACTGACATTTTGTTCACTTTTGAACGCCAATATGCACACATGTGGGTGGGCTCTTGAAGGCAGACATGCCTCTTGATCCCACCTTCCTCTCCTGTGGGCCATTCTGATTGACAGCTACCATTTATTGAGTGCCAGCTGTGTGCCCTCCCCTGGCCCTGCTGCTCCTCAGGCATCAATGCTGATGGCCATGGCAGCCCTGCATGGTTGGTAATTAGGGTGTCAGGGGATGGGAAGAAGCAGGTCTGGGAACCCAATCCCTGGCCCAGCAGCCCACCAATGCCCTCACTGACAATGCTAGGCAAGGGGCTTCCAAGGAGAACTCCTGCTCACCTGCAACAAGCCTATGGCTTTACATCCAGACAGCCAGCTGGCCCACTGCTGGCCCCTTCCTGGAGAGAAGGGGCTCTTAAGTCAGCCAGGCTGACTGCAGAGGCACCGTGGCCTGTGCTATGCCTGACATAAAGCTGCACCTCATTAACCAGGTGTGGAGGACAGCGAAACCTCATGAACTGTTTCTTTATTTCTAGGGAGTCTTTCCCGATGATCCTTGTGGCTAACAAGGTGGATTTGATGCATTTGAGGAAAATCACCAGGGAGCAAGGAAAGGAAATGGCAACCAAACACAATGTAGGTTTGTGTGGGGACGGGGGGAGTGTTTGTAGGGAAGGGCTGGGGAACCAGGGGGTATATAATAGTTGATGCCCCATCACCCCTGCAATCTCAGTCTATGGAGTGGAAGAACCCGGATCTCCCAGGTAGTGGGCTAGATTCACAGAGAGGCCTGGTGGAGCTTATGAGATCTCCTATGAAACAAGATGATAGACTAGGGGGCTCTGCTGGGGAAACCCGGTTCCTTCACTGCGGTCTGCAAGCCAGGGCCTTCAGGGCATCTCCTGCTCCCTATCCCAATTACTGGGCCATGCATAGTGGCTTTTGTCTCTGCCTCTGAGCCAGCCATTGTCTTCAGAATCACTGGGACTGCTGCTGTTCACAGAGCCCGGCTCTGTGCTGCGTTGTGCTGGAAGCATTTACTCCTCACCACATACGGAGGTCACTAATTATTCCCGTCTTACAAGTGGTCAAACTGAGGTTTGTCCAGGCCACAAAGTGATATATCAGTTATGTTGTTTTCAGTTCCCCTTCACCCTCTGGATGGTGCTGGGTGGGTTCCATGGGCTTCTTCCCACTGCTCCCCCACATTGACCCGGCCTATGCATCTGACCTCACTAGTCCATTATGACATCCACCCTGCCTACTGGGTGGGCCCAGCTCTGTGAGTAGAGGAGGGGGCTCACTTCAAGTGACTTCTCTGCCTTCTATGTTCACTCACATATTCATCCCAAAGTCTTAGGTCCTGGGAGACAACCCCTTGCCTCGTGCTGCTCACTTCCAGTGACGGGAGACAGGGAACAAATAAAGCAAGTTAGAGTGTGTCTGTCAGAAGGTGACGTGTGCAATGAAAAAATGTACCTCACGGGAAGGGAGGGGAGATCCCTTTCCAAAAAGAGTGGTCAGGGAAAGCCTTTCTGGAAAGGGTTCCTGTCAGCAAGGACTTGTAGGAAGTAAGGGAATAATCAGTGTGAAGGTCCTGGGTCAGAATTTGAGGTAATGGTGGAGCAGAAGTAGGAGAGGTGAATAGCAACAGGTGGGGTCACTAATGCAGTTTAACCACTTGTGGACTTTTACTCAGAACAAGAGGGGACACTGTTGCAGGGTTTTGAGTGAGGAGTGACCTGCCCTGACTCATGGCTGAACACTCTCTCGCAGCCAATGTAGACAATGGGGGAACAAGGGGTTCGGCTGGGAATGCTGCAGGAAGCCAGGTGCAGGTTGAGGTAAACCTTCTCCTGGACATCCTAGGGAAGGGCTCTGGCCTAGCCTCACAGGGTCTGTGGGACTGTCAGAGGTGACTGCTGCACCTGGAAGAGGTGCCCAAGCTGACCCAGCACCCCCACCTGTGTGTGGGAGGCCTGGCAGGGAGTAGAACTTGAACCTGGTTCAAATCTTGATTCTCTGCGGGTCACTGTGTGGCCAGACAGCCCACAGCCACCACAGTGGAACAACCTACAACAGAACAACCTCCTTTGATAGCATTTTCCTCTCTTGTGATCAGAGGCTCAAATATTTGTTAAATGTTTCAGTCCCTTGTGCTTTGCCCTTTGTGGTGTTGTCAATGGCAAGATCTCTGCTTGAAGCCACAGTGTGATTATCTGATGTCTCACAATGAGAATTGATGGAAGACACTGACTTAATTATGTGTCCTGGGCAATGGTTTGCAACATGCCCCTCTAAAATAACAACGTACCCTATAACCCATCCCCCTATGCATTTAAAAGTGTCAATCATTTTAATGTTCTGCCCTGTGCTTTTCCAAGTTATTAAAACAAAATAATTGGTGACATGCTATGAAAAATGAAGTTGTTCAGTCTAATCACAATTGGCTTATAACCCCGTCTCATCTAGGGAGTTCTATTGTGGGTGGTATGAACCCCACACTCTCTAGTCATCAGGGAGAGGGGCTAGCCCTTTCTGCCTTAGTGGGGTCTCTGTTTAGGAGACTATGCTCAGGGCTGTCCCAATGTCATGGAGCCTTTGTTCTCCCTATTGCTAGCCCGAAGCTTGGTGTGGACATGGCCTCACACCCCGTCCTACTGCCCGGTCTTTTAGCTGGGCGGTAACTCCTCAGCATTACAAGTGCAGACACAAGCCTTCCCTAAACAAGCTGAGGTCCTGGGCCTGCAGAAGATGAATTAGATGCTGGGCTGGGCAGGCTTGGTAGCAGTGGAGGGCATGGACTGGCCAGGGGTAGAGGGCCCTGCCCATGGCTCAGCCTAGCCTCAGCCTCCCCCACCCTGCTCCCCCCAATCCTAGAGTCCCCACTGGGGTATGCAAAGCGGGACAGAGCCTCCCCCAACCAAAGGCAGAAAAATAAGCCTCAGAAAGAAAAATGAACAAACTCAGAACATGTTTTAATTTGATGGTTTAGTTTGATAAATGGAATAGTCTTTCGTCTTTAAGTATATAAAAAGATCACTTTTTATTCTATTTTTAGAGGGCTGTTAAATATCTCAGTGGCTAGAGAACAAGAGGAATTGCAAAAGCTGTTTGTTAAACTTTCCAACCTTAGAGAGGGAGAAGCTGCCAAAGAGACTTGAGGTTGTTGGATCCCAGCCTTCTGTGGGGGGTGTTCAAGCCACATGGTTCTCAGAACCTACAGAGAACATACATTCTTAGGGAATAGGGCTTCACGGACCTCAGGGCCCCTCTTAGCAACTTAAACTTTGTCTTGCAGATTCCGTACATAGAAACCAGTGCCAAGGACCCACCTCTCAATGTCGACAAAGCCTTTCACGACCTGGTTAGAGTAATTAGGTGAGTGATGCACACCTCCCTGCGCACAGGGCCATCTCCTGTGACAGACACCAGGACAGCCAGAGGAACGCATTTCCCCGCTCCAAGGCCAAGACTGGGCGACTCTGGGCCTGTCTTTGGATTTCGCCATTTCTTTCCCTGCTGCCAGCCTGAGACCCCTCCCACCACCTTTGGGTGAAGTGCCTGCCTGAGGCGCCAGCTCTGGCCTCCCCTGCTGCTCAGGCCCCCCTATCCTACCCTTCTAACACAGAGGCTGTCAGCGCAGTGAAAAGCAGGTCCTTTCTCTATCCTGATATCAGAGCATGCTTTGACACTTCCCCTGAACAGCTGACATTCTACTCCCAGGCTCAAGTTTGAGAGGTGCTCATTGTGTCTCCTTCCCAGACCACACACACTGTCAGTCTCTAAACTTTATGAGAAATCCTAATAACAGTTTCTTGTACATTCCTTTGCACACTCAGGGCCCAAACCTTAATTGCCCCTAGCTTTGATGTCTGAAACAGCCTCCTGGCTAGTTCCCTGGCAACCAGCTGTCCCATTTCCAAAATCTTCAACACACAGAACATCCTAAATGATGGTTCTCAAAAACCATGCATTTAGGATGTTGCCTTATGCCGGTGAACTCTCACGCTGTCGTTTAGTATGAAATCACATGACAACTCTGGTGGGGTCCTTCCTGACCCATCACCCCCAGCCTCCCAGGAACACATGCACACACGCCGAACGGTCTCACCTCTTCATCATTCCCAGCATGGACTGTGTTATTGCAGCCGTCATCTTATGTTTAGCTAGCAATCCTGCACCCCTGAAATGATTTTCTTGTGGCTATTTTGCCTCCACTGGGATATGCTACCAGGAAGTGGTCGTGTCTTGGTTATGGACCTGTGGTTCCCAGGGCAGGCTTTAGACATAGGAAAAATTAACAGGAAATATGTAAAAGGCTTTTGTACACAGTTAACCTGTCACTGTATTTAAAATATGCAAACCAGAAACAGAGGTCAGCACTTTGTAACCCATAATGTAGCATATGATTTCAATAAATGCAGCCGCAGCATGGTGTCAGAGGGACAGGAGGAGCAAAACCCTTGCTGACTAGGTTTTTCTTCATTGTCTCCAAAGGCAACAGATTCCGGAAAAAAGCCAGAAGAAGAAGAAGAAGACCAAATGGCGGGGAGACCGAGCCACTGGTACCCACAAACTGCAGTGTGTGATTTTGTGACAAGCCTGAAGCTCTGGGCGCAGTGATTGTGAACTGGCCAGTCCTTGGGCCCCCTCTACTGCCTAACCGCACTGAAAACCATTTCTAACCATGACCCCTGGCCCGAGGACTTGGCATAGGAAGGGGGAAAGGGAGGGCGGGCATGGGGGAGAGGGGTCTGCCTTGGCCCAGAGGGCACCAGCTTTCCCGCTTCTCACAGGACGAGGAAGTGACGGGTAAACTGAAGCAGCATCCAGGCCCCTGGTGTTGATTCCACTTGGTTCCTCCCTCTCGGGGTGGCTGCGTGGTTTCTTTGAACTACTTAGTATTTTGGTTTGTTGTGGAATTGCTGATCCACGTACCCAAAGTACAAAATAAGCCATGAACAAGTCCCACTTCCCAACCCCCAGTCCACAGTGTCTGAGCTTGGGTGTCTTTTGTAGGTTTTTAAATTATTTTAGTGGTTACTATTTTATTAAAGGGGTCTGTGCCCACTACCTGGTGAAGGTTCGAGTCTTCAGCAGACCTCTCAGTAATGTGTCTGGAATATTGTTGTTTTAACTGAGATCTCCCTGCAGTGCCAAAACTCAGCTCCGTCTGAAAGTGCAGTGACTAAGAGGTGAGGTTAGTAGGACCTGTATGTAGCTGGAGACTCAAGAGAAACAGGCCGTAGTCCTGGCCTGACAGCTGGAGAGAGGAGAGGAGGTATGTCTGCCCAAAGGCATTTACTATGGCTGAGGACGCAGAGATTAGGAAACAGAATTTTATTTTGCCAAGGGGAGAAGCTGGTATAAGAATGTCACTTCTGATAGGGCTTTTCTGGAAATGTTTAAGTAAGCTGATTGATTGCAGAAGAGTTCATTTGTCAGACAGCATGGGTTAAGTTTGGTGTTCTTCCTGGCCACGCAAAAGGCTTTTTCAGATCTGTCTGTCCTTTGCTGCTCTCGCACATGGCCCGTGCTGCCTGATACAGACACTGACATGGGCAAGTACATTTCTTCACATCACCCTAAGCTCATGTGGACACCATCCAGAAAGCTGGCAAATGTTAATCTTAACCAAAGTGATCCAATACTGTTCTTATTAAAATGAAACCAACATCTGAAGTCATTTTCCCTTTGAATCAACTCACTGCTGTTTCTTAAACCTAGCACATAATCAAAGCCCCCTAAGTATCTGCAGACTTAGTGGTAGCTTCTTTCCCAGCACACTTTGGTTAATCTCTTGACTCTTAACTATGATGCTTGATAAAAGGCAGAAAGGAAGGTTGGGGTGATGACATGACTCCCAATCATCTGTTTCTGCACCACGACAGTCTTCCAGCTCCCTAATGATACCCACTTCTCTCTCAGGTGTTGCTGGTGTGAGCCAAAAACTGGAATTTTCTGGCCAGGGTCGGGGCAGAGGGGCAGCAGGAACTCATGGTCTCGCTGAGGTCAAAAGATGAAGCAGCGTGGCTAGTGACCTTATTTTCCATCAGTTTCAGTCAGCCCATTAGGCAGACTAAAGAATCCCTAGCAGGTGTCCTGCCCATTGTTTGGAGAAAAAAATCTGGAGAGAGTGAGTCCCCGGCTGGACATGGATTCTTCTCCAGTTTTGAAAGATCATGAACAATCCAAGGCCTGGTCAAAGGGCGATTCTGCTACAGAGTGAAGCTGTTGGGACTTTGGTTAGTCAGAAATCAGACCTCCCTTTTTGTCTAAATAGCCCTTTCTTGCAGACCCTAAAAAGGAAGGATAACAAAAAACATTCCAGATCAGGCACTTCAGAACTTCCAAGATCCCATTTTAAACCCTAATAGGACAAGACTCTTTCCAACCTTTATGCTCCTGTGGGCCACCATGTCCACAGTAGCCCTGGTGCTGTTTGATGGCAGCTGCAAGCTGGAGATGAGAAAGAGGCCAGGCAGGCAGGAAGAAGTAAGGATGGAGATGCTTTGCACCAAGGGAGTGGTGGAGCCCTGCACACAGGGCAGTGTGTGGTGAAGAAAACTGCGGCTGGTTATAGACCAGCATGCCTCTGCCTGCCATGGAGCCTGCAGCCCCCAACCGCTCTGAGTAGGGAGTCTTGTTGGAAGCAGATCAGTCGACCCCGAATGAAACCCTTAGCCATGAAAGTAACCAGAAGAAGGGGTTCCAGCCAATTCTGGCCTCCAGCCCTGGCCCCACCTTCCAGGCGTCTGTCACACCCTCAGCCATGGCTAACTCCACAATGCCCCAGGGAAAAACCAGCTAAAGATAGTCTTCTACAGCCTCTGTTGCTGAGCCAGTGGTCAGCCTTCATCACACATGACCTCGTCTCCCCCTTAAGTGAGATGAGTAATAACACCTTTAAAAGACGATTCTTTGTTTTTCAGAGACTATAGGCCCTCATGGCAGTGGCTGCTTCCAGGTATGCCAGAATGGCTTGTACCCTGGGGTGTCCTAGTATACTCTTTGCCATGGTCACCTGGCAGGGCAGGTCTGGGAAACCAGTTGGCCAAGCTACTCCATGACTGAGGAGCCCATGGAGACTGGAGTCTCTGGTGACCTCCTGGGATCCCACAGGACTCCCAAACCTCCTAAGTAGTGAGTGTTACCTTCGCATCCCCTGGGCACACCCTTCTTGAAGTCTCCTCAACCTATGCCTTTGCCACTGTGTGCTCTCCGATTCCCTTCTAAAATCCTGTGTCCCTCTTAGAGCCCCTGACTTCCCCTGTGCCACACCTGGACGCCTGGATGGTTTGTTACCTTGCCCCCCACCTTCCTGTGGCACTTGCTGTGGAGAGTGCCTGGTCAGCCCACCATGACTGGTCTCATTGTGCCAGGAGATATGGCCCACTAACACATGGCAGCTCTAAGTCAAAGGCCCCTCAGACATGTAAATCCAGAGCACAGACATGCTCATTAGCCGCTCACTGGAAACTCCAGGCCAGGCGGACTGAGGATGAAAGATACTTGAATTCTGGAGCACCTGTGAGCACACATTTTCACTTCTGTTACCCAGTATTAACAGGTGGTCATTGTCGTGACATGAGAGTGAAGCCCGAAGATGTCAATGACGCTTGAGCCATTTATGTAACATTTTTTGTGTGTGTATCTCAACTCATTAATAAAGAACAGGAATACTTTCTGTCTTATTTCTGCTCATTTAAATGTTCCTAAAGTTTTGCCCAGAACGTTGTCAGTGTCTTGCCCAGGTCACCCAACTATGAGGGAGCAAACCTAAAGTCAGGGGCAGCAACCTGGTGGCCATGCAGGGCTCTCCTGGCTGCTCGGAGCCAGGCTGGCACAGCATTGAGGCACAGCATCGAGACACAGTCCCTGGATGCTGGGCAGACCTGGATGCAGGCTCTCTCTTCCACGTCCACATGCCCTTGTGCAGGTTGTCTACTTCAGTCTTCAGCTGCCCTGCCTGTGAATCGGATGGTAGCACCACCTCCTAAGTGGACTGAGAACTGAGGGTAAGTGTCGGGGTACATGGCAAGGAACTCAGAATGCTCTTTGTAAAGGACACCTGTTGGATGATGCTGCTTTTCTTGTGCACTGCCCCATGCTCCCATCCTGTTCTATGAGGTGATTTTATTTTCCTATTAGTGGAACCTGGTGGGTACCTGATCAAGCTGAGCCTCTCTAGGCCCTTTGTCCAGAGAAAAAAAGATCAAATCTCCCTCTTAGTATCCCTTATGGTGACAATAGTTGAAACATGTAAACCTGGGCGCTAGAGCTGCTTCTCGCTTCCTCTAGGCTGGGAGCGAAGGTCAGATGCAGACTGCAGGGGAAGAAGTGACATGGCCGGCCCAGGCCTGGCCGTCTGGCCATGTATTCATTCTGCAAATGTCTGTTGAGCCCTGCCATGTGTCAGGCATCAGGCTGGGTGTGAGGTATATGGTGGTAAACAGGGCAAGGCATTTCTCCTAATCAGTTTTCCTTTAGTCCTGTATTAGTTTTCTGGGACTGTTGTAACAAATTACCACAGTAGAGTAAAATGGAAGTTTATTGTCTCCATTCTGGGGAGTGCAAGGCCAACTGAGTCTCAAGTGACTGAAGGCAGGGTGTAGGCAGAACTGCACTCGCTCCTGGAGGGGAGAACCTACTCCTTGCCTCTTCCAACTTGTGTGTCAAATCTCCCTCGCGCTCCACCAAAGCTCCCTCCTACACTGAGAAAGTTGAACCAGGTGACCTTTTACTTCCAAACTCCCTCCATGGCCTCTAGCCACCCACCTGAATCTGTATCCACATCCTCTGCCTTTCTGACTCCCCAACATGAGCCACCCCTGCTCCTGGCTAGAGCCAGTCCCTTCTCTTAGGCTCTAGGACACATCCAGCACCTGCACCCCCTCCTGCCTGAGAAGCTCTCTCTACAGGGTCTTTCCCATCTAAATAAAAGAACAAAACTTTCCTTTGACCATTTCCTTTGTTAAATGCCCTGCTTCTCTGCTGTCATTTGTAGCTAACCATCTTAAAAGAGTAATCTGTACTCACTGTCATAAATTCCTCTTGCTCCTTTCACTTAAACTGCTCCAAATAAGCTTTCGCCCATCCCTCTACTACCACCACCCTTCTCAAGGTCACCAGTGGCTTCTGTCCTGCTGAATTCAATGGTTGGTTCTCAGCCTTCTCACATTTGATCTTCTGCAGCATTGATACAATTAGTCACCCCCTCTTTGGTAGTTGGCTGCTTATATGCTGCCACCTCTTGGTTTCCCTCTTTCTACAACAGTCACTCCCTTGCTGCTTGCTTTCTCCTCTTCCAACTAGCTTGCAACTGGAGCACCCAGATCCTTGATCTCCTTAACTACCTAAATCCCTTTCCTGATGATCTCATCCAGTCTTGAGACTTAGATGTGTTTTATGTGCTGCTGACTCCAGCTTGAAACTCTCTCCCACTCATAAACCCAGCTGTTTGCTTTACATCTCCACTTGGATGTCTAATAGAATGTCTCAAAGTTATTATATTCCAAACTGAGGTCCTGGTCTTCCCCTCCATGCCTGCTTCACCTACAGCCTTCCCCAGCTCACTTGATGGCAGCTGTACAATTCCAGCTGTTCAGGTCAAAAGCCTTGGAGTGGTCCTTTACTCCTCTCTTGTACCTCACACCCAATCTGTCAGCAAATCCCACTGACTACCTGCAAAGTATATCCATAACCCACCCATTTCTCACACCCCCCCACTGCTCCTTCTATCCCAAGTTGCCATTATTTGGGCTTTTCACTTGTCCCCTTACACTTCACTTCATCTGTGCATTAGGAAGATTCCCTTTACCTAGGAGTGTGCTAACGGACGGACATCTCATAAAACCTTATTCCGAGTAGATGAGGAGGTTGTCCACTGTCAAGGGGAGCACCAGCATCACCCAGGAGCTTGCTGGAAACGCAGACTCTGGGCCCCCTCTCAACCTACTCAGGCAGCATCAACATTTAAACAAGTTCCCAGGTGATTATGTGTGCAGTGAAATTTGAGTATCACTGTCCAAGAATATCAGTTTCAACAACCCAGTTCCACCTGCAACCAGAGGAAACCTCATCCACATTAAACTCAACAATTAGAAATTGCCCCTCTGCCTTTTATAGCTGCGAGGTTCTACCTGCCACAGCAGCAAGCCCAGAAGTCTACCCACACTGGCCCATGGGTCCCCTAATGGTGGGAGGTTTTTACATAAAAGCAAGTGGACTCGCTCTTTGCATCTGAAACACTTTAGGTTTTTTTCTTAAAATATGGACCACTATGGCAATGCAAAGAACAAGAGAACTCCGGCTGAACTGAGACCACATAAAGGTTTTGTGTTCTTAAGGTGATCTTAAAAGTGGAATATTCTGTGCAAAGTGGAGACACATTTATTCCCAGCACTTTCACTTTGCTGGGTCCCAACAAGGTGCCATAGAGCACTATCATGCTAATGTGAAAAAAAAAAATGAAGCATAAAAAAAAGGAGCCGAGTTCTTATGAAGCCAAGAACTGATGGCTGCTTTCAGCAGAATGCACACCCTGGCAATGATGTGGTCAACCATTAACTCTGACTCAAACCCAGCTTGTTAGCCAGTCACGAGACCTGTGCCTGGAAAATGAACTGAGGTAAATAATTAGATGAGTGGGTCTCAGAGTTTGGTTCCAGACCAGCAGCTTTGGCTTCAATGGGGAACTTTTTTTAGAATTGCAAATTACTGGCTCCATTTCAGATCTCCTGAGTCAGAAATTCTGAGGTGAGACCCAGTAATCTGTGTTTTAACAAGCCCTCCAGGAAATTCTGATGCTCCCTGAAATTTGAGAACACTGAATTAATACATGTAGGTAAAACTAAAAATTCCTTCCATGTGAGGATAAATAGCAGCTTGTTTTGTTCTCATCTGCAAGACAGCATCTGGTTCTCTCGGCGAAGCTGCCCCGGTCCTTCCTGCTCCTGCCTGCATCTGATTAACCTGGGACCCCTGTTTAGAGGCAGTTGACCTTTTCTCCATGGGTGACAGCTGGAGTGGCTGGTCCCTTGCATGCCAAAAGTCATATGCAAAATTGTGTGTATATATATATATATATATATATATACACATTCTTCTGGGAAGACCATCATATTTTATCAGATTCTCACTGTGCTTTTGGGTGCTACCCAGTTTAAAAATAAACCTGGCCCTTGAATGTCCTTTTCTGACTTCAGGTCTTTCTGTAGATTTGGAGCCACTGGGAGGGGGAAGAGGAAATGAAAGGAACAAAGCTCTGGTTACTCTTCTAAGAAACTCTGACAAAATTCTTCTCTTGGTTGACACATCCCTGATCTCACCCCCACATCCTGAGTGAGGGAGCCTGTGCCCTTCTCCTGGTTCCACCACATGACTGTATGTGACCCACACATGATTCACCCACCTCCTCCCCCACCATTGTTAGCACCACCTGCCACTCAGGCCCTGCAACTGGCAAAGGGGGAAGAGGAAATCTGGGATGGTGTAACAGCCCCAGACTACTTATCAACCCACCACTGGGCTTGGAAGCTGGGAGGGTGGGGGGCAGAGGAAAGACATCAGGCAGGTAGCAAAAGCATGTGACTTCCTGACCACCAAGACCCGTGGTTCTCTGAGGGTCAGTATTGGAAGCACTTTGGGACCTTGGGGGAGAATCTCATTGCCCAGGTCACAGCCCCAGAAAATCTGGTGCAACTGTCCTGGCTTAGGACCCAGGTAGGAAGACTCTTTAAAACTTCCCAGGTGATTGGGCTGTCTATCCAGGGCTGAGACACTGGCTGTGTACCATTTTATTCTAGTCCCTTGAATACTATGGCTTTTCAGCGATAATTGAGTAATAAAAGAAACAGCTGCCTGGAGGAGCTGGTGTCTGAAGTTCCTAAGGAACTCAGTTTCCCAGGGGTGTGTGTGTATAGAACAAACACTTGACCAGAGGGATTCTTTCTCTCAAAGCTGGGCCTTCCACACACAGCTTGGCTTGACAGGTTGATTTTCTAGTCAAAATCTACAATGGTATCTTATTCATTCACATCCCTTCCGTCTTTATGTCCAGGGGAGTGTTTGGTAGTACAAAGTTAACATTCTGTTACTATAATTTCAGGCCTAGTCTCCCAGCCAGGAATCCATCCCAGGCTGCAGTGGCAGCGCTGAGTCCCAGCCACTAGACCACCACGGGTTGGTGTCTCACGAAGCTGCAGCAGGAACTTCGCTGGCACTCAGGCAAGCAAGAGAAAAGAGATTTATTTAGAGAAAGAAAAAGTTTAGTAGGGAGGAAAGGAACAGAAATTAAGTGGGACTCGCAGGCCCAAGGCACCAGGCCAGAGGGGGCAAGGATGTCAAAATGGAGTCGTGCTTCAGGGAATATAGACCTTCTTTTCTAATTATTCTAAAGCTCCACCAGTCTCTCTCTTACTGGTTGGTTCTTGGTGGTCTCACTCACTGCCTCAATGTCTCTGTGCCCAGAATTAAGTCTCGCGTCCCAGCCCGTATCTTAGAGTCCTTTATCATCCTTGTCCAGCAATGTCTTATTAATCCTTCACTGCCCTTAGTCCAGGGACTATCTGGTTAGTCCCCTTTGGAATTTGCTGCCCCTATCTCTGGAGCCTCCCTTATTCCTCCGAGGCTTATTCTGACCCTAGAAGCTTTCCGCTTGCCCTATGACTCCACTCAATGCTTATTAAGTGAGTTAATAGTTATTATACATATCATCAGAGGGCTCTAAGCCTTAAAATCTAAGTCAGGCTCCTACTACCCTCCTCTGTCCTCCACCCTGTGGTCTATGGAAACCCAGACACCAGCTGCAAACTTTAAATCATTCCTAGCATCAGGTTCCTACTGTGGCTTCCACTTCTGTCTCTGTTCCACAGCCTTGCTTCTCTGATGTTCAGCCCACCTCAGTTTCCATAAAGAAAGCCCACTCTCAGCAGCCATCCCTGAGCTTTGCTGAGAAGTTGGGGATCCCAGGGATGGTCCTGCTGCTCTCAGGCCTCTCCATTGGCCTTATGCTGTGCCATGCCAGACCCTCCACCAAACCCACTCCTCCTCTGGCATCAGCCCCCAGTCAGTGAAGCACCCACCCCTCAGAGTGCTCACCTTGAGTGTTTGCTTTTCTTTGCCACAATCCCATAATTCCTTCCTGGGATGAAATATGGAAATATGGTTCCAGCTGTTAATAGAGTAACCAGACATTCCAGGTTACTCAGGACTGGGGTTTCCTGGGAACTGGAACTTTCAGCACTAAAACCAGGATAGTTGTTTATCCTGCCAGGAAGAATAGAAGTTTTCGCCTTCTTCTGTAAGGGCTCTAGAAACTATAAATTAGGCGGTAGTTCTCAACCATTAGCAACAATCATTATCACCTGGGAGGCTGCTTCAAAGGCAGAGTTTTCTGTTAATAATTCAGCAGGTCTGGGGTGGGCCTGAGAAATTGCATCTCTCACAATTTCTGGGGATGTGCTGCTGCTGGTCTGGGGCCACACTTGACACTCAGCAGAGTGTTTGGCACAGAGTAAATGGACAACAAATACTAGTTTTGTTGAGCACAAAATGTAAGCCAAGTGCTATGCTATTATACATATTTTCTCATTTAATCTTCATGGGTACATGTTGAGGTGAGTGATTCAATACTTGTTTTACAGAAAGGGAAACTGAGGTCTAGGAGCAGCCAGGAGTGACATGAGCCTGAAAGCACACCGATCCAAACTGCCTCCAAAGTCTGTGCTTGGTTCATCATCATCCCCTGCCACACAGACCGGCCCTCCCAGTTAGCTACCCTGCTCTTTTAAAACTTTAACTAGTTTGAGGAAAATCTTCCACATCCCCCTCCTTCCTAGTGACCTGAATGCAGATCAACTTCCCCTGGGTGACTCAGCAGCAGCATTTCAAATCTTGATCATTGTCATTTTCTGGTGCTTTTGCACCAGCCTCTTCCCCGGGGCACCGCCTCCAGTCCGTCCTGCCTGCTGCCTCTCTCCATCCAGCCTCTTTCTGAGCAAGGCCAGGCCAGCAGTTAGCAGAGTAGGTGACTCCATGGAGGCTTAAGTGCAGTCTGAGGGCCTCTGGCCTCCAGCCCAGGGGAGCACAACATAGCCAGGGGCCCCGGATTGCCTCCTTGCTCCTACTCCCTTGAAGGCAGCCTGGAGGAGCCTGGGTGCAGGATACTACAACTGTTTTTGGTCAATATAACAATTCCTCCCTCCTACCCTCCTGCCCCCAACTAATCCAGATCTCTTCTCTCTTTGTTGTTGGCATGCTGGGTTTCTGTATTGTTGGACAGAGGCTGTGTGGGGTGGTGGTGGGAGCAGGGGTGCTGGGTCTAACCCAGCTGCACTGCTGGCTGATGACCTCAGTCAAGTTGCCCAAACTTTCAATGCCTGGATTTCCTCATTTGTCAAGTTGTGTTGATAATCATAATTGTACTTGTTAAGGCTATTACACTGCTTATTGGTTTTTTTTAAGATTTATTTATTTATGCATATAAGAGCTGGGGTGCAGGCCAGAGGTTTGGGGGGTGAGAGGATTCACCAGAGACAGAGCAGGAAGCAGAACAGACAGATGTACTGAAATACACTGCTGAGGGGAGCAGCGGGCGAGACAGGAGAGGTCTGCTGCACCATGTGGGTCACCTCCCTGGCCGGGATCAAACTCTTACTGCAATGACAGCAGATAGCTTCATAGTGCTGCATCTTAACCCCTTGTGCCAATGCCTTGTACCACCCTGTTTGCTGGGTTTAAGCTAGATATACTTTCAGAATAGCGGCTGGCTCATAAACTGTCTATTTAAATGTCACTTGATATCTCAAAATCAAATCAACAAATGCTTTTGGAGTGCCTAATCATAACATCATCTACAACTTTTTGAACTTAGTATGTGGCATCATGGACCTCTGTATGTCCTCCTCACTTCAGTCATGGGGGTTGGGTGATCCGCCCACACACATAGACCATAAATGCAGAGTTAGGATCCCAGTCCAGGCCAACCTGCCCCAAGGGCCTCTCTGCTTCCCTCACTCAATGCCACTCTCTCCTGGAAGGTTCACTTTGTAGCCCCATCCTTTGGCCACAGCATCCATTCTCTTGCCTTTGCTCTCACTCTCCTGCCCCAAAATTCTTCACCTGAAAGGGTGACACCCCTCACCCAAAAGGCAGCCCCCACCACTCTACTCACTTTGCATCTTCTCTGCTCTCCTGGTTCCAGGAGTACTCTGAGCTCTGCTCTCACTGGCTCCCCTTGTCAATCAAAACATCCAACCTTCATGGGAAGTAAGTTGGCATCCAGAGTTGAGAGTCTTACAATCCTCCATTGTAACAATCCCACTCCAGGGACACTCTCCTAAAAAAATCATCCAAGAGTCAAAAATGATGAACAAAATGATCTTTGTATTCATACATAAGACAAAATTGGAAATGATTTAAATGAACAATTCTTGGGGAATGATTAAATTACTTCATACAATAGAGTATACTCAGTTATCAAAGAGAAGATTGTGAACCAGCATATAAAGTTACATTCCTGCACTTCCACATCCCTAAATGTTATCATCTTTTCCGAAATTTACAATTCGTGGAAATGTGAGAAAATAACACCCAATTTCTGTTTTATTTTCATTTCTCTGAACACCAGAAAGATTGTATTTTTTTAAGGTTTGTCATTTTCACTCCTTATAAATTATGTATTTATTTTCTCTTTTATTTTGGTATTTAAGTTTACTAACCATATGTATTATATTTATTGCAAAACCTTTCCCTAGTATGTCATTCCTCTTTTAATTTTATTTATGATTTACTGGCAATTCATTATAGACATTTTGAAGCTGTAGTTTTCTCCTTGGTGGATTTTGTCTTTTGGTGCTAATGGGGTCCTTTTTTTTTTTTCTTTTTTTTGAGTAGAAGGGGTGGGGATGGTGAGAAGATGAGAGGATTTACCAGAGACAGAGTGGGGAGCAGAACAAGCAGATCTACTGAAATACACAGGTGAGGGGAGCAGTGGGTGAGGGGCAGTAACAGCACTGAGACTTAACTCCTGGGCCACTAGGGAGGCCCTAACTAGGTCTTTTTCATGCAAATATTATTTTCTTCTAATATCTTTGTAGCTTTTTTTGCAAATGACTTGAATCCATTAAATAATAAAATGGAATTGTCCGCCCATAATTATAGTGGAGATTTAATGAGCTAATTCATGGAAAGCTCTAACTGGCAAGTACTTGTCAATGTTCATTATTATTAATTTAAACTTTAATTCATTGGAAACTTATTCTGAAGTTGGGTGGAGAATAGGTTTTAGCTTTGTGTCAGGGCATTCGTCTCCACACAATTTACTCAATAATACATCCTGCCCTCATCCTAAAGCCTGAGGCTGGAACACAGTCTTTTTGTCCAACCCGAAGTTCCCCGGGGAATTCCTCTTCCGGAGCTATGGGTTAGGGCAGGGTTTGGGAGAGAGGGGATGAGGCTACAACAAAACTCCCTGCACCCCCTTTCAACCACTACTCTGCCCGGCCCAAGGATTTTTCTAAGGATAGAGCCATAGTCAGGACTTGCTCAGCCTAACTACTCTCTCCTTTCCCGACATAGGCTCTGTGTGTCCACATTTCCACCTGCCCCCAGTGCAGCCAGCATGCCCAGGTAGGAGCCAAGGGAAGGATGTGCCCTTTGTCCTGTCCTGGGTGGGAGTGAAGGAGTGAGGGATGCCATGTCCCTTGGCTGAGTCCAATAAGGGCCAGATTTCCTCAGTGGGCAGCTCCAATGGTGTTAACCCCTCTTGGTTCTTAACATTGACTCTGTAAAGAAGTTCTTCAGAAGTGAAGGGGTGGGTGGGCAGGTGAGGGGTGAGGGAGAATGGTATCAAAGGTTAGGGAAGAAGATGGAATTTGTTGACTAACTTGTCTCTCTTTGTGAGGCTAAGAGCTGAAATGCCACTCTGTCAAGGCCCCCCTCTTCAGGGAGCTGCCTCCCTGGGGGGCACTGTTGAAAAGTCATCACTGTTGAAAATGGCACCCTCTGGCTTTCACAGCAGCCAAGGCCTGTGCTGAGGGCCTTCACCTTACTTCTTTCTGCATACAAATGAGAACACTGAATACCTCTTAAGTAAGGAAACTGAGCCTCAGAGATGTTAAATAACTCTCCAAGGTCTCTCAGACCTGAATGGAAAGTCAGTTGGGCTGTGTCCTCCAGCGGGGCACAGAGGACTCTCCTCAGTAACTGTGATTTGAGCAAGTTATTCCAACTCTATGTATTCCGACTTGAGGCCTGGGTTCCCTCACCTGAAAAATGGTACTCCTGTGAATACTCAACATCTGTGTTTGTTGTGAGGACTAAATGATTTGATAGATTCAGATAGTTTAGTGTCTGGCATACACACAGAAAGTTCTCAGTACTTTATAGTGCTGTTTGAACAGCACCAGCGTTCTACTGAAGCAGCAACAGTTGGTATGATCCCCTTTGGAGGGTCCCTGTGACCAGCTCCGGGAAGGCGAGAAGCCAGACCAGTGTCTCTCGTCCAGTAGGTGGCGCCCTCGCAGAGCAGATGGCTTGGTTCCCAGCTCCTGGCTCAGTTTGTAGGGCCGCCCCTCAGCTTCCACAGGGGCCCTGGAATATTAAGGGTGGGAATCTGTACTCTTCGGTACCTACTGTTCCACCTCCCTTCTGGCACTTCCTGCCCTGTAGGGCTACTTGAACCCAAATCACTGTACACCCTGGGTATATAGGGTCTGGCAGATAGCATGTTCACTGCCCTGCTCCAAAGCATTCACAGGCTCCAAGGCCAGTCAGGAGGTCTTTGATGAATCTTTCTAGAGGGTTCCTACCAGAGGCCTGGCTAGCTCCTCCTGGACATTCCATACTGAAAGCCAGACCCCAAACCCTTGTGGCTAATGTCAGTGTCTTTCAGGAATTGATTGTTTCATCAGGCTTCAGGCTCACCAGGTAAATACAAGGATATGTGGGCCACCGTAAAGAAGTTTCAGAAAGGAGCTTAGTGACTCGATTCTCACAGAGTCCCCCACCCCCACACACAGTCCTATCGCTGGGACTAGAGATCCCAGTCCCTGACTTCTGGTCTCTGACCTGTTCACTTGGCAACCAGCTTTTCATAAAATGTTGTGTGAGGACCTTCTGCCTCAACCATGGATATTTTACTAACAGGGCAGAATCTACAGTCCCACTTCGGACCGATGGTTCTCAAGGTGTGGGCCTAAGTCAACAGCTTCACATCACTTGGGAATTTGTGAGAAATGCAGGCTCTCTCCAGTCTGCCCTACTGAATCAGAAACTCTGGGATGGAGCCCAGCAACCCTTGCTCAACAAGCCTGTAGGTAATTCTGCAGTGGAAATCCTGAGATTCACTGGCCTGTGCTTCCACCTCTTCCTAGGTTATGGGGTCCCTCTTTGCAGATATCATGAACCAATCTCTCTCTCCAGAGCTCCAGTGAGTCTAGATCATCATTTCCAAGGGGCTAGAGTGATTTTTCACTGGTGTGGTGTCCCACCTGGTGTGGTTGTGACAAGTGTTTTCCCATGTGATGGTGCTCAGAACTATTGTGGTTTTGGTTTTTATCTTGGTGAAAATGTGTGATGTTTTCATTACAGTTGCTTAGCAGCTAGAACACCAACTTGTCACAGCCAACTTTACAAATGATCAGATTGCATATTGTAGGGGCAGGATAGGACACTGAGCAGGTTTTCTGATCCAGCAGACCGGGTAAAGGAGGAGTCAGAGTCCTCAGTGGCTTTTGCAGGTCTTTTATTTAGATTTACCAGGCATATGGCAGGCAGGGGTGCTGGGGGGCCGGGAGGCTGGCAGTCCTACCAGCCCCCGGCAAATCCTCACTCTATCTGAGCTCTCTCTGGTGTTCTCTCTGCTTCTCTTCTTCTCTCAGCTTCTGTTCGTTCTTGGCTTCTGCTGGCATCCCTGCGACGCTGCCCCTACAAGCCCAGTCCCAGCCCAGGTGAATCCCATCTACCTATGCCCACAAACCCTACTCCAGGTGCCCGCCATCAGGCATGCATTCGGGACCGCAGGGTTCCGTCACCTATCCTAATGGTGGGAGGGCAGAAAAGCCTGACTTTTTACTTTACCCTACAATGTACTCAATGTCATAGTACTTGTGAAAAGTTGACATAAGTGGAGCCATTTGAAAATGGAGGGAGTCACTACAGAGAAAGCTGTCTTATTTGAACTGGTCCCCAAATCAATTGTTTTAAGAAACGATCAAGCAAAAAATGGAAGTTTTTGTTTAATGAGAATATGTTTTGTAACATGAAAAGAGTTCTGAAAATGGATGGAGTGATTTTGCATAACAATATGAATGTTTTTAATACTACCGAACTGTACACTTAAAGTGCCTAAGATAGTAACCATGTTACGTGTAGTTTAACACGACTTAAAAAATGATACAGATAATACATAATTTTTTTTTTTTTTTGTGGCGCTGGACTTTTATTTTTTATTTTTATTTTTTTATAAATTTTATTGTTATATTCCCCATACAATTGCAGCCCCCCATTCTGACCCCAATCCCTCCCCTCCCGCCCCCGCCCCCCTAAAAGTGTCTCTGGTTCATAGTTTTTTGTTGATTTTGATTTTCACTTTCTTATAGTTATTCATTTTCCTGGTCCCTTATTTAAGTTTTCTAGATTCCTGCTATGAGTGAGACCATCCGGTATTTTTCTTTTTCTTTTTGGCTTATTTCGCTGAGCATGATCCCTTCCAGCGCCATCCATGTTGCAGCAAATTGCATGTGTTTATCTTTTTTGAATGCTGAGTAATATTCCATGGTATATATGTACCACATCTTCTTGATCCAGTCATCTATTTTTGGGCATTTGGGTTGTTTCCAAAGCTTAGCTATTGTAAATAGTGCTGCTATAAACATAGGGGTGCAGGTGTTCTTTGGAATTGATGTTTCTGTGTCCTTCGGGTAAATACCTAGGAGTGGAATTGCTGGATCATATGGAAGCTCTATGTTTAGTAGGTCCAGAAATCTCCACACAGCTTTCCACAGTGGTTGGACCAGTTTGCACTCCCACCAACAGTGCAGAAGAGTTCCTTTTTCTCCACACCCTCGCCAACATTTGTTGTTGCTAGTTTTTTTAATATGTGCCATTCTCACTGGTGTAAGATGGTATCTCATGGTAGTTTTGATTTGCATTTCCCTGATGACAAGTGATGTTGAACATTTTTTCATATGCCTGTTGGCCATTTGCATTTCCTCTTCAGAGAAGTTTCTTTTAAGCTCTTCTGCCCATTTTTTGACTGGATTATTTTCTTTGTTGTTGTTGAGTCTCATCAGCTCTTTGCAGATTTTTGTGATCAGTCCTTTATCATTAGTGTTGGGTGCAAAAATGTTCTCCCAGTTGGTGGGGTTTCTCTTTGTTTTTGTTATTGTCTCTTTTGCTGTGCAAAAGCTCTTTAATTTGATATAGTCCCAGCTGTTTATCTTCGCCTTCACTATCACTGCTTTGGGTGATGTGTCTGTAAAGATGTCTTTGATGTGCAAATCACGTAGTGTTTCGCCTATATTTCCTTCTATATATTCATAAAATAATTTTTTGTAAAAAGCCAAATAATACAAAGCAAAAGTCTTCCTTGACAACTTCCCCATCAGGATAAATAGCTTCATATACACTGTGTCTTACTTACTTTTCATAACCACCCTGTGATTTAAATATTACTATGAGCATTGTTTCGCAGATGAGGAAACTGAATTGCAGAGAAGTCAAGGACTGTTCCCACTGTACGTACTTTACCAGAATTGAACTCAGACAAATGAATTATAAAGACCATGCTCTTACCCATGGTGTCTCACTTCTTCCAGTATGTCAAATTCTGTGTGATATTGTAAAGGGCAGGACAGGACACAGTGCAGGTTTTCTATGATCCAGCAGACCGGGTAAAGGAGGAGTCAGAGTCTTTAGTGGCTTTTGCAGGCCTTTTATTGGGGTTCACCAGGCATATGGCAGGCAGGGGTGCTGGGGGGCCGGGAGGCTGGTAGGCCTCCCACCCCCAGCAAGTCTTCACTCTATCCGAGCTCTCCGGCTTTCTCTGCTTCTCATTCAGCTTCTGCTGCTTCTTTCTTGGCTTCTCTTTCGGCTTCTGCTGGCGTCCCCGTGACGCCGCCCTTAAAAGCCCAGTCTCAGCCCAGGTGAATCCCATCTACCTATGCCCACACCCTACTCCAGGTGTCCGCCATCAGGCATGCATTCGGGACCACAAGGATCCATCATCTGTCCTGATGGCGGGAGGGCAGAAAAGCCTGACATTTTTCCTTACCCTACAGCTTATGCACTGCAGACATATGATGCAGCAGGTATTATCACTCAGGGAATTCCCAGTGTGAAGAGGCAGACTCAAAGAAAACTACTCTAGCCCCAAATACAGAAGGAAAACTAATGATATCTACAGAGCAGTTACTTTCTGTTGCAAAGGAGAGATGCTTTATGAAATATTCAGTCTTTAAAAAGATATATGCACATTCTTCAAGATCACCCATACCAGACACTGTCATACCATGTCTTCACAGCATGTTTCCTTCCCTGCTATTTTCTTGTTTATTTGTTCGCTGTCTATCTTTCCCCACTAGAAAGTCAGCTCTGTGACTGCAAGAGTCCCTTCTATTCTATTCACTCCTGTGCCTAAAACAGTGCCTGGCACTTAGGTGGCCATATTAGTTTCCAAGGACTGCCCGTGACAAAGGCATGCAACTGGGTAGCTTAAAACAACCTGAAATATATTCTTTCACCATCTGGGGGACTAGCAGTTTGATATCAAGGTGTTGGCAGGACCAAGCTCTCTGCAAGCTCTCAGGAAGAAAACTTCTTGTCTCTTCCTGGCTCTGACAGTTACCAGCAATCTTTGGCTTAGAGCTGTGTAACTTCTGACTCCACATGCTTTTCTGCCCTTTGTAAATCTGTCTCCAAATCTGTAATTTTTTTTTATTTTTAAAGATTTATTTTTATTTATACAAGAGCCGGGGTATAGGCCAGATGTGCAGGAGGGTGAGAGGATTCACCAGAGACAGGGCAGGGAACAGAACAGTAGACTGACGAAATACACTGCCGAGGGGAGCAGCGGACGAGACAGGAGAGGTCTGCTCACCATGTGGGTTTCTCCCTGGCCGGCCGGGATCATATCAGCACTGCAGAGGCTGCTGACAGCTTCACAGCGCTGCGCTCAACTGCCTGTGCTACCAGGGAGGCCCTCCAAATCTCTCATTTTATAAGGACCCCGATCATTGAATTAGGGCCCACCTTAATCCAGTTAGATGTCTTTTTGATGACATCTGCAAAGACCTGTTTCCAAACAAGGTCACATGCACAGACATCAGGTGTTAGGACTAGACAGCTTTTGTGGGGTTGGGAAGGACACAATTCAACTCACAAGAATCGTCAATAAATATTTGGAACAAATGAACCAGTGTTTTCTGAAACCTGGCATATAATATGAACAAGTCCCATATGAGTTCAGTCAAAGGCTCTGAAAGACATCATTCTCCTTAGGCTTTGCTATGCTCAAACAGTCCATGAAATGATTTTTTGCTGGCAGCAGTAATAAAATAGGGAGTCCAGGTCAAGAAAAAGAATGGCTCCAATGTTCAAGCACAGATTCAACCTTAGGTAGGGATGAAGTTTTAGATGCCATATTCTCAATATTCTCATATATTTAATTTATGAGGGTAATTTTATCTAAGTAAATGAAATGAAGTCTAGAAAAGGAAGGAAAGAAAATCAACCACAATCCCGAATGTACTTTGGAGAAAATCTTGAAGGGGGACATACCAAGGAGATGGACCAGCAAGTACAAAATCCTTGGGGAATGAATGAGCTTGATGTGTTCAAGGAGCAGGAAAGGTAGTGAAGCTGGGGGCGGGGAGGAGGTAGCAATTTACAGAATGTTCCAGATCTCATGTCTGACATCTTTGTGGGTGTCCATCTAGCAACCAAACCAACAACCTTTCTCTGATACTCTTTCCCCAAACACACTTCCTTCCACCCCCTCCACAATCCACATCCTCTTCCCAACCACACCAGGAGGAGGATGTGTGGAGAAGGAGGGGAAGGGAGGGCAGGGGAGAGGAGGGGAGGGGAGATATTCAGGATGGGGACAGCGTAGGGGTCAAGCAGTCTCTCTGGGAAGTTCTGTGACCCTGGAAGCTGTGGGAAAGGGGCTGTGTTCACTTCAGTCAGAGGCAGAGGGAGAGAAGCAGAGGTGCAAAGCCAAGTCCTGTCAGTTCACTTCCTTTTCCATCCATCCCGAGAGCAGCGACCTTCCTTCTCAGCTTCCAGGAGACTCCCTCTACCCCTGTTGTACATCTTCATTTCTTTATTTTATTTTTTGTGGGACCCTCGCAGGCGGCCGGGGAACGAACTGGTGCTGTGGAGGCTGCGGGCAGCCTCACAGCCCAGCGCTCAACCGTTGCGCCACCAGGGGAGGCCCCCATCTTCATTTCTTTAGTTTCAACTGAGCTGAGTCAGCCAATAAGAAGTGTTTTTTGAGGAACGAGGTTTTGTGGGCAAATAATTTGGGAAACATTTTTTTTTTTAACTAACAGTGTTTTATCTGTGGGACTATTCAGTCTTTAATAGGATTGTGTACACCTGCACGGGCAACCAGGTGCAGGATGGGCACGTTCATTGTTGATCAAGTAAACGGAAAAGGAATCTTTGAACTTCCTGTAGATTTGACAGGTTTTTAACGTTCAAACAGGGGCGGGGTACACAGGTAGGCCAATGGGCGGGGAGGGAGGCAGGGAGGCTGGGAAGCTGGGAAGCTCGGAGGCAGGCAGCAACTGAGCCTCCCAGCCCTCGAGATCTCCAATCTCCATGCTTTCTTTGACTTCTCTCTGGCTTCTCTTTTCTGTCCCCACTCTCTTTTTCAGCCCAGGTGTCTGCATTTATGCTGTGGGGCCTCCTGCTCTCAAGCTTCTCAGCTAGAGGTCCATAATCACAGGTGCTTGTGCCCTGTGCTCATGCTCTCAAGCACTTTTTTGCGACAATACTATATCACATGTGGGTGATGAAACCTAGGAGGAAAACAAAGCCACAGTTGGCTTTTGTCGAGGCAAGCAGGCAGGAGGTGAAAAAGAGCCTGAGTTACTCCATTTTCCTTACAACATACAAAAAGGAACTCAAGGAAGTCACATTTCCTGCATTGATTTGACAGGCTCCATTGGGAGATATCAGTGTAACAGGGTGTTAAAGAGAGAGGGCTTTGGATTTGGCTGAGTCCCAGCCGCTCAAGGACAGAAGAGACTACAAGCATTCAGGCCCTGAACACACCTGTAGTTGAAAAACTCAATGCAGTGAACACATTGATCTATGAGGGGAGAGAAGATAAAAGTCAAGAAAGAGATCTGAAGGGATGGAATGAAAGCAAACACAGCTGTCTTCTGCTTGCTGCCCATAGAGTCCAGCCTTCCAGTACAGCCACTGAAAGATCATAGAATCATTCAGAATCACCCTACACATTTGTCAAGTCCAACACCACATTTTGATAATCGATGTGCTGACTCATGTGAGAACCGGTAAATGATACCATCCATTAGATGACTGACTGCTTGAAGTCAGAGATCCAGACCTCCACCTGCTCTGAGCATTCAAAAAGGGTTAATAGAGGGCCTCCCCTGGTGGCGCAGCGGTTGAGTGCTGGGTTGCGAGGCCGGCCGGTTCGTTCCCCCGCCACCGGCCAGGGTCCCACACACAAAAAAGGGTTAAATAGAAACCAGAGGCTTCACAACTGACCCCATCACCCAGGGCTTGCTCTTCATTTCCCTTGTCATTCACCCAACATTTCTTTTGCTGAGCGCCCCAGAAAACTCCCAGTCTCGGCATAGCAGATGCAAGGTTCCGACCGCCTCCTTGAGATCTGCGCACCCCAACCCACCCAGCACCCCCCTCCGCTGACCCCAGCTCCCTTCCGAACCTCCACAAGCACCAGCCCCACCTCCAACGCCCACCCCGCTCAGCTAGGCTCACCTAGGCAAGGAATGAAGATCCAAAGCGACAACCTCGTATAGGGTGGTAGTGCGGGAGTAGTATTGTGGGGTACAGGAGGAGCCCTGAGTTCCGCCAGGTGGGATTGATGGCCAGGTCTGAGCTTTAGGGATGCCGGAGGAGAAGGCTGCAATGCAGGACTCTAGGCGGCCTCAGACCAAGGCCAGGCCCACCTGAGCTGGGGTGGGCCGGCTGAGTCAATCCAGCAGTCTAAACTAGACTGTATATTGTAGACTGCAGGAAGCAGGTTTTAGGTGACTTTTATCCATGACAAATCATTTGCCCACATGTCTCGGTGAGTCATAAACCGCCTGGGGCATCACCCAGTCCACCCTGAGCTCTACCAATGCGTGAGACTGCGCCCTCCTCTGACGCCTGCGCAGGACCTGGGATCCGATGGTGCCCAGGCCAGCTGGTTCCTCTTCCCAGCCCGGGACACCTGGCCCAGGGCCCGGCCCCGCCCCTTCCCCCCAGGCCCGCCCCCGGGGGTGGAGACGGCGGGCGCCGGGCGTGGGTGGGCCGCGGAGCGCGGGCGCGCGGCTGGTGCGGTGCGTTCCGAGGCTCCGCACCTCGCGCGCTGGTGCAGCGCCGAGCGCCCCGCGCGGCCCGGAGCTGAGGACTCCTGGGGCGGGAGCGGCGCGGCGGCCCCGTCCTCGTGCTTGTGGAACGGCTGTGCCTGGGCGTCGAGGCGCGGGGGGCTCAGGTGAAGCTCTCGGGAGAGACAAGTCGGCGGCGACAAGATGCAAGCGGAGGAACCCTGCGCCCCTGGCGCCCCGGGAACCCAGCGCGTCCCCGCTTCCGAGCCGCGCCTGTCGGGCCAGCTGTTGCCCCAGCTCTACACCTTCGTGATGCGCGCGCTGTTCTACCTGGCGCCCGTCTACCTCGCGGGCTACCTGGGACTCAGCATAATCTGGCTGCTGCTCGGCGCCCTGCTGTGGATGTGGTGGCGCGGGAACCGCCGTGGGAAGCTCGGGCGCCTGGCGGCCGCCTTCGAATTCCTGGACAACGAACGCCAGTTCATCAGCCGCGAGCTGCGAGGCCAGCACCTGCCCGCCTGGGTGAGCCGAGCCGGGCGGGCGTCGGAGGTGGGGCTGGTGCTTGTGGAGGTTCGGAAGGGAGCTGCGGTCAGCGGCGGGGGGGTGTGATTTGGGGCGCGCAGATCTCAAGGAGGCGGGCGGAACCCTGCACCCACTACGCCGGCTGCCCGGGTCCGGGGGGCCGTCCGCACCCTCGACGGGCCGCCCCCCAGCCTCACTCCCGTGCCTGACGCGCCCGCGCGGGAAGCCCGGAACTGGGTTTCACTTAAGAGCCAGAGCCTGGGAGAAAATTCACGGCGAACCACACCCAGGAGAAAAACAAGGGCGTCTGGGACTCTGCAGAGTTTCTTGGGAGGGAAGGAGAAGGCAGTTTTTCCACCCGCCTGTTGATTCAAAGAGCGAGCGCAGGGCTCACCTCAGACCAGCGCGGCGGTGAGAGACCTGCAGGCTTGCTGTGGGAGAGACCCCGACGGAGGACCGCCCCGGGCGGGGGATGGGATTGTGGGGTGGCATTGAGGGGCTCACAGCCCTGGGTTACCCCTGCCTCTCCCTTGCTCTCCCGGTAGGGGCGCGCACACGCCCAGAGGCACGCACACCCTAAAGCTACAAACCGAGTGGAAGGGCCTGCACCCTGGCTTCCCAAACTCATCCAGTCCTGAGCATCACCTGGCCCACTTACCATAAACAAGTTCTGGGCCCCACCTCACAGCCCCCAGGTGGTGCAGAGGCACCCTGGGTGACTCCTAGGATTGGGTGAGTTTGGGAAATACCGGAAAGAGGAGCTTTCAGTTTTCAAGACTTGCTCTGTGCACACCTACGCCTCTGGGTGCTGGGCTCTCCCGCTTCTCTGATTCTTCTAGATACACAAGACTGAGGACAGGAGAAGCCCAGAGGCCATCAGGCCTTTCATCATCTCTTGCCCGAGGCCAGTCTCTCAAATCCAGCAGACCAGGGGTTCCTCACACTGGGCCATGGCTGTCTCAAAAATGGAGTGAGAAGAAAATATTAGAAGGGCCTATTTACATTTATTTTTGTCTTTAAAGAGAGAAGGAGAGGGAGGAATGAGGCCTTACTATGTTATTTGCTAGGGCAGCCATAACAAATTCCTGCAGACTGGGCAGCTTCCATGGAAATTTATCAAGATCAGCTGTCAACATGGGCGGTTTCTTCTGAAGCTTCTCTCCTTAGCATGTAGGTAGCTGTCTTCCTCTCTGTGTTCAGTTTCCCTCCTGTAATAAGGTCACCACTCAGACTGGATTAGGGCCTCATTTTAGCTTAATCCCCTCTTTAGAGACCCTATTTCCAAATATAGTCACATTCTGGGCTTCTGGGGGCTAGGACTTTAACATATGAACTCAGGGCTGGGGGTACAGTTCAACCCATAACACTAATATTTAACACATAAATTGCCAGCAAAGCTTTGAAACTAGGTTTATATTGGAGATGAAGAAGCCAAAGAGTTTTCCTGCTAAGGGTGCACAATAAAAAAGCACACTGACCATTTTCCTAGGGTAGTAGCCATGGGGACGGTGTTTGTGATCTGTCTCTCCTAGACCTTGATCATCCTGGTTATTCCGCGGGGGGTCTGTGATCCTGAAAAGTGTGGGCCCAGAGCAGGCTTTGACCTGTTGTCATTCCTTGCCTGTCAGACCTCTGCTTAGACCTTCATGGCAGCCTCGGCCCATGAGGTGGGCGTGTGCAGCCTCCACATGACATTCCTTTTTCCCTGTCCTGTGGTAGCAAGGCCTCTAGACCAGCTATATGCAAAGGCAAAGTGTCTGAAATTGGTAAAAGCATCGCAAGCTGTTCTGGCTGCTCTTGGGCAAGGGGATTCCAGAAGAAACATGGAACCTGGCAACAGGGCACTCAGTCTGATGGGTAAGACAGAACACAAAGTTCCTCTGGGTTTTCACCCTCGAAAATATACCACGCTCCAGGCTGACCTGACTGAGTATGGGGACACACAGAGGGAGGTGATGGTGTCTGTCCTACCAAAAGGGCAGCCTGGGGCAGGAGGCAGATGCATAGCAGGTAGTTGCCATAGAGGTTTCTGGGAAGCTGGAGACTGGAATCTGAATGGGGTCCAATCAGAGGCCTGGATGAAGAGTACTCTCCCTGGTTTCCATACCCAGACCACAGCTTCCTGGGAAGACCTGGCCTTCTCCAGACTCTAAACTAGCCAGTTCAGAGGCCATGCCTAGATAATGCTTTGGATTGAGGCAGGTCATGCTGCAGAGGACATTCCAAGCAGAGGGACGCATGGACTGCCACGTGGAGGTGTGGCATGGCCAGGAGATGAGGGAGCATCTTGTGGTTTGGCCTAACTGAAGTGTGTGGCTGAGGCTGATGGACAGGGCCAACTTGGGGCAGGTTTAATGGAGGCTGGGTGTGATTCTGAAGGCTGCAAGGCTGTGGAAGGTTTTGGGATGTCTGTAAAAACATGCTGGAGGAAGGCATGAAACTAGAAACCAACTGGGAAATTTGTTTGAACCAAGATGGTAACAGTGGGGATGCAGAGGAAGGGGTGAGAGATGTGCAGAGTGGGGCTGTAGGTGGCTTCTAGATGGGGCAAGGGAAGGATTCAGGGGTCACCCAGGGTACTTTCTAATTTGGGGAGCTGGGTACCTATTACTGGGATTGAAAATCTAGAATGAGAAGCTGGTCTAGGGAGGTTGTTTGTGTGAACACCTGTGAAGAAGCTTGTCAAGCTCTGAGTGATGTGGAAAACCTGGAACTTCCTTGGTTGGATATTCTTCAGCCCCCTCTGCCTCCTGAGACTTTGGGTACGGTGGGACTCTGGGTATGGTGGGAACAGTAGGACTCTTGTCTGTGATTTTGGAGCACGGATGTCTGTCCTTGTATATGTACCTTCCTGCTTGCCTTCTGCGTTTTGAGAACTGATGTCCTTGCATGGAAGTGGGGTTGATGGCTTATGACCTCTATTGGTATCAAGAAATAGCCTTACGATCACCAGCTGGCAAACCAGTAGTTAAAGGATTGAAGAAAAATTGGAGTTCTCATTTGTGGCTGCTACCCCAGGCCTGCCTTGCACAGTCAAGTAAGTGCCCTGAACAGCAGTACCAGTGAGTGGGGGCCTGCTCAGCCCATCTGCTGCTTGTCAAGGTGTGTGCTGCTTGGAGAGCGCACCTTGTTCTGGTTTGCACCAAGTCCCTGTGAGGAGGTGGAGACTAAGCTGAGCAGGAACGGAGAGGTCTGCCTTCTTCCCTGTCAGGCCAGGGCTGGCTTTGTCCGTCAGCTGTCAAGGAGTGTTTCTTCTGCCCCTTCGGACTCCTCTTCCACACGTTGCTCCAAGCTGCTGCTCCAGGGGAGCGGAGCTGCCGTCCCTCTGTGGGTTTCAGTGTCCCACCTGTGAAAGTGAGTGGTTTCTGGTGAAACTTCAGGCAGCACCGTTCCTAGTTTTCCTTCCGTGTGAGACAGAGCTCAAAGGAAGGACTTTTCTGCCTTAAATGGGGTCACAGGTAAAGAGCCTGTGTCTCCCCTAGTCCTGTGGCGTCCTGGCCACGTGGCAAGAGCACGCACAGGTTCTGCTACTCACCCTCTAAACAGAAGAGCAGCTGCCTTTTTTTTTTTTTTTTAATTTATACAAGAGCCGGGGTACAGGCCAGACACACGGGAGGGTGAGAGGATTCACCAGAGACAGAGCGGGGAACAGAACAGGCAGATTGAACAAAATACACTGCTGAGGGGAGCAGTGGGCGAGACAGGAGAGGTCTGCTGCACCATGTGGGTTGCTCCAAGGCCGGCAGGGATCGAACCGGCGCTGTAGAGGCTGCGGACAGCTTCACAGCGTTGCGCCACCAGGGAGGCCCACAGCTGCCTTCTTTACATGTGAATGTTCTCACACATTTTTAGATACATTTTTCAAAGAATTAAGAGCCTTCTTGATGCCCCCCCCCCCCCCCCGTGGCTGGACTGGGGGCAGTAGACAGCACAGTGACACGAGTGAAGCCCCAATCTTGCAGAGCTGGTGAAATCGCAGCCCCGCCACCCAGGTAGGGCTGGGAAGCTCAGTTTCCACAGTCAGGTGGGTTGAGTGTCTGAAAGCTGTTTGCTGACTCAGGTGCAAGGAGAGCTCAGTGGGGGCCGTCACGGGAGCCCCCTCAGTTCCCCAGGCCTCTTTTTTTTTTTTTTAAATAGAGGCATGTTTTATTTATTTGTTTGTTTGTTTATACAAGCACTGGGTACAGTCAGAAGCGCGGGAGGGTGAGAGAATTCACCAGAGCCAGAGCGAGTTCCCCAGGCCTCTTAACTACCGTTGCCTACTAGGAACCCGCCACCAAGTGCCCCAGCAGAAAGCGTGTTTCTGTGGATCTAATGACAGTGGAGGGTGGAGCGAGTGGGCAGAATGTACGGAGAGTCCATGTGTGGCCCGGGCTCTTCCTGGGACCTGCTCCTGTCGGCTCACAGGATCCCGCAGGTGCTCCACAAACAGCCCCCCTGCAATCTGCAGAGCTGCCCCTTCATGCTCTGGGCTCCTCAAGTGCCTTCTTGGGGTGGCCTCTGCTGCCAGCTTGCTTGCCATCTCCCGTGCATGCGTGGCATGGACCCCTGGCTGAAACTCTGAAGGCAGCACTCCAGGGGCCCAGCACCAGTTGGCCCTTTGCTGTGAGAGCATTTATGGGGTGTCTAAAATCCTTTAGTAGGGCCAACTGGATGATTGTTAGTTTATTAGATTTTTTTTTTTTTTTTGCCCCTCCTGCAGTGGGGCTGGTATGAGTAGCGAGGAATGGTGAGTCCCGTCTGGCTCCAGGACAGGTGGGGTGTGTCAGGAGGGCTTGAGGCTACATAGAGAAGGGGAAGAACTGTCAGAAAACCTGGCGATTTGTCTGTCTGCGGTCTCAGGTCTGGCTCCGCTTGCTCTCCTGCCGGCTGATAGCAATCAGTTGGCAGCTTTGTTAGGGACAATTAACCCTGTGTATCTGTGGGATGGGGTGGGGGGCAGTTGCTGATGTGATACGGTGGCAGGTATGGACTTGGACTCTGAGCCTGACTCATATTAAGATGGTCCTAATTCCTCTCTGAAAATAACAAGGCTTTAGGAAGTCCTATGGAGTCGTGGAAGCTATAGGAATCTGCCTTCATTAATCGGTCCCAGGTTGACTTTTCCTGGTGCCACATACCCATGGGGCCCTATTCCTCAAATCTTTCTTGTCTACCCACTATCTGACTGGGTGCACCCTGGAGGTGCTGGCTTAAGGCGAGCACCAGTGGAAGGTGAACCATTCCCCCAAAGCCAATGTTCCAAGGATCACAGCAGCACCCTGGGCTGCTCTCCCCCTGGGATAGTCCCCTCCAAGCCTCTGTCCCAGCCATTCAGGCCGATGACCAGGACTGAGTGCTTTGCTTTCCTGGAGTGGAGCAGAATCTTCTAGGGCACAGGCTCTCATGGTTTGCCTTGCACTGGTACTTTGTTAAGTAGGGGAACGAAGCAATGACAGCTTTGAGTGAAGCTGGGCACTCCCAAATAATCACAAAGCTCAATTCTTGGAATCAGTGCTATGAACCTGTTTTCAAACAGCAGTAGGTTGGGGGCCTCCCAGAGCTGAGGGACTTCCTTCCTATGGCCCCTGAGGTCATTCATATATCTGGCCCATCCTCAGGAAGGAAGAGGCACAGCAGTTTTAGTCATGCCCTTGGGTCTCTGCCCCATGTCTCAGTGATGCTTCATGGACTTAGGTGCTGGGCCAGGATTGGGCAATAAGAGGCACAGAATGCAGGCCTCCCTGCTCCAGGCCCAGGAGAGGGATCTCAGGCATCCATGTGTTTGTTCCTTTACTCAGTCAGCAAACATCTACCTCAGGCTGGCAATATCAGGCCGAGTGCCATGACACAGGTGACATGTCTCTGACCTCTAGGAACCCCTGGGACTCAGATCCAAGAGAACAACTTTTCTGATATGTCTTACAAGGTGGCAGTGCAAGGGTCAAAGAAACCTACCCCAGCCTGGAAGTGGCCCAGGAGGTCTCCTGGGGCAAGTGGCACTGTGGTGATGCTGGCTACAAGCAGGAACTTTGGGCCCCAAATTTCCCCAGGTTTGGTCACTTGAGCTCATCAGCTCACCTTGGGATGAACTGATTCTAGTAACTGATGAGAACCAAATTCACCTGAGTGCCCATTGCTTAACTTACACGGGGCAGGAGCTTAGGGGTAGGGGTGCCCACAACAACCTATTCCCCAAGCCAACTGCCTGGGGACCTGAGTAATTGGGCGGTCACGTGGTGGTGAGGCTCAGGGCCACGGTGGGACAGCCTTCTCTCTCTGTCACGGTCCCCTCTCCCTTGGCAGCTGGGTGTGGAGAACTGATCCCTGCTTCTGTTGAGCTTCTGACTCAGGCCATGACAGGCAGAGCTGGCACTTTGGTGGGACTGCTGGAAGCAGCTTTACGGGGCTGCTGGGAGGTGTGGGCTACCCCACAGTCCAGCTCCATGGAGGAGTAGGGATAGGGCACACCCTATCCTTCTTCAACTCCTCTCCCTCCCCTCCACTTGGAGTCACTTCTCCTGGCAGAGTTCCAGGATTTTTGAATCTTTGGAAACCTAGTGCTTACAGCCCAGAAGTGTTCATGTGCTTGAGGAAATTCATCTCTGTTTTCTTCTACCTCCTCACAGCTAATAGTGAAGAGGGAATTAAAAAGTCTTTGGATCCAGGGCCTCCCCGGTGGTGCAGAGGTTGAGCGCTGGGTTGCGAAGCTGCCCGCAGTCTCTGCAGCGCCAGTTCGATCCCCGGCTGCTCCCCGGCCACCGGAGGAGGGTCCCACATGGGGCGCAGACCTCTCCTGCCGCCCGCTGCTCCCCTCAGCAGTGTACTTCGGTCCTTCTGCCTGCTCTGCTCCCCACTCTGGCTCTGGTGAATTCTCTCACCCTCCCGCGCTTCTGACTCTACCCAGTGCTTTTATGTATAAATAAATAAATAAATAAATCTTAAAAAAAAAAAAAAAGTCTTTGGATCCAGTGGGAACTAGTAAAAGGACAAAGTCACACACGCCCTGTGTGAAGCAGAGGCATGAGCCTAGTCCCTCAGGCTGGAGGTCAGGCCCAGCTCCTGCAAGCCTGTCAGGAGCACAGATGGCCACTCCCACCTGAAAAGTCCTGCCCCAAGAGTCCAGCTGTCATTAGTCCTCAAAACATCCTAAGTGAAACAGCCAAGGGACTTATCTGGGACACAGTAGGTTATAAGACCCCAGAGTCACCCACTCCATTCCTTTGTCCATGTTGTGTTTACTTTTTTAAGTGGTTAAAAATCTGGTTTTTCTGGTTATAAAAGTGGAACATATTCCCATTATAGAATATTTCAAAATAGCCTAAGAGAAGAAATCTGAATAAGCATTTAAAAGCCTTCTTCCCAGAGACACATCATTATATTTGGGGTACTTCCTTTGCATAGAAAGTAAATGAAAACAGTTTTTAAAAATCTCAAACCCTTTTTTTCTTATGATTTATATATATGTATATATATATATTTAAAAAATTTACTTATTTATGCATATAAGAGCTGGGGTGTAGGCCCCAGGTGGGGGGGAGGGGGAGAGGATTCACCAGAGACAGAGAAGGGAGCAGCACAGGCAGATCTACTGAAATACACTGCCGAGGGGAGCAGTGGGCGAGGCAGGAAAGGTCTGCTGTGCCATGTGGGTATCTCCCTGGCTGGGGGTTGAACTCATGCTGCAGTGGCTACGGATAGCTTCATGGTGCTGAGACTTAACCCCTTGCACCACCAGGGAGGCCCATGTTTTATATTCTTAAAACTATAACATTCTCCAAAAACATTTTCAGGATTATGGTAGCCTTCATCAGTTGCGTGCCCATCTCTCTAACATGATTATTTCAGTTATTTCCACCTTTGCCCTGTTTGTCTGGCTCTCCGAGAAGGGTGGAGTTTTTCCCTCTGACCTGCCAGTCTGGCTCCCTTGGTTGCTCTCCAGGCCCAAGCTCAGGCACCCCCAGGCCAGTCTCAACCCCCACAGTGCCCTCAGCGTGTCTCTCACTCCACTTCTCAAGTCGATTTGCACCTACCTGTTTTTACGTCTGACTCTCTTTCCAGACTGAATGTTCTCTTAAGGCCAAGTATATTTCTCTGTACACTCAGCTCCCAGTTCAGGGCCTCATGCACAGCAGTCTCCCAGTAATGATCTGTTGCAGGGAATGTGTGCTATATAACTCAGTTCATGGTTCCCAAGTCCTTACTACAGATTTGTGTACATTAAGCTGATAATATCAAAGCTTATGAACATTTTAAAGATTCTCATTCCAACCTTATGAGGCCTTGTCATCCTTGAGTATTATCTTTTTTGATTTTCTGCCTTCATTAGTTTGATAAGCAGGAAGATAAGTTTTTCCTAACCTCTAGGTATTACACAGCTAACTGGTTAAGTAACTTAGCATTACACTCAGGTATCCTTGAAAACATGACTGCTCTCAGCTCTTACTCCTCACAGAGGAGTGGGCCCTTGGCATCAGTGCTCTGGCCTCTGATGGCAGCTGGCGGGGGTAACCTGTTCCCAGTGCCTGAGGCCAGTTTGCAGGCTGGGCTTGTTGTTCAGAAGCCTGTGGATTCCAGATCCATGCTGGACAGAACTTCAAGTTGGCAAAGCAAGAATTTCCCTTATAGCACTTTTAACTAGGAATTTTCAGCAGAAAAGTGGGCAGATTTAAAGGCAATTTTCATGTTAAATGTTTACTTCCCAAGAATAGAGGTAAAAAGGTGAGGGGCTGAGGAGGTAGGGAGCAGGCCAAAAGATTGTGCTATATCAGGAGGAGAGTAAAATTGAGGAATTGTTTACTGGTAGAGGAAGAACCCCTATAGACATCCACAGAGCAGTTACTGATAGGAAAACAGAAACCAGCCTGAAGCCCAGCATGGCCTCCTGTGTAGGACACCCCTGCGCGAAGCCTGGGGAGGGGTTGGCAACATTGGTTAAGTCAGCATGTGTGTTTATGAAAGTACCTTTTGGAGCAAAGAAGAGGTATGCTCTTCTTTTTATCCCCAGCTAAAAGGGTGTGTGTGCGCGCGCGTGTGTGTGTGTGTGTGCGCGCGCACGCGCGTGCATGCATGCGTGCGTGTGTGCGTGCACGCGCGGTCACTTGTCTGTGTACATGTGTCCTTATACATATCTTATCTCTGTGTGGTTCTGCGGGAGGAACGAATGTCCCCATGAGAACAAGCAGGATTCACCTAGAGACGGGCAGGCCACTAATGGGAAGCCTGCCACCCCCTGCCTCCTAAGAGGGACTGGGGGTCAAAAACTCCTGTCCAGTCCTTCCAGCCTAACAGCAGTCATCTCTGGGCCTGCCTAGGCCCAGCCCTGACGGGATGTTGCCATGGCTGTGCTCCTTTCCCCACTACTGTGGAATCATTTTTCCTAGAGGGTTTACCAGTAGAGCACTTGGCTGCCTGATGTGAGCTTCTGGTGGCCTGAAATTCTTAGGCTCGAGTCTACAATCTGTCTGTCCTCAATAAGTGCTAAGTACTCCCACTCCTGAGACGATGTCTAATAATGCTCCATTAAAATATCAGCCTGCGCGAAGCCTGGGGAGGGGTTGGCAACATTGGTTAAGTCAGCATGTGTGTTTATGAAAGTACCTTTTGGAGCAAAGAAGAGGTATGCTCTTCTTTTTATCCCCAGCTAAAAGGGTGTGTGTGCGTGTGTGTGTGTGTTTCCTCACCCCGGAGGCTGATGGAAATGAGAGGTGTGCGCACCTAGGGATGCCTTGGAGGGGGCTGAGGCCCTTTCTATTTAAGCTTCTCCAAGGGGCCTGCAGGGGTACAGCAGGCAACCAAGATCCTGATGACTTAAATGTGGGTCCTGTGACTAGAATTTTCTGGGCCTGCTTTTCTGAATTGCTCACATCTGTAAAACATGGGTCAAGATAGTGTTCAAGTTTCTGTGGGAATGAATTTGTCTGGAGTGTTGAAATTTTCTCTACTCAGAAGTGGATTCATGTCCATTATCTTTTTAATTGCCCAGATTGTAGCTCTGGGCAGAACAGGAACGAACAGTCTCGCTTCTCTCGATCTGAAGAAACCTGCGCCCCTCTGACTGCACCTCCTGCTGCCTATCTACAAAAAGCTGCTAGGAGGGGGTGTAGCTCCCATTTTAGGGGGAAGGGCAGTCAGAGCCAGGCAAAATCATGGTACCCTAAGAGCTTTCACCAGCAAGCTCTCCCCTTGCTCCTTACGGTGCAAAAGATACTCCGTTTGTAAATGAGTTGAGGTCCATAGGCTGCTGCTAAGAATTAGGTGACAAAACCATATTGTCTCAGGAGTGACAGCTGGAGACATAGGCCTTGACTTTGGAACACTAGTCAGGAGCCCCAGGGGGCAGAGGAACCACCTTATTCCAGGATCTGAGCAGGTCCCCTAGCCTAGGAGGTCTTGTGCACTCATTCTCCCACACCCTCACCCACGGCCCTTTAAGATCAAAAAAAAACCTGGGACCTTGTGCAAGTCTCCAGGCCCCTCCCTAGCCCTCCTGAATCAGAGGGCCCAGACTAAGGATCCACACTTTAATGAGCTCTGCAGGTAGTGTTTTGTACAAGAACTTTTAAGAACCACTGTCTGAGTCTAGCCCTTGGCTTTGCAGAGGGTTGAGCACGCCCTCCCCAGCCCAGCACACATCCTCCCAAGCTGGTCCTGGAAACCTCAGTGACTTTGGCACTCTGAGAGTGAGTTGTCTTTTTCTGCCTTTGCTTTGTTTAGTGAGCAAAACACAAGGCCCAAAACACTTTGCTGTGTAACACTCTCTTCATTTTCTGTTCTCCCTTCTCAGTGGTCTCCCAAAGTGCAGAGCCACAGGTACCGGGAAAGCCAGTAGAGAACTTGCTGGGTGACTCTGTTCTTAGGGGGAAATAATGAAAGAATTGAAGGTTGGATTCAGGTGAGAAGATTGGAGTTCTGGTCACCTGGGCCATCTTGGCAAGTACTAACTGATCTTTGAACACCTCCTCATCTGTAAAATGAGGATAACCCCATCTTTACTGTTTAGCTTCTAAAGCATTAGGATCAAATGAAAGTGTCTAGGGAATGCCCTCTGCACACTGTAAAGCATGGCCTGTCGACAAGGACTCATGTCTGCGAGGGCAGTACTGTGCTGTAAATTAGACTTTCTGTAAAACAGGAAACCAGGTATGTGAAGTTTTCCTGAAAGGAGTGAATTGGGTGGAATGAGACAGCACAAACTTTGTTATAAGATCTCAATCTGAGTCTCAGTCTGAGTCACTCTAGCACTCTGCAGCTGGTGTTTGTATGTAAGTAACCTCTGAGCCTTAGTTTCCTTATCTGTAAAATGTGGCGAGTCAGGGATTAAGGTGAATGGTAAATGTCATGAGATAACCTGAACTCAAAAAGGTTGAAAATAGGGTAGAAAAAGATACAACTAGGCAATTTTCAAACAAAAGAAAGCTGGAGCAGCAATTTTCATATTAGACAAAATAGAATGTAACTGAAGTATATCATAATGATAGATGTGATAAGATTAGAAAAGGGGAAGTAATTAAGAGGATATAATAATCATGGACTTACATGTACTATACACTTGAAATATAAACAATAACAGAACTGCATGGAGTAGATAAATCAACCATTGAATTTTGAAATTTTAGTATATTCTCTGAAAATGATCAATTGTGTAAGCAAGGATAAAGACTATTAGAAGGACATGATTAATAACTTGATCATACATAGAACAGTTTCAGAAATTAATCATGTACTAAGACACAAAGGGATTATCAATATATTCCAATGAATTGCATCTCACAGGCTGTTTAGACCACAAAGAAATAAAATTAGAAAACAATAATATATAGCTTTAGAAATCTCACAGTTCTGGATATTTTAAAACATTGCTATTTTTTAAAATAATTGTTTAAGAGGAAGTGGAAAAAAAGGAAATGATAAAAATCTGGAATAAAAACAATGTGAAAAGTTATAAGGGAATTTATAGCTTAGAAGTTATAAAACATTAAAAATTGAAAATAAGATACAAATCTAAGACTTGTAGGGTTCAACTGTAAGCAGATATAAAGATGTAAACCTACTTTACTTCAATAAACATAATTTGGAAAAGAACAGCAGTTAGATCAAGAAATAAGGAAGGAAATAATAAGGATGAACAAACAAACTTTAAAGGAAGGGGGAAGGAATATAATTTGTTAATAATTAACAAAAAAGGATAGATAGCTGAAAAGATTAATAAAATAAGCAATACACTTGTCAAGTTTGACCAAGAAAAAAAAATAGAAAAGGAAATGCGGAATAAAAAAGGAAGAAATAACTATAGATGTTAAATATTAAAATAATTGCAATTACATATGAATACACTTGAAAACCTAGATGAAATGGATTTGTAGAAACATATAAATGCCAGAATTGCCACAATAAGAAATAAGTATACCTTGAACTCACCACTAGCCACCCCCAAAAGCCTCAGCTAAGATTGTTTTATAGGTGAGATATATTGCATAGATTAATAATTCCTATATTTATAAGTCGTTTCAGAAAAGCTGTCCCATTCCAATTCTACTTTATTATAAAAATTTTATACCAAAACTATATATGAACTATATAAAAACAAAATTTGTAGGTGTCACTTTGAATCCTGAGTTTATAAAACCTAAATACCAGGCTAAATGTATCAAGGGAGGGGTTACCCCAGGAACTTGAGATGGTTTTGCTTTAGAAAGAACCTTCATTTAAGTTGGCCACATTAATAGATGAAAGGGGAAAATACAGCATGAGTGTCTCAACAGATTTGAGAAAGCATTGAATAGAGTTCAATACCTATACACAGGGAAGGTCATTGAAATATGAGGAATTGAGAATAACTTCTTCATGGGCTTGTGTGATTTGTGGCGCCGCCCAAAGTGTGTATTTCATAACGAAAACACATAGGCACTGAGACCATGTGTGCCCTGCATTTGGGATAGGCATGCCTTGCTTTCCATTGTAGTTTACATGCCTGTCCTGTGAATCCTAGAGCGTCAAGATTGGGTAAGTGAATCCCAAAAAGATAGTACAGTAACACAATAATTCTTTTTCTTTTCTTGCATCTGATTAATAATTTTTAGTTTTTTATTCTGAAATTTTGTGTATGTGACTTTTCTTGGAAGTAATTCTTTCAGATTAAAGCAAACCCTTCCTCCCTCCCTCCAAAAAAGAAAATAACTTCTTCAGTCTGATAGAGGCTTTTCTGCGAAACTCTACAGCAAAAATCATGCTCAGTGGAAAAACTTTCCTTTGAGTTCATGAACAAGAGCGAGATTCTCACCACTAATGCCTAATATAGTGCTGGAGGCCCTTGTCGGTGAGGTCAAATAAGTGTTAAGGGGATGCAGATGGGGAGTAAGGACAAAAATTATTTGGTGGCTATAAATGTATGCAAATAACTATGAGAATTAACCATTGGAACTAGTAACAGATTGTAGCAAAGTTGTCTAGAAAGTGAAATACAGTTGTTGTTTTTTTTTTAAAGATTTATTTATTTATGCATACAAGAGCTGGGGTACAGGCCAGAGGTGTGGGGGGTGAGAGGATTCACCAGAGACAGAGCAGGGAACAGAACAGGCAGATCTGAAATACACTGCTGAGGGGAGCAGCCGGAGAGTCAGGAGAGGTCTGCTGCGCCATGTGGGTAGCTCCCTGGCCAGCTGGGGATTGAACTCATGCTGCAGAGCCTGCGGATTGCTTCATAGTGCTGTGCTTAACCCTTTACGCCATGAGGAGGCCCTGAAATACTATTTTTAACAACTGCAGATCCCACAAAGCACAGAAAGTGTGAAAGTCTCTTGCAGAATAAAGTTTATGATTTTTTTTTTTAGATTTATTTATGTATATAAGAACTCGGATATAGGCCAGAGGTGGGGGTGGTGAGAGAATTAATTCATCAGAGACAGAGTGGGGAGCAGAACAGGCAGATCTACTGAAACACATTGCTAAGGGGAGCATCGGGCGAGAAAGGAGAGGTCTGCTGCACCATGTGGGTTAGCTCTCTGGCCCGGGATTGACTCAGGCCAAAGTGGGGATAGCACTGAGACTTAACTCTTAGGCCACCAAGGAGGCCCAAGTTTATGATTCTAAATGTGAATACAATAGAAGATGAAAGACTGGAGTATTCTGGTTCTGGATGCAAAACCTGATATTGTAATGATGTCATTTCTCCCTCAGACAAATATATGCATTAAAAAATAAAATCCCAGGACCTCCCTAGTGGTGCAGGGGTTAAGTCTCAGTGCTATCAAGCTACTGCCAGCCACTGTGGCATGAGTTTGATCCCTGGCCAGGGAGGTGACTTACATGGCACAGCAGACCTCTCCTGTCTCGCTGCTCCCCTCAGCAGTGTATTTCAGTAGATCTGCTTGTTCTCACTCTGTCTCTGGTTAATCATCTCACCTCCCACACCTCTGACGTGCACCCCAGTTCTGTATGCGTAAATAAAATCTTAAAAATAAATAAAATCCCAGAGGATTTTTTTTGAAGAATGGCAAATCATTATAAAATTCACAAGGAAGTATAAATACCTACTATTATTTAAATCACTTTGAAATAGATAAACAAAGAGGGGGTGTCACCTTGCCCCAGGTCTTAGTGTTCCTGGGTGCTGGCCCAGGAACAGATACACCAATGAAGTCAGCACCACAGTGTCCGTGAGAAGCTGGTTAATGAGGCGAGTAGCTTTACAAGTCAGGAGGAAAGATGGATTCTGTGCACAGGCACATGATGTTGAAAATTGCGTGACGTTGAAAATTGCTTTAGAATGTAGAGAGAGGTAAAAATGTATCCCTATCTCACTGCCTACAAAAAAAAATTTTGAGAGGTTGAAGAGCCAAATGCAAACGTTGAACTATAAAGCCAATAGATAAATGTAGAATAACTGAGAATTTGGGATAGGAAAGATTGAAAAAAAATGAGTTTTTGAATTTTATTTTTTTACAACATTGTCAGTTTTTGGACAGCATTTGATTTCTCCTCTCAGCTGCAGTCCCATAGTTCTCTCACCCCCATAGCATCCATGATCCACCTCCACAGTCCCTTGTGCTCTCCCCTCCCCTGCTGTATGCCTGTGGTCAGCTTGCAAGTTTTGCCTCCAGGCTAATTCTAATGGAGGAACAGACAAATGTGTCCGTCCAACAGGGGATACATTGGGCACAAGTGGGCCCCACAGTATCAGTCTCTGATTTCATTCATTCCCTGTTCCGAACCCCTTCAGAGGCAGTCACAGACAGGTGGCCCTCACTGGGCAGTGCGGACAGGGGCTGAGATTCAGGCCAAGGCAGGATCGTAGGGTACCTAAAGCAGGGTGGCGTGGGTTGATGGTCCTTTCTTTTCTTGGTCCAAATTGCTGCCCTCTCAGGGTATTCACTCACTGTGTGGAGGAATATCTTAGGAAGGAACCTTAGATACAGGCATAGGCAGCCACAGGAGCCATGAAGATCTCATGAGTGTGAACCTTGGGCATCCCAGCATCCTCTCTGTCAGGTGAATGAGGGTGCCTGGTCACTGATATCACGCATCTAACCCTGAGTAAACTCCTGAGTCATGCCAGGAGCTTGTTAAAAATCAGTTGGTGGCCCAGCCTGGGTCCTGTTTCAGTAGGCGTGAGGCAGCTTGGGAATCTTCGTCTGACCAGTTCCCCCATATGGCCAGGGTTGGGCCTTACTAGGGACCAGAGGCTCAGAACTCAGCTCCCAGGGGCAGGAACCCCCGGAGCAGGAGGGTGTGCGAGGAGATCGGGAGCGGTATGCACTGAGATGTGCCAGGGGTGGGATGGAAAGAGGAGAGTGAGGGGTCCAGGCTGCAGGTTTGGGCAGAAGAGGAACAGAGGTGCTGGGGGAGCCAAGCTGCATCCAGATCCTCTCCTCTGTGGGTGTCCCCTCCCCTGCCTTGGTGCTGGTCCTGCCTGTCTCCTGCAGCAGCCTGGAGCTCCTTGAGGGCAAGAGCCTCGCATTAATTCATGCTTTCATTCCACACATGCTTATTAAGACATTAACATGCCAGGCACAGGCGTGAAGAGGGCTGGAGCCTGAGTCAGCCCACCAGCGCTTCCAGTCGAGTCCGGAGCAAGCAGGAAGGGCAAGTGGCGCTACAAGGTGTGCCGAATTCTGTAATGGAGAACCAGCAGACACCTCACAGGGACACAGATCCCTGCCTTGAGAGATCTAGAAAGACTGCTGGGAAGAAGTGATGTCTAAGATGGTGATGACTGAAGCAGTCAAAGGGGAGTCTGGGAAATAGGTTTAAACCCAAGGAATGGTATGTGCAGGCCTTTGTTGGGGACAGAAAAGGTCAAGGTGGCTGACCGAAATTTTGAACTGGGGGGAGAGTCTGAGGGCTGAGGCCTGGGCCCCCTTCAGGACCCTTGTGGGTGAGTTTTTACCGTGTTGCTGGGCAGTGTAGTGGGAGCAGGGGAGGACCTCGCCCTCCACCGGCCTGGAAGCCTGCTTGGGACCTGAGCCAAGGGAATGTGTGGTGACAGGCTGCCCCCCAGCTGAACTGCTTGGGCTGAGTCTAGCTCCTGCCCCTTTTCCCCAGGATTTCATCCCCATCACTTGCCGCTGTTCCTGGGGACTGGACCAGCTCCCCCTCGGAACCAGGCAGTATCTTCCCTTCCTCTTAAGTTCAGGCCACTGCCTGGAGCTGGAATAAGGCCATGATACCTGGTACTTAGACGCGCTGAGCCCCACTGACCTCTCAAGGCTCTTAAAATTTGTGCTTCTAAGAAAATTAAATTGCTCTGTCCCCTCCTTTGGGAATGGTGAGTGGTCTTGGTCAGGGTCAGCGCTGGGCCCTCAGGGCCTCCCTGCAGCCGGCCTATGGCCTGGCCCTTGGCAGGTGTACACAAATGTGTGAGACGTGGCCGCACCTACCCCATCCCTGGGCAGTGAGCCTTCTGACCGCGGATGGAAAGGACAGGCCCTTTCTCCACCTTGGAAGGGCCAAGGCCCACTGTGAGAGGGATCTCAGTCTGACCTCATGCTCAGGGGCCTTGGGCACAGAGACAGTGGTGGCCAGCATTTCCATTTTACTGTTTCGTGCCAGGTGCCAGCACCCTGTTACTCTTCTGTTTGTTCCAGGAAACCTTTCAGTGGTAGGAGTTGAGGAGGTGAGGTGGGGGTTGCTGGAATGAGAAGCTCCACAGTCATATTTGGAGTCTGAGACCTTTGCGGGGAGGGGGTTAACACCCCCAAAATCAAGCATGTGATGTAAAGGTTAGCCAATAGTGTTGTCACCTTACCTCCTGAACTCCTGCCACATCCCTGATAAGGGGAAGACTCAGCCAACAGGCCCAGTGCTGAGGGCTGAGATGAAATTCTGCTGTGTGACTATAGGACATGGCTGCTGGGGAAGGACTAAGGTTTGGGTGAGCAGGGGTGGCCCCTCGGCACCTCCACCATACAGTGGCCAGTGACCGTGACATGATGCCCTTTGAGGCCTTTCAGTGGCGAACGTTACCTTTGGATTCTCTACAGAGGCAGAGGACAAATAAAGAGGCCATGGAATAAAATGAGAGGGATAGGATTTCAAGAGTGAACTCAGGTGTTACCCCCAACTCAGGCCCAAGTTAGGGGCTTCTGTGCCTCTAATGCTTCATATACAAATGAGGCCCAGTCCCGCCCCCTTGCAGCCTGCGGGGCTAGGGGTGGGGGGTTGGGGGGGCTAGAAACAAGGGATGAAGCAGCACTGGAGTCCTGAGCTCTGCCCATGGGCCCAGACACACCCACATGAAGCCCTGAGCTTGGTGCCATCTGGTTACTTGCCACCTACCCCACTGGAGGGTGCACCCACTGAAGGCAGGGCTGTGAGTCACCAGGTCCCAGTGCCCAGCGGGTGTTCCGAGCAGACGGGGAGGAAGAGCAGGGGTGCTTGGGGTTGGAGTGGCTCCCGTGCCACCTGCCTGATTCCCAAGGGTAGGCATGGCTTGAGTCTAATTTCCCCTCTGGGTTTCTGTTCCTTAGATCCACTTTCCGGATGTGGAGCGGGTCGAGTGGGCCAACAAGGTAAGGCCAGGGCGGGGCTGACCTTACTCCAGGCTTCCCCCCTCCACCCACTGCCCCACAGCCCTCTGCGGAGTCCTGCCAGTCTGAATGGGGACCTGCTGTGCACAGAAAGAGGTGGTTCCGGCAATAGCCTTGTCCCGGAGGGCCAGAAGTGGCCCTCTGACACTGGGGTGCTGGTCTTCTGCCTGCCTCTCACCCTTCCCACACTCAGGTTTTTCTCATCACCAGACAATGACTCTCTGCTTAAAATTCTTGCAATTGTGAAATGAATGATTAGCTGAAGTAAAAAAATAGAAAAGGTAGAGAATCATAGAGAAAATGGCAGCCTCTCAGGGCTGGGCAGCCCAAGATCATTGCTTCCTTTGGGAAAGAAGGCTGTGGTCCCGACAACAGAGGCTGGATTTTGCCTGGTTCCCTGTCCAGATCAGCCTGCTGTGCAGCCTTGGAGAGGTTGCCCAATGTCTCAGAGCTGGTTCCTCATGTGCAATGGGAATAATTGTGGTTGTGAGGATTAGTGAGGTAATTAGCGCAGTACCCGGCCTGGTACACATGAGCTCCGCAGTACATCACTGTGACTGTTGCTGGGTCATGTGGGAGAGGCCCCTGGACTCTGCTTAACCCCTAGCAGGAATAGGCTTGGTATGAAAGAACTTCCTGACGGCCTTGATCGCACCCAAAAATATCACTGTCACGTGGAGCAAAGCTTCCCAACCTCTAAGTAAAACTGGAGGAAGTAGATTGCCTTTGAGAGGAGTAGCTGGATTCTGTGGATGAACGCCGGGCCCAGGGCATCTGGATAAACCTCATCCTATTCCCACAAAGTTGGCTTCTTCCCACGTGTCTGTGAGCAAGTTCACAGCTCCCTGCACACGTGCCATCCTTTTTGTACCAGTTAACAGGCAGAAGCCCACACAAGGCATTAGAGACGAGGCCCCCTCCCTCAGCATGAATGGGGAATAGCTTGTGTAGATGAAACACACCCAAGCGACACCCCTCAGCCAAGCTTCCAGGCCCAGAGAGGGAAGTGGGAGAAGTCCTTGTCCATATCAGCTGGCTGGGCCAGCCGCCTTCCCGCTCCGATCACCGGCTGCAGCTCTCTGCCACGCTCCTTCCCGGGTCCCGTGCTTGCTTCCCAGACCAGGGCCGTGAGTCACTCTACAGAAATCGGCCAAAAGCAGCCTTTTCTGAGTGCTAGGAAAAAATTAAATGTACAGGAAATAAGCTTCTCTTTTGAGGATTTTTTTTTCCCTTCAACCTCTGGCACAGCCGCTTCTAGTTTGCACCCAAGTATAGATTTAGATAACTTATGTTTTAGCACAGAGCCAAAAGGCTGTGCAAGCATGAAAATCCCAGTGTTTGATAGGCGGCTGGAGAGGCGCGGGGTGGGCGGGCAGGCGGGTGCTGCCAATAAGACGCTACCCTGGTGCCAGGCTGCAGACTCAGCACACTGTCCTGGGCAGCCCTGGGGCTGGGGCAGGGGCCGCAGACCTGGCTACCAAGGGCCGCTTCCTGTCCTCACAGATCATCTCCCAGACCTGGCCCTACCTAAGCATGATTATGGAAAACAAGTTCCGGGAGAAACTTGAGCCCAAGATCCGGGAGAAGAGTGTCCACCTGAGGACCTTCACCTTCACCAAACTCTACTTTGGGCAGAAGGTCAGTGCCAGCCAGTGAGGGAGCTGGACCTGCCACGCACTGTTCTGTCTCCTCCCTTGGCACCTCAGCCGCCTGGCTAAAGCTACCCACTGGACCTCATGGCGGGGCGGGCTGGCCCCCCCTGCACTTCTCAGCCTTTTAACCTTTGTGGGGACCCCTCACCCCCTAGTCCAGCACCACTGTTCACTGTCCTAGAACATCCAGGTTCTAAGGACGCCTGACTCTCATAGAACAACTTCCCTTGAGCAAGTTTTGAAACATGGTGTGATCGAAGCCAGGCAGATGCAGAGGTGCGCACGTCCTGCTGGCTAGCCGGCATGGGCTAGGAGATCTTTCCTTCGAGGAGTGAGACAGTTGGGGCCTGGAAGAAGTGTTTAATTCCCTTCTGATGGGTTGATTCTGGCAGACAGTATGAAGATGAATAGGTGACCCAGGAGAAAAGATTTTGTATTTAACATACCTAATGTCAGGCTGTCCTGAGCTGTCCCGTTTTACCCACTGTGTCCCCTGCTCCTGTCCTGAAGGACCACTGATGGAATCTTATTTTGATTATCTGAAAATGCACCCCCACCCTCTGTGATGTCCATCACCTGGTAAATAGAGGCATTGGCATCTGGTCCGCTCTGGTGTCAGGGTCCAGTCTGCTGAGAGTCATCTGCCAGCCCTAGGCCTTTGCCCAGCCATGTCCTGCTAGCCCCCTGAGTGGGCCCTGCATTGGGCCCTAGAGATTCTGATTTATACCACACAGGCTCTGCCAGGAAAAGCTTATCCCAGTCTCTGTGGATCCATTTGTTCATCCCTTGTCTCATTCACGCATGACTGAGCACGGCCATGAGTAAGGCCTTGTAGACAGATGGGTGTGTCCATAACCCTGCCTCTGGAAGATTGCCATCCCGTTGTGAAGACAGACACATACAGCCATGGATGACTATATGGCCGTATACTCAGATGATGTAGATACATGAGTTCCGGAGTGTAGGGGTGTGGGGCCTATGGCAGTCAGGGAAGACTTCCTGAAGGGGCTGATGTTTCCATTGGCTTTAAGAGACAGTAAGCCTGCAGAGCCTGGCTCAGCCAAGCTGCTTCTGTGGTGGTGATGCCTTTGGGATGTGGTGGGCTGGAAAGCCATCCCCTGCTGGCAGCAGAAGCAGGGCTGGAGGTGGCAGATCCTAAGGATGATTTTGAATGTCAGGAGAACCTGGTACAGTAGCTACAGGCTGACGTCCCGCTTCTCTTCCAGTGCCCCAGGGTCAATGGCGTCAAGGCGCACACTGACAAGCGCAACCCGAGGCAGGTGGTCCTGGACTTGCAGATATGGTGAGCCCTGCCTGTGGAGTGAGTGGGGAACAGGGAGACATGTGGGGCCAACAGCCATGTTGAAGATGGAGTAGCGTATATGATGCTTTAACTTGGGGTGTGAAAGCCCTTATGGCACACCTCCTCCCCCCAGGCTGGGGCACGGAAGCAGGGATGGGGAAGAGTACACGGAGGATGAATGGAGAAATGACAGGTCCAGGGGACCTGCTGCATTCTGGTCCCTCAGCCAAACCTGGCTTCTACCATCAGACCAGACAACAGGCAGGCTCTGGGTGTGAGGACCTGGTAGGTCACCTGGAAGGTCAGACCAGCTGCCACAGCGAGCATGTAGCAAGTTGGAGCAAGTGTGACAAGATGTAGGGACTTGTGAGGCCCAGGGAACTCTCCTGAACACTAGCTGTGAGAAGTAGGAGAACTGAACTCTCTGGCTCCTCAGAAAAACTAGAGGATGCAGACACACAAGTGACCACTTCAGTGGGTTGGGCAAGAGCACCTCTTTCAAATGAGGTTTGTAATGGATCTGAGTTGGAAAGAAGGGAGATTCAACCCAGGAAGTCTTCCTGGAGGTGGTGAGATTTGAATTATACGTTAAGGGACAAAGGATCAACTTGTGAGGCTCCAGAATGTGGCCGTTCCTTTCCTGTGTCTCATATTTCCTGTCCTTAGCCCAGAGGCTGGCATTAAGAGCACACTGACAAGACAGGCATCGGCTCTGGAAACACCTGTCCCTACTTGGGGTCTGATCCTCTAGTGTGTTGGGATGGCGATGGGCTATCAGGTGCTCCTGGCGCCAAGATTCTGCCACAAGATCTTATATGAATCATTGAGGCATGCTGAGATCATCTGCCCACCTACCCAGCTTCCCAGTCAGCTCAGGCAGCCCTTGGGTCCCCAAGTCTCCCCTTCTTCTTCCCCCGCTTCAGGGGGCACTCAGCATTCCTGTGACATATGAAATCTGCCTATATCCTGCAGATATTTGGTAGCCATCCTCCCCCGCTCCTTCCCAGTAGTCTAATGCTTCAGCCCGTTGACAGGGTCTTCTGATCTGTACCCCTACGTGCACCCATTCTAGGCTCATTGTGCCCACTTGGCCAGAGCTGCCAGCCTGCACCTGTCCTTGCAGCCTAAGCCCTTGCTACCGTGGCCCACCTCCACACCCCCAGCATATAACCCAGCCTCCACAGGCTGCTCTGCGTCGTCAGGGAGAGGCCTGCCTAGAGGGGGGGCCAGGGCACTGTGGTGCAGAGAAATGGGCAGCGTGTTTGCTGAGAGCCCCTCCTTCACCCTCCCATCCAGGTGGGTGTCATGGGCTGAGGTGGTGCCTGAGTCACTGCCCTCGTGGTCAGTGGGGATGTGCCTGGATTTGGGCACCTGGGGGGCTGTCTCCTGGGGTGCGGGCCTGGGTCAGTGTTTGCACAGAGCCGGAGGGAGGTCATAATCAGGTGGCACGGGGTTCAGCCTCGGCGGCCGGCCACCTGGAATTGGGTTGAGCGATGCCGGGTGGGTTCTTCCACTTCTCTGAGCAGTGGACCCGCCCCCACCTCTTGTCTCACCCCACTTCCAGTTACATTGGGGACTGTGAGATCAGCGTGGAGCTGCAGAAGATACAGGCTGGTGTGAACGGGATCCAGGTGGGTGGGGCCCCATAGGAGTCACCCCCCGGGTAAGGGTCGGGGAAGCAGGCCCGAGCTGGAGCAGGCTGCAGAGGGGCTGTGGCAGCAAAGATGGAGGCTGCTAATAATGAGAGGCTGCAGGGCTGAGCTGGCAGGGCCAGGAAGAGGGGGCTGGGCTTCACAGACCTGCTGCTCAGACCCTTGGCTCTCTCCACACTTACCTGTGTTTGCAAAGATTCTGGACAGGCTTTTGCTGCCCCAGAAGTGAGGGGCTTATTTAAGAAGTGGGGCAGAGATGGGCCTCCCTGGTGGCGCAGTGGTTGAGCGCTGGGTTGCGAAGCTGCCCGCAGCCTCTGCAGAACCGGTTCGATCCCCGGCTGCTCCCCGGCCACCGGAGGAGGGTCCCACATGGCGCGCAGACCTCTCCTGCCGCCCGCTGCTCCCCTCAGCAGTGTCCTTCGGTCCTTCTGCCTGCTCTGCCCCCCGCTCTGGCTCTGGTGAATTCTCTTGCCCTCCTGCGCTTCTGACTGTACCCAGTGCTTGTACAAATAAATAAATAAATATTTAGAAATAAATAAATCTTAAAAAAAAAAAAAAAGTGGGGCAGAGCCAGGAATTAGACCCTGAGGTGGGTGGAGGTGAGCTGAGCTGGAGCTGGAAACCACAGCTGGGTCCTTGCTGGCTGGGCTAGCCTAGAGCTGTGGGCCCCAGGCGAGTGTAGCCGAGGGGGCGCTGGTGACGGCCCCTGGTAACCGGTCAAGCATACAGTGGTGTCCGGGCTTTGACCCCCAGGTGTGGTCTCTGCTGTGACAGCAGGTGCCTCTCATATTTGGGGGTGGCATGGGCATGAATGAGAGACCCCAGTGGCCTCAGCTGAGCACAGCAGGAGCGGGAAAAAGGGAGGCCGAGGACCCTCACAGGCCCTCTGTGCCCATCCAGTTACACGGCACCCTGAGGGTCATCCTGGAGCCGCTCCTGGTGGACAAGCCCTTTGTGGGAGCCGTGACTGTGTTCTTCCTGCAAAAGCCGGTGAGTCTCAGGGCCGGGTAAGCCCTTGGTGTGGGCCCCAGGCGCTGGCTTTGCGCCCAAGAATGGACACTGCGTAAGCCCCCTTCTACCCGGGCCCTCCACGCTCCTTGTCTCATCGCTCCTCAAGGCAGCGTCGGTACTTGGCCCTACCCTCCCCAAGACTAGAAAACCGCTCAGAAAGCGACTTAGTGACTTGCCAAGGTCGCTCAGGCATCTGACCTGGGGTCCGTAGCAGGCCTCCCCCAGGCAGGGCTGGTCCAGGACCACGTGGACTGCCGGGAAGCAGCAGGTCTGACAGCCCCGGCCCATCCTGAGTAGCGCACGGAGGGCCCTAACCTGCGTGGCTCCCCTACAGAGGGCATCCCCCGAGCAGGCTGGGTTCTCCACGCGGGTGGGTGTGAGGCACTGGCAGAGGGTTCTCAGCCCCTGGTTTCTGATTCCTTCCAACCTGCCCCGCAGCATCTGCAGATCAACTGGACAGGCCTGACCAACCTGCTGGATGCGCCAGGAATCAAGTAAGTGCCAGTGAGCGCCACCAGGCAGATCAGAGCGTGGGGCCTCCAGGGCAGTGCCCTCCCCGATTCCCCATTTGAGGAATGGGGGTCAACATGGAACCCCCCCACCCCTGTGGTGGGGGAGAGAAGTGTTGGTATTTTTGGAGCAGGGGTGGCCACTGAAGTGTGCCTGGCCTCTGCGGGTGGGCACAGCACCGGGAACACGGGTGCACATGCGTGTGCGTGCACACACGTTGAGGGGCAGCAGGGAGAGTGGCTCTGGTTAGAGATGTCCGACAGGTGGCCTGCGGGCTAATGCGAGGAAAGCAAGGCTCTGGGGCCTGGCCGGCCGAGCAACTGTGTGACATGAGACAAGTGACGGTGCCCCTCTGGGCTTCCCGGTCCACAGGAGCCGAGTTCCTCTGTCTTGGGGTGGTGACGGTGGTGGTGGCGCAGAGGGCTCATTACACCCTTTCCTCATTACACCCTCAACCCGAATGCCCATGCTCAGTGAGAAGCCCTGGGGCCTAGCCCCAGCATGGCTGCAAACACTGGCGGTTGACGGGGGCTGTCCTAGCAGAGGCCAGAGAGGAGGAGCTGGTCTGCAATACCCTACCTTCTGGGGCTGGAGGGCTGCTCTGAGGCATGGCCCCCCAGAGGAGCAGAGAACTCCAGCCCCATGAAGAGGCACCTCCTGGGAGGAGAAACAGCTGGACCTAAGGGGTGCATGCCAGCTAGTTGCCAGGCTCAACAGCTGCCCCCCCCCCACCCCTGCCCAGGGAGGGCCACGCATTGACTCGCTGGGGCTGTCCTGCTGACCTCTGGCCACAAGCAGTCTGGTCACGTATTCTTTCATTCAGAAAGTATTTTCTGAGCACCTACTGTGTGCCAGTGCTGTGCCACATCTTGTCTGTCTCCTAGTGCTGGGGAGATGGCGTGGGCAGCATGTGAATTTTGGGTGCTTTCGGGGAGAAGCACTGCAGTAGCTCAGAGACCCAGCATCTGCTGCAGAGCGGGCACCGTCCTCAGCCCTTGGCACCATGGACTCATCCTTCCCACAGCCCGCGGAGGGAAGCTTTGAGTCCCCATTTTAGAACTGAGGAAACTGAGAGGCAGGGTTAGTGATTCACCTGGGGTCACACAGCTCGTGGGGCGCAAGCCAAGATTCTAACACAGGCGCCTGCTCAGAGCTCTTAGCTCCCTGCTGGGCGGCCTCAGAGAAGAACACAGCAGCGCCGGGGGCTGGGAGGTCAGGGGCTATTAAATATACACCCCCTCTCTCATCCCATGCGGGCAGGCTGGGGTCAGGGCTGGACTTCTGGGCCATGGGCAGCGCCCCCGCCCTCAGCTTTGCTCCTGGTGCCAGCTCCTGGGATGGGGAGGGGAGGTAGTGCCCCCTCTGCAGCTCAGCTCGTCGTGTCTGCCCTCCCCAGCGAGGTGTCTGACAGCCTCCTGGAGGACCTCATCGCTGCCCACCTGGTGCTGCCCAACCGGGTGACTGTGCCCGTGAAGAAGGGTCTGGACGTGACCAACCTGCGCTTCCCACTGCCCTGCGTGAGTACCCGCGGCGCACCGGCCCACAGCGCTGGGTGCAGCGTTGGGGACCGACAGGCTCACGTGGGGAGCGCATTACAGATAGTGCCCCGGGAGGCCAGAGCATCCCCATTTTACTGGGCGAAGGCTGCATCCCAGGAAGGTGGAAGGGCTTCCCCAAAGTCACCCATCCAGGGAGGAGCAGAGCCCAGGTGGCATTCCTTCCCAGATCCGGGTCCCCCTCACAGAGCTTGGGTTGGGGATGGTGGCCCCCTTGGAAACTGCAGAGCCCCATATTCCCTTCAGGGTGGGGAGCCCCCCGCTCCATCATTTGTTGGCAGGAAGATTCCTTGGGGTCTGCCGGGGAGAGTGTGTGGTTGATCCAGGACCTGGGGCTTCCTCAGTCCTCAGCCCACTGCCCCTGCCCAGCCTGCACCCTCCACAGGTAACCCCCAAGGAGAGCCACACGGCCTCCCTGAAGCTGGTGACCTGACTGTGGGCCTGAGCCCCTCCGGGATGGAGCCAGGGCCTTGGGAAAGGGAAAAGGACCCACTTTCACCACCCATGCCAGTGTGAGGCGCCCGCCCAGTCAGGCCACGCGAGGCGGGGTCGGGTGAGGCTGGGCAGGCAGCACATAGGCCTCGCGGCCTCCCCTAATACGGGCTGGCTTTATCCCGCTGCACGCTTGACTCGGAATAACCGTCCAGCGCAACGTCCACCCTAGCAGCTGAAAGCCCCTGTCCTTTGGGTGGATCCCACTGGAGACACCTGGCGCGTGTCTGCGGTTGAAATTCACCCGCAACAGTCCCTCTCCAGCTGCGATGACGACCAGCTCTGAGTATTTAGTGATTTGTTCAATCCATTCTCTATTTCTGGAAATGGGTATGTAATTTTTACCTGAACTTCCTTTTGCAATCAGGTAAAATATTTGCACGCTTCCAAATTCCAACATGGAAAACAGATTTTAAGGAGTCCGGCTTCTCATGAGCCTGCCTGCCAGCCGGGCTCCACGTCCACCCTCTAAGTCCTGGCGTTTTTTTACCGAGTCTTTTTCATATGGACGGATGGTCACGAGCATGTGTTTGCTCAGAGCCACCTTCCCCTTTCTTTGAGCAGCACGCTACAGTCTCCCTCTACCGTGGCGTGGGGACCACTCCATGACAGTGAGAGGCCCTGCGCTCATTCTTGCCGCTGCGTAGGACGCCGGGTGTGAATCTGCTCTAGTTCATTTAACTGATCCCTATCGATGGACAGGTGTGGCTGGTCTTCTGCCATTTCAAATAGCCTTGCAATGTCTTTCTGTTTTTTGCCAAGCTTCGGACAGATTCCTAGAAGAGGAATTGCCGGGCTAAAGGATGAATGCCTATGTCTTTACTGATATGGCAAGCAAAAGGTTGTGGGCAGGAGGCCAAATAGCTCCTGAGCAGTTATTCCTAATACTTGTGCTCTGTTCTGTCTGGCGACACAGGCCAGAGTGTGAGGCTGGCGGGTGAGACTCAGTGCTGAGGCCTTGGTGAGCACAGGGACCCACTGCCAGTAGCAGGCCACACCCCTGGGCTGTGGCGCCTGGACATGGGGAGGAAATGACATTGGAACGTAGTCTGCATGCAGGTCATGGAGAAGGGCTGGAATGCAGAAGGACCCTCAGGCAGCAGGAGGAGTGGCGCTCACACGGCAGGTCGGAGGCAGGGAGGGTCAAGCAGGCCAGGATGGGCCGGGCTCTGTGACACAGTGGGCAGAGCGCTGAACCCTGCTCCTTGGCCTTAGGTGGGAGACTGATGGTTTTGGCCACCGTCTCTCCATCCAGACCATGGAGTAGAGTTGGCGGAGCTGGAGGGATGCCTGAGGGCTTGGCTCTGCTGTTGCCAGCCTCAGGGCTGGCACAGCCCAGGCAGCTGTGACCCCGGGCTGGGGTATCTTCCAGGGGGTGATCAGAGTCCACTTGCTGGAGGCAGAGAAGCTGGCCCAGATGGACCACTTCCTGGGCATTCGAGGCAAGTCAGACCCCTATGCCAAAGTCAGCATTGGCCTGCAGCATTTCCGGAGCAGGACCATCTACAAGGACTTAAACCCCACCTGGAATGAGGTGTTTGAGGTGAGTCTCCTTGGCTGCTCTTGGATCCAGTGTGGCATGCTGGGCACAGACAAGGGAGGCCTTGCTCCCAGGGTCCTCATATCCCCAAGGGGCAACACAGGGCCAGTGGAGTGGGTCTTGGGGAAGGCAGGCAGGACTGAGTAATTCCTGCTTCCCATGTCCATCTGGCTTGCAGGGGGGCTGCGAGGGCCCACCTAGCCTACGAAGGGCTGGTGTATAGACAGATCCTACCGCCCGTCCCCACCACCGTCAGCTCGGAGGGAATATTTGAAAATAAAAGAGAACCTCAGAGGCAGTTGCCTCAACCTTCTCAGCCACCCCTGACATTGCTGGACACCAGGAGGGTGAAGTTCTTCCCCCAGTTCCACCACAGTCCCCTCTGCCTGTTCCGTGCTCGGGAAGGTGCGCTGAACGTCCCAGGCCCCTCGCAGCTCACACAGCGCCTGAGCACTCAGCAGGCCAAGGACTTGGCATGGCTGGTCTCTGACCCTCCCCCTGCCCCGCAGGGAAGGGAGCCAGCATCACTCTCTTCTCCCAGGTGGGCTTCTCCAGCAGAGGCCCTGACTCTGAGGCGGCAGGTGGTGGAGCTGGAGTTTGGCTCCCCTTGGGTCATGCTTGGAGCCGGCTTCATCAGTCACTGTGGCGTGTGGCTCAGCGCACCTCTCTCCTTGCAGCTCATAGTCCACGAAGTCCCTGGGCAGGACTTGGAGGTGGACCTGTATGACGAGGATCCTGACAGGGATGACTTCCTGGGCAGGTGAGGGGGGTGCGCCTGGGGCAGCTTCCCTCCCTGGGGCTGCTGGGTCGGGCCCGTTCTCACCTCTCAGTGACCTGCAACGGCGCTGGTTGCTCACAGCGACTGTGCCAGCAACTGGGCCCATCATTCCACATTCCAGTCCCAGACCTTTCTGGTGTCTCCCAGGCGCCCAGCCCGGAGCTGGTACAGAGAAGACCCCAAGATTTGTATATCGTGGTATATCGTGTATACCAGTTTTCTGTACTCCTGATAATGAACCCAGAGCCCCCATTTGGAGGAGTGGGCAGGGGGCAAGACTGGCGTGGTCCAGTGCCCAGCCTCAAGGAAGTCTAGCCCCGCGCTCTGGGTGTGGCTGGCTATCGAAATTTCAAATTAAATGTCCGTTGGTCCAGCAGTCCTACTTCCAGAATCTCCTAGAAAATAGGCGCATTCAGTGTGAAATGCTCATTGCAGAGGGACGTGTAGTAGCAACCCCAGAAGCTGGAAACATGACGTCCAGCCTCACAGGACATGGCTGAATGTGTAAATTCGCCGCTGCCAACTACAGAATATTCTGCAGCTTTAAAAACTGAATGGGACCCATGTGTGCTGACCTGTGTGTTCATGTCCACTGTGTGAGTGGGAGAGCAGCTGGGAGAGACCTGTCAAGTTTGATTCGTCTTCCCAGGGAGGACCTGGAGACAGATGCTGCATGTTTGTTTGATTGTGCTTGTGTGGGCACAGAGAAAGGCCTGGAAGCTGCCCGCAGCCTGTTCACACAACTCATGTCAGAGGGCCAGGATTAGGAGGCCCAGACCTTCACACTCCCTACTTAACTGGTCTCCGGGAACATGTCAAAAGTAGAAGCAACACACGGTCTGACAGCCTAAGGACAGTTTACCACCAGATATTGCTCATCAGTTCTTATTTTTCCTTTTCATGAAGCAAGCTAGTTTTGTGATGCTGCAGATCGCAGTGTGGCTTGTGGTTCCCCGTCTCATGTAACAGTGTTTGGAGCCCTGGAGCGTCCACTTAGTCTTGGCTCAGGAGAGGCGGAGGCAGCGGGGATGTGGGTGTTAGCCACTCGCACACATGCCCGCTGGGCTTACTCCTTGGTAGAAGAGGGTATGTGGGGCAGTCTTGGGAATGGAGGGGCATTTGGGTTGTGAGAATGACCGCGGGAGGCAGAGCCAAGTGACCAGCACGTCAGAGCCCCCCGCCTGCTTGGGCAGCGTACCCAGGGGCGCGGGCGCAGCCCTGATGGGCGGACGGTCCTTCCTTCGCTCACTGTGTCTCCCGTTGGCTCCTTGAGATGAGTAAGAATCTATGTCGAGGCCCCACTGAGACAGTTGAAGATTCCCTGGCGGGGCCTCCGTGCCCTCTGCTGCTTTGCTGCCTCTGAGCTGAGCTGACGCAACACCCCCTCTCCCCCCTTTCCAGCCTGCAGATCTGCCTTGGCGATGTCATGACGAGCAGAGTGGTGGACGAGGTAGGGTGGGTGCCTGGCGCCCCTCCCCACGGGCGGCACTGTTCCCTAACCAAGTGTAGCGTTTCTGTCCTATAACCGTCATTTCTCCACTTCCTCAAGCCCAGAGCCCATGGTCTGGGCTGGTTCACCTTTTCCCTGAAACCACGATTAGGGCCTCACCGGGTCCCTGAACAGCTGCTCCAGGAGCAGGTGTCTAGCCCCTTCCCTGAGCTCCCCGCCCCCACCCCACAGTGGTTTGTCCTGAACGACACGACCAGCGGGCGGCTGCACCTGCGGCTGGAGTGGCTTTCGCTGATTGCAGACCCAGATGCTCTGACTGAGGTAAATGCAGGGTGCTGGGGCTCCCTAGCAGAAAGGGGGGTTTGTGGTGCTGCTGGTCCACGTGCAGGTGGTGTGTGTGTGAAGGGAGGGAGGAAGAGGAAGTCCCCAAATCTTGCTCAGCCTCTGGTCAACCCCACCACCTGGAGAACATGTGCTCAGTCTCCGCACAACAGCGCCTCATCTCTGCAGCTCAGTCATCTTCAGGGAAGAGGTGAGCCTTCCGAGTTCTGCCCGGCAGGGACTCCACCCCGTGTCTGGGACTTGAAACTGTCACGTTACAGTTCTCAGCCCCAATGAAAAGTCAGCTCGTGAGGGATCTATGACTGTCTCCCAAACCAGCCTGTCTCCTGCTGCTCAGGGGCCTAGTGAGTGTCTGTGTCTTCCTGTAGGACCAAGGTGGCCTTTCCACCGCCATCCTAGTGGTCTTCTTGGAGAATGCCTGCAACCTACCGGTGAGTGTCGACATGGCCGGTGTCACACCTGGCCTTGTGTCCATCTCCTTCAAGTGTCCACGAGTCACTCACTTACCCTATTTTTGTGCCGCAGAGAAACCCTTTTGACTACCTGAATGGCGAGTATCGAGCCAAAAAGCTCTCCAGGTTTGCCAAGGCAAGTGTGTATATGGCTGAACAGTTGAAAGCAGGTCCCAGCTCCTTGTCTGCAGAGGATCCACACCCGGGTCTGCGGGCGACAGTCTGTGCACACATAGCCTGGGGATGGCAGAGCTGCCCTCTCTTGAGTCTGCGGTGTGTCAGGCATCAGACTTGGCAGCTCATGCCCCACATTTGTTACGCCTGAGTCCCAATGAATGGGTGTCCATTTTTATTGCAATGCCCGGAGGAGACAGAACTTGGCTTTCTCCGGTCCAGGCAATAGGCCCTGCCCAGCTAGGCCGACTCTAGCCCCCTGTTCAGAACTTGGAACCTCCCCTTGAGCTAGCCCTGTCCTGACGCTGCAGTTATGGCAGCCAGGGGCCTGCAAAGGGATGTGGCGGGCTGGCCACGGCTCCTACTGATGCTCCTGGGGTCGGGAAGTTGGGTGAGGGGTGGGAGGTGTGTCCCAAGCAGACGCTGCTGCCACCCTGACTGTTACGGATTTGCACCTTCACAGAATAAAGCGAGCAGAGACCCGTCTTCCTATGTCGAGCTGTCTGTCGGCAAGAAGACATACACGAGCAAGGTGAGGCAGCCTGGGGGGGAGCCAAAGGGGGGCCCACCCATTGTCGGGGAGGGAAGCAAGAGTGAATGAGCTTACACCGAATGCCTAGTAGATGCCAAGACACATTCCAGGCACTTCATGTGGTCTTCACCATAGTCTCAGAACATTTTTCAGAGCGCCATTAACAGTTTCCTTCCTTTCCACTGGTAACTGGTGTCATGCTGTGCCCACGAAACATGCCCGAAGGCACTTGCTGGAAAGCAGAACTAGGGTTCAAGCAGAGGCCTGGCTCAGCCTGTGTCCTTTCCACCGCCACACGAAGTTTTAGTCCAGAAGCAGAAATCCCAGCGGCCCCTCCCCAGAAGTAAGCTCAGGTGTTAGTAAGATGCAGCCTCTGGCAAAATTACCTCCTGGCAAAGCTCTCCTTGCCTGGGAGTCTGGCACCCTGCCCTCCTGCCTCCCACAGGCTGTGGCGGGTCTGATCCCGGGGCCGACACAGAGGCGGCTCCCAGCGGTTCCAGCAACGAGAGAGGGAGCAGGGGTTACTGGTATCCTGCTCTGCCAAGCGTGCCCTTTCAATAATCTTTCCCTCTTCTGTCCCCAGACGTGTCCCCATAGCAAGGACCCTGTGTGGAGCCAGGTGTTCTCCTTCTTTGTTCACGACGTAGCAGCCGAGCAGCTGCACCTGGAGGTTTGCTTGAAATTGGGGTCTTGGACCAGAGCTGTCGGAGCCAGGAGGGGTGGGGACCTGGAAGTGCACGCTGACTAGCGTCTCCTGGCAGTGCAGTCAGCCCCTCGAGTGTGGGAAAAGACACCGAGGCCACTGCCCAGCAGGGCTGGGTAAGAGAGGGGAAGAGCCGGCAAGTCCAGTGGCTCTCCTGTGTTTCTGGTTGTCACACAGCACCCAGTGTGGCCTGTGCAACAATCTACCCAGGACATTAATGATGGCGCACTTCTTCAAAAACTTGTTCTCTAAGTCTTTACGGAGGCTCTGTGGCAGAGAGGGGTCTTTACAGTGCACAAGACACAGTGACTTGTCCAAGACTCATGACCAACAATGAGATCTGGGACCTTATGGGGCCCTCAGCTGTCTGGATGTCTCGTCACGGAGCAGCACAGCTCATCTGTCCCTAGAGTCCCCTCGGCTCTGGGTGTTTGACAGACTTGTCTCCATAGATCACAATTGCCTCTGCCCCACCTCATTCTCTTCCTGACAGAAGATAAGACCCAGGTCTGATCTGGTCCTGATCCCAGTTTTCAAAATGCCACAGAACCACTTCATTTACTAAAGTGAACTCAGACTTGACTAGGGTGCAGACTTGACATTGGTGGTGGTGAGGGTGGGACTGATTACCCTCTTGTTTTGTGACTGGCCCCCTGCCCAGGTGCTTGATGATGACCAAGAGTATGCGCTGGGAGTGCTGGACTTCCCCCTCTGCCAGATTCTCCCCTGTGCAGAACTCACCCTCGAGCAGCGCTTTCAGCTGGACCATTCGGGCCTGGACAGCCTCATCTCCATGAGGCTGGTGCTTCGGGTAAATCTCACCCCAGGCTAGGTGGGGGTGGAGTTACGGCTAAGGCGCAAGGTGAACTGCTCAGCGCTAAGTGCCCGCTCTATGTCTGAAAGTATTTAGGAGATGGATCCGTATTTTTAATCAATTTTAGAATATTGCCTAGCATTCTTTCAAATATTGCCTCTCCCATTCTTTTGATCCTTCCTTTTAAAACTCCTTTGCTGCACCTTCTCATCGCCTCCATGTCTCAACCTGACCTCACCTTTGTATTTTCCAACTTGTTATCTCTTGGTGCTTCATTCTGATTTTTTTCAGATCTTCCAGATCACTAGTCTCTCTTTGGCTATGCCTAATCTGCAGCTGACTTTCATGGTTTTTACTTCAAAGATTATTTTTCATTTCCAATTTTATCTTTTCCAAATTTACCTGTCTTTTTCTAATATATTCTCATGTTTTTACTCCTTTTTAATCAAAATACTGATATTACATGTCTGTTTATTATCTAAAGATCCTGGGAGTTAAATTTCAGTATTTGTTGTGTAGGTTGATGCTTTATCATCATGATTCATTTCTGTATTTGGAAGAAGGGTTGCAAACATATATTCAGTGTTCCTTTATAACCTGGATTTGTTTCCAAGGAGATTTTGCTTTTGCTACAGGCAGGCATCCCAAGGGATATCACAAACCTGGGATCATTTATATGCTCATTTCTTAACTTTGGGTTTCAAAGGTAGTATAAATATGAACCCAAAATTTATATGAAACAGGCCTCTAAAGTACAGTAGTCTCAGGAAAGACTTTATCTTCCTCCACAAAGAATACAGGCTGAGACAGACACATTTTTCATCAGCCTTTGCTAGTGGATGGACTGTTTCTCCTTCACTACTTTTATACTGAAGAGCTCCCACCTTCATGGATCACACTCCAGCTCCAGCCTCACTTTGACCCAAGGCCTCTTCTAATTCCTTGGATTCCAAGGTTGATAAATGGCTCTAGGAAAGGGTGCCCTTTTTCAGTTTTCTCTTTTTTTTTTTTTTCCAGTTTTCTCTTTTGAGACAATAAGGACTTCCTTATTGTCTTAAAAATTTCGCTGTGCTTTTAAAAGGGTGTTGCTTCAGTTCACTGGGAATTCCTAGCAAGGTTTTTCAGAATGTTTTTAATCACCATCTTGCTAGAAATGGAAGTCCATAGAAAGGATCTTGGTAACTGATGACTGAAAGGGGAAGGAATAACAAAATGACAGAGGCTTGAAAATTGGGTACTGGGAGCACAGGGGTGTGTCTGAATAGGAAACACATTTTAAGGGAAGCTGGTGATTTGTGAAGGTTAAGGTGAGGGCAAGAGTGGAGGTGCAGCTATGGGAATCCTCTGCATAGAGGGAAGGTGCATACTGTGAGTGGGTTAGGGCTCCAGCAGCCAGTGTGAATACAGAGGAGGGGACCAGGACTGAATTTTCATGAATACCTAGTTGTGAGATGGAGGAAAAAACAGAGCATTGGTCAGAGGGACTAGGGATAGAGTTTACTAAGGGTGGAGACAGTGAGTCCACTGGATTGGGCGGCAGGAGGGAACTGAATTTTGATAAAACTGTTCCTTCAAGAAAAGAGAAAGACTCATTTCCCAGGGGTTAAGATAAAAACAGAGGAGAAAGTGAAGGCAGTAGGCCTCGGCCCATAAACAACCCTGTCATCTGCTTACAGTTCCTGCGTGTGGAAGAACGAGAGCTGGGGACCCCATACACAGGACCTGAAGCCCTAAAGAAAGGTCCTCTGTTTGTTAAGAAGGTGGCCACCAACCAGGATCCCAAAGCCCCACCCCAGGGAGAGGGCACTGCAGATTTGCCATGTCCCCCGGGCCCTACTTCTGATTCCAAGGAAGCTTCTAAGGACACCACAACCACCACCAGTGCCACCACTGCTGCCACCAAGCCCAAGCCCCAAGAGACAAGCCCAGAGCCCAACGGCAAGAACAGTGCCAAAGGGTTCTGTGAGCCCATGGGGGAGAAGAAGAGTTCGGCCACCATCTTCCTGACTGTCCCAGGCCCCCACTCTCCAGGGCCCATCAAGTCACCCAGACCCATGACATGCCCTGCCTCCCCATTCGCCTGGCCGCCCAAGAGGCTGGCTCCCAGCATGTCCTCGCTCAACTCCCTGGCCTCCTGCTTTGACCTGACAGATATCAGCCTCAACATTGAGTATGCACCTCTCTGCTTAATCTTTTATGAAATCACCTGCATGAAAAGTACCTTCTTGGATAGAAAAGTAGATATGAAATTATTTTTCTGTGCAAGTTCGGGTTTCACATCACGGCTTCATGATGTGGTAAAAAGAATACAGCACGACAGAATGCCAGACAATCTGGTATGACTCTTTAAGTACATATTGGCCACAAAATGGATGCTGGACTTTTAAGATTCCTTACAACAGAAAACATTTCCTAAATTCTAAAGAGCTATACTGGGATGATGTTGAAAGCTTAGAATATGGAATTAATGCAGTTGATGGCAACCAGTTATGGAGTGTTTACTATGGGCTTAGTACCTTGCCTGATGCATTACTTAATAATAACCCTACTAGATATTATTATAAAGGTTGAGTAATTTGTCCAAGGTCCCACAAGAAGTTACGGTATGTAGGCAGAGTCCTCTGGGTTCATGTTCTTCCTGTTGCGAAGAATAATTATATGTGAATGCTGGGTGAAAATGACTTTCATTTGAAAGGAACCTTACTGAGAATTAACAACACACACGGCTCCAGGTTCTTCATGCAGCAGATGCTTTTGTCTTGTGGGTAGGGGAAGAGGCAAACACTTGTAATGGCAAGAAAAGTGACAAGCTCTTTCTTTTCAGAGACGGAAATCTCAGGCAGCGGGGGCTGGGCGAGATTCAGCTCACAGTGCGCTATGTGTGTCTACGGCGCTGCCTGAGGGTTCTGATCAACGGCTGCAGGTAAAGGGATGTTGGAGCAGGAAAGGTCTTTTGGGAGCATCAGGTAACAAAGAACAAGAATGGGTGCACTGGGCCTCAAGGTAGACAAAATATTGTAAATACTGGAAAGGAGTGAGGTTTCATGATGATGCAAGGCACTCAGTGGTGCTAAGGGGCTCTGAAACCAAAAGCTTTGCTCAGACGCAGCTTGTGCAAAACTGTCTGGTAGCTGGGAACCAGTGCATTTTCTCAAGTGAAAATCTCTACTTTGCCTTACATGAAAAGTACTTGTTCTACTCCAAATTTTATGAAAAGGCATATCAGAACCATGGGTTGTCCTAATATTCTGTCCTTCAAATTCTGCAGACTTTGCTAGACTACAGGACAGTTTTATCCTCAAGGCCAACTAAAGCTGGATAGCTAGTAGTTTCCTCCAAATGAGTATTTTCAATGTTTCAAAACTGGGAATCTTTTTTTTGTCTTTTGTTAACATTGTTACAGGTATTCAACATTATAATGACATGTATATATTGCATTGTGACCACCACCAAAAGTCTAATTTCCATCCATCACCATACAAGCTGACCCCTTTAGCCACTTTGCCCATCTCCCAGACCTTCTCTGGTAACCAGTTTGCTCTATGAGTTTTACTTGTTCTATTATTTTTTAAATATTCCACAAAAGTGAAATCATATGGTATTTGCCTTTGCCTGCACTGTCACAAATTAAGATTTCATATGGCATTTCTATTCTTAATTTTTTTGAGTAATCTCCACAATTCTCCATACATAAGAGTACATACATTTTTCCCAAATGAGTGTTTTCATATTCCTTGGATAAATACCCAGATATAGAATAGCTGGATCATATATTTGGGGAAATCTCCAGTTTTCGTTTCTGTACCAATTTACATTCCCACCAACAGTGTATGAGGTCACATTTCTCCATATCCTCTCCAACACTTGTCTTTTTGATAATAGTCATTCTACCAGGTATGACTTTACCATTTCAAAGAATCAGCCTTTGGTTTCACTGATCTATGTTCTTTTTAGTGTCTATTTCTGCTCTGATACTTCCTTCCTTCCTTCTACTCTGGGCTTGCTTTCTCTCCCTAGTTCCCTTAAGTATAGCTAGACTGAGATTTTTGTTTCTTGAGATTGTTTCTCGCTATAAATTTCCCTCTTAGTACAACTTTTGCTGTATGCCATAGATTCTGGCATTTATTTTGTCTGAAGGTTATTTTTTAATTTCTCCTTTGATTTTTCATTGACCCCGGATTTGTTCAGTAGCATGTTGTTTAATCTCCATATATTAGTGATTTTTCCAATTTTCTTGTGATTTCTAGTTTCATGCCATGCTGTCAGATATTTGAGACATTCTTCTTAAATGTATTGAGATTTGCGTCCCAACATTTGATCTATCCTTGAGAAGGTTCTATGTATTTGAGAATATGTATTCTGCTGTTCTGAGACAAAATGTCCTGTATATATCTAGTAAGTCCATCTGGTCTAATGTCATTTAGTGTCAATGTTTATTTTCTGTCCAAATGATCTATTGATGTATCCTACCGACATGTGCTGTTAATTTCTCCCTTTAGGTCTGTTAATATTTGGTGCTTCTTTGTTGGTGCATTTCTATTAATAATTATTACATCTTCTTGGTGGATTGACCCCTTTGTCTTTAGAACGCTCATCTTTGTCTCTTCTTACCTTTTTTGGCTAGATTTATTTTGTTTGATTTTAAGTATGGTTACACCTGTCTGCTTTTGGCTCCCATTTGTTGGGAGTATCATTTTCCATCCCTTCACTCTGAGCCTATAATTATAGATTTAAGATTAGTCTCCTGAAGACAACATACAGTTGGGTCTGTTTTTCATCTCAGCCTCCCACTGTGCTTTTTGATTGAAGCTGAGTGCATTAGCATTTATGGTGATTACTGGCAAATGAGGCCTACTACAGCCATTTTCTGGTTGCTCTATATCTCTATTCTTTTTCCTTGTTTTCTGTCTGCCATTTTAGTTTGGTGGTTTCCGATATTTTTCTGTTTACGTCTCTGCTCTTGATTTTTGTTTTGTGGTTACCATGAGGTTTGTATAAATAAGAGTCCCTTTTTTTCCTGCTGATACTTATATTCATTTAGCTATACAGGTTTCAGCCTGCCCTTTTGTTTTTTCACTCAAAAATTATTCTGTTTTATAATGTGACTTCATCACCAAATTGAAGTATTTATTTAGTTTTAATTCCCTTTAAACTATATTTATTTTGAAAGAGTTGCAGTTTTCTGATGCTGCTTCTCACCTTATTCAAAGTTCTTTGTATTTTTGTTTACTCGGGTATAAGAGCTCCTTTCAGGATTCCTTTCAAGGCAGGTTTAGTGGTGGTGGTTTACTTTAGTGGTGACCTTCAGCTGTTGTCTGGGAAAATCTTTATTTATCCTTCATATATGAAGAATAACTTTGCTGGATGAATACTGACGGCAAGCTATTTTTATCTTTCAATATTTTGAATGTTACTTCACTGTCTCCTGACCTATAGAGCTTCTGCTGAGAAACCTAGTGATCACCTAATGGGGACAACTTTGTAGGAAACTTTCCCTTGACTGCATTTAAAATTCTTTATTACTGACTTTTGACAGTTTACTATAATGCATCTTGATGAAGGTCTCATTGAGTTAATTAGGTGCCCTATTAACTTTGTGAACTTCTATATCCATTTCCTTCCACAGTTCTGCTAGTTTTAAGCTATTTATTTCTTTAAACAAGTCCTCTGCTCCCTTCTCTTCTCCTTATTCTGTCTTCCCTAACAGTTACATCATTCTTGTGGGCTTTCTTCATTTCTTTCTCCCTTCTCTTCTACTGGAATCATCTCTTGATTTCTATCCTCTAATTCTGATTCTCTCTTCTATACGGTTTACACTACTCATCTCATTTATTGAGTTTTCAGTCCCAGAAGTTCTGTTTTTATTTTCAATTTCAATCTCCTTGGTAAAGAAAAATCTTTAGTACTCCTTCTATTCATTAATTTTATTCTTGAACTCACTGAACTGCTTTTCTAAGTTTTCGTGTAGCTGATGAGTTTCATCACGACAGCTATTTCGAATTCCCTGTAAGTTTGATCACAATCTTCAATGACTGTAAGTTTGGATTCTGGAGAATTGTCATTTTCTTTTTGTGAATACTATGTTACTGTAAATTTTATGGTGCTTTTCAAATAGCTACTTCAAATAGCCAACAGAGTAACACCATTCTTATTTATGTAAAGCTTTCTTTACTTTGATTCTAACATTTCAGCAGATTGCTAAATGGCAATATAGCATTACTTTTTTGGTTTCTTACCTGAATTGCCTTTGGCTATATTTGCTATCTGGTGTCTTTCCACTCTCCAGTCTCTGCCAGAGGTGTGCGCTAGCACCTGTTGTCATTGCTGCTTGTGCCACCAGGGTTAATGGTGCCTGGCTGCTGCTGGTATCACTGCAATTGCAGGCATCACTGCCAGGGTCCCAAGGATGGTGGTGCAACTGTGGAGTTTGAGGTCATGAGAGTCATGAAGTTTCACTGCTCTGGCAAGGGCGGGAGGGCGGGGGGAAGGTGGTGGCGGTCAGTCTCCTGAGTTCTGCTGACATAGGTGGTGGTATATAATCCATGGACATGCTACCTTTACTACCAACCACTCACTGTTATTCTGGGTCCATGAAACAAGCCCTGCTACTACTGCAGTTGCAGTCAGTGGGGCTGAGGGTATGGGTGCCAATGCTGTCTTCCTGTCTTAGGGGGTACAAGTCCGATTTGTGGGGTCCACCATCTTTGATTCCCAATCCACCCAACTTAAGATATGCAGATGTGTGGATCTCTTATACTGACATGTAGAAGAACCTATGATTTGTAGATGGCTTAGTTGTAGATCAAAGGAGAAAAACAAAGACATCTAATACTATGATGCTGACATCACTCTTTTCTTTAATGGCTTTGAAATTATCAGAAACCTCACACCCTGTACCAGCAGTGGAGCTGATCCCTATGTTCGTGTCTACTTGTTGCCAGAAAGGAGGTGGGCAAGTCGAAAGAAGACCTCAGTAAAGCGGAAGACTCTGGAACCCCTGTTTGATGAAACGTAAGTAAGCAAGCTGGCCTTCCCAGAGTGCCTCATCTATTCATGTATTTGCCAAGATCTGTTGTGTGCCTGACAGCCTGCAAGATGCTGGGCAGAGCTAGGTTTGGACAGGACAACGTGGTCTCTGCATTCATGAGGTTTCTATGCTTTATTGGGAAAAGAGAATTACTAGGGCAATTTAGCAAAATAGCTATCCTCTTTTTTTTTTTTTTTGCCATAATGGCTAAACTGTTCCTGATTATGAAATATTCCATATTTTCCCTTTAAATGAAGTATCTTTGGTATTAAGATGATTTGAATCTGGCCAAATGTTTTCTTTAAATGTTTCAAAGCAGTAGTTAAATGTGAACATATCTTGAATCTAACTAAGGGCCTAAAGGCTCGTCTTTCCTTCTGCATCATAGCGGCAGGTGTGACAGACACACTGCCCCCAGTAGCTTATCCACCACTGTCTTTGGGAACAAGACTAAAATCTCATTTGCTGATTTTGATGGGTCAGTGGTGGCAAATCTTATTGTAAATATTTTTATCCTATTCAAGTTGACCTCAAGCCACAAAATCTCATCTTTGCTTCCTGAGAAGACATCGAACCTAGGAAGATTTTATACCTAATAATTCTGGCTTCCTGCTAAACTGGTCCAAAACTACTAATTTTATTTTATTTTAAGATTTATTTATACAAGCACTGGGTATAGAAGCGCGGGAGGGTGAGAGAATTCACCAGAGCAGGGAGCAGAGCAGGCGGACTGATGAAATGCACTGCTGAGGGGAGCAGCAGGTGTGGCAGGAGAGGTCTGCGCGCCATGTGGGATCATCGCCGGCGATCAAACCAGTGCTGCAGAGGCTGCGGGCAGCCTCGCAGCCCAGTGCTCAACCACTACGCCACCAGGGGAGGCCCCATAACTACTAATTTTAAAGGGGTGTACTAAGTTTTGAGTTCATTTAATATTTACTGAACATTAGATGCCAGGTACCATCCTGTATTCCAGTGTCACAGTAAGGGAACACTGGCCTAAGTATATAAAAGGGTGTCAGAATTGCTATGGGGGAACACAGGAAGATTATAAATAGCAAAATATTCCTGGAAAGCAACCTCTACTCTAAAAATAAACCTAGGAGTCCATAGGCCTCTGTGAGTACATGATGAAGATGTGCACTAAGCTTGCTCTGCCTTACTTCACAGGTGCATGAGGGAAGACTATTTTCCATGCAACTCTCTAGAACCCACACAGCATCCTAGCCCTTAATTAGAAAAAACTTAAAGTGGTCCTATAAGCAGGCATAATATGAAGGGGCAGCTGAAAGAGTGACAGCTAAGGTAGAGCTAGAGAAAATAAGACGCAAACCCCAAAGCACTTCCAGGGTTTATGAATATCACAGGATAGTGATTATCTAATATTGATGCACAGAATATCTGCTATAAGCCAATACTGTTATAGACTATAAGAATATATCTTGTTTTGAAAGATACAGATGAAACACTTTAGATTCTTTACAAAAGTGATTAAACCATCTAATAGCCTGACTTTTTGCTTCTTAAAGATTTGAATTTTTTGTTCCTATGGAAGAAGTAATGAAGAGGTCTCTAGATGTTGCAGTGAAAAACAGTAGGCCCCTTGGCTCACACAGAAGGAAGGAGCTAGGAAAAGTAAGTACACAAGGAACTCTTGAAACTTTATCCTTCCTGCTAGTCCAGTTGAAGTTGACTGGTGGTACACTTAGATTCTGATGGGATCACCTGGTTGGCATCAGAACTGCATTAAAGGAGGGTGCAGCTTTATTGGTTGGTTCTGTGCATGTGTGTTTGTTTTTATATTGAAACCATAGTTTATCAAATTTATCATTACATGCTCATTTGAACTATAGGATTAAATATTGTTTAATAATGTAGCATTGCTTAAATCTCATGTCAACATTTTTGTGATGGGATTTTATTTAAAATAGTAGAGAAAGGGCCTCCCCGGTGGCGCAGCGGTTGAGCACTGGGTTGCGAAGCTACCCGCGGCCTCTGCGGTGCCGGTTCGATCCCCGGCTGCTCCCCGGCCACCGGAGGAGGGTCCCACATGGAGCGCAGACCTCTCCTGCCGCCTGCTGCTCCCCTCAGCAGTGTACTTCGGTCCTTCTGCCTGCTCTGCTCCCCGCTCTGGCGAATTCTCTCACCCTCCCGCGCTTCTGACTGTACCCAGTGCATGTATAAACAAACTAACAAACAAACAAATAAATAAAATAGTAGAGAAAATTTGCTCAAGAAGATGCCATGCTTTAATAAACACCTTCTTATACTCATCTTTTTAAAATCTACTTCTACCTGTTTTTACAGTTGAGCCACCTATGGCATCTTGTTTATAATTTAATGAGTAAAGGCAATTTGTTCTATGACATTCATAAATTCCTAAGGAATGACTCCAAACAGCAATTCACCTTTTCTCAGTGCATTGAGGTCACTGTGCTTTTTTTGCTCAAAACTGTGAAATGCAGGGACACCTATTTTATGTTTTGATTGCTTAGGTACTAATTGACTTATCAAAAGAAGATCTGATTAAGGGCTTCTCACAATGGTAAGTGACCCCTTTCATCATGTTTAATCTGCTACTCTGACAGTTGTGCATGTTTTCTCTCCAAAGTCCTTCCCTAGTACATTTCAGTTCCTTTGGGTACCAAGGAGGGAGGGAGAGATTATCACCTTTACTTGAGGCTTTACTGCATATAGCTCTCATTTACCTAAGAACCTCTATAAGCTCTAACCTTAACCCTGCTGGTCAATTTACAGAAATGGGTTTTGCTGGTCCCACAGAAGCCCAGGCAGGTTAGAATAGGTGGCTTGTCCTAATGTTGCCAAGTTAATACTAACAGAACTCCAAACCCACCTGTCTTATAGGTATGAACTGACTCCTGATGGGCAGCCCAGAAGTTGATGATGTGCCTGATTATCACCTTTATATTAAAATATGTACATATGTATATTTTGTAATTTAAGTAAGAATAGCCACTTAAACATATACACACACTCATTCTTTTACTGCATGACTGGGTAAGTATTAAAAGCAGCAAACATGTAAAAGCAAGAACTACTCTCTTCATTGGGCTAAGTTGTACAAATCCAGGAAGAAATGGGGTATTTGTGCCTAATAAACTACTGTCTGATTTATAACTTACCTGAATGTATCCAAAGCATCCAGTCTCAAACAGGTGAAGGAGATTCATTCCTGATGCAGCTACCAGTATTCCTGGGCAATGAATGACCAAGGGAAGTGGCTTTTCATTCCCATGAAAATGACCCACCCCCAAAGTGCCAGGAGTTAACACTGCTTAAGCCCTCCTGGCTGCCACTTTCTCTGCCTGGAGATTTGGTATTGTACCTGATTTAGAACAGCAACTGTACTTTCCTAGTGATAACAATGTAAACAATGTACCTAGTAAATTTCTTAAGTATTGTAGTGCTGGAGACTACTACAAAGTACCAAAGAGGAAAAGGGTTTTTTTTTTTTTTAATCTCAGACAAGTTGGGGTATTCTGCTCTATTGTTATTAAAAGCAAGATATGTATATTGTAAATTGTAATAAATGTCTTTCATATTTCTCTTGTCCTCTGGTGTTAAGATCACATCCTTTTCTCTCATTTATTCAGGCAATATCCCCTGCCATCAGTTTCTTGTACCTTCACTGCTACTTTTCTGAATAGTAACATGTTTAAAGCATTTGTCATGTAGGTTTATAAATGTATGATGTCCTGTTTTCTATAAGAAATAATTTGCTTTTAGCCATAATCTGGCCTCAAGATTTTTGCTCCTGTATTCATGTGCAGATGCTCTATTCCAGACTAGTTCCTTATCCTGCTTTCTGAGGTTGCTACTCTATAGCTCTTAAGAGTCTTTTCCCCCTTGTTGGCTGTTAACTGTATTAAAAATTTTATGATATAGAAAACTTCAAATCAGTAATAGAAAAGGTAAAAAAAGGAAAGAAGGGAGGAAGCATAGAATATACAAAAGACAGTTGAAGACCTCTGAAATTAAGTCCAATGTTAAAATCCAGAATGTCAAATTCCATGAAAATAAGTACAGCCACAAGCTACTTAAGATATACCCAAAGATTTCCTTTTGAAATTAGGAAAAGGGCTGCTTCTTCCTCTTGCTTCACTACTTCTACTCAACACTATATTGTGACTTGTTCATTTAAAAAAAAAAAACTATAGGGAAAGAGGTCACAGAAGAAAATAACATGTGTAACTGTCAAATGGCTAATATCCAGAATCTATAAATAACTTATAAATCAATAGGAAAAAGTCCAATAGAAAAGTTAAACACATTAGCATGCCAAAGGAAAATATGCTTAACTTCATTAGTAATCAAGAAATTAAACTTTTTAAAACCATAAAAATAGCTCTAAACAGTACCTATGAAGACTTACCAAGAATTGGTCAGGATGCACTCAGGTCTGGTGGGAATATAAACTGATACAACCCTGTTGGAAAATAGGCATTTTCTTCTAAAATGGAAGATACATATTCCCTGTTGAAGTCACTATACTGTACAACCCCAGAGGTTTCATTCACACCCTTATCTGTAGAAAAGGTACAGTATATAGATTTGATGACTGACTACAGAAATGTTTTCCCCTGAAACCCAGCCATTGCACCTCTGAATATATGTTCTAGAACTCTTGCGTACATGTATATAAGGACACATACACAAGAATACTCGCAGCAGTTCACAATAGCCAAGAACTGGAAACAACCCAATCTGCAATAGAACAGACAAATGAATTGTGGAATATTCATAGAGGAATACTAGACTGCGATGAAAACGAATGACCTGGACCTAATAAAACAACATAGATGAATAGTAGAAATAGATTAAAGAGAAAACATTAAAAAGAATATATTCTATAACTCCATTTGCGTAAGTTTAAAGGCATACAAAACTATGTTGGTTTAGACAAAGTAGCAAAAGTTTTTTTAAAAAATACCATAAAATTAATATGATAGGTGGAGGAAGTTTTTTGGAGTGCTGACAATGTTCTATTTCTTAGTTGTAGTTCACTTTATAATCATTTATTATACTCAACATTGATAGTTTAGACCATTTTAGTATATAATATAAAAGATTTGTGAAATAAAAAAGGAAAAGAAATACCTAGCAACAACTAATTAAAAGACAAAATTAGATTCAAGGTGAAAAACGATTAGTAATAAAATCAAGATATATCAATTATGAATTTATATGTACTTATAAAATAGGCTCAAAAATGCAGGTTAAAATCACAAGGAGATACCATCTCACATCTGTGAGTGTGGCACATATTAAAAAGACCTCCAAAAAGTGTTGGAGAGGATGGAGAAAGAAAGGTACACTATTACGCCGCTGTAGTTGGTGGTAATGTAAACTGGTACAACCATTATGGAAAGCAATCTGAATTTATCTTAAGTGAAAAATGTAAATATTATATGACCCAGCAATTCTGCTCTTGAGCATACATCCTAAGAATATGAAACTATCAACACAAAAATCTTTATGTTCCACAATGTTCATAGTAGCATTATTTATAATAACTAGAACATTTAAACATCCTAAATGTCCATCAATGGATGACTGGATCAAGAAGCTGTGGTATGTGCATACTACGGAGCACTAATGTAGCCATTAGAAAGGATGAAATGCGGTTCTTTTCAACAAAATGGAGGGAGTTCAAGAGAATTATGTATAGCAAATCAAGTAGTAAGAACAACAAAAATCATATTGGATATTTACATGGTAGACAACTTGATAATATAAACACTTTAAAAATCCAATGGACATTAATAAACACTGGGGGCTCTGAGGTTAAGAGGGAGGGGAAAGAACAAGGGGATATAAGGGATGGTGGTAGGGTGGGGAAAAAAAAAAGCTTTGGGGGGGGGCAAGCCTTAAGGGAACCTCCAATCCTTTGAGTTTACCTTTAGGAACTCTACGCCATTCCCTTGTTCTCACAGTAAATTTCTTTTAAAGAGTATATAAGTTCAAAATATATATATAAAGCAAAATTTGACAAATCCAGAGGAATTTCAGTATCTCCCATAAATTAACAAATTAGGCAACAAAGAATGATAGAAATGAGTAGATTGAAAAATAGCATAACATATACATAAGTGGAGGCTATGCCATTTTTAAAAGCAAATGTGGAATGCACAGTCACCAGAAAGAAAAGGCTAAACCAATTAACCAATTACAGATTCAATAGCAAAAAGGCCATGTTTTCTGGCTACAATGAATAAAATCAGAAAATAATAAAAAGACAAGAAACCCTGCATATTTCCAGACTTATGTAAATACAACTAAACTTTTACTTTAGCCAGGATGAAGAGAAACTGAATTTACCCTTATACCTTTAAGTACCAAAACCAAAGCAATAACAAAAAACAAACAAAATACACTTACTTTTCAAAATACCGTATATTAGTATATGTTCATACAAAGACCTGACATGAATGTTCATGACTATTTTATTGCAGTCAAAAACTGTAAATAGGGCCTACCTGGTGGCGCAGGGGTTAAAGACAGCGCTATCAAACTATCCTCAGCCACTGCAGCATGAGTTGGATCCCGGGCCAGCCAAGGGAGCAACCCACATGGTGCAGCAGACCTCTCCTGCCTCTCCCGCTGCTCCCCTCAGCAGTGTATTTCAGTGTATCTGCCTGTTCTGCTCCCCACTCTCTCTGGTGAATCCTCTCACCCCCCCACACCTCTGGCTTACACCCCAGTTCTTATAATGCATAAATCAATCTTTAAAAAAAGCTGTAAATAACCCAGTGAATGGATCAACAATTATGGTATATTCATAGAAAGGAATATACACAGCAATAAAAAGGAATGAACAGTTAACATGTACAATATGCAAGTATCTCAAAATAATTATGCTGAGTGTAAGATATCAGACAAAAAAATTGTATGATTATATACACACACACACACACTCACATATAATATACAAAATATTAAATGAGCCTGTAATTATGAAAAGCAAATCAGCTATTGCCCAGGGATGGAAGGGAAAGATTACCAAGGGTAGAGAAAAAATATCTGGAATAATGGGTAGGTTTATTAGATTGATTGTAGTGATCGTTTCTCAAGTATATATGTATGTAAGAACTTGTCAAGTTATAGACTTTAAATATGTAGTTTTATGTCACTTATATTTCACTAAAACTAATCAATAGCTAAAGTGATTATATTCTAAATAATTAAAATTGGGTAAAAGTGGATGTGACAGAAAGAACCTAAAATTCTTCTACTTTTGACACTATCCCTCCCTTGCAATAACCTCCAAAAAATTTTTAGGTCTCTAAGGAAGAGTCTGAAAAAAGTTTTAAACTAAGTATTAACCATTAAACTAAGCTGTCACCATTTAGATAAAAATAATTAAGTTACATTTCTTTCTTTCAAATATTGTTATCTTTCCAAAAGCTGTAATTGTCATAATTGGAGTATTCTAATTTACTCAGAATATTAACATTATTGAATATCCAAATACTTTTTCTACCCAACAATGAAAGACAGATTCTTTTACAAATTGTGGGCTACTATTTAAAATGTGATTGCAGGCTAACAAAAAAAGGATTTTAAATCTAGTACTAGAAACCAAAATACTGTGTTTTGTATAATCCCTAAGGTCACAACACCAAGGATTTAGATACTTATTTACCAAAGTTTACATTCTCCATTCCACCATGCTGCTTCCCAGAAGTGTTTTTTTGTTTTTTGTTTTTACAATATTCTATATGACAATGGATAAGAACCACCAAAAAGTATTCAGACGACTGCTATTTATAAAAGTGGACTGGGTGTTCAACTAAGCTGACAGTAACCTGAAGTGGCTTATACTATAGTTCTAAGGCAGAACACTGGACCCTTTAGAAAATCTGACTGAATATTGAGAACAGAAAATAACAAGACAGCAAGAAAAGTATCTTAATAAAGGCAGCAAGAGTAAACCAGTTGCCCAATGAAGGCTTAGCTGAGTAAGAGAAAAAGACTCATTATTTGTAATACAAATAAGTCATTGAGGACACTTATATTTGGAAATTCTTTACAAAAGTTTTATTTAAGATCTCATGTCCTTATAAAAAGTACATTACAAAAAGATGCAAAAAAGACACTTTTCTATGAGAGACTTTTATCTACTCATCTATTTCACCCCGTGATTCATGTCATACCCTAACAGAATAAAACATTTTTCCTTCTTCCTTTTCTACTTGCTGCTTTAAAAGGGCAAGTGCCATGAAGCCTATCGTAGTAGAATGTGCCAATTAATCTTTGCCAAGAAAGCAACAGTTTCCTATTGGCTGGACTTAAGAGAGCCATTGACAATCCTTATTCCCAAAACCAAAAAGCCACTAAACCCTGACTTTAAATGCAACTTTTCTACTACTCATACTATTCCTCCCTAAGTTTCTCTTTTACTCACACACTGTACTTTAAAACAATCTTAAAATTTAAGAACAAAAATTACTTAAGAAATGATTAAAGGATGTAAAGTTAACAACTACTGTAACTTAGCAACTGTATATAAGAACCTCAAAGTCAATATAAATTACATGAATGCAGTACCCAACACTAAGGAGGGGATGAATTCTGAGAATAAAAGTATTTTATAACCCTTGTCTCAAAATAAGATCAATCCTACAGAATACTTAAAATGTTAAGAATGCAATTTACACAGTAAAAATGATTTGATTTGTTTTCAGTATGAAAGTATTTTTAATTTCTTTACTGCAGGTACAATGGCATCCAAGTCATCAATTTCTGTAATAGAAAAACAAGAATAATGAAAGAGTAGCTTTATCTAGTGATAGGTTCTGATGAAATGAGAACCTCTATGCAAAGGCAAACCTCAAACACAAAGGCAACACCACTAGTGCTTTCATATACATGAAGCTTTTCTCCAGTAGTGATAGTGTATCATGATTCAAACAGTGGCTTCATAGGGCTTCTGTTTGTAAAAGCTACCACAAGGATACTCTGACTCTGGTATTAAACTCATTAACAGGGCGCTTTATTAACAGAGCGAACTGGCTGCGTTTGTGTCATTTTGTTATTGCCTCTTTAAATCTGTACAGTTACATGAGTGAGTCTACACAGTGAAATCCCAGGTGGAGGCAGTCTCACTCCTGGATCCCCTCTGAGGACTTAGGAATTTCTTCTCATGGGTTGCAGTCCTATCCTTACTTCTTTTATAAAGGTTTCATTAGTAAGACCACTCTTAGATCTAGCTTTTAGGATGAAATATATATAGAGAGCTTAGCCTGATTCAGCTGACCAGATAAACCAATTCAGGCTCCTTTCTGTCAGGTTCTTTCTCAATTTGATTTTTCTTCTAAGATTACCATCTTCCAGCGAGCCTAAGTTAGACTTCACTCTCTGAAAGTTCATGGCCACTGAGGAAGCAAGGTTGTTTCGCTCTTACCAAGACTCCAGTCTAACAGGTAAGTCCCTGTGGCAGGTTCTCTCGATTCTCACCACTTTTTTTCTAGATTTTTCTGCTAGGCCACTGTTCATAAACTCATTTCCTTTACATAAAACATGCTCCCCTGCATTCCATCTCTCTCCATTTAGATTTTAGCTGTTATTCCTTTAGCCTACACACATGACCCATGTTGTTTAATTCACAACCTCAGTCAGCGCATTTGTCTGGACTCTTACAAAGCACTAAGATATGAAAAGATAAAAACTTCAAGCAAATCTACAACAGCGAATTTGTTTCACACCTTACATCATGGAAAGGTACAACATCAAGTTATTCCCTGATAAACCCCAATCCGAAATTTTCACACTAAATGAGAAATCTGTTTTATAAATGAACCTCACAGAGAAAGATCTTGGCTGAGAAGACAATTTTCTCAGCTAATCACAGCATTTATGAAAGAAAAAGAAAGGTCTTCTGGTATTCAGTACACCGCTCTATAGTTCTAGATGCTTAATATGATATTGAGTAATAATAAAAAATCATGTTTGCCAAGACAGAGTAATTTTGACCAAATTACAGAGTTCACCTGCAGGAAGACTTGGTTTTTTGAAGCAAATGATCCCACATGAGCCATGCTTAGTTTCATAATAACTGAGAGGAAGTTCTATAAAAGGATTCTCAAATAAGTGTTACTGGCACAACTATTAAAATGTTTATTAATGATGAGAACCTCACTATTAAAGTTAATTGCTACTCCCCAAAGCAAGTATAATAATATAATTCTATGAAACCAGGCTCTTCCAAGGTACAAGGCAAAACAATCCTATAACTTCATGCCTTATGTTTTTAACTTTCAAGTTACATTTTCTCTTGCTATGATCTTTTCAAACATATGGACGTGCCCATAGCACATTCACTATTTCCTTGCTTCCAGTCTACATGATACTAGCTACAAAACTTCATTTATGTACACTCCAGATACTTCTTTCATTTATTCATCTTCTTATCAAATTTTAATTTATGCATTCCTTTACTCCTACTAAATCTTATTTCTTCTAATTTAATTTAGAAGGAGCCATGTCAAAAAGTCATTTTAAAAAATCTTTCAAATGGGCTATATATAGAAAGCAGTGAATAATATATATATACTTTCTATATATAGAAAGCAGTGAATAAATCACTTTAAAATTATTATTTTTATAGTATGTGTATTTACATTTAAAATAAGAGATGGGTACATATATTTTGCCTATGATTTTTAAATTTTTTCCCTTTAAGAAATATTACTACTAACAAAGCCTTCAACCTGACAAGAGTATATTTCTTTCTTTGTATGGATTCATAACTATCTCCTCCTTTCTACAGATGTTTACCATTTTATATTATTTCATTTTACCTAAGAAGGAAAATATATTTTTAATGTAAAAAATAGAGTAGGTAAATGCTATCTTAAAAAGAAAATTTTTTTTCTTAAGTAAGAAGGGAAAAAATACCATTCAAGATCATAAATCCAAACAAGATTTCTCATTAGGCAATGACATAGTCAGGGTTAAACTGGGCCCAGTCAGAGAAATGCTATTTCTCATTTTAAGATCCCAAAACAAAGGCAAGCCCCTAATTCTTTAAAGGATATATGCTTCTTTATTCTGTAGACTGCTCCCAACTATCAACAAGTTAGGGGTGTTTTTCCAGAACTGTTAGTGGTTTCCAGGTAAAAACACTAATTGTTGACTAAGGAAAACAATTCCCACAGCCCACTGACATCTTAAGACTCGAAAGTTCACCACCATCACCAAAAATCTTACCTAAGACTTCAAGTAGATCATTAGTAAATGCCTGAAATGCTGGGAAAAATTCCTCATGTTCTTCCAATTTGTTGATAATGCTTTTGAAAAAAATGCACAGTTTACACTAAATTACTAATTTAGGGTTCTTACATCTGATTGAAACATTTTTCAAAATGGAAAGAAATTGTCCTGCTAATTTAAATATAAATTTGACACTCATTTAGTGCAATATTTCCTTTTTGATTTTTGTCCATCTCATATTACTTTCTAAAACAAACCAACAAAGAAAGTGTTAATATCTGTTCCAAAGCTAAATTAATATAACATTCCTAATATGTGAAACTCCATTTAGCTCAAAGATTCTAACAGACTATGAATATATAGCATTTTCTTAAAATAACTGACTTTTATATCTAGCATTTATTAAACATTAATTGTCAACAGTCAGTAAAACTGGGGGGAAAAGAAAACGACCTACTGTGACATGTTCCTTTAAAAGCATGAAGTACGAGAAAACTCAAGTGTCAGATTAGATAAGGGTTCTTCTTGGAAAATTTGCAGATTATAAGGAATATGTGGTATATATATATATATGTGTGTTCTCCTTCCCCTATATTGCAGTATGAATTCTGAGGAGGGGAAGAGTTGTTTTAAATATAGCTGTAATATTTCAATACCTCTAAAAAAAAAAATCAGCTTTTATATTGGATGCCTAGCTTTAAAATAACATTTATTTTCTAATGAAATAAATATACTCTTTATTCAGTGATCTATGTTAGTATACCAAAAATAGGACTTGCTTATATATGAAGTTGTTAGCTAGGTTTAAATATCATATACCTAAATTCCCCTGGGAGCAGGGTTTTACCAATAATGTTGGGAGTCCCATCCTATATAAACTTACAGGCCATATAATATATTTTTATCTTGAAAATACTTGGTGTTACCGCCATCCCTAAGGGTATAAGATTGGTTTAGAATGTCAAGTTGTTTAAAAGGTTTTATTCCAAACAGGAAAAATAAATAACTTATGAAGTTTTAAAAGTCTTTAATTTCATCGCTCCAAACATTCCAGCTCATACTTTGCACACTTTCAAAATAAATACCTTTGGAGGTCTTCAGGTCCCAGTACCTGCATAACCTGTTCATTGATATCTTCATTTACCAGTCTACACAATTTTCCAACTGTGTCTACTAGCACACACAATGAGGCCGAACTATCTGCCAAAGAGAAATAAAAAGGATATTTTAAAATGAATATTCAAAATCATTAAATCAAACACTTTTTGCTTTGTCAATTTTTTTACCTACTTTTGGTTGACTTATTAGAAATACTTCTTAAATGGGGGTCAAAAATAATAAAGGATCATTACCTAATTCTAAGAGTTCTTGGAGGTGTCTCACTGCATTGTTCATTTCTCCAAGTCTAGTATAAACTTCATTCATTCGGGGATACACTCCATTTAAAGAAGGGACATCAAATAATTTTTGGAAATGAGAAACAATAGCTTGCAAAGTCCGAAAGTTTGGCATATTTCTGTCCTGTCCAAAGGGAGAGAGAGACAAGAGTTTACATCTTACAACAATCCCAAATCTTTAATAAAAACTTTAAAAAGATAAAGAGTTCTAAGGAGAATATACCCATATCATTATCAGTAGTTAAGATTAATATAAAATGTGAGCATAGTTAAGATTAAAATAAAATGTGAGCATTTATGTATTAAATATTTACCTTTTCCTTATTTTCAACTTCTTCCAACATAGTGTCTACGATGAACAACAGATCTTCAACTTTGATACCTTCATTTTCATCATGCTTCTTCACACTGTGCCAAGGTACCAGTTCCAAAGACAGTATTTTCAAGGACTTATATAAATCCTTATAACCAAAAGAAAAAAATGGTACTATGATTTTTAAGTTTCCATAATAATACTAATAAAATATAACTATCCAGACATATTTAGTATGTATATTAGTTATTATAATTATTTTTTTTAAATACCATTATCAGTTTAGAAAAAGTCTATTGGGTTTCGCCAGGTCAACAACAAAAAAATCCTGAAGCTATGAAATAAAGAATACATAATAACTCTATAAAGAAATGTTAATCTTCCATGCACAGACAATATTGGTAAGAGTAGTGCCTGCTAGCTTTTCATCTAGAGAATAGATTGGACATAAGGTCAATTTTGAGAGAAAGAAAATAATTTAAAATCTGAAGAGAAGATAAAAACCAATTAAAATAGAATGACAGATAAGACATTCCATGTTAAGAGAGAATAAGGACCAGGAAAATCTGTAGCATAGGGATACCAAAAGGAAGGAGCTGAAGGTAGAACCACCAAGGACCCAGAAGTCCAAGGGGGATCCAATATAGATTTTCAACAAAGTAACAAGCCTAAAAATGTCTTGCTTGGTAGAACAACTTTAGAGGAGGCAACCCTTATAGTAATGGCAACATCAAATAGGTAATAATAAAAACAGGTATGTTAATTGCAAGATGTAAGTTTTAAGTAACCTATGCCTTTTTCAGTTTCACAGTTAAAAAATTAAGTCTGGTTCTATTAATAAAGCCTATAGACTCCAATAGATTTTCAAAAGGTAAAAAGAATATTCAACCCCTTACCTTTAAGGAAGTCAGCTGATCTGCCCACATTTCTATTATTGGAATAAGATGCTCAAATCCACAATCTTGAACAAAATCTTTATGAAAATGCTGGGCTCCTCCTTTGCTCTGTTTATAAATTATTATTGGAGCTCTTGGGTTGTGAATAATTGAATTGATGCTACACAGGACCTTTTAAAAATAGTGTTTTTAGTTAAAATGTTTATCACAGTCCTTTCAAAGTGATACATATTAAAAGGTGGCTTTATCTGTCAACAAAACATCATGTCCAGAGTTAATTTCAGTATTAAGAACATCTTTAGGGCCTCCCTGGTGGTGCAAGGGGATAAGACACAACCTATGAATCTATCCACAACCATTGCAGCACGAGTTTGATCCCCAGCCAGGGAGCTACCCACATGGCACAGCAGACCTCTCCTGTCTCGCCCACTGGTCCCCTCAGCAGTGTATTTCATCAGTCTGCCTGTTCTGTTCCCCGCTCTGTCTCTGGAGAATCCTCTCACCCCCCACACACACCTCTGGTTTGTACCCCAGTTCTTGTATGCATAAATAAGCAATTAAAAAAAAGAACATCTTTAATAAGAAATAAGATTGACACTTGTGTTGTTTGGAAGTACAACAGTTTCACCAATATGATTAAACATATACGTTCTTTTTTTTTTTTTTAAAGATTTATTTATGTATTTATACAAGCACTGGGTACAGTCAGAAGAGTGGGAGGGTAAGAGAATTCACCAGAGCCAGAGCAGGGAGCAGAGCAGGCAGAAGGACCGAAGTACACTGCTGAGGGGAGCAGCGGGCAGCAGGAGAGGTCTGCGCGCCATGTGGGACCTTCCTCCGGTGGCGGGGAGCAGCCAGGGATCAAGCCGGCGCTGCAGAGGCTGCCGGCAGCTTCGCAAGCCAGCGCTCAACCGCTGCGCCACCAGAGAGACCCTAAACATATACGTTCTAATGAAAAACATAGGCTGCAGAAAAATCGACATATATTTTTAACAGATTTAGATTTGAAAGTAGTTTATGAATAATCTATCATAATCCACATAGGGAGAATCATCATCCAGAATCCTTATCTAGTCTCCACATTTCTTATTTCTATCTCCTCCCGTTTAAAACTAAGTTAGATGTTAAAGGGGGGATTTCCTGTGTCTTCATAGCTTCAGTTAAAGTTCAAAGTAAGGACAGTGAAAAATAAAGTACAGGGCCTCCCCTGGTGGCGCAGCGGTTGAGCGCTGGGTTGTGAGGCTGCCCACAGCCTCTGCAGCGCCAGTTCGATCCCCGGTCACCAAAGAGGGTCCCACAAAAAATTAAAAAAAAAAAAAAGTATAACACATTCTAAAGACAAGTCCTGGAAACATCATGTAGGTTTTGCTAAGAGTTAATCTTTGCAAAGCATATCCTGGATAGCCACAAGCTTATCTAGGAAAATGTCAGATTCGATAGACAGGATTCACTAACAAAAGTGTTTTTTAAAGGAATTGTACAGCACTAGTGAGTGAAAAATGCCATGTTTGTGAGAACAAAGAAACAGATCACACTCCTTTGCCACACTGTTTGAACAGGTTGGATGATTGAAATTTTGACTGAGATTTGAAACATGTTACTCCCAATTTTCCATTAAGAAAATTTTGAAAAATACAGAAAATAAAAATATAAACATTGGATTAGTTAAGATTCTGAAGAGAAACAATCAGGAGGTTGTATTTATTATAATAAGGAATTGGCTCACACAGTTATGAAATTGACAGAGCCCAAAGATCTGTAGTTGCCAATTTGGAGACACAAGAGAGCTCATAGTATAATTTCAGTCCAACTGTCAGTAGTCTCAAGACCCAAATTTGTGGTTTCAAATCAAATAAAGGCAGAAAAGAAAGCAACATCCCAGCTAAAAGGTGGTCATGCAGGCAGAGTTCCCTCTTACTAAGAGTTTTTGTTCTATTCAGGCTTTCAACTAACTGGGTAAGACCCACCTGCATTGGGAAGGGCAATCTGTTTACCAGCTACCCTTTCAAATCTTAATCCTGAAACAACATCCTCACAGACAGACCCAGGACAATTTGACCAAATATCTGAGCACCTCATGTTCCAATCAAGTTGCCACATAAAATTAAGTATTACTAATATCCATATAATCATTACATGGATTCAGCAATTGTTAACATTTTGTTATATTTGCTTGGCTTTATCTACCTATATGTATTTTTAGCTGAGCCACTTGAAAATAGATATAACATTTTACCCTCAAATACTTAAACGTGCATCTCTTAAAATTAGGCAAATTCTCCTACAAAATCACAAATAGGAAAATTAACAGTAATTTCCTAATACCATCAATACCTGGACTGAAATTTAAATATCTAAATGTACAGTATGTGAGTGACTACAATACCCATGCCAACTGATGCCAACTGACATTAGTTCTACCTTATATATCACCCAAGAAAAGGAAAAGGAGACCCAAAACAACATGTTTAAAGGGGAAAGAGTAAAGCCATTTTCTATTTACCACCAAATCCAGTCAATTTAATAAACAGTTACACTATTATAAATAGTATAAAGACAAGTTACCATTGTGATACACATAACCATTGTTACCTTGAATCATTGCTCCTACTCATACTTCAAATTATAACTCACAGGTCTCCATGACTTCAGATGTTTACTGAGGACTTTTTTTTCCGTTCAAGAGAGTATATTTCACTTCTAATATATTTAAACATTTTTATGAAAAAAAAAATCAGTTTCCCTTCTACTGAATTATTATTGAGAGCAGAGCATATTCTTACTTATATCTAGCCACACTCTGATCACTGGCAACAAAAGATAGTTAACAATGATGAAATGGCAAAATGAACTAAATAACTCCCAGAGATAGGAATTAAAAAAAAAACTCACAAAATAGTCTTACCTGATTCAGAAAGAGTTTGCATATACTGAGAGATTCTTGATACAGATAAAAATATATTTTAGGGGTCATCATTAGAAAAATAAAAAAGAATTAAGACAATGAACATCCTGAGAAAAATAAAAAAGAAATCTCAAGCAAGTAAATGTCAGGTAAAGAAAAGAAACAAGAACCAAGAATAAAAGCTAATCTATGAGTTGGTCTTAATGTCAGTTATACTGTGTACATGAAAGTTATCTAAAAACATTTTTTTTTTCAGAAAGGTGTTTAGACCTAATATGAACACAGCTATAATAATCAATTAGAAAAATGTTTGGGGAACATATTTATGAACAACTAATCTTTGACAAAGGAGCAAGGAATATGCAATGGAATAAGGACAGTTTGGCCAATAAATGGTGCTGGGAAAACTGGACGAATACATGCAAAAGAATGAAGCTAGACTACTATCTCACACCCTGCACAAAAACCAACACAAAATGGATAAAAGAATTGACATAAGACCTGAAACCATAAAATATCTAGACTAAACTTGTTTGCATATAAATGTTAATAGTACATCTCTATTCTCTGGATTTCTACTGTCTGTTATACTTTCTCCTTTTATTTATAATCCTACGTGTTTGGGTTTTCTCCTTTTTTTTCTTTGTGAGCCTTGTTTAGGGGCTTGTTATTTTCCAAAGACCAAGTTTTGGTTTCATTCATCTTTTTGGATTCTCTTTTTTTAAATCTATTGTATTTGTTTCTGCCTTAATTTCTATTATTTCCTGTCTTCTACTGGCTTTTGGACTTTTTTGTTGTAACTTTTTCTAGTTCCGCAAGATGAGAGATCAGGTGGTTTGAGTTATTTCTTGCTTTTTGATATGGGCCTGTATTGCTATATATGTTCCTCTTAATACTGTTCTTGCTGTGTCCCATATGTTCTGGAAAGTTGTGTCATCTTTGTCATATGTCTTAAGGATTTTTTTTTAATTTCATCTTTGATTTCCTCATTAACCCAATGGACTCTCAGCTCAGCAACCAAAAAAAAAAGACAAACTCATGCCATTTGTAGCAACTTGGTTGGAGGTGGAAGGGATTATGCTAGCTGAAATTGGTCAGAATGAAAAAGATAAATACCGGATGGTCTCACTTATATATGGAATATAGAGAAACCAAACAAAAGGTCAAGAAAAAGTCAACTGACCATAGAACTAAGGCATACAGCAAAGGGTGAGGGGCAAAACAGGGGAGCGGTGAACACAAGGGAATATGGTTATGGATCACAGGTGATACAGTGGTGGGAGAACTATGAGGACTTACAGTGATGCAAGAAAAAAATTTTAATTAAAAAAGAAAATAGATTTATATACTATTACTACTGCCACTACTACTATTACTAATTCCAACAACAAAAACAGTAAAAAGGAAAACGACTTAAGGAGCAGGGGAAAATGACAAAATCTTTTAAAAAATCAAACATTTTATTACCCTGCTTTGAACTAAGTCAATTCTCTTTTAAAGGGTAAGGTAAATTCTAAATCAAGTTACTAGCTGCAATGTTTTTAGCCAAGTAGGTATGTCATCACAAGACAAAACAGAATAAGCACACACAAGTACAGAATATTAGTATTCCTTACCAACTGATGATTTATTTATTACACTGCTAGAGAAACCATGGTTCATTACAAATACCAGTCTCCTTGCTCAGTTAGTACCTGAAAGTATCTTTGGTCAAGTAGAGCCTGATGCTGGTTATCTTTGTTGAGCTCATCTTTTTTCTCTGTGTCATCAGTTTTATTTTGATGGATAAGATTCTTTAGTCTAAGGGAGAGAAAAATCAAGGTAACAAAAAATGTTTTCCTAAACACTTGGATTAAGATGATAAACTAAAACAATGACCCAGATACTCTCCCAACCAGTTTTTAACATACATGTGCACATAAACATAATTTATTTTTTAAATTTTAAGCCATGGTGACACAGGGGTTAAGTCTCAGCACTATGAAGCGATCCCCAGCCAGTGCAGCATGAGTTCGATCCCCAGCCAGGGAGCTAACCCACGTGGCACAGCAGACCTCTCCTGTCTTGCCTGTTGCTCCCCTCAGCAGTGTATTTCAGTAGATCTACCCATTCTGCTCCCCACTCTGTCTCTGGTGAATCCTCCCACCCACCCCCTGCACCTCTGGTCTACACCCCAGTTCTTGTATGCATAAATAAATCTTAAAAAAAAAAATTTTAAGCCATACTGTCACTGGCAAATAAGATCCTGTCAATAGAGTAGCATATATTTGCTAGCATAATTTAGAAGGAATCCCTGAAAACACCTGATCAGACTAAAGAGGAAAGTTCTAACCACTCCCCAAAACTGACAAAAAATAGAAGAGGAAAGAACAACAGCAAAGAATGGAAGCAATTTCCAAGGTGCTCTTATCTTGGAGGCCATAGGGAGAGGAGCAAGTAACAATGGGCAGGGTAACTGGTTTGGATACTATAGAAGCAAAAGATGTATAGGTTGATCCTTCCTTTTCCATACTCCACTTGTGCAAGAAAGCAGACAATGATGCCTGGGCCAGTCAAGAGAAGGCAAGGAAACCCAAGAATCCTTGTCCCAAGTGAAATCAGAACTCTGAGAGAGCCTCTTTGCCCAGAAATCTGTGTGTGAGTATAGCCATGTAGCATCTCATTCTTCTCCAAATATCTCTAGAGTCAGACCATAACAGACATTCTTCCTCCTACCCACCATGCCTTTGAAAAAAGCAGCCTCTTATTAAACACTTCAAATTAGCCATCTCAAATCTGAGTATACCTATTAGTTTACTACAGAATCCTGAGCCATTAAACTGACTCCATGACTAACAAGCTCCACATGCTATTTGAAAATAGAATGGTAATATAATAATATAATACTCCATCAGGTTAAGTGCTGCTAAAAAACAATCACTGGCTTCCCACTGCTTTGTGAACTCGTTTTCACATTCGACTAACTGGGGTTAGCATTCAAACTTCACCATGCCATTAGTCCTAACCCAATATTCTTCCTTTCTTACTATTATTCTACAATTAGCTGTTCAAGTCACTTGTACTGTCTTTTATGTTCACTCAATTACTATTCTCTGCTTTTTGGTGATTATATACCAATATCAAATTAATAGAATTAGCTCCAAAGAGTCAAACTCCTTCCTCTAATAGACATGGAAATCTCACAATCCATTTTCTACTTGACTTCTACCTAATTACCATACTCACTTATTTTACAGTTTTACCCAAAGGCAGTGCCAGGAGCATATTATCTAGAATACAAAAGGGACATAGAAAAGCCAATATGGTCTCTAGTGGAAATACAAATAAACTGATATATTTGAATTTAAATGTTATTCTTATCAATGAACTATTTGTAAGTCTGATTACCAAATATTACATTATGATAAAATTTTAGCTATCAGTGCTATAACCTAAATATATAATAGCATGTACTATCTACAGTCGCTCTGAGAAATGAAGTGTAAAAAGGAATAAAGAGGGCCTCCCTGGTGGCGCAGCGGTTGAGCGCTGGGTTGCGAAGCTGCCCACAGCCTCTAAAGCACTGGCTCGATCTCTGGCTGCTCCCCGGCCACCGGAGGAGGGTCCCACATGGCGCGCAGACCTCTCCTGTCGCCTGCTGCTCCCCTCAGCAGTGTACTCCGGTCCTTCTGCCTGTTCTGCTCCCCAATCTGACTCTGGTGAATTCTCTCGCCCTCCCGCGCTTCTGACTGTACCCAGTGCTTGGATAAATAAATAAATAATCTTAGGGGGAAAAAAAAGGAATAAAGATCCCCTCATTTAACAATGCTTGTAACATATTGGGAACCTGATGATAATTACTATTTATTGAAACCTCTACACAGAAACCCAAGCATTGTACATGTATTAATTTACTTAATCTCACTTTTTCTAAAGTTACAGAAAATAAGAAATAGTAAAAGCTAGGGTCTCGTGAGAAATTAACTTTTGGTTCACATAGTCTCACAGTAAATAGCTGCCATACCATACTATTCCTGGAAAAAAACTTTGTATTCTGCAAAACTATACACATGTAAAAATAACTGAACTCAGGAAAAAAGTTGTTAGAAATCAAGCTATTCCAGATTACGAGAGATATTAAAAATGCACATGGGCCTCCCCTGGTGGTGCAGGCGGTTGAGCACAGCATTGTGAAGCTGTCCGCACTTCTGCAGCGCTGGTTTGATCCCGGCCAACCAGCAAGGGTCCCACATGGCACGGCAGACCTATCCTGTTGTGCCCGGCTGCTCCCCTCAGCAGTGTATTTTGTCAGTCTGCCTGTTCTGTTCCCTGCTCTGTCTCTGGTGAATCCTATCACCCTCCCACGAATCTGGCCTGTACCCCGGTTCTTGTATAAATAAATAAATAAATAAATAAATATGCACAGACAACAGAGCAGGAATGTTGGTTTGAGGATGCCAAGACCATGCAGACATGGAGCTCCCAGTCAAAGAAGTTGAGATTAAAAAAGGCAGGGAAGGAGGGTCTCCCCTGGTGGCACAGTGGTTGAGTGCCTTGCTGCGAAGCTTCCCGCAGCCTCTGCAGCAACAGTTTGATCCCCGGCCGCCAGGCAAGGGTCCCACATGGTGCGCAGACCTCTCCTGCCGCCTGCTGCTCCCCTCAGCAGTGTACTTTGTCACTCTGCCTGCTCTGCTCTCCCCTCTGGCTCTGGTGCATTCTCTCGCCCTCCCGCGCTTCTGATTGTACCCAGTGCTTGTATAAATAAATAAATCTTTAAAAAAAAAAAAAAGGCAGAGAAGGAAATACAACTTGCCTCCAGCCTACAGACTGTCTAACACTGGGCATCACTAAGGAGAAGGCCTGGTTGAAGTTCTTCATTCTAAATTTTTTTAAAATAGAGTTAAAAGGGCAGTTGCTATGCACTAGTGAAGCTGTTTGCCCTAATAGTAGTCAGTACTGCTGGCAATTCTAACCTTTGTACCCTGGAAAAAAATAACATGTGAACAATGCAACTTTTATGTTACATTACTAATCATTCCCCTACTTTCCAATTGTACATGAATTAAATGACATCTTAGAAACCAATACTGAAGCAGAATACTCTGTAGTAAGATATGTGCTACGGTTGTTTTGTTGTTTCCAGAAGGCCATGAAAATCCTCTAAGAGTGGTCTAGGGTCATTCTTCCCAAAAACGTTCAAACAGGTTTTTTCCAAAATGTCCAAAGTAGGCTTTTTCCAACACATATTACCTTAGTTATATAGAATTAAGGTCAATCAAGACTCTGTGGGCCTCAGAAAAAACCTGTTAACTCAACATTAATGCAGATTACCTAGATTTAGGGGCCTCTCCAGAAATAACATTTTGATCAGAGAAACCTCTCATAATGCAGGGCAAACATCTAGAGGCAAGTTTTTGTCACATGAAGTTGTCATCTCTTTGGCAGGTGAGACCCACTCCTCTCTCCTTGATAGCACGGGTCCCCTATCTCCTATTCCACAGCACAGGATATAAACCTCCAGTTTGTCCCATTTACTTTAGTATTTATAGCCATGTTATTAAGCTGGTCTTCTCTCCTACTAATCTGTCTGATGTTGATTTGTTTGCTTCACTAGCTGGAAAAGAACAGAGGGTTTAGGGATTTTCCCCTATGCACCAACAGTGGTTGAGGCATAGTTTACAGACACAGCCAACAGCAACAGCTGTGTTTCTTCTCAGATCGTAGGAAACTGTAAAGGCCGGACTGGGCACAGTGCAGGTTTTCTGATCCCATGCAGACCGGGTAAAGGAGGAGTCAGAGTCCTCAGTAGTTTTGCAGGTTTTTTATTTGGGGTTCACCAGGCATATGGCAGGCAGGGGTGCTGGCTGGGGGGCTGGGAGGCTGGCAGACCTCCCAGCCCCCAGCAAGTCTTCACTCTATCTGGGCTCTCTGGCGTTCTCTGCTTCTGCTTCGGTTTCTCCTTCAGGTTCTGCTGCTGGCTGGCTGGGGCTGCTCGCGTCCCCCCGTGACGCCGCCCTTAAAAGCACAGTCTTAACTCAGCTGAATCCCATCTACCTATGCCCACACCCTATTCCAGGTGCCCGCCATCAGGCATGCATTCAGGACAAGGATCCATCATCTATCCTGATGGCGGAAGGGCAGAAAAGCCTGACATTTTCTTTACCCTACAGAAACCCATAAAATGCAACTTTCAACTTAAAATATATAGTGCTGTTTCGTTTTCTATAGCCATCTTTATAACTTTCAATAACTTTTAACTGTGTCTTCGAAGTTTTTCCATGATGTCACAGTGACCCTCATTCTGGAGATGAGAAATGAGCTACAAGTGGAAGGCCAATTTTGCTGTTAAAGTATGCTAATTTAGCCACAATGATACCAAACACATGTGTGCATCAATGTAAGCCTCTCAAAGTTATATGGTCCCTGAGTTCTTACCCCCACATTCCTAGGATTTTTGAGTCAATTAGTGACCAAAAAAAAAGGATGGCAACACCAATGCCACAACTCTGAAGGCAACTACTTCTCTGGGAGCGAGGTCCAACTCCATGCCAAATGCTGGGTGTTATCTTTTAGGTCCGAATCATAGGTAAGTACAAGGGCTATGCCTGGAAGGTTTCCTGGAGAAAGGTTCATATACCAGACACATGCATAGCCTATGCACAGCAATCTCTCTAGAGGGAGTTGCTGTCAAGGTACTCAGTTCCACTATCTAATGCCACCCCTACCCCTGGTCAACTATCCTCACCTGCGTTTCTAGCCCTAACCTTCATTCTGAGGCTTCTTTATTGGGGGGCTCTGAAGGAGGCATTTTTCACTTCTCCTGATGAGGTGGTCATAACTAAAATACTTTCTCCACTCTGACTCAGTAGTTTTCCACTCCAAGCCCGCCCCCTAGGTCAATGAAACAGAAGTCTTTTGTGCAAGATTTCTAGTTAGCAAGTTGTTTCCTCCCATCTGTGCTGCATGTCACTGACTAACCCATGCTTGGTGCCACTCCATGAGGGAAAAATTGAACACTGAAGAGCCAGCCTGTAGGGTAAAGAAAATATCAGGCTTTTCTGCCCTCCCGCCATCAGGATAGATGATGGATCCTTGTCCTGAATGCATGCCTGATGGCGGGCACCTGGAATAGGGTGTGGGCATAGGTAGATGGGATTCAGCTGAGCTCAGACTGTGCTTTTAAGGGCGGCATCACGGGGACGCCAGCAGCAGCAGTAGAAGCCGAAGCAGAAGCTGAAAGAGAAGTCAAGAAGCAGCAGAACGAACGCCAGAGAGTCCAGATAAAGCCCCCCAGCCAGCATCCCTGCCTGCCATATGCCTGGTGAACCCCAATAAAAAACCTGCAAAACCACCAAGGGTTCTAGGACTCTCTCCTTTACCCCTTCTGCATGAATCATAGAGATCCTGCTCCGTGTCCTTCTGCCATTACATTGGCGTAGTCGGCAGGATCCATGCAGACAGGTATTGGAGCCCTCCAAAGACCTGGAGGGACTAAGGAGAACAGACTGTTTGCCTGTGATGACACTGGAGGCGCCATGGCGGCACAGAAGGTGGACAACATCCACGAGCTACAGGATGAGACCTGGTGTGAAGGAGATGCCCGAGAGAACCAGCCAACGACACCCGAAAGGACCGGCCAAAGACCCCTGAGGCAGCAGAATCATCGGGAAGGAGTGGACCACGATTCAGCGCTCGCCGGTGCTGATGCAGGGAGAGGCCAATGGACTTCAACTGATGGACATGGACTGATAAACTTGGACTGACAATCCCGCCAGAAGGCGGAGGACCTTGGCAGGTTATGTTTTTTTTTTTTTTTTTTGAGAATCTGGGGGTGGCCAGTGGGCCTTGATGGCCAAAAGCAGCCTGTGCATGCCCAGCAGCCAGGTGGAGGAGAAAAGCCAACTAAGAAGGCAAAAGCTGGTACTGATGCTAAGTTGAGAAGCCCTGAGTGGCTGTTAAGCAGCCTTAGTATGCTGAAGCCCTGTGAGTCTCGTAAAATCACCTGTGGGTGATGCCCTGCTCATTCTTGAGTGAGGGTGAGGAGCTGAGGAACCTGTCCTTGGAGGATGGGTGGGGAACGTGGCTTGGGGTGGAGCCCAAGCCGAATGCAGAGTTTGGATCCCCGACCCATGTGCTTGTGCAGTGGGTTGGCTTGAGTGCAGGGGTCTGCGAGTCGCATTGGTGGCTATGAAGGCCGAGTGTTGTAGCGACTGCAGACAGAAACCCTGAGGGTTGGCGATTACCCCCAACAGAATAAAATTGCCAATCCCAGAGCTAGTGCATCCTGGGGGTGGATGCTGTGTATGGCTTGTAGCCGAGACTACAGCCAGAGAAGGCCAGGAAGCCTCACGGCTCCTGGCGTGTTGCAACAGATGCCGTGAGTGTTTCCCCTCCCTCGTATGAGCAGTGCCTGCGGCAGCAGATTTGATGGCTCATCTGCTGGTACCAATAATTGTCTTTTGCACTAGGTTGGGGCCCTGCCTGGACATATTTGTGCTCTGTTGTATTTTGTTATATTGTATTTTGTTATATTTGATGTATTTGCTTTTGTGGGCCATGGCTGCATTGTTTGTTTGCTTAGAAAATTGTATATATATGTATAGACTATATGGCAGAAAACCCTGAGGGGGTGGACTGTAGGGTAAAGAAAATATCAGGCTTTTCTGCCCTCCCGCCATCAGGATAGATGATGGATCCTTGTCCTGAATGCATGCCTGATGGCGGGCACCTGGAATAGGGTGTGGGCATAGGTAGATGGGATTCAGCTGAGCTCAGACTGTGCTTTTAAGGGCGGCGTCACGGGGACTCCAGCAGCAGCAGTAGAAGCCGAAGCAGAAGCTGAAAGAGAAGTCAAGAAGCAGCAGAACGAACGCCAGAGAGTCCAGATAAAGACTTGCTGAAAAAAGAGCCAGCACCCCTGCCTGCCATTGCCTGGTGAACCCCAATAAAAAACCTGCAAAACCACCAAGGGTTCTAGGACTCTCTCCTTTACCCCTTCTGCATGAATCATAGAGATCCTGCTCCGTGTCCTTCTGCCATTACACAGCCCTTTTCTTTTTGGCCTTTCTTATACTACTACACTAAGTAAATAAAGCCTTGATTATTAACTTCAGTTTGGCTCATTGTCCACCTTTCACCTGCCACCTCAGCATCACAGGGTAGCAATCCTAGGGTAGCAGGACTCTGATTTGGTATTCTCCTAGCAAAATATAAATACTGTGGAACCTACTTTTAATCAAACAGATTCTGTCTTGTCTCTGCCATGTTGAGAATTCTGGAGGAGTTACTGAGTTCAGTCTGACCCTGTTTTCACCTTATCAGTAACTAGGAAAGAAACAAGGGACCATCTGTTGATTGTTACAAAAGACCCCACACTGTACTTTTTTTTGCCTAAGATTTTTGTCAACCCATCATAAAAAGACAAAAGAACCAAAACCAAAAGTTTCAGCACAAATGACCCAAGCTCAGCTCACTTCCTTGCTTAGCCCTTTAAAACTTCCTATTTCCTAACCTTGGTAAAACTGACCCTTGGTTGTAGACCCAAATCCCTATTCTCAAATAAATGCTTTCTTAATTACATTAGTCAGATTATTTCTTTGTCGACAATACCACTGAAGGAGGAGATGGAATTAGTGTAGTCACTTTGGTCATCTAGCACAGGCAGATTTATTTGATCACTTGCTAGCAACAGAATTTTATAACCAACATTTTTGCAAATATTAATTCAAAATGAAGAGTCCACGTTTTCCCATGTTAAAATAATCTCCTTTGATACTGAAGGTTGGTTATTTGAAAGCTAACTACAAATACAAAGAAAAAGAAATTTTTTCCTGATTTTATAAAAGGGAATAGACTTTCACCTCCTTATATTTCCTTTGGAAAACTTGCAGTAGTAAATCCCTTCTCTATCTAAGAAGTATATAGATCTTTTTAAAAGCTAGACTAATTTCTGGTCAATTTTACATCCTGGGATTGTCTTTCTTGGGAATCCTGGAACTATTCCTTTGAAATGTGAGTAGAAAGGAGGACAGTGGCCTTATAGCTCTACTATATGGAGGTTAGCCTAGGCACTTGGCTCTAAGTTATAACTTCCTTAAGTTTAATTTTTTCTTTGGCTAAAGAATTAATATCTATGTAATTACTACTGCCTGGTAATAAAAAGGGTGAGATTTTCGTATTTGCAATCTCTTTAGCAGATTGTCCACTAATGTTCATTATAGTCTACTGAATGTCAATTCACTAAAAAACTGTTTCCTTTTCCCTTCTATGTGGAGGGTTCCTTTTCCCTTCTATTTGGAGGGTTCACTCCAAATATATATATGTATGTGTGTATGTATATCACAATACTGCATGCTGCTGGTCACAATTTCCTCAACTAAGCAATCAACAACCTTGCTTTATATGTGTTAATATTTAAAGACATCTTATTTAAAATTATTGACTCATTAACATAGAACTCAGTGCCAACAACACTATAACTCATGCCTAAATGAAGCTTCTGTAGCACATGTATTTTCTCTGTAAGTTACATCACAGTATCACAGTCTTCTTGCAGTAGAACACTAGATAGCAATTCAGCACCACTTGGGGACCATCTTGGAGAAATTGCCAACAAAAAAAAGCACAAAAGTGCAAAAAAAAAAAAAAAAAAAAGGCCAAGTGGTACTATGACTACAACAAGGATGCTCATTTATAGTGTGAGAGCTGAAATAAGAGATAAGGGGGCAGACTGTCGTCTGTAGAACAGCTGGAAATGTGTGCACTGGGCATATTCACCAATAATTGTGAAAGTGTAACAAGTATTGATTTAGGGTTAAAAATAAATGTTAGCAGGTAGGCAAATTTACAAATATGGAATCAATGAATAATGAGGACTGACTATATATCTCTATGTATGTGTAAGTCCCTGCATGTATCTTTGTGAAGTCAGTGAGATTCCTTTGAAGGAGGATTAGGATATGCAACTCCAAAATGTGCCACATTGACAGGACAAATATTTTAAGCTAGAAGGAATCTGAGAAAAAGCAAGTACAAGAAAGACTCTCTGACCTCCCCCTTCTCCCCTGAAGCAGATCATAAGACCCTCATGTGACAGATGTCCTCCCTAAACTTAGAGGAAAGGAGAATCTTTATCTCTGAAGACAGAGGGATGCCAACAGGAGTCTGGGTTTCCCCTAGTTTACTACCCATTGGCTCTCTTTTTATCCTATCATGTTTTTCTGCAGCTTTCCATTCATTTAAATCCATTGAAAAAATAAACTAGGGCCTCCCCTGGTGGCGCAGCAGTTGAGTGCTGGGCTGCAAAGCTGCCCGCAGCCTCTGCAGCACCAGTTCGATCCCTGTCCACAGGGCGTGGGTCCCACATGGCGCAACAGACCTCTCCTGCCACGCCCGCTGCACCCCTCAGCAGTGTTTTGTCACTCTGCCTGTTCTGTTCCCCACTCTGGCTCTGGTGAATTCTCTCACCCTCCCATGCTTCTGACTGTACCCAGTGCTTTATAAATAAATAAATAAATCTTTAAAAAAAAAAAAACTAAACCATTTCTTCAGATTTTCACTTCCTTATGAAGGCTCCCAAGTCACATAAAATTTATATTAAATAAATGTGTATCCTTTTCTTATATTTATCTTTGTCAGTTTAATTTTCAGGCCCAGCCAGGGACCCTATGAAGGATGAGGAAAAGTTTTTCCTATCCTACAGCTTGTCTTCTGAATTTTTACCTCCCTTAATTTTCCACTTCCCAGTTGTTTCTTGACCAATATTCCCCATCTCGGTTAATACACCAGCAGCTATCTAGTTATTCAGGCCTTTTAAAAATAATTTTCCGGGTCTCCCCGGTGGTGCAGCTGTTGAGCGCTGGGTTGCGAAGCTGCCCCGCAGCCTCTGCAGCGCCGGTTTGATCCCTGGCTGCTCCCCAGCCACTGGAGGAGGGTCCCACATGGCGCGCAGACCTCTCCTGCCGCCCGCTGCTCCCCTCAGCAGTGTACTTTGGTCCTTCTGCCTGCTCTGCTCCCCGCTCTGGCTCTGGTGAATTCTCTCACCCTCCCGCGCTTTTGACTGTACCCAGTGCTTGTATAAATAAATAAATCTTCAAATTCTTTAAAAAAAAAAAATTTCCCCCCTCAGTGCCCATATCCAATCTATTTTCAAGTCCCATTAGTTCTTTCTCTAATAATCCCAAACGCTTTAACACTAACCTCCACTACTGCCACCTTTGACATTGTCACCACTATCTCTTATCCACACTCAAATAGCAACTCAGCCACTATTTTTTTACATTTAATACTTATACTATGGCATTGTCTTGTTTTTTCATTGTCCTTCTCCCTTCATGTAATCTCCACAAAGGCAGGGATCTTTCCAACTTGGTTTACCATTGTAACTCCAGTACCCACAATGTCAAGCAGAGAGTAAGTAGAGGCACTATAGGTAGCCAAAATGTCATGCTATAGTAAGAAGGGAAAATATATTAAATGAATGGTGAATGCATCCTTTCCAAACACTCTACTTCTTTTTTTTTCAGTTTCTAATCCACACTATCTTAGTTTAACTCAGTATGTAATTCCTGATGTCCAAAATACTTGCCTCTCACTATGGCATGTTAAAACATGAGGACCAATTTTTGAAACTCCTGAGTACATGATTTTCAAAGTCAAAAAAGGTACAAGTGGTAGATATGAATGGCTCACTGCATTCATTCTGGTGCTTTTAAAGTGCGATGAGTCTATATACTATTCAGGTTATAACTACTTCCAACAAAAATGTGGGGCTTGTCATCTTTAATTTCTATGATTTTCTTGCAATTCCTCCAGGACTTCCAAAGCTTATCTTCTAGTTAAAATCTTTGCTTTTTATTACATCAAACAACTACTTTTTTCTTGTTCTAATTTAAGGTTATTTAGCCAAATCCAAGGCAACAGAAACTTTTTTAACAGCCAAATTAGAAATATTCCTTCTAATGTCATCTCCATCCATCAACCTATAATTTTAGGATAAGCATGAAGTGAGCTGACAGGTAATGAAAATAGACAATAAAATATAAAACTCAAAGCTATAACTGGTAAAATATAATTACCTGGTGCTTTTCATAAGGGCTTTCTCCAGCTTCTTTACCTGATGTTTATAAAGTCTTAATTCATGTTGTGTGGGCCTGTAGAAAATAAATCAAATTGAATGAATTTATTGATAAAACTATAAGGATATTCAATAACAACAGAGTATACCATGCTACTTTCATAAATATGGTTATTAATCTTAAACTATTTTATAACTGCTAGTGAAGTGTTATAGCTCACTATTTCTTTTGTATATTCTCTACTCAAAACTTTTCAACCACTTTTTATCTTGATAATGAACTAATTGTTTTTAATGAAATATTTCAAATGTACAGAAAAGAATATAGAGGTATTATAAAACTCTACAGTTTCATAAAAGCAGAATATTAATTTGTTTCAAATCCTTTTACCTATTTGTATACCCCTCATTTTTTTATTACTTTCCTTCCCATTCCACAGGTAATCCCTACCATAAATTCACTAGTATTCATTCCCATGCATGTTTTAAAATACTTACTCTACACTTATATTACCATAAATGTACATATTATTGTGACAAGTTTTTAAACTTTATGGAAGTAGCTTATACATATCAGCCCCCTCTCCATTAAAGTATAAATGTTATGCAAAGCATACTTTTTCAGTCATTGTATTATTCCAAAGGATAGTGTTAAAGTTGTTCAATAAGTGTTTGTTGAATGAAAAGTCTCAAAAATGATCATTCCTTCTGATCACAAAAATCTACGAAGAGCTGGAGACTCAACAAAAACAAAGTAAATAATCCAGTAAAAAAAATGGACAGAAGAGCTAAAAAGGAACTTCTCCAAAGAGGAAATGGTAATGGCCAACAGGCATATGAAAAAATGTTCAGCATCAGGGCCTCCCTGGTGGTGCAAGGGGTTAAGATGCAACCCTATGAAGCAATCTGCAGCCACTGCAGCACGAGTTTGATCCCCGGCCAGGGAGCTACCCACTTGGTGCAGCAGACCTCTCCTGTCTCACCCGCTGCTCCCCTCAGCAGTGTATTTCAGTCGGTCCTCCTGTTCTGTTCTACACTCTGTCTCTAGTGAAGCCTCTCACCCTCCACACCTCTGGCCTGTGTCCCAGTTCTTGTATGCATAAATAAATAAATCTTTAAAATGTTCAGCATCACTTGTAATCAGGGAAATGCAAATCAAAACTACAATGGGATACCATCTTACACCAGTGAGAATGGCACGTATTAAAAAAACTATCTACAACAAATGCTGGCGAGGATGTGGAGAAAAAGGAACTCTCCTGCACTGCTGGTGGGAATGCAAACTGATCCAACCACTATGGAAAGCTGCGTGGAGACTCCTCAACCTACTAAAGATGGAGCTTCCATATGATCCAGCAATTCCACTCCTAGGTATTTACCCAAAGGACACAGAAACATTAATTCCAAAGGGCACCTGCACCCCTATGTTTATAGCAGCACTATTTACAGTAGCTAAGCTATGGAAACATCCCAAATGCCCAAAAATAGATGACTGGATCAAGAAGATGTGGTGCATATACATCATGGAGTATTACTCAGCAATCAAAAAGATAAACTCATGTAATTTGCAGCAACATGGATGGAGCTGGAAGGGATGATGCTAAGTGCAATAAGCCAGAAAGAAAAAGAAAAATACCAGATGGTCTCACTCATAGCAAGAATTTAGAGACCTAAATAAGGGACCTGGAAAATGACTAATTATAATAAAGTAAAAATCAAAGTCAACAAGCAACTATAAACCAGACACACACTATTGTGGGGGTGGTGAGGTGGGAGAAGAGGGGGGGAAGGATTAGGGTCAAAATAAGGGGGGTGGGAATTGTATGGGGAATATAACCAAGATGAAAATGCATACACTGTGCAAAAATGAAAAATGATGTAAGAAATATATAAAATGAATTTTAAAAAATGATCATTCCTTTATTACTTAAGGATATCAATGCATAGGTATCCTTCTGTAGGTATAACATACATATAAATATATACACCTATATATCCTACCTACAGGTATATCTCTCTCTATATATTATATATAGATATATATAGGTATATCTCTCTATATGTATTAGAGATATATTATGTATAGAGATATATATAGACATCTGTATACAGTGTATATGCAATTATTATATATATATATAAATATATACCTTTTTGTTGTATGCCATTTAAATGTTTTGATTCTCTTCTCCTCCCATAACATAGAAATAAGATAAGTAATAAGGCATTCTAAAGTAATCTGGGAATGGGAAACCTGCTGGTATAAAACTGATTCCACTCGATTTCTGACCCAATTTAATCTTCTTCAGTGTGGACTCCTTTTTTCTTACTTCCCTATCCTATTTAGACATTCTTGTTTCTTCCATCATGAGAGACAAGTGACTAAAATGAGAAGTATGAGGTCTCCAAGGTTAGTTTTACAGTAAAGGAGTTTGAATGATCACTGAATATCTCAAGAATTGATATATATTTATTTTCCAAAGGATAAGTAAAAATTACAAGTTTCTCTCACCTGGTTTCCAAAGCTTTTTGGAGATTCAGCTTTTCACTTAAAAGTACATCAATCTTAGAGTTTGCTTCCTTCAGTTCATTCTGCAATGACTATAAACACATTCCACAGAAAAACAGTTAACTTTCCTAAGAGATTATTTTACTTTAATAGAAAAGTATTTATTAGTCATGCCATCCCATACCATTAGAAGGCCTTTATAAGTTGGTGAGGCATTCAGAATTCTGTAATCCTTTTCTTCTTCTGACTGACTTTCATCTTCTTTATATTGCCTATGAAAAGATACATGCATTGTACTTCTTATGAAAAGAAAAAAAATCTAGCTAACAGAATTTAAGTCAAATTACAACAAGGGTTTAAAGACCTATATATTAATTAAAATTCAAGCCAGGGGCCTCCCCAGTGGCACAGCGGTTGAGCGCTGGGTTGTGAAGCTGCCCACAGTCTCTGCAGCGCCGGTTCGATCCCCAGCTGCTCCCCAGCCACCGGAGGAGGGTCCCACATGGCGCGCAGACCTCTCCTGCTGCCCGCTGCTCCCCTCAGCAGTGTACTTCGGTCCTTCTGCCTGCTCTGCTCCCCGCTCTGGCTCTGGTGAATTCTCTCACCCTCCCGCACTTCTGACTGTACCCAGTGCTTGTATAAATAAATAAATAAATATTTAAAAAAAAAATTCAAGCCAAATTTCCTACTTTTTCTTACAGAGAATGGTATTAGAACACACTATTATATATAAACTAAATATTAATATACTAATATTATAGTATGTATCAGTTCACTCCTTAATTAGAATGCAAGATCCATGAGGACGAGACTGTCTTGCTCACCACTATATCTCACTGTAAGAGTACGGGGCATAAGAATGGGGTTAAAAAAATACTCGGTGAATGAATAAACACGTTGTTTTTTTTCTGACTAGTACTTTTAGATCAACAAAAAACATGAAAAAAAATGTAAAGTATAAGTGGAAAAAGCAACAGATTTAATAGTCCCAATTCAATTCTTGATACCACCATTAACCAGTTGTTTTCTGAATAGGTCAATCACTTAAAATTTGTTTTCTCACATGTAAAACAGAGATACTATTACATCTATCTCACAGAACTGGTGTGAAAGTAAATGAGATATTAAAATACTCAGTGATCTACAAAATGCTAAAAAATCAGCACTACATTTTTAATAATCCTGTTAAACTAACACTGGGCTCTTCGACGTAGTAACCAAGTTTCATGTGGGTAATAAGCACCTGAAATATAGCTGACTGAAGAACTAAACTTTTATTTTTATTAAAAATTAAAAACTGAAGCAGTGTAAAATATTTTTTCTGTTAAACACAACTTTATTATTTAGAACTATAGTCCTTCCCTTAACTGTTACATCAGGTAACATATTACCATTGTAGCCTCCTATGCACTGGGAATGTGCATGGTTTGTAGTACTACATATACATACCACCAGTTTAGTCTCCTCCATGAATTAATTCAATTCAAATGATTTTTTTTTTTGTAATATTGTAGTGCTTACTGAACACTGTAGTGGTCATTTATCTACTGTTGTTTATGGTGATGCCAGTATAAATCAGATTTGATAAATTGATATACTTATTTTAGTTATAAGAACTATTTTTCTAGTTTAAAAAATGACTATGGACAGATTTTTTTTTAACAGAATCAAATGGAAATAATGGCATCCAACACAGTATAACCCTTAAAAAAAATTCCAAATGAATGCTATTATAGTTTGCTGTAAAACAGAATAAGAAACCTACTGGTTCACAAATGACAAAAAGAAAAAAGTTAAACTGGACTTCAACAAAATTTTAAAATTCTTGTACTTCTAAGGACATCAAGAACAAAAAGCCAACCCACAGAATGGGAGATGTTAGCAAAATTGATAAAGTACTTGTATCTTGACTACACAGAGAACTCTTACAACTCAGCAATACAAAGACAAATAATTCAATTAAAAAAATAAGCAACCTCTCAATAAAAGATATGCAAATTAACAATAAGCATATGAAAAGGCACTCAACATCTTTTTTTTTTTTAAAGACTTATTTATGCAAGAGCTGGGGTACAGGCTAGAGGTGCGGGAGGGTGAGAGGATTCACCAGAGATAGAGCGGGGAGCAGAACTGGCAGATGGACCGAAAGCACTACTGAGGGGAGCAGCAAGAAAGACGGGAGAGGTCTGCTGCGCCATGCGGGTATCTCCCTGGCCAGCCAGGAATTGAATCCGCACTGCAGAGGCTGCGGACAGCTTCACAGTGCTGTGCTCATCCCGCTGCACCAACACTCAACATCTTTAGTCCTTAGGGAAATGCAAATCAAAAACACAATGAGGGCCGCCCTCATGGCACAAGGGTTAACACAGCACTGTGAAGCTATTTGCAGCTTCAGCAGTAGGAGTTCAATTCCCCTGTCTGGCCAGTGAGCTACCCACATGGCACAGGACCTCTCTTGTCTCCCATTGCTCCCCTCAGCAGTGTACTTCAGTCAGTCTGCCTGTTTCCCACTCTGTCTCTGGTGAATCCTCTCACCCCCCCGCACCTCTGGCCTGTACCCGTTATTGTATGCATAAATAAATCTTTAAAAAAAAACCACAATAAGATACCACTTCAGTCCACTAGCATGGCTAAAATTTAAAAGACAAATAATAAGTGTTGATGAGAATGTGAAGAAACTGCAATCCCCATACATTGCTAGCAGAAATGGAAAATACAGCTTCTTTTTAAAACAGATTGATAGTTTGTTAAAATGTTAAACAATTAGTGTTACCATGTGATTCCACAATTCTACACCTAAGTACATATCCAAGAGAAATGAAAACATGGCTATACAAATTCTTCTAAACATGATACAGCAGCATTATTCATGACGCCAAACTAGTAACAACCCTAACATCCATCAACTGACAAAAGGATAAACAAAATGAAGAATTAGCCAGTACTAGATTATTATTCAGACATAAAAAGGAATAAAGTACTGATGCATTATTTATAATATGGATGATCCTTGAAAACATTATGAAAAGTAAAAGCCAGTCACAAATGATCACATATTGTATGATTTGAAATATATTGATGTAAAATGACTAAAACAGGAATATCCATAGGAAAAGTAGACTAGGCACTGTGTAGGGACTGCACTGCAAGGATGTGAAGTCACAGGGTAGAGGAAGTGGGGAACAATTGTTAATGAGCATGAGGTTTCTCAATGGGCTTATATACATGTTCTAAAATTGATGATGGTGGCACAAATGTGAATATAATACAACCATTGTATAGTATACTTTAAACAGTGACTTAAGTGGATTATATCTCAATAAAGTTGTTTGTTTCAAGTTTATTATATAAAGATATTTTAGGAAAATAAACTGAATATGCAGAGGCATTTTCAGCAAATACACAGTGAATTTGATAAGTTTCTTGTCAACAATCAAAAAAGAATAAAAATTAAACAGTAAAATCAGAATTAATTATCTGACAAAAAATTTTTAAATGATTTTTTTGTAGTGTCTGAGTTTCTGATTTTGGCTAGCTACTAAACATTTTGAAGTCATACACAAAAAAAAATTTTCAGATGAAATGGTAAATTATTTCAATTATAGAAATTTTATATGAAAATTATGAGGAAACTGAAACAAATTTTATAAAATGTGAAAAATATTCAATTAAGCAAACAACCTGTAGGAAAAAAGAACCTTTCTTATATCAATTGACTCAAATTTGCAACTACTTTTTTTTTTCTTTTTTTTTTCAAGATTTACTTATTTATTTATTTATACAAGCACTGGGTACAGTCAGAAGCACAGGAGGGTGAAAGAATTCACCAGAGCCAGAGCGGGGAGCAGAGCAGGCAGAAGGACCAAAGTACACTGCTGAGGGGAGCAGCGGGCAGCAGGAGAGGTCTGTGCGCCATGTGGGACCCTTCTCTGGTGGCCAGAGAGCAGCCGGGGATCGAACCAGCGCTGCAGAGGCTGTGGGCAGCTTCGCAACCCAGCGCTCAACCGCTGCTCCACCGGGGAGGCCCTACTTTTCTTGATCTGTAGATGAATTGTGCATTCAACAAATACCTTAGAAATGGGAGGGATTGGGGTCAAAATAAAGGGGTTGCAATTGCTTGGGGAATATAAAAATAAAAAAATTAAAATTTAAAAAAAAAAAAAAAGAAATGTTTTGTCTCATCAGTGTAAAAAAAATAACAACAGGGGCCTCCCTGGTGGCGCAGCGGTTGAGCGCTGGGTTGCGAAGCTGCCCACAGCCTCTGCAGAGCCGGTTCGATCCCCGGCTGCTCCCCAGCCACCGGAGGAGGGTCCCACATGGTGCGCAGACCTCTCCTGCCATGCCCACTGCTCCCCTCAGCAGTGTATTTCGTCAGTCTGTCTATTCTGCTCCCCGCTCTGGCTCTGGTGAATTCTCTCACCCTCCCGCACTTTTGACTGTACCCCGTGCTTGTATGAATAAATAAATCTCTAAAAAAAAAAAAATCAAGGGCCTCCCTGGTGGCGCAAGGGATTAAGATGCACCCTGTAAAGCTATCTACAGCCACTGCAGCACGAGTTTGATCCCCAGCCAGGGACTACCCACATGGCATGGCAGACTTCTCCTGACTTGCCCACTGCTCCCCTCAGCAGTGTATTTCAGATAATCCACCTGTTCTGTTCTCCACTTTGTCTCTGGTGAATCCTCTCACCCCCCACATCTCTGGCCTGTACCCCGGCTCTTGTATGCATAGATAAATCTTTAAAAAAAAAAAATCAAACCATGGTATTATATGTTTTTGAATTTTACATCTCTTTCGAAGAATTTCAGCTAGATCATTATTTTTTATCACAACTGAAGGTGTTTCAGATTTATTAAAAGTTCAGATTTACTGGATTTTTTAAAGCACTGTTTCCTTTCTTATTGTTTTGTTATATTGTATTACACATACTGAAAATATCTGTGTTGTTTTCTGAAGCAGACTATGAAAAATGTCATGGATAAAATTATTAAAATTATTTAGTATGTGTATACAAATGCTATGTCTGTGTGGAACTGTTGAAAGAAACAGAAGATAGTGAATTTAATGATCTTGTATACTTTGCCAATGCTTTCTGGTTGTTGAGTCATGCAAGAGTTACAAAACTGCTACTATTGTAAGAAAACACTTATATTAAAATACCTTAAATTATTTGGTCTTACATATCTTTCAGTTATTTCAGGTTAGTCAAAGACCACTGTTGTAAGCTTTACCCTTTATTTCCTTAATCAGAGTTGACAAGTGTGTTTTACCATATATGCTTAAATTTTTCACTAAGACATTTTACCTTTAGCTCATATAAATCTACATAGTAATTATGTTGTACTTTGGTAGGCAGCTAATCTACTCCTAAGTACTTTATGGATATACTCAGTAAGTAATGAGACAACATCAGTAGAACAAGTTGTAATACTTCCACAAAATAAAAGTAAACACTATTTTTGCTGTGATCAACACTTTGGTTATAATTAAATATTTTAATATAAATGCAAAATACATTTTAACATTAGTTAAGATACAGTCTTTAATATTCTTCACAAAAAAGAATTTCATAGTTATATATTAGATTTCCAAAGCTCATTTAGTGTCAAACAGGTATAAAAACTTTTAGTGTGATTCATGTGTAACTGGGTAATAACTTTAAACATTTAATTTTTAATTTAATATAGGATTAATTGTACCTTTGCTTCTGAAATTTTCTGATTTTAGATTCATAGTAATCAATTAGGCAAAGCAACCTAGAAAACAAGATAAATTGAATTATTTTCAAAAGGTGGTACTGGAATATTACACAATTTCAAATTACAGTGATAAAGATACAGATTGAGCAAGTTATTAAAAATGTATATGATTGTCAGAATTATACTAATCCATACATTTTGTTAATTTCAACATAGATTAAAAAATAATCAAACGCTATCTCAATATATTAAATGCATGTTTCCTTTCCTCAATACTTCTACCTCTAGCAATCATTCCCAAAGAAATATTTGCCCAGAGTTCTTACGATGAACAAAACTGCTCAATTCACCTTTGAGAAAGTGAAAACACAGAGTGATCTAAATATTCAACATGGGAAAAGTTAAATAATGAATATCCATATTATAGAAAACAATAAAATAGAAAGAAATAATGTATATTTGTATGTCCTAATCATTGATAAAGGAAAATGTTGATTACCAGCATTATTTTGGTAAAAGAAGTATACGTGAATTTACATATATATTGAAAAAGAACTCTATAGGTTCTTTTTTTTTTTTTTAAGATTTTTTATTTATACAATAGCTGGGGTATAGTCCGGAAGTGCAGGAGGGTGAGAGGATTCACCAGGGACAGAGCAGAGAGCAGGAAAGGCAAACGGACTGAAAACACTGCTGAGGGGAGCAGCGGGCACGACAGGAAAGGTCTGCCGAGCCATGTGGGAATCTCCCTGGCTGGGCGGGAAACAAACCCGCACTGCAGAGGCTGCGGATAGCTTCATAGCACTGCGCTCAACCCGCTGCGCCACCGGGGAGGCCAATCTACAGGTTCTTAACTGGTGGGTATCATAACCTGTGGGACAATGTTGACTGTCACACTGTCAAGTTGGAGAAGGGGTAGGACATTAAAAGTTCTTCAGTGAACATTACAACCTTATACAATGAACTATCTCAAAATGTCAGAAGCACTACTGTTGTGAAATGCTAGAAAGAACACACATCATAGCAAAATTGCAAAGCAATCTGCACTATTTCTCTGCTATCCTGGGAAACTTACCCATCTTCTTTTTCACAGCAAACTCAGACAATAGTACTTTTAATGTAATTTCCTGGGCTATTCTTTCTCTTCAACCTTTTCCCATTCTAATACATACCAGCCTTCATATTAGTCCTGCAAATATGCTTTTGGTCTTATCTCCTTCACAAGTCCTCTCACTATCTGCTTTCCCTTTACGCTGCCATTTCATTTCTTTCCTTTCATAGCACACTTCATTCACATACATGATTGTCACCTATTATTACCTTCAATAAATTTAAGGAAGCACTTATCTGTAAAACTGGAAATTCTGAATAAGACAGTGAAGAGGCAAATCAAACTGATAAGACAGTATGTAACCTTCTGACCACCCTCTCTTTGAAATACATTGTTTCTTGGTTATGCTGACATCCAAACATAACTCCTTCTGCCTCTTCTTTATCTGAAATTTGAAACTTCTCTATAGTTCAACCTTCTTGATTTTCCCCAAACCTAGCTTGAGATCTGGTTATCTCAGACTCCTCTCTTTCTTTCAAAATCTACAGTTAATCAGTCTGGAAAATTCCTGCCCACCTCTTCAGTTATCTCTTCTTTCTGTTGGCCTAAATGGCAGTCACCTAGACTGTTAACTTACTAACATGTCTCTGTGGGATTAATTTCTTCACTCAGAAATTGAGAATTTTTATCTTGCTATATATAAAGTAGAACTGAACTCTTCAGCCTGGAGATTAAGCCCCTCAAATTTCCAGCATATCTTTCCTTCTATATTGTCTCCTATTTACCATCAACTATACTTCATAGGCTTCAGACCTCTTGGGCAACTTGCCATTCCCAAATACATTGTTTTCCTGCCACCATACTTCTTTAAAATGTCCTTTCCCTCACCTCTTCCTATTAAAATTCTATAGTACCTAGTAGTTTGGTTTAAAATTTGGCTTTTTCATGAAGTCTTTCTGGTCATGCCCATCTTCTTCAAAGGAAACTAATCTCTCCTGCCAAACCAACTTAGTCTCCTATTTGCATCATCATCAGCACATACCATAATCTACGTTATAGTTTACTTATCTCAGTATGTATCTACCCAACTAGACTATCAGACCTGTAAATGCAAAAATCATGGTTTTGCTAATCTATTTGCCCTAGATTGCTTTGCCTAGTCCCTCTAACTTTGGATAACAGCTGTTAATGGCTATAATGTAACTCATGCATTTCTACGAAGGTAAATTCCCAATTTTTAAATTCTGTGCCTCAAACTGAAAATTTTCTTCATAAAAAATCAAATAGGGGCCTCCCCTGGTGGCGCAGTGGTTGAGCACTGGGCTGCAAAGCTGCCCGCAGCCTCTGCAGCACCGGTTTGATCCCCGGCCACCAGCAAGGGTCCCACATGGTGCACAGACCTCTCCTGCCGCCTGCTGCTTCCCTCAGCAGTATACTTCGGTCCTTCTGCCTGTTCTGCTCCCCACTCTGGCTCTGGTGAATTCTCTCACCCTCCCGTGCTTCTGACTGTACCTAGTGCTCGTAAATAAATAAATCTTAAAAAAAAAAAAATCAAATAGGGTGAAGAATCTCTAGGTGATCACACAAATTCATACCTAGTTTGAATTCATTTAGCAAATGGTTAAGATGTCTCAATACTCTTTCTCTAGCCCTCTCAAATTCATTCTAATTGTTTTTATCCCCCCTCCACCTCTTCACTATCTTCTTTCTCCTACAGGATTTATCTTTCTCTTTCCTTTTTTTTCTTTCTTATCCCTATTATTCTTTCTTTGCTACTTCTTATTCATACCTATTCTCACTGTATTCTGTCATTGTAATTATTCATTATAGTTTATTTTTATTTTGTCCTTGCACCTACTTCAAAAAGATGAAAACTGTATGTGTAGATATGTAGTAAGACTCGATGTTATGGAAAGGTTCTTGAAAACAACTTTAAGCAAAATGATGTATAATGAAGGCAGGTCTTTGAATAATATCATTTTGCTCAACATGGGCAGGGATTGTTTCTTTCTCATTAACATAACAAAGCAACACGGAACAAAATCACATTATTGGAGCATCTGCTATATATATGTATATATGTGTATATATACGTATGCATTCTCTCAATTATCAAAAAAGTCTTTGGTTTAGCTGGTATAATGTATATAAGAGATCATTTATTTTTACATTAAAATAGAAATACCTAATTAGTAAAGATACTAAATCCTACTATGCAAGTACTGAGGCTAGTTAAAATGCATTAAGTCTGTATCTGTAAAGTGAAAAAAATAAATGCTACTTCTTGCAAAAAGAGGAAGTATGAATATCCATATTGCTTGTATTTGCTAAAGATAACCTGAAACATGGATAGTAGTAGGTAAGGAATAAGGTTAAGGAGACAGTAATGAAAACACAATTTAAGTAATTATTGTTTTGGCTTTGGAATTGCAGAAATGCATATATATTCAAAAGTAAATAATTAAAAAGTACTCCCTGAAATTGAAAACAAATTGAAACAAGTAAACTTAACTGCATATTATTGATCATTTGGTGATACACAAACACACATAGAAAACTATCCATAATGGAATATATTATTCATACTGGAATATATATTGTTAAAGATCCTTGTAAAGAAATTTAAATTTCACTCAGGAGGCCTATTGTTAGCAGTAATTCTGGTATTTTTATCTTGAAACTATTTTTACATATTACAGGATATAGCAAATAAAAATTATGTCCTTAGTAATAAAATTTTTCAGTGTGAAAGAGTTAAAAATTAAAATCAGATCAGAGATCCTATAATGTCATCTACAGCTAGAAAAAAAAAATTGACCCCCCCCCACCCGCCCACCCCAGAATGTAGTTCCAAATACTCTCCACTGGAAAAGTCTGATGTCAATGACAGCGTATAATAAATAAGCAACTCCAATACCCAAACTGTGGTCTCTGAGTCATCATTTCTGACTTAAAAGAACCCTAACTCCTTTTGAGTAATGTGTAATTAATTTTAAATTTAATTTTAAATGTTTAATGTTCGGGCCTCCCTGGTGGCGCATGGGGTTAAGATGCAAACTATGAAGCTATCTGCAACCACTGCACCACGAGTTCGATCCCCGGCCAGCCGGGGAGCAACCCACATGGCGCAGACCTCTCCTGACTCGCCTGCTGCTCCCCTCAGCAGTGTATTTCAGTCAATCCGCCTGTTCTGTTCCCCACTCTGTTGCCTCTCACCCCCCACACGTCCGGCCTATACCCCAGTTCTTGTATGCATAAATAATCTTTGAAAAAATAAAATGTTTAATGTTCATTTTAACATATATGATTCCATTCTTCAACAAAGCTCTAGGACAAAAAAGGTACAAGATGTACACTCTTGCCTAAAACCAAGAAATTTAACAAGGATTAATAGAGTTCAGTCAAAAAAATATAGTACTACCATGAAAAAGTTCCCAATAATCAGAGAGAGGATAGCTTTATTTGCAAACCCATGAGTGATTTTTAAAAAAAAAAAAAAAGAGAGAGAGGGACCAAGCCACAAATAAACAATCTTATTGCTTGTCATCAGAAATCACCACGGTATCAAGTCCTCTCTTTAAAGAGTGGAGATTAAGATGAAAGAACTGAGCACTGATTGTGCTGATACTACCTTCTCTGTAACAAACCACATAGGGCATTAATTATTATTAATTAATAGTCCCTAGTCAATAGGAAAGATTGGTTTTTTAATGGGCGGAATCCAGGGCATTTATTTATTATTATTATTATTATTATTAATATTATTAATAGTCCCTAGTCAATAGGAAAGGTTGGTTTTTTAATGGGAGGAATCCAGAAAATAAAAAATAAAAAAGGAAAATAGCAGAATTGAAAAAAATCACCATTTTGCAAGATAATAGAAGGGTCAGACTGTTTCCATTTAATCTCCTGAACAATCTTAGCACCCCAAGAGTGGCTCAAGTAGACATTATGTGCCTCCTGATGTTCAAATAGCACAATTACCATGCCTAAATTTTGCCAAAAATACTCGAATCTAAATTTACCACAAACTTCTGGCTTAGAAGAAATACAGTAAACAGAAGAGTAAACTAAATGACATAAGAAAGCAAATAGACAAATATACCATGTACTTCTCCCGGACAACTGACCAGTTTCTTTGACATGTTAATGACAAAAAAAAAAAAAAAAAAGCAGAGAAGAGGGACGAGAAAATTCCTCCAATTTATAAGAGCTAGCTATTCCCAAGACAAAAGAAATTCAGTTTTTTAAAAAATAATGAATCCAGCATCTAGCTACATATTAATTTATGTAGTAAACATTACTGTCTATCCAAGATGGTATTAGGAACTCTTTGGCAGAGATAGGAAAACACTCTGTTTTGAGTGGCAATGCGTTCTTCGTCCGCCTTTGTTAATCTATAGATATCCTTTTGCAAAGAAGTAATAGTTTCTTGTTGTTCCATTCGGTTTTTCTTATAACGCTGACATTTATCCTGCAAGAAATTTTTTAAGAAACATAATTATGATGTCCTAACAATGTCGTACATAAAGACATCTTCACAGTTTCTATCAAGCTGCTTCACTCAAGAACTTCAGTATTGAGGTTGTTTTTAATTGGGTGTAAGTTCCAGGAGCATTAATATGTCATAATTGCAAAATAGTTGTAAAGTGTGGGAATACAATGCTTATAGTTGCATGGCTATTAAGAGTTTTATCACTGCATTACAAGATCATCACTAATTCATAACAAATTTAAAAATCTCTATAAAACTGATATAATTTTATGTGTAGGTTTAAAAGAAAACAGTAATCAGGAAAGGACTAGGAATTAAGATTCTTATGTCATCAATAATTCAGGATTTTTACAAGGAACATAAATCTTGGACACTCTTCTACCTTCAGTGAAATACCATTGGCCTGGCTACTCAATTTCCTACTTCTGTCCTTCACTGCCCTTTGAAAACTCATGGTCCACAGTGCCACCACAGTTATTAATATATTTTTCATAAAGCTCAGAAAGAAACCCTATCCCCAATTGTTACTAGAACATACTACTTTCAGAAGAAGATGCCATGTTTAAACACATACTCACCTGCCTATAATGCTGAGTGTGCTGATAGAGAACCTCAGGGAAAAGAGGACTAGCTTCTGGTACCATACCATTCCCCAATAACCATCAGTTACACCCAGGACTGATAGTCTATCTCCACCCACCCTGGAAGCCAGTTAGGGCCTTTGTAGTCAAATGACATGGGTGCTAGTTTCACCTCTTCTATAATTTAGCCATGAAACTAAAATAAAAGACAGGCTTCGTAAAGTTGCATGATATAAGGTCAATATACAAGAATCAACCACATAACAACTCGGTCACTCTATAAGGCAAGCATTACCTTGATACCAAAACTAGCCAATACAAGAGAACTACAAACCAACATCCCTTATAAACACTGATGCAAAAGTCCTCAGCAAAATACTAACAAACCAAATTCAGTGACATATTGAAAGAATTACATATCATGACAAAGTGGGAATTATTCCTGGAATGCAAGACTAGCTCAACATGAAAATTAAAGGGTAATATACCATATTAATGAAATGAAGGGGGAAAATTAAATCAATTGGTGCAGAAAAAGCATTCAACAAAATCCAACACACATTTATAAAAACATCCAACAAACTAAGAATAGAAAAAAAACCACTTCATCATAATAAAAGCCAAATTTGAAAAACTCACAGCAAACATAGTCAATGATATGAAAGACTAAAAGCTTCTCTTCTAAGATCAGGCTTAAGGCAAGGTTGCCCGAGTTTGCCACTTCCCTTCAACACAGTACTGCAAGTTCTAAACAGGCAAGAAAAATAATAAGTATCCAAATTTGGAAAAGAAAAAGTAAAATTATCTATCATCACAGCTAATTTGATACTATATGTAAAAAAAAAAAAAAAACCCTAAAAATTCCATAACAAAAATCTGTCGGAATAAATTAATTCAGCAAAATAGCAGGACACAAAGTCAACACAAAACCCAAACACATTTCTACACATTAACAGTGAACAATCCAAGAGGAAATTAATAACAATTAACACTTCTATTTACAATGGCATCAAAAAGAAATAGCTGGGGATAAACATAACCAAGAAGGCTAAAGATTTATACATTCAAAATTACAAAAGGTTACTGGAAAAAATTTGAGGACGACACAAGGAAATAATTCCTGTGTTCATTAACATCTTGAGTTCATAAATTAGAAAACTTAATGTTGTTAAGATGTCAATACTACCCAAACCAATTTACAGATTCAATGCAATCCCTATTCAAAATCCAATAACATTTTTGCAGAAGTAGGAAAATTCACTCTCACGTTCATTTGGAATCTCAAGTAACCCTGAATAGTCAAAACAATCTTGAAAAGAAAAAAGTTAATACTCTCACACTGATTTCAACATTTATTACAAAGCTATAGTTATCAAAACAATGCGGTACTGGAATAAAGAGAGATATAGAATCAAAAGAATGGCATTCAGACTACAAAAATAATCCTGCACATATATGGTAAATTAACAAGGGTGCCAAAGCTATTAAGTGGGGACAGAACAGACTATTTTTAACAAAAAAATGTCTGGAAAACTGGCTACCTAAGAGAACATAAATGAAGTTGGACTCATAATACATACAAAAAGTAACAAAATAGAACAAAGATCTAAATATAGTGTCCAAACTATAAGACTCTTTAAAAAAGATATGGGGCAAAAGCTTCATGACATTGCATTTGGCAATCATTTCTTGAATATGACATCAAAAGCAACAAGAAAAAATAGACAAGTTGGACTTGACAAAAATATAAAAACTTCTGCGCATCAAAGAACATTGTCAGAGGAAAACCCACGAATGAGAGAAATTTTTCATAAGTAATATATCTGATAGAAAGTCAGTAACCAGGATAAATAATGAACCCCTACAACTAAACAACAAAAAATCAGATTATAAAATAGTGAAAGGAATTGAAGAGGCATTTCTCTATAGAGATACAAGACAATCAATAAACAAATGAAAAAATGTCTATCACTAATCATTAGGGAATTGCAAATTACAATCATAATTAGATACCATTCCACATGCATTAGAGTGGCTAATGTAGAAAAAACAAAAAACAAATGTAAGTGAAGATGTGGAGAAACTGGAAGCTTTGTGCATTGCTGGCAGGAATGTAAAACGGTACAGACACTCTGGAGAATAGTATGGCAGTTCCTTAAAAAACTAAACATAAAATTACCATATGACCCAGCAATTCTACTTCTGGAAATATACCCAAAAAACTGAAAGCAGATACTGGAAGAGATTTTGTATATCAATGTTCATAGCAGGGCCTCCCTGTTGGTGCAAGGGGTTAAGACGCAACCTAGGAGGCAGTCCGCAGCCACTGCAGCAGCACAAGTTCGATCCCCGGCCAGGGAGATACCCACATGGCGCAGCAGACCTCTCCTGGCTCGCCTGCTGCTCCCCTCAGCAGTGTATTTCAGTAGATCCGGCTGTTCTGTTCCCCACTCTGTCTCTGGTAAATCCTCTCACCTCTCCCCACGCCTCTGGCCTGTACCCCAGTTCTTGTATGCATAAATAAATCAATCTTTAAAAAAAAAAAAAGAATTAGGGCAGTGGGGCTATCAGGGTGACCTGCCGGCACCGGGAGTGCTCAGCCCCTGCGCCACTGTTGGAAGCTAGGGACTGCACCATCCCCCTCTGGAACTGAGTAAATACAGAGGGAGGGGATCATCAGAGACAGCGCCAATCAACATATTCGCAGCATTACTACCTTTGTGGAGTTTTGGCATGAATACTGCTGGAGTCAGTCTACAAATCCCTGACATTCCAGAAGGAGCACCCCGAAGAGATGCCTGCAGTACCAGCAGCACAGTGTCCCAACGCATAGAATAAGTTAGAAAACAAACAGGGAGAAGGAAAAATACAAATAACCAAGCAAGCCTTCAGGGGAAGGAAACACTACAAAAAGAAAAATCAGCCACCAGAACTCAACAACAATGACATGGAGTAAATTTTCTACCAGCCAGATAGAGAATTTAAAATCATCATCATTAAAAAAATGAATAATGGGGCCTCTCCTGGTGGCGCAGGTGGTTGAGCGCCGTGCTGTGAAGCTGTCTGCAGCCTCTGCAGCGCTGGTTAGATCCTGGCTGGCTGGCGAGAATCCCACATGGCCAGGCAGACTTCTGCCTCACCCGCTGCTCCCCTCAGCAGTGTATTTCGTCAGTCTGCCTGTTCTGTTCCCTGCTCTGCCTCTGGTGAATCCTCTCACCCTCCTGCGCATCTGGCCTGTTCCCTGGTTCTTGTATAAATTTAAAAAATCTTTAAAAAAAAAAGAATAATGACATAAAGTGTATATAAATAATTTAAAAAAAAAGAATTAGGGCAGTAGGTATATAATTCCTGCCTTTTAAAAATTTAAAAAACAGGAGAGAAATAATGTTATTTCAATTTAAATAGTAAATATATTTAAAAATAAAAAATAAATATGGAATTGAAGTACTTCAATTAAATTCCAATAATTTAAGATGGGGACTGGTGAAACTAATTGCTGCACTGTCATGGAATAAGTTAAAAATTACAAGGTAGGGGGGCTCTCTGGTGGCATAAGAGGTTAAGCACCGCACTATGAAGCAATCTGCAGCCTCTGCAGTATGAGTTCGATCCCCAGCTGTCCAGGGAGCAACCCACATGGCGAAGCAGACCTCTCCTGCCTCGCCCGCTGTTCCCCTCAGCAGTGTGTTTCAGTCTGTCTGTTCCCCACTCTGTCTCTGGTGAATCCACTCACCCCCCGCATCTCTGGCCTGTACCCCAGGTCTTGTATGCATAAATAAATAAATCTGTAAAAAAAATCACAAGGTAACATTTGATTTTGAGAAGAATGTATATTTTATTCTTCACTGAAAGATTACTAAAAATCAATTCCTGAACCATGTATTCCCTAGCACCATCAATCTTGCAAAGAGGGAGAATTATATCCTGATACAGATCACAGTGACTTAAAACTAAAAAGAATTTATCTGCTTAGAACTTAAGAGTGCCCAAAAGTTTATAAAACTATATTCAAAGAAGTCAACACACTGGTCTAAGTATAAAGGGAAACTGCACTGCAGAAATAGAAACTACAAATACAATATTGTCTTTTGGTTTCTGCATTTCACCAACAATCTTGCAAAACATTGTCAAAGATCTGTTGATTTCCCTGACCTCTTTGCCACATACAAAGAAATCAATGTTTCCTTTCTCCCAACTGCAAAAGATGCTGCACTAAACCATTCTAAAATTGGGAATGGGGCCTCCCCTGGTGGCGCAGTGGTTGAGTGCTGGGTTGCAAAACTGCCCGCAGCCTCTGCAGCACCAGTTTGATCCCTGGCCACCGGTGACATGGCGTGCAGACCTCTCCTGCCGCACTCGCTCCTCCCCTCAGCAGTTTATCTTGTCAGTCTGCCTGTTCTGTTCCCCACTCTGGCTCTGGTGAATTCTCTCACCCTTTCACGCTTCTGACTGTACCCAGTGCTTGTATAAATAAATAAATAAATCTTTAAAAAAATAAAAAATAAAATGAAATTGGGAATGGCTGTATACCAGAAAAAGAACGTGCCTTAACTGTGATATAATTATTCTCTAGGGGCATTTCCTTTTGTCCCAAGAAAGCACATATCGAGCAGTGTGGAACCAGATGTATGACTAGTCTGCAATAGAATGGGGCAACCAAGCAACACTGAGAGGCACCCAATACCTTCAGTTTGTCAATTTCTTTGACCTTTATAAAAAGTACCCTTTCAGGACTGAAAAAAAAAAAAAACCAACCACCTAATTTTATTTGATCAAATTAGCATGATATGCTTTCCCAACACCAGGTATCCACACCCTAATCTTCAATTCCATCTGTCCCACTCCATTGCAGACTGGAACATGAGACCTCCTCTGACCAATTTACAAGCTAAGTAGCAAATATCTGGGGCCTAAAACAAAAAGTTTGTAACACCATAAATAATTTCTGACAAATGGAATTGCTTGATGGAAAAATCTGTTGCTGCATTCAAGTCACCTCTTACCAATGAACCCTCAAGCATCTGTTCTTGGAAGTCCCTAAAACCCCGGTAAATTTGTAAGTCTGATGTTCTAACTTACTTTGCAATTATATATGCATCAACCTCTTTGAAAAGAGGAAAATCTTTCTTAAAAAAAGAACACTGGTCTTCCCCACCCTCAACAACTTGCCAGCCAAGGAGCCAGGTCCGTCAGAGCTCCTGATGGCTGCATCCTCACATCAGTAAGTTGATCAGTTAAAGCGGTTCAGGTTACCACATGTTCTATATCTGAGAGCAAGCCAAAACCAAGCACACATAGAAAATTTTCTAAACTTCCTTTTTTTTTAGAGGAATTTTATAATGTACCATTCATGATGAAAACAACCTTATACAGCAAACCTAAAAATATAACTTTCTAATGGCAGAGTATTTTGTTAACTAATGAGTAACAAACTGCTCTGACCATCAAAGAATGATAGGATCTTCTGGAGTTAGGATCACAGCAGCAGATCCAGCACTGCCCACCCCAAGCTAGCAACCCAAATGAGGGCAGAACACCAGCTACCTCTATCCTCATACCAGAAAACTCACTAGTTATACCTGATTCTCTTGGACCCCTGGAATTTATATTAGCTCATCCATCCTACCAAAGCTGCCAACATAAACTGAAGGAACATACATACAGACCCTGCATTATTAGATGTCATTTTTAGGCAGCCTGTATCACTGGTACAGGTACATATAGCATTGTGCCAACATAAACTGTTTTAAAGTAAAAATTTAATGTTTATAATGATGTACTCTTTGTAAAGATCTGTAATATCTCAAATAACACTGTTTATCACTACAAAAACCTTATTTCTTTTAATAACAATAAACACCAATAAAGTTTTTTAAAATAGGAAATTAAGTATTCACTGTTTTAATATTGCTATTTACCTAAAAAGTAACAAAATAACTCATAATCACAAAGCATATTCCATATAAATGTCAAGTAAATGTAATTCAAATATTTATTGAGCATCCACTACTACTAATAAAACAACACTCTTTTAATCTTAAATAAAATAGACAGAAATTTGCCCTAGAGGTCATGGTAAGATTCTTGGATTTTCCTCTAAAAGAAAAGGGGAAGTCTTTGGAAGGTACTAGGCTACTGTTGACAGAACACTGAAAAAGGAAAAGTTGAAAGCTCAGAAACTAAGCAGGAGAGAAATGAAGGGGACATGGATCACAGCAGAGACCAAGAGACAAAAGTTTGGGGAGGAAATTCAGGACTCAGCTTTAGACAAGTTCTAGATGCCTACTAGACATGCACAGAGATATCAAATGGGCTGCAGGACATGAGTCTAGAAGTAAGGGAAGAGGTGTGGGATACAGATTTAAGTTAGATGCTATGAATTAGACTGACAATCACCACGAGAGTTAAAAAGGTTTAAGGAGTATTGGGGAATTCCAACACAAACAAGTAGATGAGAAACAGCAACAAAGGACATAAAGAATGACCATAAAAGTTGAACCAGAAGAAAGGATATTCTGAAAAAGTAAGCAAAGAAAAAATTTCAAGGAAGGAAACCTTCCTTGACAGATAAAGTAGGTAAGGGCCACTGAATCAAGCAACCGTGTCTTGATGAGTTGTTTTAGCACTATCAAGTAAGTAAGTACTTTATAACTCAGTACCTGTAAAGCTTTCTGCTCCTTTTGAAGGTCTTGTATTTTATTCTGTTGTTGACAAACCCTATTTAGGGATTCATCCTCTAATTCACCAATTTTGGCTTTTACACTCTCCATAATTTGTTCCAAGTCATTAGCTCGTTGTTCCTGATTTGCTGCTCGGCATTGTTCTAGCTGAAGTTCATTTCTAATAAAAGACATACATATTCCCCCCATTAATAATAAAAATAAATCACATTAACAAACATTTTCATCAAAATTTCTTTGAATTTCTAAATGAATTTCTAAAATTTCTTTGTAGTCAGTCTTAAAATTTCCATCTTACAAGATAAAGGGCCCCATTATACCTAAACTATTACCAATTGATTTATCTAATGAAAATATTTTTAATTAAAAGGAATATAAAATTTCAAGATTCCTTCCAAAGGCAGTTAATAGTTAGGATGCATACCACTTATACACAAACAATTCAAAAGAGATTTTTTTTACATTTTCTTACTTAAGTTGCTGATTAGTTTCTATGAGCTCACGGATCATATTCTGTTGACGTGTTGTTTCTTCCATCAATGTTTTCAAATTCTGTCTCATCCTTTGTGATGACTGTTTGTCAAAAATGATGAGATCTACATTTTAAAAATGTAACAGATAGCAAAAACAAAGGTAAGGTAAAAAAAATAAAGAAAAAGGAAGCTTTTTACTGTAAGGTGCAAGAATAGGATCAGATTACCTTTAAGATCTGTTCTTTTGACTAGAGATAAAGGTCTTAAGCCATGCGTCATCAACATAACACTTATACTTTCCCATTCTGCTTCTTCCTGCTACAATTACAAAAGGAGAAAAATATAAAATGAAGATGTACCTTCTAATATATAATTTCCTTTGTTTTCAGAAAACAGAACTTTTTCTCCAAAAGTTTTTATATGAATTTTTATGGCCACAGAATGATTAAAATTAAAACATGTTATTGCTTTTTATTTTATATATTTTTTACATCATTTTTCATTTTTGCACAATGTATGCTTTTTCATCTTGGTTATAGTCCCCATGTAGTTCCCACCCCACTTATTTTGACCGTAATCCCTCCTTCTCCACCCCTCCTCCCTCCGCCCTGGTAGTTTGTCTCTCACTTATAGTTGCTTGTTGATTTTGATTTTTACTTTATTATAATTAGTCTTTCTCCTGGTCCCTTATTTAGGTTTACTAAATTCTTGCTATGAGTGAGAGAGACCATCCGGTATTTTTCTTTTTCTTTCTGGCTTATTTCACTGAGCATGATCCCTTCCAGCTCCATCCATGTTGCTGCAAATTGCATGAGTTTATTTTTTTGATTGCTGAGTAATATTCCACTGTGTATATGTACCACATCTTGATAGATGTTACTGCTTTTAACAAAATTAGGAAACTAGAAGATTGTAACTAAGCACAAATAATTCCATTACCCAAATCCAGGATAAAATAATAACAAAAAGGCCTTATAACTCCAGTGAGCCAAACAGACCTCAAATTTTTGATGTAACTGAAGCAGATCATGCCTCAGTCAAAATAAACAGCATAAAACTAGGCTATATTAATTAAAAGTGAAGAAATGTGTCGGGCTTCCCTGATGGCACAGGGATTAAGGTCTCAGCGCTATTAAGCTATTGGCAGGCAGCCACTGCTGCATGAGCTCAAAGCCCAATCCCTGGCAGGAAGCTAACCCACATGGCGCAGCAGGCCTCTCCCATCTCCCCCAATGCTCCCCTCAGCAGTATATTTCAGTAAATGCACCTGTTCTGCTCCCCACTCTGTCTCTGGTGTATTCTCTCAGCCCCTGGACTTCTGGCCTAGACCCCAGTTCTTGTATGCATAAATAAATCTCTAAAAAAAAAAAGAAAGAGAAAGAAAGATGTGTCCCTAACAATGACTAGTGTCACAAAATAATCAAAACATACTTAACTGGTCAGAGCCCATAATTTGCATAATGAGCAAAAAAAGCCCAAGTATGAAAAAGGAGTCTGTTCATCTAGTAATTGATTCTAGTTGAATCACTCTCAGAAGTCTATATCCCTAATTCAAATACACATTTATATCATAATCTAAGAGGCAAACTCTAATTCTCTGGATTTAAGTGAATAAAACAATGAAGGAAATAAAATCATAAAAAACGAGCAAGAATAGAGATGATTTTTAAAAATCACATATTTAAATCCATGATAATAATAGTTTTGTAATAATGTAAGCACAATGATCAATTTTGAAATGACTGTATGAGGTGCACTTTGGTTGCTTTTAAAATGTGTATTTGTAAAAATGTAATTTGAGGAAATTTTCAATCATGGCTTAAATATAAAAAGTACAATTTATACCATTTTTTAAAAGATTTATTTATGTACACAAGAACTGGGGTACAGGCCAGAGGTCTGGGGGTGAGAGGATTCACTAGAGACAGAGTGGGGAACAGAACAGGCAGACTGACTGAAATACACTGCTGAGGGGAGCAGCGGGTGAGTCAGGAGAGGTCTGCTGCGCTATGTGGGTAGCTCCCTGGACCGGGATCAAACTCATGCTGCAGTGGCTGCAAATAGCTTCATAGGTTGTGTCTAAACCCCCTGTGCCACCAGGGAAGCTCATTATACATTTTTAATAGTGGTGTAGTATGTAAGCACTGTCAAAGATTAATAATGCAGACAAAAGACAAAGTCCAAATTAAGTTTTACGCTTCACATCCAAGTGTCACTCAAACATTAAAGAATCTCTCAAGATAAAAAAGGAACCAATTACCCTGATGAATCTTTAATAACACTACAATTACAACATCAAATAAATCTTTCCTTTTGACTGCTGGCTTTCTTCCTTTTCTTATCCTTTCTATAATTCTCCCTCCCTCCCACAAACTATTCCCTTATTTATGCTTTAGGCCTTCTGGTCACAAAGACTAACCACATGGTAGATTAACTACACAGCAGACACAAAACTGAAATTATTGCTGTTATTTATTTTAGGAGCCAAAAGCTCTGTGTGGGTATCTCAATGGATGTCTGACTCAAAAACAAAATGTTCCCTAAATAATGTGCTACATTTCAAATAATCAAATTATACATATTATTCCTTGAGACATCTTTTAAAAGATAGATTAACATAATTTGTTTTCAAATTATGAAAACAATTGAGAATGGTATTTTCAAAAACATGTGCTGCAGAATATTAAATGTTGATCACACTAGTGTTAAGTAAGTAGGAAATGTAGTATATTAACATCTCCTTTTAGAGACTGGTAGCATTGTGAAGTCTTTTTTTTTTTTTTTTGACTTTTTTTTTAAATAAATTTTATTTTTGTAGTCCCCATACAATTGCAACCCCCTTATTTTGACCCCAATCCCTGAGCTCCCCGCTCCCCACCCCCCATAGAGTGTCTCTGGTTCATAGTTTTTGGTTGATTTTGATTTTCACTTTCTTATAGTTATTCATTTTCCTGGTCCCTTATTTAAGTTTTCTAGATTCCTGCTATGAGTGAGACCATCCGGTATTTTTTCTTTCTGGCTTATTTCGCTGAGCATGATCCCTTCCAGTGCCATCCATGTTGCTGCAAATTGCATGTGTTTATCTTTTTTGAATGCTCAGTAATATTCCATGGTGTATATGTACCACATCCTCTTGATCCAGTCATCTATTTTTGGGCATTTGGGTTGTTCCAAAGCTTAGCTATTGTAAACAGTGCTGTTATAAACATAGGGGTGCAGATGCTCTTTGGAATTGATGTTTCTGTGTCCTTTGGGTAAATACCTAGGAGTGGAATTGCTGGATCATATGGAAGCTCTATGTTTAGTAGGTCCAGAAATCTCCACACAGCTCTCCATAGTGGTTGGACCAGTTTGCACTCCCACCAGCAGTGCAGGAGAGTTCCTTTTTCTCCACACCTCGCCAACATTTGTTGTTGCTAGTTTTTTCAAAATGTGCCATTCTCACTGGTGTAAGATGGTATCTCATGGTAGTTTTGATTTGCATTTCCCTGATTACAAGTGATGTTGAACATTTTTTCACATGCCTGTTGGCCATTTGCATTTCCTCTTCAGAGAAGTTTCTTTTTAGCTCTTCTGCCCATTTTTTGACTGGATTATTTTCTTTGTTGTTGTTGAGTCTCATCAGCTCTTTGCAGATTTTTGTGATCAGTCCTTTATCATTAGTATTGTGTGCAAAAATGTTCTCCCAGTTGGTGGGGTTTCTCTTTGTTTTTGTTATTGTCTCTTTTGCTGTGCAGAAGCTCTTTAATTTGATGTAGTCCCAGCTGTTTATCTTTGCCTTCACTATCACTGCTTTGGGTGATGTGTCTGTAAAGATGTCTTTGATGTGTATATCACGTAGTGTTTCGCCTATATTTCCTTCTATGTATTTTATGGTTTCAGGTCTTATGTCTAGTTCTTTAATCCATTTTGAGTTGATTTTTGTGTATGGTGTGAGGTAGGGGTCAAGCTTCATTCTTTTGCATGTAGTGACCCAGTTTTCCCAGTACCATTTATTGAACAAACTTTCTTTGTTCCAATGCATATTCTTTGCTCCTTTGTCAAAGATTACTTGACCATAAATGTATGGGTTTATTTCTGGATTTTCTATTCGATTCCATTGGTCTGTATGTCTGTTCTTGTTCCAATACCATGCAGTTTTGATGATTATGGCTTTGTAGTATAGTTTGAAGTCTGGGAGTGTGATGCCGCCATTCCCTTTTTTTTTCAGGAGAGCTTTGGCTATTTGGGGTTTTTGGTGATTCCATATGAATTTCATCAATAATTGTTCTATTTTTTGAAGAATGACATTGAAATTTTGATTGGAATAGCATTGAATCTGTATATTGCTTTTGGTAGGATGGCCATTTTAATAATGTTTATTCTTCCAATCCATGAGCAGGGGATGTCTTTCCATTTCTTTGTGTCTTCTTCTATTTCTTTTAACAGTGTTTTATAGTTTTTTTTTTTGTATAGGTCCTTTACCTCTTTTGTTAGATTTATTCCCAAGTATTTGATTTCTTTGTTTCGATAATAAAAGGGATGGTTTTTTTATTTCTTCTTCTTCAGATTTATTGTTTGTGTATAGGAAGGCTACTGACTTTTGCATGTTGATTTTGTATCCTGCCACTTTACTGAACTGATTGATGAGTTGAATTAGTTTTTCTGTGGCGTTTTTGGGGTTCTCTATGTATATTATCATATCATCTGCAAATAGTGATAGTTTGACTTCTTCTTTTCCTGTTTGGATTCCTTATATGTCTTTCTCTTGTCTTATTGCTCTGCTAGGACTTCCAGTATTATATTGCAAGGCAATGGTGAGAATGGACATCTTTGTCTTGTTCCAGATCTTAATGGAAATGCTTTCAGCTTTTCACCATTGAGAATGATGCTGGCTGTTGGCTTGTCATATATATATGGCCTTTATGATGTTGAGGTATGTTCCTTGTATCCCAAGAATTTCAAGGGCTTTTATCATGAGTGGGCGTTGCACTTTGTGGAAAGCTTTCTCAGCATCTATTGATATTATCATATGGTTTTTATATTTCTTTTTGTTGATGTGTTGGATAACATTGATTTATTTTCGGATGTTGAACCATCCTTGTGTCCCTGGCATGAATCCTACTTGGTCGTGGTGAATTATCTTATGGATACATTGTTGGATTCTGATAGCTAAAATTTTATTGAGGATTTTTGCATCAGTGTTCATTAGGGAGATTGGCCTATAGTTTTCCTTTTTTGTGTTGTCCTTGTTCGGTTTTGGTATTAGTGTAATGTTGGCTTCATAGAACGTGTTTGGTATTGTCCCTTCCTTCTCAATTTTTTGGAAGAGTTTGTGAAGGATAGGCACTAATTCATCTCTGAATGTTTGGTAGAATTCATATGTAAATCCATCAGGTCCTGGGCTTTTGTTTTTGGGGAGGTTGTTGATTACCATTTCAATTTCGCTGCTTGTAATTGGTCTGTTTAGGTGTTCTACTTCTTCTTTATCTAGCTTTGGGTGATTGTAGAGTTGTAGGAATTTGTCCATCTCCTCTAGATTGTTGAACTTGTTTCCATATAACTGTTCATAGTAGTTACTGATTATTCTTTTGATTTCTGCTGTGTCCATTGTGATTTCTCCTCTTTCATTGATGATCCTGTTTATTTGTGCTTTCTCCCTTTTTTCCTTTGTGAGCCTGGCTAGGGGTTTGTCTATTTTATTGATTTTTTTCAAAGAACCAGCTCTTGGTTTCATTGATCTTTTGGATTGTTTTTTTAGTTTCAATTTCATTTATTTCTGCTTTGGTTTTTATTACTTCTTTTCTTCTACTGGTTTTGGTTTTTTTTGTTGTTCTTTTTCTAGATCTTTGAGCTTCGAGATTAGGTTGTTTCTTTGAGTTATTTCTTGTTTCTTGATGTGAGCCTCTATTGCTATATATTTTCCTCTTATTACTGCTTTTGCTGCATCCCATACATTTTGGAAATTGGTGTCCTCCTTCTCATTCAATTCAAAGAATTTTTTAATTTCTTCTTTGATCTCATTAGTCCAGTGGTCTTCCAGTAGTGTGGTTTTCAATCTCCATGAGGTAGGAGAGTGCCTTGCCTTCTTTTTATGGTTTATTTCTAGTTTGATGCCTTCATGGTCAGAAAAGATGGTTGGTATGATTTCGATCTTGGTGTATCTGTTGATGTTTGTCTTGTGCCCCAGTATGTGATCGATCCTGGAGACTGATCCACGTGTGCTTGAGAAAAATGTGTACTCCTTTTTTGGGGGGTTTAGTGTTCTATAGATATCTGTTAAGCCCAAGTGCTCTAGATCCTTATTTAGAGCTTTAGTGTCTTTACTTATTTTTTGTCTCGTTGATCTATCCATTGTTGATAGTGGTGTGCTGAAATCTCCCACTATGTATGTGTTTTCTCTGATGTCTGTTTTCAGAGATGACAATAGTTGTCTGATATATTTTGGTGCTCCTTTGTTTGGTGAATATATGTTAATGAGTGTTATTTCTTCTTGAAGTATTGTCCCCTTGATCATAATATAGTGACCGTTGGGGTCTCTTTTTATCTTTTTGAGTTTGAAATCTGTTTTATCTGATATAAGTATAGCTGTTCCTGCTTTCTTTTTTGGTCCATTTGCTTGTAGGATTGTTTTCCATCCTTTAACTTTGAGTCTATTTTTATCTTTTGTAGCAAAATGTGTTTCCCGGAGACAGCAAAAGGTTGGGTTTTGTTTCTTAATCCAGCCTGCAACTCTGTCTTTTTATTGAAGAGTTTAGTCCATTTACATTTAGAGTTACTATTGATATGTTAGCATCTGTATTTGCCATTGTGTTTGCCTTTCCTTTGATTTTACTTATCTATTCTTTTAATAACTTTTTTTTTTTTTGGCCTTCTTTCGTTGTTATTCGTCCCTCTGAGGTTCTGGCTTTAGGACTCCTTGTAGTATTTTTTGGAATGGGGGTTTAGTCATAATGAAATTCCAGAGTTTCTGTTTGTCTGGGAAGGTCCTTATTCTTTCTTCATAGAGGAAGGAGAGCTTTGCGGGATAGAGTATTCTTGGTTGGCATCTGTTTTCTTGGAGTCTGTTGACTATGTCCCTCCACTCTCTCCTTGCCCGTAGTGTTTCTTCGGAGAAGTCTGATGTCAGCCTGATTGGTTTTCCTTTGAATGCTATCTGTTTCTTCCCTCTTGTCAGCTTCATTATTTTTTCCTTGTCCTGGATTCTTGGGAGCTTTACTATTATGTGTCTTGCTGTATTTTTCCTTTCGTCGTGGAAGTGTGGTGTTCTTCTTGCTTCTTGTATATCAATTTTCAGCTCCTTCACATTTGGGAAGTTCTCTTCAATTATCTCCTTAAATATTTTCTCTGTTCCTAGGTCTCTCTCCTCTCCTTCTGGTGTTCCTATAACTCTTATATTTCCTTTCCTCATGGAGTCAGATAGTTCTCGAAGTCTTTCTTCTGTCTTTTTCCTTTGTACTTCTCTTTGTTTTTCTGTTTTGGTTCTTTTTATTTGTGTCTTCAAGAGTACTTATTCGTTCTTCCATTTCATCTATTCTGCTTTCATTGCTTTTCCCAGAGTTCTTTAGTGCCTCCATTAATTCTTTGAACTCCTGCATTTCTTTTACTTCCCTTTTTAGGGACTCAATTTCATTCTTCTGATCGTTGATTATTTTTCCCTTATCATTGTTTTCCTTTATGACTTCTGTCAGTTTTTTAATCACGGCAATTTTAAATTCTCTTTCTGGAAGGCTCAGAAGTTCTTCCAAGTTACTGTCGTTGCAATCTGGGGGGTGGTTTCCTTTTTGTGGTGTGCTTTTTTCCTGAGGAGTTACTAGGTTGCGTGTGGTTCTTCTACTCCCTATTGTCTGTTTTCTAATTTGCCGTATGCATTGGGACACTGTGTTGCTGGTACGGCCAGCATCTTGGGTGAACTTCTCCGCTCCCCTCTGGCTCCTCCAGGAGCCATCTGTCTGTTTCAAGCAGTCTTTACTGAAGAAAGGTCCCTGTTCTAAAATGCCAATGCAGGGACACGCTCCCCTACGTGCCTGCTCTGCACCGACAGTGGGTTCCCACTCCCACTCTGGGCTCGGACTGCAGGCCAGAAGGGGCCGTGGGCGAACTTCCCAGCTCACCTCTGGCTCCTCCAGGAGCCTTCTGCTGGTTTCAAGTAGTCTTTACTGAAGAAATGTCCCTGTTCTAAAATGGCAATGCAGGACGCACTTCCTGTGCGCCCGGTCTTCCCCGGTGTGGGTTCCTGCTCCCCCCAGCATTGTGAAGTCTTAAATGAAATCATTATGAGTCTTTAGTTCTGGGACCTCCCTGGTGGCACAAGGGATTAAGAAGTCTCAGCACTATCAAGCTATCGGCAGCCATTGCAACATGAGTTCAATCTTTGCCCAGAGAGCTGACCCACATGGCACAGCCGATCTCTCCCGTCTGGCTGCTGTTCCCCTCAGCAGCGTATTTCAGCCAATCCTCCTGTTCTGCTCTCCACTCTGACTCTGGTGAATCCTCTCACCTCCCGCACCTCTGGCCTGCACCCCAGTTCTTGTATGCATAAAAATAAAATCTTTCAATGAAGAGTTTAATTTAGTATTTCCCAAAATTATTTTACTAAGTTATCCTTTTAAAGTAATATTTTCTACATTTGCAGATATTTTGGCAAATACTGAGAGAAACAGTGGCTTAAAATATTTCAAATTTACCTGTTTTTCAGTCATTAGTCTGTTTGATGATTTACTGGACTCCTGGGCTTTAGAGGCTGCTGGAGGTATAGTTTCTTTTGTAGAATCAGTAATTTTTTGGTAAGTAGATGTTGGCAATATAGAATTTTGAGTTACCTAAGTTAAAAAGAAAAAAGTATAATACATGTCAAAAGAAGCTATATTTTAAGAAACCCATTACACTTGGAGAGCAATATAGCCATTCGTATATTAAAATTTCTAGGACTTCTTCAGAAGCCAATTTTAAGTACAATTAGACTAAACCCTATCTATCAATGTTCTCTTCTACTAAAAAAATGTGGTTTTACACAGAGAAAAAAACCATTTGCTTTAACTATCAATAGATGTGAAAAGCACCTGATGCTAATAAACTGATGCAAAATCTTCACAAAATACTAACAATTTGAATTTAACAATACATCACAAGGATTATATATCATGATGAAGTATAATTTACTCAGGGATGCAAGGGTGGTTTAATAAACATCAATTAAAGAAATATATCATAGCAATAAAAGATAAAAAGCATACGATAACATCAAAAGATACAGAAAAAGCATTTGATAAGATTCAGCACCACTGATTATAAAAACTCTAAATAAGAAGGGAATAGAAAGAACCTACCTCAATTTAATACAGACCACATATTACAAATCAGCAGCCAATATAAAACTTAACAGTGGAAAACTTCTTAACAAGACAAAGATGCCCAGTGTCACCACTTCTATTTAACTTAGTATAAGAGGTTTGGGCCAGAGCTATCAGATCAAAACAAGAAATAAAGTGTATCCAAGAAAAAAAGTGTAGCTATCATTTGCAGAAAATATGATATTATATACAGAAAACCCACAATAGAGAAATATATCAAAATGGCAGTTTACAAAATCAAGATACAAAAGTCATCCATAGTATTCTTACATACAAACATGAACAACAAAAAGAAATCAAGAAGGTAACTCCATTTACAATTTTATAATTTTTTCAAAAAGAATTAAATATCTCAGAATTAACTAAAGAGGTTACAAGAAGAATTACAAGAAGGACCTCCCCGGTGGCGCAGCGGTTGAGTGCTGGGTTGCGAAGCTGCCCACGGCCTCTGCGGGACCGGTTCGATCCCAGGCTGCTCCCCGGCTACCGGAGGAGGGTCCCACATGGCGCGCAGACCTCTCCTGCCGCCCGCTGCTCCCCTCAGCAGTGTACTTTGGTCCTTCTGCCTGCTCTGCTCCCCGCTCTGGCTCTAGTGAATTCTCTCACCCTCCCACGCTTCTGACTGTACCCAGTGCTTGCATAAATAAATAAATAAATAAACAAATAAATAAATAAATAAATAAATCTTTAAAAAAAAAAGAAGAAGAAGAATTACAAGATAGTATTAAAGGTCTTAGTGACACAAGGAAAGACATCCCATGCTCACAGATGAGAATCACTATTACCAAAATTACTGTCTGAAACAATGTATAAATTTAACACAATCCCCATCAAAATACTAACAATATTTTTCAAAGACATTGAGCAAAAAATGTTGAAATTTTTATGAAATTATAAATGGCCTCAAATAGCAAAAGCAATCTTGAGGGAAAAAAAAAATGAAATGGAGGCATTAGGTTACTTGACTTCAACTTTACTAAAAAGCAACACTACTAAGAACAATATAGTACTGGTACAAAAGTAAGATACATGGATCAACAGACTAGAACTGAAAGTTCAGAAATAAATGCAGGCACATATCAGTACCTAATCTATGATAAAGCAGTCACAACCATACAAAGGGAAAGGGTCTATAATAAATTGTGCTGGAAGGTCTCCCTGGTGGCTCAAGGGGTTAAGCACAGCACTATGAGCAATCTGCAGCCTCTGCAGCATGAGTTCTATCCCCAGTTCGCCAGGTAGCTACTCACATGGCGCAGCAGACCTCTCCTGTCTCGCCGGCTGCTTCCTTCAGCTGTGTATTTCAGTCAGTCTGCCTGTTCTGTTTCCCCACTCTGTCTCTGGTAAATCCTCTCACCACCTGCACCTCTGGCCTGTACCCCAATTCTTTTAGCATAAATAAATCTTTAAAAATAAATAAATAAAAATAAATGGTGCTGGAAAAACTAGAAGGCTGTCCATAAAAGAATGAAGTTGAATCATTAACTCCATATACAAAAATACATTCCAAATGGATTAGAATTAGATATAATATCTGTAGCAATAAAATACATAGACGAAAACTTTTTGTTATGTTCCATGATACAAACAATAAAGATGTTTTTGGTGACCTGACCTCTATAGCAATGGAAATAAAAGCAAACAACTGGTCAATAGCCAAGATAAAGAAAAAATTCACACAATTCAACAACAGAAAAACAACCCAGTTGATAAATGGGCAGCAGATATAAACAGACAACTCACCAATGAGGATATCCAGAAGGCCAACAGACAATATGAAAAAAATGTTATCATTTTCAGTAAAAGAGATGCAGGTTAAAACCACAATGAGATACCATATCACAGCTGAGGTCCCCAAACAAGAAGTATGGAGAGGATGCAGAGAAAGAAGAATCCTATTACACTCTTGGTTGGCATATAAAATAGAAAGCAATATGGATTTATCTTAAAAAACTAAAAATGAGGGGCCTCCCCGGTGGCGCAGCGGTTGAGCGCTGGGTTGCGAAGCTGCCCGCAGCCTCTGCTGCGCCGGTTCGATCCCCAGCTGCTCCCAGGCCACCAGAGGAGGGTCCCACATGGCGCGCAGACCTCTCCTGCCGCCCGCTGCTCCCCTCAGCAGTGTACTTCGGTCCTTCTGCCTGCTCTGCTCCCAGCTCTGACTCTGGTGAATTCTCTCACCCTCCCGCGCTTCTGACTGTACCCAGTGCATGTGTAAACGAACAAACAAACAAATAAATAAATAAAAAATACATGCCTCTTTAAAAAAAAAAAAAAAAAAAACTAAAAGTGAAAATACCATACAACCCAGCAATCCCACTTTTGAACATCTATCTAAAGAATATAAAACTACCGATGCAAAAAAATATACCCTACAATGTTTATCGCAGCATTATCACAACAGCTAGGACATGGAAGCTAAACGTCCATCAGTGGATGACTGGATCCATTGGTGGTATATTCATTTTATATATATACCAGCTGGAATACTACTCAGTACAAAGATGTAACAACTATTTACAGCAAAATGGAAGGAATCTGGGGGAATTATGTGTAGTAATGCAGTCAGAATAACAAATACTGGACATGTACATAGTGGATGATTAGACAGAGTAAAATACTTACAAAAGTAGTGGACTAAATTTAATACCCTGAGGGCTCTGAGGGTCCGAGACGGGGAGGAGTGAGAAAGCAACAAGGGGATATATGGGGAAAAGTAAAAGATTATGCTAAGTAAAATAAGTTAGACAAAAATATTGTATGATTTTACTTAGACTAAAATAACAAAATGGTAGTTACCAGAAGGGAAGGGGGAGAGAAAGGGGGTGAGCAAATCAGGTAAAGGGGAGGATGGAAACTAGACTTTAGTGGAAATCGTGCTGTAGACCTGAAATCTATATAATGTTATAAACCAATGTTCAATAAAAAATTTTTAAGAGATAATATCAAATAAGGAAGCTCTCAAAGACTACTATGTTCATATCAAAAGGACAGGCTTGAACAGGCTAACCCCAGTAAAGGATAAGACATGAGTTTCAATATGGCAAAAATTATGACATAAAAGCCATCAAACATGTTTAAATACATGACATTATATTGATATCTGATTTTTTTTTAATTTATTTATTTATACAAGCGCTGGGTCAGAAGTGCAGGAAGGTGAGAAAATTCACCAGAGCCAGAGCAGGGAACAGAACAGGCAGACTGATGAAATACACTGCTGAGGGGAGCAGCGGGCGGCAGGAGAGGTCTGCGTGCCATGTGGGACCCTCGCCGGTGGCCGGGGATGGAACCGGCGCTGCAGAGGCTGTGGGCAGCTTTGCAGCCCAGTGCTCAACTGCTGTGCCACCAGGGGAGGCCCTAGGTGATTTTTTTTTTTTTTTAAAGAATTATCTTTGGAAGGCAGGGAACCAATTCACTATCTTGAAAATTGTTAGGTAAATGGAAAAAATCTGGCATTTATGTTGTCTTTCCTAAGGGAACTGTACTGCTGCATATCCACATGATACATAAAAGACTAGCATTCCAACTAAGTGGGAAAAAAAATGATGGAATTAGAATACCACTATTTTGCAACTTTCAATGAATAGATACAGGCATCAAGTATCAAAGCTGCTAAGATTACAGAGAAACATTGAGACGTATGCCTGCCTCCCACCGTCTTGCCACCACCTAGAGCACTGCAAAAAGTACTGAAACAGAGTGTGATCCAGTCTTGGATCCCGCTATTAATATGCTGGAATTAAACAGGGCAGAGGAACATACAGAACTGTGTACACAAGTACACAATCAGCTAAGTCCAGGTATAGGATACACAGGTCAAAATACCCAGGTTCTTTTACCCAGTTTTTTTTTTTTTTTTTAAAGATTTATTTATACAAGCACTGGGTACAGTCAGAAGCGCGGGAGGGTGAGAGATTTCACCAGAGGCACAGCAGGGAGCAGAACAGGCAGACTGATGACGTACACTGCTGAGGGGAGCAGTGTGTGTGGCAGGAGAGGTCTGTGCACCAGGAGAGGTCTGCGCGCGCCATGTGGTACCCTCACTGGTGCTGCAGAGGCTGCAGGCAGCTTCACAGCCCAGTGCTCAACCGCTGCGCCACCGGGGAGGCCCTACCCAGGTTCTTTATCAGACAGATTATAAGGAAAATAAAGGAAGCAGAAAGGCCTATAGCTTAAAAAAGTTTAAAAATTATTTTAATGGGAAAGGCCACATTATGGGGCCTAGGAATACACATTTATGATAAAACATGTTTAAAAACACAGGAAGAAAGTTAACAGTCAGGAAACTGTCTACTAACAGGAGAAGAGAAGCAGTTGTAATTGGGACAGGGTAACGGAGGGGCTCTGGCATGGCTAGCATGGTTCTACAACTTGACCTTCATTAAAAGACCTCATCTTTTAGTAATTCATTAAACTATACATTTGGTAGATGTGTTCCTTTGTTTGATTTCATAATAAAAATTTTATAATAAAGATGTTATAACTTAATAAAAACAAAAGTAAAGGAAATACTACATGAAAGGAAGTACCACCCTGGAGCATCAAGACTGCCTAGGTTTGAATTGTGGATTCTGCCACACACTCAAGAAAGTACTAATCTCTCTGTGCCTCAATTTCCTTACCACAAAATGATTATAACTATAGTATTTAGCACATAAGAGTTGTTGTGAAGATTGGAATAGTTAATATAAAAATGAAATAGAACAATTATTTTCCTGGTACTCAGCAAGACAGGGGTGGTGAGAGTTAGTGACCATTTTGTGTCATTTTAAGTATTTACTTAACCTCTATGGATTTGTTTCCTTAATTGAATTTAAAACATCTACCTGAAAGGATTATCAAGAAGGCGGGGGGAGAGAGAGGAGAACTAAGAGCGCTTTGGTGGTGGATGCAGGTGAGCTACAGTGACTACACCTGAAGGCGGAAAGCCTATACTTCCAAAACACAATGATGTAAGCCAATGGTACTTAAAAAAAAAAAAATTAAAAAAAAAAAAGAATGTCGAAGAAGTCTAAGGCCATTAAGAAAGTAAAATTCATGCACATCTACCACACCTGACCACATAATCACCCTGTACAAACAAGCATCCTGACACTCAGTTTGAGGAATTTGGAAAAAGCAGTTCCAAAAGTCATAAAAACTGATAAACACTACCAGAACTCTGCCTCAAACCAATATCACTCCACCACCCTTTAGGCATCCTTCCCTTTTGCATGTTTTTCTTTCCCCTTTTAAAGAATTTTATTACTTTACCTGTGGGGGGCAACTGCCTATTTAAGCTTTGTATTTTTCCCTCCACACTTTGAGCACTTACACAGGTTTGCTAAGGGTGCCCCCTGATTGCAATTTCCTACAGACCTCAAATAAAAGCCTTCCTTCCATTTACAGATTTACTGGATCACAGTTGAGTGGATTTTTTTTTAATAGAGGCATGTTTTATTTATTTGTTTGTTTCTTTGTTTGTTTTGTTTATACATGCACTGGGTACAGTCAGAAGAGCGGGAGGGTGAGAGAATTCACCAGAGCCAGAGCGGGGAGCAGAGCAGGCAGAAGGACCAAAGTACACTGCTGAGGGGAGTAGCGGGAGGCAGGAGAGGTCTGCGCACCATGTGGGATCCTCCTCCGGTGGCAGGGGAGCAGCCAGGGATCAAACCGGTGCCGCAAAGGCCGCGGGCAGCTTCGCAACCCAGCGCTCAACCGCTGCGCCACCGGGGAGGCCCCTTGAGTGGATTTTTTAATATTACTATAGTATTTAGTAAATATTGATCCTTCCTATGGCCTCCCAACATCCAGACATCTCTCAAGTTTGACATACCTCAGTCATAGTGAATTCCTCTGGTACTTTTCACTTATTCAAGTTGATTTCAAAGAAATGATCATCCAGTGAGTCTCATGTCTGAAAGTACATCTTCATCTAAGTTTTAAAAAGATAAACAGACCAAAATCTTAAAATGGTAGTGCTCCTAGTAAAAACGATCTTGTGTTATTCCAGAGAAGCTATCTATGGTACTGGTAATCCCTGAATTAGAACACTGAACTAGAAGTAACTAGTAATAGACTCCAATGCTCACCACCCTTCTCTTCTTTTCCCTTCATGTTTTTCCTCTCCCTGTTTTGTTGAAACATTTTAGCTGGGAGTCCACATCTGTCATCATCAAATTTGACTTGGGCCCCAAAGGAAGAATATTCTCTTCTGCAAAGGTACTAAAAATGAAGCACTCTCAGACAGAAAAAAAATACCACTGAACACAAAAGGTAAAGGCAGGAAGAAAAACTATCTCCTCAATTCACCAAGCACTCCTTTCCAGAAGTCTGTGCTATGAAATTAATGTGTCAGTTTACAGCAGACTTTCCCCACTTTGGGCTACCACAGGACACACAGGTCTGGAACTGTGAGTCACAGGAAGAGACCAACTGTTTCCCAAGGCAAAGGCAGAAGGTATAGCTCCAACCTAAACTAAGACTGGGAATAGAGTGTAGTGTAAGTTATGCTCAGGCTTTTACACCGCAGTCTCAGTGGCTATCACCTGCAGCCTTGAATGCAGAAGGCACTTGGGAGAGTGGGCTAGGCGCATGCATGCCTGATGGTGGACACCTGGTGTATGATGTGGGCATGCATAAGTGGGAACACCTGAGCCTGGAGGTGATCAGAGCTGTCACTCAGACACAGGAGAATGGCCATGGTGTAGCAGCTGCTGAGAGGAGGAACGATGGCTGCAAGAGGAGGAGACTTGCCCCACAACAACTGGTACAGAAAGAGCATTAAAGCCTGAAAAGCCACTGATGCCACCAGGACTCTCCATCTGCCCAAATCCACAGAGAACCTGCCCTGTGCTTGCTAGCACTGCAAGAGCTTACAGGGTAAGAGTTGGCTTATGCATGACATAAGTGGCCATGTGCAGAGAAGCAAAACACAGCTGAACTATCTGCTGGCACTGTCCAGGTTTCCTAAGAGTTCTTTGGTAACTTGTCCTTCGTAGGTCTGAAGGCCTTGTAACATACATGATACATTCAAATGTAATTATTTTCACTACTTTTTTGGGGAAAAACTAGAAACAACCAAGCATGACTAGAAACTGTACTTTCTTGAATAATACCAAAATCTGTAATCTACTTTCTCAAAAGTATACATTTCACATTACTGCAATAAATGGAACATGCAATACTTTCAAAGTCTCAACACTTTCAAAGTCTTTAGCAATTAAATGCTAAAGCCAACATGCTGTTTAATGTTCCTAAGAAGGAGAGCTTCTACCACAAACAAGGAATTGCAGTTACAATTGGATATGATCTCCACTAAATCATTCTGTCCCAGGGGAGGTTGCATAAAGGGCCAGAACACGCCTTTCCAAAGCCCAAGGTGCAGGAAAACATAGCCAGCCACCTGTTACCCAAGGTGGAGCGGGGAAGGTCCGGGTCTATTTGGCAATAACAAAATTAAAAGAAAACGTAGGCAGAGAACGGAAACCAATATGGGATAGAGAAGCAGTGTTTAGTGTTACGGTTGGGAATAAAGTGGCCAAACTTAGAGATTGTTCCGTCTCTAAGTAACAGGTCTCTTATTCTTCAGACATTTCCACCTCGTTGATTTTCTTAAAAGAATGAAATTAGATTCGGCATGAAGGCAGAGGCCCCCGGAATCTACACTATACCTAGTAAACCTGAAAAGGGACTCATCTAACCCTTCGCCTATCCTTCCCGCTGCTGTTCTAAGTCTTCACCAGGCCAAGCAACCTTCTCAGACACCTTAACACGGAGCAGTGCAGCGGGTTAGTCCCGGTGTACACGAGCGGTTAATCTACCGACAATTTATACCGAATCCAGCCCGAGTCCTGGCATCATCCTAAACTTTACATTCACTGCCTCATTTAACCTCATCCACCATCATGTAAGGCAAGAACTACCCGCTGCAATACACAAGTGAGGAAACTGAGGCACTACAAAATTCACTGAGAAATCAAAAATCACAAAGCAGGGAGGGAGTCGGGACTCGAACCAGCTGTGTAAGGTCCCTACAGCCTCATGCTGGGATTAACTAGCGCGAACTCGACCCAGGCGGCTCCTGCCCGGGGAACCCCCCCCCCCAAAAAAAAAAGCTCAGTCTGACCCTTCGCAGGGCCCCGGTGAGGCCAACGCCTGGGGTGCTTCAAAGAGGGGCTTTAGTAAACGGCCGTGTGAACCCCGAACGCCACTCACCTTTCTCAGCGGCCGCCTCCCACCTGCAGCTCGCCCCGCGGGCCAAGCTGCGCCGCCTCCCGCCCCGCCCCCGTGACCGTTACCGCGCCCAGGGAGGCGGGCAATTGAGCCCGGGCGCGCGGAGGGGCCGCCTGGGCTCGGCCTCCCAACGCCAGGAGCGTTTGGCGCGGCCGCGAGGGGAGGCCGGAGGCCACGTGCCCCCTGATTGGCTCCGTCGCTGGGGGCGGGGCTTACTCGTCACTGCTCCGCGCTAGCCATCTGCGCCTGCGCGCTGCCGACGCACTTTCGACAAACTTCGACTTCCTGGATGCGTTTACCTAGAAAGCGCTTCGTTGCTTGGAAGACAACAACTCTGGGGGTGGTGAATGAAAGGGAAGTTCCGGACGCTTGGGCAGGTAGCCTGCCCAAGTAGACAGCCTTGGCTGAGCGCTTGCTGCTTGGCGCTCAACCTGGTCTCTGTTCGAGACCTGACAGACCACGGCAGCACCTCACTTTGTGAGACAACCTAGGTGAAAACAGTTGCCAGTGGGTAGGATGAGTTGCCCCAAGTCCCGTTTGAACAGGTGGACTGAATCATGGACTGAGGAGCCCTGTCCAAACAACTTGGTCCACTACACTGACCCTAAGGTGGCATGATGGACAACGAGCATTAGAGCTTGACTGATTATCCTACATTAGGTGGAAGAAAGTGTAGGATAAGCGAAAACGCATCAGGCTTTTGTGCCCTCCCCCTATTAGGATTGATGATGGATCTGCGGTCCTGAATGCATGCCTCATGGCGGCCCCTGGAGTAGGGTGTGGGTATGCGTAAGTGGGTACACCTGGGCTAAGACTGGGCTTATAAGGGTGGCATCACAGGGACGCCAGCAGAAGCAAAGAGCAGAAGAACCATGAGGAGAGCCCAGATACAGTGAAGACTTGCTGGGGGCTGGGAGGCCTGCGAGCCTCGGGCCCCCCAGCACCCCTGCCTGCTGTGTGCCTGTAAATCCCAATAAAAGCCTGCAAAAGCCACTGAGGCCTCCATGACTCTTCTTTACCCCATCTGCTCGGATCATAGAGATCCTGCTCTGGCCCATTCTTGTCCTTACAGAAGGGTATGAAGGGTAGTAGTGCTACAGAGCAGCCCCGATATAAAACGGGTTGCCTGGCTGTGGGTCCTCACCCTTGCGCTTAAAAGGGACTTATTAATACTCCACTGCAGACATACACAACAGGTTAATAAAAGGTTTATTTACAAGGGAAGGGGAAATGAGGAAATGTACAACTCAGGGAGAAAATAGGGAAATAAAATCTTAAATGCGTCCTACCCGATCCGCCGACCTGGAAACCCAGTGTCACCCTGAGAGCTGGCGGAGAGCCAAAAGGGCGCCCCCCCAAAAAAAAAAAAAGACCACGTATCTGGTTTTATACCAAACCTGGCTGCTTAACTCCACCCTCAGGTTCCAGCAACCTTCCCTTTGGTGGTGATGGGATTTGTCTTTCCCAATGTCCTGATGGCTTTGGCCTGGGGTGGGGGTGGAGTCCACAAAGCCTGTATGGAAATAGCTTTAGGACATCCTTTTACCCCTAACTATTCCCCCCTTTCACTTTTTTTTTTTTTTAGATTTATTTATTCATACAAACACGGTATAGTCAGAAGCGCGGGAGGGTGAGAGAATTCACCAGAGCCAGAGCAGGGAGCAGAGCAGGCAGAAGGACCGAGGTACACTGCTGAGGGGAGCAGCGGGCGGCAGGAGAGGTCTGCGCGCCATGTGGGACCCTCCTCCGGTGGCCGGGGAGCAGCCGGGGATTGAACCGGCGCTTCAGAGGCTGCGGGCAGCTTCAGGGCAGCTTCAGGGCAGCTTCGGAACCCAGCGGAACCCAGCGCTCAACCGCTGCGCCACGGGGGAAGCCCCACCCTTTTCACTTTTTGCCACCATTTCCGTGGTGAAGATCGAATATATGGATGTTAGGATGCAGTGTCATGAATTTTTTTTTTTTTTTGTGGGACCCTTGCCAGCAGCCGGGGAACGAACTGGCGCTGCAGAGGCTGTGGGCAGCCTCGCTGCCCAGCGCTCAACCGCTGCACCACCAGGGGAGGCCCTCATGAAAATTTTCCTGGGTTCCAGTGTTAGGGGAGGCCGGTCCCTCTGGGTGTAGAACCCTGAGCAAGCCATGACGCTGCACTCCTCCCATCCTCATGGACTTATTTTTTTTTTGTGGGGCCCTCGCCGGTGGTTGGGGATAGAGCTGGCGCTGCGGAGACTGCAGGCAACCTCGCAACCCCGCGCTCAACCGCTGCGCCACCAGGCGAAGCCCCCTAAAGGACTTATCTTTAAAGTACCTCCTAACTCCTTTAGAGCAGCCAGGCTAAACTCTTCTTTCTGCCTTGCCTCTCTCCCCCACCTGCCACCCATGAATCTCTAATAAAGCCTTGTTTGGTTTAACTACACTTGGTTCAACAGCGCTCTCTGGTGAATTCTTTCCCTATGGGCACAGGATCCACTCTTGGGTTTGAAGTGGAAAGTGCCCAAAGTTCTGTTGAAATTAATAGTGAAGGGGAAAACAAAGAAACCACTGGTGCAGTGAAAGGGCCCCATTAGACAAACATTCCCAACTGGCGCAATTAGCAACTTCACCTTCTTACCATTTGCAAGTTCACCTCTTGCTGACAAGGCTGCATTCCAAGAGGAGGGACCGGGCAGAGAAAGCGGGCTCTATCTTCTGCTGGAACCTTGTCCCTCTCCACTTTAGTGAAACTCCCCTTTTTCTCATGTTCTGTCTGACCTCCAAATTATAACCCATGTTAAACTGAGTATAAAAGAAAACTTTTGTATACGTTCAGGGCCTGGATCTTTCAAGGAGAGAAACCGCTCCTATCTGGCGCCCACTAGTGTAATAACAATAAACCTGCACCCACTTGGACTTAAGAGTGCCGTTTGGTCCTTTCCAGTCTAGCAAAACAGTTTTTCCACTACAGGATGGGGTTTGTAAATTTTGGGGGATATCAATAAGTGTTCGCTGATGACATTTTACCCTCCCAGTCTGTATTTCTTCCATGAATTGTCATGCCATACATGGGGTTCTAGAAATGCTTAGTGGCATAGAGATGTTCTGTGTCTAGATAGAGAGATGAGCATACACTGAAATAAAATATATTGTAATAAGTATGATCAGAGAAGAGTGTGTGGATAGCAGAAGGGAAAGAGAAGACTTACCTATGACTGTCACTTCCTAAACCAGCAGGTTTTCTCTCTGACTGCACATTAGAATCATCTGGGGAGCATTGATAATTGGTGCTCAGGTTAATATTAAATCAGACCAATTAAATCAGAATGTGCAGGATGAGCCCCAATTGCCAATTGTTTGTAAAGTCCCCAGATGATTCCAATGTACAGCCAACAGGAAGAACTGCAAACCTAGAAGAATACTAAAGAATGATTTTGACTGGAGGATAAGAGTTCTGCAACACAAAGTTGAGAAAATTTCACGTGCAAATTAAGTAAAATAATAACTCCAAAGCACATTTTTTATAATGTCTATTTCTATAGTATGTAGATAGATGATGGCTCCCTGCAGTCCTGAATGCATGCCTGATGGCGGGCACCTGGAATAGGGTGTGGGCAGATGTAGATGGGATTCACCTGGGCTAAGACTGTGCTTTTTAAGGGCTGCGTCATGGGAATGCCAGCAGAAGCAGCTGAGAGAGAAGCAGAGAAAGAAGCTGAAAAAGAAGCCAAGATCAGAGAAGCAGAGAGAACGCTGGAGAGCCCAGAAAGAGTGAAGACTTGCTGGGGGCTGGGAGGCCTGCCAGCCTTCTGCCCCCCAGTGCCCCTGCCTGCCGTGTACCTGGTAATTCCAATAAAAGACCTGCAAAAGCTACTGAGGACTCTGACTCCTCCTTTACCCAGTCTGCTGGATCAGAAAACCTGCTCACTGTCTAGTCCTGCCCCTACAATTGGCGGAAGTCGGCAAGATGATCCATGCAGACGGGTATGGAGCCCTCCGAAGACCTGGAGGGAATAAGGAGAACAGATTGTTTGCCTGTGACGATGCTGGAGGCGTCATGGCGGCACAGGAGAGGGACAAGTTCTGGGAGCTGCGGGACGAGACCTCGCATGGAGGAGACGCCCGAAAGGACCAGCCAACAACCCCTGAGGCAGCAAGAATCATCGTGGGGAAAAGAAGACCACGATTTGGAGCTCGTCAGTGCTGATGGCAGGGAGAGGCCTGATGGACTTGGACTGATGAACTTGGACTGACAATCCCTCCAGAAGGTAGAGGACCTTGGCAGGTTATGTCTTTTGGGAATCTGGGGGTGGCCAGTGGGATGGACAAAAGCAGCCTGTGTATGCCCAGCAGCTAGGCAGAGGAGAAAAGCCAAATGAGCAGGCAAAAGCTGGTAGTGATGCTAAGTTTGAGAAGCCCTGAGCGGCTGTTAACCAGCCTAAGTATGCTGAAGACTAGTGAGTCTCTTAAAATCACCTGTGGGTGATGCCCTGCTCATTCTTGAGTGAGGGTGAGGAGCTGAGGAACCCGTCCTTGGGGGACGGGTGGGGAACGTGGCTTGGGGTGGAGCCCAAACCAAATGTAGAGTTTGGATCCCCAACCCATGTGCTTGTGCAGTGGATTGGCCTGAGTGCAGGGGTCTGCAAGTCGCATTGGTGGCTATGACAGCCAAGTGTTGGAGTGACTGTAGACAGAAACCCTGAGGGTTGGGCGATTACCCCCAAAGAGTAGAGAATCCCCAATCCAGGAGTGAGTGCATCCTGGGGGTGGATGCTGTGTGTGGCTTGCAGCCGAGACTACAGCCAAAGAAGGCCAGGAAGCCTGACGGCTCCTGGTGTGTTACAGTAGATGCCGTGAGTGGTTCCCCTCCCTCGTATGAGCAGTGCCTTCGGCAGCAGATTTGGTGGCTCATCTGCTGGTACCAATAATTGTCTTTTGCCACTAGGTTGGGGCCCTGCCTGGACTTATTTGTGCTCTGTTGTATTTTGTTATATTGTGATATATTTGCTTTTGTGGGCCATGGCTGCATTGTTCATATTTGCTAAGAAAATTGTATATATGAAGACTATATGGCAGAAAACCCTGAGGGGGTGGACTGTAGGGTAAGGAAAAATGTCAGGCTTTTCTGCCCTCCCGCCATCAGGATAGATGATGGCTCCCTGCAGTCCTGAATGCATGCCTGATAGCGGGCACCTGGAACAGGGTGTGGGCAGATGTAGATGGGATTCACCTGGGCTAAGACTGTGCTTTTAAGGGCTGCGTCATGGGGACGCCAGCAGAAGAAGCTGAGAGAGAAGCAGAGAAAGAAGCTGAAAAAGAAGCCAAGATCAGAGAAGCAGAGAGAATGCTGGAGAGCCCAGAAAGAGTGAAGACTTGCTGGTGGCTGGGAGGCCTGCCAGCCTCCCAACCCCCCAGCGCCTCTGCCTGCCGTGTACCTGGTAATCCCAATAAAAGACCTGCAAAAGCCACTGAGGACTCTGACTCCTCCTTTACCCGGTCTGCATGGGATCAGAAAACCTGCTCAGTGGTCAGTCCTGACTCTACAAGTACTTAATAAATCTTACATTTTTTCATAATTAAGACTGGGAGGGCCCCTGTGGTACAGTTCATATCTACCCTTTCCAAAACCTAACTCCCGAAGTGTTTGTAAATATAGTGAATCTACTAGGGCTTCCTAAAGGAAGCTGTGGAGTGTGTTGCGTCATTGGAGAGGCAGAGGGCGAAAAGAGGAGGTGTGTTTAGGGTAAGTGAATTATGCTTTTTGTGCCACAAGCCTCTGTGGCTATCACCTGTGGCCTCAATGGTGTTGTTGCAGAAGGCACTTGGAAGTATGAGCACAGGGCACATGTGCCTGCTTGTGGACACCCAGAGAATGGTGTGGGCCTGCATAAGTGTACACACCTGAGACTAGAGGGCAGGGCTATAAGGGGGGATGTCACTCAGAGATAGACTATGGCTACAAGATGACAACAGGCATGGCTACAAGATGACAACAGGCATGACTACAGAAGAGGCAAGAGCACAAGATAACGAAACAACACCAGAGAGAGCCCAGAGAAAAAGCATAAAGATTCATAGGGTTCTGGGAGGTTCAGTTGCCTGCCTGCCTCCCAGTCCCCCTGCCCGGCCTGTGCTTGCCTCCTTGCATGCCAGCCTCCCTGCCTGGTGTACCTGTGTACCTGGTTTCCTAAGAGAGCATTAAGTCCTGAAAAAATCCACTGAGGCCTCTGAGACTCCCCTGTATCCTTCTGCCCAAATTGAGAGAGAACCTACCCTGTGCATGCTGGCACTAGAGTGTGCTACTGGGTTGAGCCTTTATCCAGCAGGCAATGGAGAACCACAGATAAGTTTTCAGAAGAGGTATAAAATGATAAAATAAAAAGGGTTTTGTTTGGGTGTCTGCAATACTAGTTTTCTTGCACCCTGACATATGGATTAGAAGCTATAAAAATCAGGTCCACAGTATACCAATAAGATCATTGGGTTTTTTTTTCACACTGAAAGGAAATCAACCCAATTTTATTTATTTATACATACAAGAACTGGGGTAAAGGCCAGAGGTGCGGGGGGTGAGAGGATTCACCGGAGACAGAGTGGGGAACAGAACAAGCAGATTGACTGAAACACTGCTAAGGGGAGCAGTGGGCGAGTCAGGAGAGGTCTGCTGCGCCATGTGGGTAGCTCCCTGGGCAGCGATGGAACTCGTGCTGCAGAGGCTGCAGATAGCTTCATAGGTTGCGTCTTAAACCCTTGCGCCACCTGGGAGGTCCGAAATCTTTAAGGCTGATTTACCAGTTTACCGGTTTAGTAAATCCAGAATCTACAAACAGGGTCCCTTCCACTATTTTCAAAAACTCTTTGGGGGTAATGTGATCCAAAAATTCCTAAAGGAAAAATCCAACTTCCACACACCTAAAGAGAAGACAATAATCAGCAATCATATAATCATTTATTTTTGGGGGAGTTGGAGGAGCTTGATTCTTCCTTTGTCTTCAGCTACTAATGTTATAAGGTGAACTTGGTGAATGGCATGAGCACAAGATGTTGTATCTAGATTTACTAAATAATAAATAATGTTCTTGGGGGGGAGAAAAAGACAAGGCATCTCATCTGCCACATTGTCATTTCATCCTCTATCCACATGGTGTCGCTGTTAACATGTATTTTCCTATTGGTCTAATGATGCAGGTGTCTGGTGGTGCAGGAGACACAGTAGCCAACAGGAATTTCCCACAGAGGGCATCAGCCACATGTCTCTCACAAGGTGCTCTCAGCGTCACAACTCTTAGTGTTTGATACTTGCACACCCATTCTCAGCCTTCTTCCAGGCAGCAGGGGCCACTGTGTTTTTGATCTGTATCTCCTCTTGCAAACATGTCCCAACCCTCCTACTTTCCATACCAAGGTATTCACATTAGCAATGGCTGACAGATTTTCATTTTCAATCCTTAAAACACAAAGCATCTCACTGCTTTCCTTCTCCAGTTTAGTAGATTGACCTGCCTACTTTTCTGAGTGTGGCCAGGAAGCCAAACATTATTGGGTCAGTTAGGATTACTTTGGCTGCAAATAACACCTAATTCAAACTGTTTTCTTAAGCACTAAGAAAAATTATTATTGCACATAGCAGGAAGTCCAGAGGCAGGACAGACTTTGGGGTTGGCTAATACGTAGTTCAACAAGTTATCAAGAGCCAGTCTCTCCGCTCTTCTGTAAACACAGATTTCAAATTCATGATAAAGTGCTTTTCCAGATGCCTAACAGAAGCAATCAGGACCACATGCTTTCTATTCTGTGTAAAAATTTCCCCTCTGGTTTTCTGAGCTAAGTAGTTCCCAGGCAGATATTCTGTCTCCCAACCAGTAACTGCTTGACAAATGCACTTAAGCCTGGGTCTCAGCAGGGAAAAGGGGTTACCATAATTGGAACTGGTGAGTGTATGCTCCTTGAGACACATGGACTGCAAGATGGAGGCATGGCTACTTGAATGAAACTAGAGTCCTGTGAGGGGCTAGAGGGCACTGGAGACTGATGGATAGTCACCAACGTCCTTCACAATCTCCAAAACACAAGAAGGCTGATTATTCTCTATTTTCTAGCAATAGAGCCTCCCTTTCACTAGTTCCTGGGTTGCATGTATAGCAAATGGAGGGGAGAAGGCTCTGTAGCACTGCCCTTCAAAAGCGTTCCCTTCTTTTTTTAAAAAAAAAAATGTATATTTATGCATATAAGAGCTGGATACAGTCCAGAGATGCGGAGGTGGGGGGCGGTGAGAGGATTCACCAGAGACAGAGTCGGGAACAGAACAGGCAGACTGACTGAAATACACTGCTGAGGGGAACAGTGGGCAAGACAGGAGAGGTCTGCTGCACCATGTGGGTATCTCCCTGGCCGGGGATCGAACTTGTGCTGCAGAGGCTGTGGATTGCTTCATAGTGCGGTGCTTAACCCCTTGCACCACCAGGGAGGCCCAAGAGTTCCCCTCTTGTGGACCACCAAAGCCTTTCCAGAATATCTGTTTTCACCCCACAACAAAGAAAGAGTACATGAATGGCATTTGATGATGGATTTCTAAAGATTCAACTCACAAGTCTTTCACACTTAGAATCCTTTATTACACTAATACATTTACTTCTGCTTCCCCAATGAAAATTTGAACTCCCAGGAGTATGGATCATTTCTTACTAAACTTTATTCAAGACTCAGCAGTTTCCAGCACACTCATTACAATGTTAAATTTAATTAAATGATTTACATGGGGGGCAGTCACCTTCAAGAGTCAGTTCACAGTGACTATAAAAGCAATAAGCAAACAGCTCAGGCAACTATATCAATGAAAAGTACTCAATCTGTACATGTACAGAATAACAATGGTTACATTACTTGAACCCTTAAAATGCATGAGGCTAGTCTCTGAACTGAACCCTTTCATTTTCAAACTTGTTGACTGTTCACAACATTCTTAATGTAAATACTGTTATTATCTTCTACAAATGAGCAAATTAGAAAATATAAATAAAAAAAATGAGTTGCCAAGGTCACACAGACATATGTGGCAGAGCCAGGATCTGAAACCAGCATCCAGCCTTCAAAGGCCTATATCATAAGCACTCAACCATTCCACTTCTCACCATTGGCATCTGCTCCACCATTACCCGATTTGCAATTCTTTTACCTGTCCGTCTATTAGTTATCTATTGCTGTATAACAATTACGCTAAGCACAGTAGCTTAAAACAAACACTATTTCAAAGTTTCTGTGAGTCAGGCATGCAGGAGTGACTTAGCTGGGTCAGGGGAGTATGGGTATGATTCTCTGTACATTTTTTATTTTAAAAATCTCCCAGAACAAGTAAGATACAAATTTTTAAGTCTTAACCAATTGAATTGTGTTTCCTACTGCCTTCCTTTGGCTCTTTGTTCTCATTAAGGCTGTATCTAGAAACCTCACTCCCCAGTTAACTCCAGACAAAAACTTATTTTCTCCTGAAATTGTTAAGTTTTCTGGTCTGAAGTTCTGCTTCTCCACTTTTTGTGTTTGTGCACATAGAGCCACAGCCACCTTGAGCTGAGGAAGAGATGTCTAAGCAGAAGCTGTTTGGCCAGCAGCAGTACTGAGATTGTGGCTACTGGAACTGGGCCCTACACACACAATCCTCTGAGGCCAGAATCCTGAGCCCTGGGCTCATTTCTAAAGCACAGGTGCTTCTTCCTTTATCAAAGAGCCCAACAGTCACACTGGGCACAGGAAGGGCACATGGAACATTTAAAATCTATAGGCATCAGGTTAAGTCTCAGCACTATGAAGCTATCGGCAGCCACTATCCAACCAGGGAGCTGACCCACATGGAGCAGCAGACCTCTCCTGTCTAGCCTGCTGCTCCCCTCAGTAGTGTATTTCAGTCAGCCGGACTGTTCTGCTCCCCACTCTGTCTCTGGTGAATCCTCTCACCCCCTGCACCTCTGGCCTATACCCCAGCTCCTGTATGCAAAAATAGATAAATCTTTTTTTAAAATGAAATAAAATCGGGCCTCCCCTGATGGCACAGGCGGTTGAGTGCCGCTCTGCGAAGCTGTCTGCAGCCTCTGCAGCGCCGGTTCGATCCCGGCCTGCCGGCGAGGGTCCCACATGACGTGGCAGATCTCTCCTGTCTTGCCCGCTGCTCCCCTCAGCAGTGTATTTCGTCAGTCTGCCTGTTCTGTTCCCAGCTCTGTCTCTGGTGAATCCTCTCACCCTCCTGCGTATCTGGCCTGTACCCTTTTTCTTGTATAAATAAATAAATCTTTAAAAAAAATGAAATAAAATCTATAGGTATAAGTTCATATAGCTTTTCCATTTTATTTTGATTTCCATTTATGCTGTTTAAAAATAAGTTCAGAAAAATCACTCAATTCATTAACAATTCCCTTTTCAAAAGAAATGCCAGTGAAAACACAGACTATTGTAAAGGAAAGAATTTTTAGCAGCTATCTTAAAATAAATCACTGATAGCCGTGAGCAAGTTGGTGAGAGGCCTTTTAAGAGGTCAAAGCAGCATCACAGTGCTTTCCGGGAAACAGGAAACAATCTGAGAATGTGATAAAGTCAAAAGCAGAATCAGTCTGACTGAATATATTCTGTATTGAAGTCCAGTACCTTTCAGCGTCTTGTTCATTTCTTTTATTTTTTTTTTAAGATTTATTTATTTATGCATACAAGAACTGGGTACAGGCCAGAGGTGTGCATAGTGAGCGGATTCACCAGAGTGGGGAACAGAACAGGCAGACTGACTGAAATAAACTGCTGAGGGGAGCAGCGGGCAAGTCAAGAGAAGTCTGCTGTGCCATGTAGGTAGCTCCCTGGTCAGGGATCAAACTCGTGCTGCAGTGGCTGCAGATAGCTTCATAGGTTGTGTCTTCACCCCTTGCATCACCAGGGAGGCCCTTGTTCATTTCTTTCTCTCCATGACAATGCCTTCTGGTAATAATTAACCATTTCTACTCCAGTGTTCTGGGCCCAGGGAATGGATAAGTGGAAAACTGCAGCTTAAATTGGCATATTTCTTAATTCCAAGCACAGGTTTCCACTGCTATTGAAAGTAAATGTTCCTATTAGTAGATTTGGAACATTATTTTATTATCACTATTATTATCATTAATTTATATGGAAAAATTTTTGATCATTCCCAGATCCAAAAAATAAACTATCAGATCATGCCAAATAGGAATGCTTTATTTTCAGATAGTGGGGGAAACCTGTATACCAGAAATTATACGGAAAGAGCAAAGAGTGGCACAGAACAAGGCAGATGAGGAAGCACACACTGACTTGCCTGGGCTGGATGCACTTAAAAGTGGGCCCAACCCACTGAACTCTGGGATCTCAGGGAAGAGAAGCTCACAGGGCCTCTAAAACAAGGACTAGATTTTTCTTCCAGCACAATTAATACTTTTCAAATAATAGGCTCTGTTCACATGAACTCTCCAAATCCCATAGGCCTGGACTGCAACTCTGAGAGACTGTGGAATTCTCTGTAAAATGTGTATAAATATAACCACTGAGTAACTGTGGGAATTACAGGCAATGATAAATAAGGCACATAGCAAGCATTCAATGAATTATATCTTATAGGTCTTGTAAAAGATATTCAGATTCCTAAAGTTTTAGAAGAAAATATGATCCTTCATATTGGGTTGTTCCCCAGCTAGGGTTTTCTGGTCATAGTCTGACAACTCAGGACTATTTCTCAGAACTAAAGACTAGGAAAAAGGAATCAGGCAGCTGTCTTGAGCTAGTCTCCTCCTATCACTAGAAATTTCCCTTCTGGGCCCTTTGAGCTTTCCTTCCTAACTCATTCTTTCAACAATAATTTATTGAAAACTGATCAACACATTGGCACAGAAGAAAATAAATATGAAAAGTTTTTGTCTTTGGGGAGCCTTCAATACAGGATAGAAAAATCAGCATTCAATTAGCAGAATTCCTGTAATATAATTTGCTTAAGAAGTCAGCTATTATTACTTTGTTTTTGTTTTTAAAGATTTATTTTATTTATGTTATGCATACAAGAGCTGGGGTGTAGGCCAGAGGTGCGGGGGCTGGGGTGGGTAGTGGTAAGAGGACTCACCAGAGACAGAGTGGGGAGCTGAACAGGTGACTGACTGAGATACACTGCTGAGGGGAGCAGGGGGTGAGACAGGAGAGGTCTGCTACACCATGTGGGTTAGAGCCCTAGCCCGGATCGACCTCATGCTACAGTGGCTGCTGATAGCTTCATAGTGCTGAGACTTAACCCCTTGCACCACCAGGAAGGTCCAGTTATTAATACTTTGTAGATGGGTTAACCCAGTCAAGAGATTTTCCCCTATTGTCTCTCAACTCATCCCTCTCTCACATACTTGTTCGCATGTATAAACAGCATCCACGCTATCAACCCTAAAGGTGAAAGAGACTTCTTTACATTAACATCAAGCTGCCAGAAGAAATTACATAATGGGGCCTGGACGCCTCTGTGACCCTAAAACTGCTGGGCCCTCAGAACTCCTTCTGAATACCTTCACGTCTCTATTTAGTTGCCAGGCCCACTCTCCATAGGGATCACTCACTGTTTTCTTCAATGCCCCATTAAACAACCTTCCTCCTCCTCTCCATGTGTCACTGTCTCCTCCTTAGACTAAAAGTCGAGGTCACCTAAAATATTATCCAGATTTCCTTCTCATTCGTTCGTTCAACAAATATCAGAGCACCTCGCAGATGTGAGCGAGCACCAAGCAGCCATGGTCCTCGCCTTACAGACCTCAGCCTACTAGTAAGTTACACAGTAAGCAAAAATGACACAAATTATTGCACACTCTGCAAGAGACTAAGGAGAATTCCACGTGCTTCAAATATTAGGGACCAGGATAGCTTTCCTTCAGAAATGATAACTGAACAATCTCAAAAATAAAATAGAGGTTAACTAAGAGACGACAGGAGGAGGTGGGTCCTGACAAAAGGAAGTGCATTGCAGGGGTCTTGGGGCAATGACTTGACATCTTTGAGAATGTAAACAAAGCTAAGACAGCAGGGGTTACCTCAAATTTGATCAGGGGCCTCGTGCCCATTTTAAGGAGTTTTGAGTTTTAAGCTAAAGAGTAACCAGAACCCACAGGGCGGTTTCAAGGACTACCACGACCAGATTTACCTGCGTGGCTTCAGTGCAGACTCAGGGCTTTGCCCACCAGATTATGCCCAGCGTCCTGCCAGCGCCTGGCATCAGCTGGCTCTCACCAGCATTTGTCGGCTTGTTGGCATTGTGACCGGGTGTGGCGGGGGACTCCATAATGTCTGGGGGTCCATGGAGGGCCTCTGAAGACGCACAAAGCCACCCCGAAGGCAGCGGGCGGGGGTCGGGCCGGCTGTGCGGAGAAGCGCCGGGCGGCCCGCGTCGTCGGGGCCCTCAGGGGACCTGAAGCGCCACAAACAGCCGGCGCGCCCGGGACTCGCAGCTGCCGAGCTTCCAGCTTCCCGAGAGGCGGCCTAAGTGTCGGCTCCCGAACCCCAGCAGCGCGGCCCGGAGCCTCCTGCGGTCCAGGCGCCCAGGTGAGCGCGGCGGCCCAGGCGGGCGGCCCCGGCCCGGCTCCCGGAAGCCCCTGCGCGCGGCCCCGAACGCCCCCGCTGCGGCGCGGCCGGCGGCCATCTCCGGGCTGCGGCGGCGGGCGGGCGCCCCAGTGGTGGGCGGTGTCTGCGTGGACCCCGGGACCCTGCGGTGAGGCTCGGGCCCGCGCGGGGGTGCCCCGGGGGTCTTCGGGCGTCGGGCGGCCGCCCGGGGCGGGGCCGGGAGCGGCCAGGGAGGGGGGCGGGCTGGGGGCGCCGGGGCCGACCAGGCCTGCGACCGGCCTCCCCCCCACTCCCTCCCCGGCCTCCCGGCCGCCGCCTTTCCCCCAAGATCGCTTGTCGCCGTAGGAAAAGTGGGACAGGAAAGCACAAGAAAGGAAGCATCAGAGCCAGCCCCCTCCCCCCGCCCCCCACCGAGCAGCCCGCGTTACCCTGAAGTTGTGTTTCCTTCCATTTCCTTTTCCGTGCTAGTCTGAGCCGCGGTCTGCAGAGCCTGGACCATCAAGCGCTGTAGCGTGGCTCCCTGTCCACCCCGGCGTTGTGTTTTTCTTTATCCTTTTCATTGGCTACGCTGAACAGTGTGTGTGTGCTGGACTGACCACCGCGTTCGTCCCCGGCTCTCGATGTTTAATTTGTTGAGTGGCAGGACCGTGATTTACCTAAGCGGCTCCTTCCATGATGGTGAACTTAACTTACAGGTGTTTTTCTGGCTGTAGCTATTACAAAAAGCAGTTCATTGAACGCCGTTCCGTCTGGTTTGGGGAGCATGGCTATGTGTTTAGGGTATATCCCTCATGAGGCTTGTGATACCTGTTGCAAAACGATCCTCTGAAAAGTTATTCTCACTTTTGTATCCCCACACCCCGACCCCACCCTGTCCCTGTAGCATTTGACAAATACCTGGCCCAAGTAGCTTCCAGACGGGCTTTGCAGGAGGTCACAGAATCAACCCCTGGGTGTTCAAGAGAACTGCCTTGGCTGGCCTTACTCAGGGCTTTTGCTGAAAAGCTCATATTCCTATGAGAATCTTAGTTTTTTGTAAAAATGACAGGTTTAGCTTGGACAAACCGCTACAGTCCCTAAATTAAGGGAAAATTCAAGCCGGGGGTAAATGAACGTTTTAATAGCTTAAGTCATACTCTGAAACATGAGTATTGGGACGCTAGAGAAAGTATAGAAGATTGTGCTGATGCAGGTCACTAGGTGCTCAAGAAGCTTTCTTGGAAGATACGTAAACAGTTTCAAGTGAGTGACATCATCTCCATCAGTGAAAATAAATGGAATTTGTTTATCCATCCTGTTCACCTTTGTAATAAAATAGAGGGAATTTTTCAGTTTGGTCACATGATCCTAAAATGTACGTTTAAGAGCTTTAAAATGACAATGGATTAATTCATTGCTCACAACTTATAAAGCACAGCCTTCCCTGGCCTTTCTTCCCATTTGGCAGAGCTGGGATCCCTTCTCTGTGAACCCACTTTGTCCTTTACTGCTTCCCTTTACAAGGACAGTGTCCTTGCTTGCTGTCATCATCTCTTGGTCTTTCTAGAATCCCCCTCTGTGAGCTTAGTGTCCATCTCAGTGTTTGGCACATAAGTGGTGATATGCTGCATGGATTTAGAATGTGACATGTGTTTATTAAATCCAGTTACTTGGCATTCAAGTGAATAAAGTAGAAACCGGAAACAAGGACGGATGCGATCCTCTTTTGGTTATAGGTGTCATCACATTCCAAGAAGCACTGCCAACAGGGCACCTAGGTTTTTTGAAAAAACAATGTTGTTGAGGTATAATTCACTTAAAATGTACCTAAAGTATACACCTCAATGTTTTTAAAATAGTTACAATATTAATTTTTTAAGTTGTGGTAAAATATATAATATGAAATTTGCTGTTTTAATTATTTTTAAGCGCACCATTCATTGGCATTAAGTTCATCCACAATATTGTACAGCCATTACCACTATCTATTTCCAAAATTTTTCCAACACTTTAAGCAGATACTCCATTAATAAATGGTGAGTGTATGAATGAATTTGATATTTTACAGACAAATATTTAAAAATAAATGTACTCTTGATTTCTAACCTCCCTTGTAATTTGTTATATTGTCTTTTATCTACTTCTTTATGGAAAAAGTTGTAATGAAGATGGCACTGTGCTTTATCTTAGGGTGATAATATTTGAAATTCTTTATAATGGAAAATGGGTCAATTCTTTCAAGTTTGCTGAATTATTGAATTTTCTAAAGTCTCTAAAAGTTGTAGAGCAAAATTTGAATGATATTCCTAGTCCACTTTGATTTACAAAGATGCCTTATCCAAATTTATATTGTGCTGTTTGGCTTATTCTTTTGCTATATTTTCTCTTTGCTTTTGTAGTTGCAGGATACTCTCCACTTTCATAGGAGCTATCCTAGGGCTTCTTAAGACTAGAAAAATCCACAAAGTTATAAGGTTCTAACTAAACAGGGATGGGAAGAGCACAAGGGACCATAGTGATAGTTTACTGGCGGTGGGATATTTATGGGGACTACATCTGAGAGAAGTCAAATACTGTACAAAAATGAATAACAATGTAGAAAAATTAAATGATTAATAAAAGGAAAACAAAAAACAAAAATGTTTTGAATCTTTACCTAGTTTTCATTCTAAATTTTTATCTATTCTTTGCTTGTTGGATTGCTTTTAAGTGTGCAGACCTCTTCATTAATACCTTTCAAAAAATGATTTGTGACATCTGACTATTTCCAGCCAAAAAAGACTGGCAATATCTCATTTTTAAAAAGGAGAGCACACTTGGCTAGGCTAGGGTAGATCTTGGGAGTAAAAAAATTGCTCAGTCTGTTTTTTAGTAGGTATGGGAAGGATACAGTTTTAGCCCCAAATCGTCAAATGTGGAGGGTTTCCTGTGCATGTGAATAATGTGTTTCTGCTTCTGTGAAAATTAGCACCACAGCCCAGCTACTGTGTAGTTAAATGTACCAGGAGTGCTGGGCTCTTGTTCTGACTTGGGAACTGCTAGTGATGTGAGCAAACCATATAACTTTTGTGGATTTGTTATTGGTACTAGTGAATAAACTGGGCTTGAGTAAGTGGGTGAATTAGAAGGCAAACAAGTATATATCCCTGGCTGCTTCCTGAAAACTCAACATTTCTTTGAATTTATCTAAAAAAAAAAAAAAAATTAAGTATTTAGTACACCACAACATAGTCTTCTAAAATTTAAGCTAAAGATTACATTTTTAATTTGTTACTGCTCTGTAACATTGATGCTACCAGAAGATCATTTCTGTTTATCCTGGAGTTTAATGTATACCCTTGGGGCTCCTTTTGCCTCAGTATGAGAAGCATGGGACCCAGAGGACTTCTAGATCTCTTGCAGCTCTGATGTGATATAATACTTGAAATAAGCAAGAATTTATTCTGTAGTTTTAGGATATTATAAATCCGTAACAGGGAAAAATATGATAAGTCAATTTACATGACTTATTTCCCTGGAAAATTGGAAATTGCAATTATATTGTATGTAAAAGCTGTTTTCATCAGAAACTGCATGCAATTTAAGAAATGAATCGCAAAGTTTCAAAAATCCTTTGCAGATGCTATCTTTGTTGCTCTCAACCTTTCTTTGCTGCAATTCTGTTCTTTTCTTTCCTGCCTGCTAATTGGATTAAAGACTGTTTTGCTAACCATGGCATCTGGAGATGACAGTCCTATCTTTGAAGATGACGAAAGGTAAATGTCTTACATTGCAATAAAATTGCATTTGAAACTTTCAAGATTGTTTTACTCATTCAGAACAGCTATCCAGTCCACTTTTTTTAGGGACACATTTCATAAAATTTTAGAATGCCTGGTTTTATTTCTCTGTGATTTAGAGCAAGGTTAGTAAATACCTGGCATGAAGGTGACTACCACTAATGTGACATCCTTTCCCATAGGACAAGGCTGTAAGGTCCAAATTCCTTGAATTACAAAGTTCCTGAAGTTCTCACTTTAAAATGATTTAAACTCCATTTGCCATCTCTGATCTAGAGCACACAGAAGAGATTAGAATGAATGAACAGTAGGATGAACAGGCTCTGACACATGAGTGCTAGGTTTAAATTCCATCTCTGTTACTTCCTGTCATTGTGACCTTAGATGAGTCCTTAACCTCTCTCTTTTTTTTTTTTTTAAAGATTTATTTATTTATACAACAGTCAGAAGTGTAGGAGGGTGAGAGAATTCACCACAGCCAGAGCGGGGAGCAGAGCAGGCAGAAGGGCCGAAGTACACTGCTGAGGGGAGCAGCGGGCGGCAGGAGAGGTCTGCGCGCCATGTGGGACCCTCCTCCAGTGGCCGGGGAGCAGCAGGGGATCGAACTGGCACTGCAGAGGCTGCGGGCAGCTTCTCAACCCAGCTCTCAACCACTGCACCACCGGGGAGGCCCTCCTTAACCTCTCTTGAACCTCAGTTCCCTCATTTATAAAACAGGGATAGTAATATCACGTATCTCATGCCAAGGAATCTGCAAGTTAATATGTATAAAGCTCTTAGAACAGTGACTGACATACAGCAAGCAGTTAATAACTTTTCTGTAATCATTATTACTATAATAAATATTACTTTCCTCAAATAGAGAAATTATATCAATGTCAAAATATTTATCACATGGCACATATTTGGGAGGAGAGCTTCTTATAATAGAAACTTTTACATAGAGTCCATTTTTTTTTTAAGATTTCCTGGAGTGATGACAAGAATGACTTTTTTTCCTCATAACATTTTTATTTCTATTATAGGACATTCCAGGATCTCTCTTTTCTTCAGCCTTAGGATAAAAAATTAGAACCCTTTTTGTGAACCCCTAGTCATTAGTTAAGTATGGAAGGTTTAGAGAGTTCTTATTTGGTAGTGATTGCATCTGAAAAACAAACCACCATAATTACATACTGTGCTTTTTAAATGAAGTGAAGGAGAAGCAGAGAGTTTTTTTACTGACCTTTCCAAGTATTATTCCGTAGCCTATCTTAGAACACTAATGTGGATAAACTGATAGATTCTAAATCCTATTAATATTAAGGTGACTTTGTTTGGAATTATCTGGCTAAATAGCCTTATATAGTAGTTTCATCTTAAAGGAAGAGTGTATATAAGAAAAAGAAGATGTAAGATTGCTTAGGTAATGTCATTTTATTTTGTAACTTCAGGGGTTTTAAAAATCATATTTTCTTCTTGGAAGGATTAATTGGTTTTTCAATCACTATATCTTTTACCAATTATACCTGCTTTATTTCCTTAGCCCTCCTTATAACTTGGAAAAAATGACAGATCTTGTAGCTGTTTGGGATGTTGCTTTAAGTGACGGAGTCCATAAGATTGAATTTGAACATGGAACCACATCAGGCAAAAGAGTGGTATATATTGATGGGAAGGTAAGAAAAAAAATATGTTGCTTTGTATAATAAAAATATGGTATCAGAGAAACCTGATTTTGTTAATCTAGATTCTCATATGTGAATTCAAGGCTTTTCTATTATTGTGTTTATCTTTATACTTTGGCAGATATCATTTTCCTAAGAAAAGCACACTAATATTGGTTACAAAATTCATAGGCTATACTAATATCTAATGTTTAAACTTAAATTGCCTTTATTTTCTAAAACCTTGTGTCATACATTAATAAACTTATATCTAGGTCCTCCCTGGTGGCCTAGGGGTTAAGTCTCAGCACTATCATCACTAAGGCCTGAGTTCGATCCTTGGCCAAGGAGCTACCCACATGGTGCAGCAGACCTCTCTTGACTTGCCCGCTGCTCTCCTCAGCAGTGTATTTCAGTCAGTCTGCCTGTTCTGCTCCCCACTCTGTCTCTGGTGAATCCTCTCAACCCTGTACCTCTGGCCTACATTAAGTTCTTCTATGCAAAAATAACTCTTTTTTTAAAAAAAATTACATCTAAATAGCATTACCATTTGCTCACTTAAATTATTTCTAAAATTAGATATTAATTTTTTTTCCGTTTGTTTGTCTATATTTTATCACTTAGGAAGAGATTAGGAGAGAATGGATGTTCAAATTAGTAGGCAAAGAAACCTTCTGTGTTGGAGCTGCAAAGACAAAAGCAACCATAAAAATAGATGCTGTCAGTGGTTTTGCTTATGAATATACCCTGGAAATTAATGGGAAAAGTCTCAAGAAGTATATGGAGAACAGATTAAAAACCACCAATACCTGGATATTATGTTTGGATGGTGAAGACATTAGAGTTGTGTTGGGTAAGTGGTGCTGTTCTGCAGAATATATTGGCTTCTTATGATGGCTACTTAATTAGTTCCTCTAACTGTACAGGCCTTTTATGGGAGCTGTGAGTAGGAGAGGGTGTGTATTTCTAATATATCCTGTATAAATGAAGTATTTGTTTAATAGACTTATTTATATAGGAAACATAAGAGAACCAGGTTTTATAGTGATGGATTTGAGGATTATATGCTTGGGTTTAAAAAAAAAGAGAAATGATGTAGACATTTATTATTTGATATTTCTCTTACTTTAGATTTATTTATTTATGCATATAAGAATTGGGGTGAAGGCCAGAGGTGTGTGGGGTGAGAGTATTTACCAGAAACAGAGTGGGGAGCTGATTAGGGGGTCTACTGAAGTACACTGCTGAGGGGAGCAGAAGGCAAGGCAGGAGAGGTCTGTGGGGGATCAAACTCAGTCCTTAGCGGTGATAGTGGTGAGACTTAACCCCCGATGCTACCAGGCAGGCCACTGATATTTCTCTTTAAAAGCATGTGTAGGGCCTCCCTGGTGGCGCAGCAGTTGAGCGCTGGGTTGCGAAGCTGACCAAAGCCTCTGCAGCGCCGGTTCGATCCCCAGCTGCTCCCCGGCCACCGGAGGAGGGTCCCACATGGCGCGCAGACCTCGCCTGCCGCCCGCTGCTCCCCTCAGCAGTGTACTTGGGTCCTTCTGCCGGCTCTGCTCCCTGCTCTGGCTCTGGTGAATTCTCTCACCCTCCTGCACTTCTCACTGTACCCACTGCTTGTATAAATAAATAAATAAATCTTAAAAAAAAAAAAAAAAAGTATGTGTCAATTTGGGCATCCCTGGTGGTGCAGGGGTTAAGTCTCAGCACTTTCATGCTATCGCCAGCCACTGCCACTGTTGCCAGCCACTGCAACATGAGTTCAATCCCCAGCCAGGGAGCTAACCCACATAGTGAAGCTCACCTCTCCTGTCTTGCCTGCTGCTCCCCTCAGCAGTGTATTTCAATGGATGCGCCTGTTCTACTCCCTACTTTGTCTCTGGTGAATCCTCTCACCCCCCACACCTATGGCTTACACCACAGTTCTTGTATGCATTAAAAAAAAATCTAAAAAATAAAGCATACGTAAAGATAGTTGGAAATTTAAGATTCATCATTAAGAAGGGAATTTTTCTCTACATGGGACTGCAGCAGATCAAAATCATCAAAGTCCTGATAAAGTAGATTTTAAAAATAAATAGAACAAGTTAATGATTGTTAAGCTAATTTCTGTTGTTATATATTGTCATCTATGTTCTCAGTTTCTATTGCAAAGCTTGCAAGACAGATATTTTTACTGTTACTACCTTTTCTTTCTTCTGGTTACTTCTAGTATGTCCTGCTTCTTATACCACTAAGTTAAGACTATTTAGATCATCTTGTTAATGTATTGATTTACTTATTTAGATAATATTAAGTACATATTAAATGCCAGTTGTACTGTACCAGGTAATAAAGATCCATAGGTGAACATACTTTGTCTATAGTTTAGTTGAATGCTTGCAAATTACTTTAAAAAAAAAAAATTTAAGAATGAAGAAGTTTGTCAACTTGGAAAAAAACAAACAAACAAAAAAACAACAGCCATAAACTCCAGTATACTTTACTGGAAAAACTGGGTCAGTTTGTCTTGAAGAGTTTCCTATGGTCTAGATTTTGTTGATTGCACTCTTGGCAATATTACTTTGTCTTTGATATTGCCTGTAAATTGGTAGTTGAGAATTGGTCAAATGTACGTTTGATTTTTTTCTGGCAAGACCACTTTAAGGTTTTTTATGTCAAGAGGCACAATGGTGTTTATTGTAAATTTGTTAATGGCAACCATTAATACCTAGTGCCGATATCCATTCATTAGCAGTTGTCAAATGGTAATGTTTTGTTTCTATCATTCTTAGTTCATTAGCTGGAATATGTCTATAGCAAGAAACTTCTATCATCTAATTATTTATACAGAGGTACATTTTATATAGGGCATGTAGGATAGCTGCTTGTTTTTCCCAGTTTTCAAAATTTTGAATTGACTGTTCTCCTTGAAAGATGACCATTTAGGTTTTGTTTTTTTTTTTTTTTAAGATAATTAACTCATAGATTTAAACAATTTGATGTGTTTCAGTACATTACAACTATTATCTTTATTGATGATCAAATTGTGCCATTTGGGGCCAATGTGGTTTCCTTATATGGCTCCAAAATTCCTTTGACATAGCCTAGGTAGATTTTGATACCTTCCTTGCTGTCTGGTATAAGATGCTTTAGGCTTATTTTGAACCTTTTCTTCCCAGACCTAGAATCACCCATTTTTCCAATCAGCCTTGGATTCTATTAGAAGAAAATGGTATTTTAAGAGCTTAATCCAAGCATACATAATAGGATGTTCATTTATTATTTATAGATTTTCAGTAGATGGATAAAGTAATAGATGGAGAGCCTTTTTGTGAAGATAAAGTAGCTTATGAGTTCATACTGATACTTGTAATTCAAATTCAGGAATACCATGTTTTTACTTAACCTCATCTAACATCTGTACATCCTTTCTTCCACACTGAGAATCTTCCTTCTCAAGGACACAGAGGATGATGCAATTAAAATATGACATAATTGGGCCTCCCCAGTGGCGCAGCGGTTGAGCGCTGGGTTGTGAAGCTGCCCGCGGCCTCTGCGGCGCCGGTTCAATCCCCGGCTGCTCCCCGGCCACTGGAGGAGGGTCCCACATGGCGCGCAGACCTCTCCTGCCGCCCGCTGCTCCCCTCAGCAGTGTACTTTGGTCCTTCTGCCTGTTCTGCTCCCCGCTCTGGCTCTGGTGAATTCTCTCACCCTCCCGCGCTTCTGACTGTACCCAGTGCATGTATAAACAAAACAAACAAACAAACAAATAAATAAATAAAACATGCCTATATATATATAAAAAAAATAAAATAAAATATGACATAATTAATCATTTGCTCTGTGGCATATTACATACATAATAGTCTCAATTAGCAACATAAACACTACCACCATTATGTATTACCAAAAAATTTAAAACATTTTCTTGCATATCATTTTCCATTTGTACTGTATGTACTTTGCCAGAGCATATTACCATTATATACTATGTCCTATCCCTTCCAACCCACACTTTTCTATAAGTAAATATTTATTCCTTCAAAATCATTATACTTTTCCTTCTCTCTGATCATTTCACTTCTCTAAAACTTGTTCTTTAGTACATTCCATAGGAAAAACTCATGAGAACAGTTTTCCTTGAGTTCTTGCATGTTGGTGACATTTGTCTGTGTCATTTATATTAAATGTCAGTTGCTAAATATAATATTTCTGATTTTGTTGATTGCACTCTTGGCTATATTCCTTTGTCTTTAATATTGCCTGTAAATTGGTAATTGAGAATTGGTCAAATGTACGTTTGATTTTTTTCCTGGCAAGACCACTTTATGGTTTTTTATCTTAGACGTATTGTTCTACATTCTGTATAAATGGTAATTGTCAAAATATCAGATGACAATCTAATTTTATTTCCCGTAAAAGTTCATTGGTGTTTTGTCTAATTTTATTAACTTGTCAGGATAATGATCATTTTTGGGGTGTATGGTGAATCTTTTCAATATGTAAAGTTAAATTTTTTGGTGACTTTTCTTGGGCTGGGGGGTAGGGAGTCATCTTTATCTTCCAAAATTTCACAATGGTGTGTTTAGAAATGTAGTGGCTCACTCTTCAATAAAATTTGAGAATGTCTCCATCTCATTAGGCAAAATGGAAGAGAATATCTAAGCTGTGCCTAGCTCATAATTCTTTCAAATACCCAGGATCATGTACTTGTGTCTTCTCTTAGGGCTTTAAAATCCTTTTTTCTCCTTCACTTCTTGTCTGCCTTCACTCCTCTCTATTTGTAGCCCTTGATGAGCCTGCAAGGGAAATAAATTTCAGACCAAGCTTATTCCTTTTGCTGCTTGTTTGAAAGGAACTTGGTAAAAGCACCAGGCCAGAGTCTTTTGCTGAGGTGAGGGCAAAATTGCTGAGAGCATTCATTTTGCTTGAGCTTCCACTTCCAAGATTCACCAACTCCAGGCTATTGTGACTAAGTTCTACATTTTGCAGTTTAGTGATGAAGAATGCTGACTCCAGTATCAGAACTGTGTGGTGGGCAAATTCTTCATCTCCCAGTCTTGGTCTCCTCTTCTGTAAAATGGGGCTAGTAAGAGTATCTCCCTCACAAAGTTGTTGGTGGTTGTAGTTTAACAGAGTTAATACATATAACATATTTAATAGTATTTCTCACATCATGGGATCTTTAAATATGTTTTTTGTAGTTACTATGGGCAAAGAATGGGCTTATCTAAGGTATTGGAGTGATGATTACTTATATATTATATGACCAGTTTCAAATCAATGTTTTATAACTTTCTAAACATTATGAGAAATTAAAAGAAAACAAAGCCAAAAAAGCACTTGATAACAAAACTGGTACATTTTTACTGAGGCCATATTCTGTGGCAGATACTATGCTAAGCACTTTACATAAATTCTTTTTTTTTTTAAGATTTATTTATTTATGCATACAAGAACTAGGGTATAGGTCAGAGGTGTGGAGGGGTGGGGGGGGGGTGAGAAGATTCACCAGAGACAGAGTGGGGAACAGAACAGGCAGACTGACTGAAATACACTGCTGAGGGGAACAGCAGGCAAGTCAGGAGAGGGCTGCTGTGCCATGTGGGTATCTCCCTGGCTGGGATCGAACTTGTGCTGCAGTGGCTGTGGATAGCTCCATAGGTTGTGTCTTAACCCCTTGCGCCACCAGGGAGGCCCGCTTTACATAAATTATTTCTAATCTTGATAACAGCCTGCAATAAAAGTGGGTTCATCTTCATTACACCGTGAGAAAATTTGAGGTTAATTGATCCTCAGAGTGGTGGTGACTTGAAGAATGGTTACTGATAGTAAATCATGAAGCTGGAATTCGAACCCAGGCCTCTGTGAACTCAAAGATAATGATAATGCACTTCTTTTTCACTATTCAAAAGATATGCAGCACACAGGGGACCAAAGACTAGAATAGTTAAGTGTTGTTAGGTCTAGAAGTTGCCAAACCACTGAACACTGTGGGAGGAAAATAAAGACTGCAGGAGGAAGGTACTGTTATGATGAAACTTTATGTTGGGAGGAAATTTTCTTTCTGTTCTGAAACCTTGCACTTCTGTGAAATCATCTGCAGAACATGCCTTCTCAGGACTCGCCTGTTGACTCCCTTGCTGCTGGTCAGTCAGTCATGTGGGCTGAGAGAATTTGCAGACAGTAGAGGCAGGCTCCAAGTATCTTCTATGATTCAGAGAATAAACTTCTGAGCTGTCATTGACTTTATGTGTTTAGGTATATTATGTACTTTTTAAAATATATTTGAACAGGTGATATATACTCTGAATCAGAAATCAAAAGGATATGAAAAGATACATTGAGAAATCTTGCTTCCACCCTGTTTACTTCATAAAGATAGCAATTTTAATAGTAATTCCTTATAGTGTTTCTTTATTCAGATGCAAGTAATACAAATATTTTATTACTTCCTATTTTTTTAAAGATTTATTTATTTATGCATGTAAGAGTGGGGGTATAGGCCAGAGATGCAGGGGGTGAGAGGATCCACCAGAGACAGAGTGGGGAACAGAACAGGCAGATTGACTGAAATACACTGCTGAGGAGAGCAGCTGGTGAGACAGGAGAGGTCTGCTGCGCCATGTGGGTTGCTCCCTGGCTTGGCGGGGATTGAACTCGTGCTGTGGATTGCTTCATAGTGAGGAGCTTAATCCCTTGCGCCACCAGGGAGGCCCTATTAGTTCCTACTGCATAAAAACATCTTGCCTTATTATTAGAGTGTTTTGTAGATTCTTTTATATCAGTACAGAAAGAACTTTTCCAACTTTTTTATAGAATCAGAATAAATTTCATTAGTAAATAGAAGAGTTTCCTTAGTTCATACCTGGCTGATGAGCACTGTGCTATTTCTAATCTGCTGCTGTCAGAGCAATATTGAATGAGTTTGTTTACTTGGCTCTTAGGAAACAGTGCGTATATCTGTTTAGGATAAATCCCCATATTTGCTGAGTCAAAGAATTGCAATTGTCATTTTAGTAGATTTTACCCAGATGCCCGCTGTGGTGCTTTTATCATTTTATATTCCTACCTATTTCTCCACAAGTTCACAGGTTTTCAGTGTTGTTTTTATTTGCTTTTCTTCAAAATTTAGTGAGGGGCCTCCCTGGTGGCGCAGGCAGTTGAGCGTGCCTCTGTGAGGCTGTCCTCAGCCTCGGCAGTGCTGGTTCAATCCCCACCGGCCTCGGAGCAACCCACATTGTGCAGCAGACCTCTCCTGTCTTGCCCACTGCTCCCCTCAGCAGTGTTTTTCGTCATTTTGCCTGTTATATTCCCCGCTCTGTCTCTGGTGAATCCTCTCATCCTCCCATGCATCTGGCCTGTACCCTGGTTCTTGTATAAATAAAAAATAATAAAATCTTTTTTTAAAAAAACAAAAAACAAAATTGAGTGAGGTTGAGCAGCTTAGTGTTTAAGGGTCTTTTTGTGTCCTTTGTCCCATTTTCTTTTGGATTGTTGGTCTTTTTATCCTCGATTGCTAGGAGTCTTCATTTTAGTAATGTCAGCCCCTTGTGCTGTGAGTGTGTCACTTGTTGTATAACTTCGCTTATGTGTTTGCTCAGTATTTTTTAAATCATGCAGACATATTTTTTACTTTTATGTAGTCTAATTTATTCCACTCTTTTATGGCTTCTAGATTAGCGATTTTCTTCAGAGGTGTATCAATAATAAGGTGTTATAGAAAATCTTGAGTATATGCATATGTTTAGGAGCCATACAAATAAAACTCCAATTTTCCCCACCATTGTGGTTTATTTTAGCATTGTGTGTCTAATCGTGTGCTTGTACACGCTGGGTTTCCCTGTAGTTGTGACTGTAGATGCTTCCCACTCAGACAGTTTGGGGCAACCCTTGCCTTTCTCTCTCTTCCTCTATCCCAAGCTCGAGCTGTGGGGAGAAAAGAATCTGTTCCTGGAGCTAAGTCCTGTCAGAGTCAAGCTCACCTTGAGCTCCAGGCAAGTGTTTGATCTCTGCACTCCTCCTGCACCCACACGTCACACTTCACTTTGCTTTTTTCTAATACCGAAAGCTCACCTTCTGGCTGCTTGATGAGAGCCATCTCCTCTCGTACTATCCCCAGGGAGTACATTCACAAGCACATTTGTGCCTATGGGTGCGCATACACACATCACCCTGAAATGAGTCATGAGGGCTTAAAGTCCAAGTTTCATGGTAGCATTTTATTCCACGGTATCAGCACTATACTAAACACAATTCACCAGATGTACCTAGAATTTTTTCCCAAAGCCTCAACTATTATAAAAATGAATAGAGATGATTGTGCTATGCAGTAAGAAAGTTAAAGCTAAATTTCTAAACTTTACATACTTTCTGTCTATCTTAAATGAGCCCCGTGGCAGCTCTTTTTGTGGCCTCATCATCCTATTGGGTCAGTGTGAAAAGTAAAGGGAATGAGTCATCAAGTCACTGATATTTAAGGATTTATGTGGAAAGGTCCCTCATATTCCTTTATGTGTATCTCCTTTAATGACTGCTTCAGCTTTTTTTTTTTAACAGTTTTCAATTTATATTAGGACCACAATTTTATCTTAAATTTTGTTTTGTTTCATTTTTGTCTATGAACAAAAAATGAATATATTTTCTTCAGATTTATAAGAGTTTCAAATCCATGTGTTAAGTTTTGGAATATTAGTGGAGTCTTTTAAATTCAGTATAGCAAACTTTTCTTCAAATAATAAGTATAAAGAGTTAACTTCATCTTTAAACCACAGCTGTTAATTTTTTAAAATTTCTGTTACAGAAAAAGACACAATGGATGTTTGGTGCAATGGAAAAAAAATGGAGACAGCAGTAAGTTGAACTTCTGATTTCTCTTACCACCATGTCTATCAGCTACCACTGAAATGTTTCTGTGCTTCCTAATCACAGAGCCTTTAGAACTAACCAAGGCCCACTTGGTTAAAAACAAAAAAAGAGATTAAGTATTCCTCACTCCAAATTCTGAAGACCTCTCCCAGACAGTGCGTGGGCAGTAAGTTTGGCCACACTTATGTGGTGAGCTGACACCAATCACATCTTTCCCTTTCATCTCCTAGACCAGGTGCTGCCCTGAAAAGTTTCCATGTTAAAAAAAAAAAAAAAAAACACGGAACTTCTCTCCCAAGGGCTGGCATCCTCCTCTGTTTATCTATGTTACAAGGGTGCTTTATACCACTGCTTCTCAAACAAGATCACCTGGGATCTTGTTAAAATGCAAGTTCAAACATTTCCCCAGCTGATGCCAGGCCAACTGGTCCGTAGGTGACACTTTGAATAGGAAGGCTTTATACCAAATGCTCAAAGCATATGGAACTTTTCTAAAAGCAAAGTTTTTGAAAATGAAGTGATGCATACAGTGTCAGATGACAAAGGCAGACAGGAAGAGGGTGTCCTTCTCATTTGTGTCCAAGCCTGTTGAAATCCAATCCAAACCCCAGGGCATTCAGCTTTTGCTCCCAGATACTTGCATTGTTATAGCTATGGAAGAGATGAACATAGAAATGAATTTCACATAGGAATGAAATAATAATGTGTACACAAACACAGGGAGAACATGGAAAGAGACTGTAGGGAAGCAGGGAATATGGGAATAGGAGCTGAAATCACTGGGTGGAAATGTCCCGTTACCTGAACACCAGGACAAGAGATAATGAAATGCTCTCATCGCTAGTCATATTTTAGCTAATTGCATATTGGAATTGCTACCATTATCTCCTTTATCTAATATGGCTATAGGAAGTTGGGCAGTGATTGGACGGAAGGTAGGCTTGGAGGAATTTATCCAACAGACTTCCTAGAACCTGCTGATCTTTTAGATGTCTGCTTCTCAGGAAGTGCTGAAGTCAGAATCAAAGATTCAAAGTGCCAAGAATCAGTAGCAGGAATAAGAAACAGTTGCTTTACAGTTTCTTAATCCTGCTACTGATTCTTGAAGGGAAATTTAACCACTCAAAATTGATCCTCAGTGCTTGAACCACTCTCTGAATTAAATCTACTACTACTGGAGACTTTTTTTATGCAGAGAGGCTTGAAGAGCTTTCCTGTATTTTATGACCCCTTTTGCAACAACTTCAGATATTGCTGACATGGGTGGGGTACCTACTGTGTTCCCACTGCCACAACTGGGGGCTCTACTTGTTATTTCTTTCCTTCCTGAAGTTTTCTAGATGGAGAATCAGCAGTTTTGAATCACATTTCTCCCTACCTCCAATGAATTTTTCAGTGCAAATGTAAAGAATGTTGTTGTAAATAAGTAAGACATTAAAAATGTTCCTCTACAGTGTCCTGTAATTGACAGGAGACTACGAATACTTGGACACCTACTCTCTATAGCCCGGTTGCCTCCTCATTGTTAACTACAGCCTCATTTGTAGGGCAGTGTTGGCAGCTTCATGTCCGACAACCTCTGCAGCTCTCTGCATACCTGCTTTCACTGCCTATGAGTTACAGCCTAGGTTTCCCTTTTTCTTTTAATCTCAGAGCACCATGATCAAGATTATGTATTTGTCAAACTGCCAAGAAGTTACCTATAGGGATTATATTATTCAGCCCTTGTCTTGCCCTCTAAATTGACCTCTCAGAAACATGACCTACAGGCTTTCTTCAAGCCTCAATATTAAAAAAGGTGAGAGCACCACTGCATTCCAGGTGCAGCACACCCATTCCTCTGTGATGTTTGGGACACCTCCAGAAAGGGCCTGGCCAAATTCTTCCCAGAGCTAGGAAAATGCTTGTTTCCCTTATACACCCTGTACTTTAAGAGTCTTAAAAATGGAGGGAATACAACTAAGAAACAAAACTTTAAGTCATAGCAGATGTGTGTGAAAGTATCCATGTACAACCTTTTTTTTTTTTTTTTAAAGATTTATTTATTTATGCATACACAAACTGGAGTACAGGCCAGAGGTGCGGGGGATGGTGAGAGGATTCACCAGAGACAGAGTGGGGAACAGAACAAGAGGAATGATTGAAATATACTGCTGAGGGGAGTGGTGGGCAAGTCAGGAAAGGTTTGCTGCACCATGTGAGTAGCTCCCTGGCTGGGGATCGAACTCGTGCTGCAGTGGCTGTGGATCGCTTCATAAGTTGCGTCTTAACCCCATGCACCACCAGGGAGGCCCCCAAATACAACCTTCTGACTTTAATTTTGTAAAATTAATTTTTCACTAGACATACTTCTTCATACCTTCCTCATAGATGGTGTTACCTCTCTACACAAAGATAAATATTCCTTAACACTAATTCCTTCTTCTGTTTGCCTAGGGTGAGTTTGTAGATGACGGAACTGAAACTCACTTCAGTATTGGCAACCATGACTGTTACATAAAGGCTGTCAGTAGTGGGAAGCGGAAAGAAGGCATTATTCATACTCTCATTGTGGATAATAGAGAAATCCCGGAGATTCTTTAATGAATTTTAATCTTCATAAGTAAAGAGCAGGACACTTAAATTAATGTGGTAATTAAGTGTATTCATTATGTATTTCTCAGTACAGTTAGTCTGCCATAATTTCATTTTTTAGTTTCTTAAAACGAATGTTCCAAGGGCCAGGAAAAAAAATTATGTACAAACAGAAAAATTACCACTTATTTTGTAAATAATGTAAAATGTTCTAAAGCCAAATGGAAAATATGGACCAAAAATGCTAATGTTTTACATGAGGAGCTTTTACTATAATAAATACTATAAAACTGGTGTTTTGTGTTTCTAAAAATTGGTGCCTTTTTATATTTGTAATCCATATACACAGATTGCCTCTCTTGTTTAAAATCATTAGTGCTTAGTAAGATTAGCTTCACTGGAGAAAATGAGAAACATCTTATGATCTGCAAACAATATTAAGGAAATGTCAAAAAAATTAAAAATGGAGTTCTAAAATTACAGCTATTTTGTTTAATCAGAACAGTGAGGACAGGACCTCCCTGGTGGCGCAAGGGGTTAAGCACCACACTGTGAAGCAATCCGAAGCCTCTGCAGCAAGAGTTCAATCCCCAGCTGGCCAGGGAGCAACCCACATGGCACAGCAGACCGCTCCTGTCTTGCCCGCTGCTCCCCTCAGCAGTGTATTTCAGTCAGTCAGTCTGTCTGCTCTGCTCCCAACTCTGTCTCTGGTGAATCCTCTCATCATCTGTACCTCTGGCCTGTACCCCAGTTCTTGTAAGCATAAATAAATAAATCTTTAAAAAAAAAAAAAAAAGAGGAAGAAGCAAACTTCTTTACACCAGGCTACACCACTTCCATTCTAGGGTGGTTTTTTCAAAGTTAGAGGTGCAGACCTGCATCTGCAGGGAGCACCAGTGGCAGCACTTTGGGGACAAAAGCAGACCTACTTGGATGACTGATTCACAGAGAACACCAAGTCAATGTGTTAAGTACTTCAGATAGTTTCAGGACTCTTCTTTGAAGTTCTTTCACGGCAGGATATAGCTTCTCTTGTGGTATTTTATGTTATCACATGGTGATCTCCGTGAGTGGGGGAATTCTCCATTTTTTCGAAGTGTTCTGTCCAGTATGGTAGCCATAGTTATATAGCTCTTCAAGTTAAATTAAATATAATTAATGCCCTTTATTACTATATCCCTATCATTAATATATTTCTAAGATTTTTCGGCAGAAGAGACAAAACCAGATTTGAATTTTAAAAAATTTTTTTTAAAGATTTATTTATTTATGCATACAAGAACTGGGGGACAGGCCAGAAGTCGGAGGTGGGGGGGAACAAGAGGATTCATCAGAGACAGAGTGGGGAACAGAACAGACGGAATGACTGAAATACACTGCTGAGGGGAGCAGTGGGTGAGTCAGGAGAGGTCTGCTGTGCCATGTGGGTTGCTCCCTGGCCGGGGATCGAACTCATGCTGCAGTGACTGCGGATAGCTTCATAGGTTGCGTCTTAACCCCTTGTGCCACCAGGGAGGCCCAGATTCGAATATTTCTAATACCAGTGAGAAAGAACTAAGGGGCAGGAGAGCGGTGAGGAAAGGTAGCTGAGATGGGCCTGGGCCAGGCAGACAACATGCTTGGTGGGAGAGTAAACATTACTGTCAACCTTCAACAACTACTATTTTTCTTAATTTGAAGTCTTTACAAATTACAAATTGGCACATCAGCATACTGCCTTTACAAAAAGTATCCCCCACCTCTCCCCATGCCACCCCAGAGCTTTTTATCACTGCCACTGAGACACCAGAACATGAACTCTAGGAACGCTTCTGAGGCTTATTATACTCACATTATCTAGAGTCCTAGTATCTATAGGGTTCAAAATCCATGCTTTTCATTGTGTGTCATGTACCTCAGCAAACACTTGGGAATATAGTCTGATTTAGTTTTGTGGAGACTAACTTTGGGGTGTACTTTTGCCTTTGACTTGGTGAACCCATATTTTGTTTTAATTCAAAGCCACATGGTAATACAGAAGGAGTATTTTGCACTGAATGAGGAAAATAACATATCAAGACTTAGGATACAGATAATTGTTATAAAAGCTACAGGTAAATATGATAAAGGCTAAAATCAGCTAAGCAACCTTCTCATACAATTGGAAAGGGCAATAATGTCAAAGTAAATCCAAATAGAGTAGAAGAAAGGAAATTATAAAGGTAAATGGAGAGACAATGACAACAGAAGATCAAAAAGTGAAAAAAACAATTCTTTGTAAAGATCATTACAACTGATAAACTTCTAGTGAGACTATTTCAGAAAAGAGAAGGCACTAATAATACCCAGTAATATCCAGTAACAAGAATGAAAAGGAGGCCATTACTATCCATTCTGAAACATTAATAAATTCTTAACACATGAATTACTTCATAAAATAAATCTGAAAATGTTAATGAAATACATTCCTAGGAAATGACGACTCATTAAAACACACAATTTAAGATATAAAAATCAGATTATTCCCCTAGCTATTAAATCCATACCTCAAAGAAAACACCTATCATTAGAAAAATTCTGTCAAACTTTGTTCTTTTCTGAAAAGATTTTATTTACATACATGGTGGGGAAGAAACTCAGTCTTTCTTGGTGGCCACCTACCTAAGGGCAGTCATGGTTGCTCTTTCTCTTTTAGCTCAGATGTATGCTCCCATCCCTTTTTTGATGAACTTCAGGGCTTCCTTGTTCTTGGAAACTTTGGACAGCTCTGTGGGGCACTTTGCCTATGGGGCAGAGCCCCACAACTCTTGGATCATGTCCCATAGGTACTTGGACTTGGTGTGCTTGGTGGGTGCCTGTGGTGGCAGTTATGCCTCCGCTTGTTCGTGTTCTTAGTCACCATGTAGCTCTTGCTGAGGCCCACAGTCAAGGGTAGCACTGAGGCTTGCTGCTGCTCAAAATGGATGCTGCAGAGGAAGGGCAGTGCCATGCAAAACTTTGGGATATCTATCAAAACTTTTATTTTTTTTTAAGATTTATTTATTTATTTATACAAGCATTGGGTACAGTCAGAAGCGCGGGAGGGTGAGAGAATTCACCAGAGCCAGAGAGGGGAGCAGAGCAGGCAGAAGGACCGAAGTACACTGCTGAGGGGAGCAGCGGGCGGCAGGAGAGGTCTGCGCGCCAGCGCCATGTGGGACCCTCCTCCGGTGGCCGGGGAGCAGCCAGGGATCGAACTGGCGCTGCAGAGGCTGCGGGCAGCTTTGCAACCCAGCGCTCAACCGCTGCGCCACCGGGGAGGCCCCTATCAAAACTTTCAAGTAAGAAATCTTATTTGTCTTGTAAGATCACAAAAACTTATTTGCAAATGAACCTGTCCCAGACCTTAAAAGGTATTTATGAGCAATTTCATTGATCAAAATAGATGTCAAAAATTCCAAATGAAATATTAGCAACTCAAATCCTACACTATATAAAAATACTAAATTAAAAATAAGTTTGATTCATTCCATGTAATGGTAAGTTTCAGCATCCTTTCATTCTTGGGAAAACACCAAACTTTGTAAGGAAAACTTCCTTTGAGGTTGCTTCCATTCAATCTTTTATAGAAATCACTAATCAATGCAGAAGGGAAAGAAAAACAAATGTTGAAGGGAATGGATTTCTTTCCACTGTAGCAAGTTTCATAGATTAGCAACAATGAAATGTTAAGTCACTACCCAAGAATCTAACAAAAAAAGACTCTACATAGAAAACTGCAAATCACATATGACCCAGCAATTCCACTCCTAGGAATCTACCTGAAGGACACAAAAATATTAATTTGAAAGGAAACCTGCATTCCTTTTTATTGCAGCACTATTTATAATAGCTAAGATATGGAAACAATCTAAATGCCCCAAAACAGATGAATGGATCAAGATGTAGTATACATACACAACGGAGTACTGGGATAAACCCATTCCATTCACAGCAACATGGATGAAGCTGGAAGGGATTATGCTCAGTGAACTAAATGAAAAGGAAAAAGAAAAATATTGGATGGCTTCACTTATAGGAGGAATATAGGGAAACCAAAGGGTCAAAAAAAAAAAAAAAGATCAAACTTGCAGGCAAACTATATACATCTGAGGCATATAGTAGAAGAGGGAGAGGGATCAAAACAGGGAAGGGAAGAGCACAAGGGACTATGGTGATGGTTCATGGGTGAGAAGGTAGGAGATTTATGGGAACTACACCTGAAGGGAGAAATCAAATAGTGTAAAAATGAACAACAATGTAAGAAAATAAAGTTTAATCAATTAAACTAAATCATTGTGGCTATCCACAATTAAAGATCTAAATAAAGGATACTCCATTGTCATTGATTGGAAGTCAATATTCTGAGTATGTCAATTTGCCTCAACCTAATCCATAACTTAAGACAGTATCATTCAAATTTTCTGGAGATTTCTTTTTGTGGATTTTAGCAGATTCTGAAATGTACACTGAGCTACTGATAGCTGTGAGTAAACAGCATGGACACTCATGATAAAACTCCCTCAGTTTGAATAATGGCTTCTACTTTGTGGACAAATAACTTTCTATGCCTCAGTTTCCTAATCTGTAACATGAGGAAGAACAATTGTACCTTTCACATAGGCTTGTTATAGGGATTAAATATGTAGCTTAGATATATGCTTGGCACACACTATATATGAGCTTGGCATACTTTTTTTTTTTTAATTTATTTATGCATAGAAGAACTAGGGTATAGGCCAGAGGTGCAGGGGATGAAGGATTCATCAGAGACAGAGTGGGGAGCAGAATCCACTTAAACAGATCCACTTAAACAGACTACTAAGGGGAGCAGCAAGTGAGAAAGGCGAGGTCTGCTGCACTGTATGTGGGTTAGCTCACTGGCTGGGGATTGAACTCAGACCATAACAGCTCTGAGACTTAACCCCTACACCAAAAGGGAAGCCCCAAATTTGATAAATTTAAATTAAAACGGGGATGAAATCTACTGGATATCTTCTAGAGTCCAGAAGCATATGTACACATACATGTGTATATATAAACATGTATATATATTTATGTATACACATACAATTTATTTATGCAAAAGGTGAACATATAGCAGTGGATTCAGTAAAACACACGACAACTCGGCGCCATGTGGAAAAAACAAACAAAAAATGACTCCCACTTCACACTGAGATAAGAAGCAATTTCAGGTAAATTACAGAAGTAAATGGAATAGGTAAGAAATAAAAGCTTTGGGCCTCCCCTGGTGGCGCAGTGGTTGAGCACTGGGCTGCAAAGCTGCCCCCAGCCTCTGCAGCCATTTCGATCCCCAGCCCCCAACAAGGGTCCCACATGGCACGCAGACCTCTCCTGCTGCCTGCTGTTCCCCTCAGCAGTGTACTTCGTCAGTCTGTCTGCTCTGCTCTCCCCTCTGGCTCTGGTGAATTCTCTCACCCTCCCGCGCTTCTGACTGTACCCAGTGCTAGTATAAATAAATAAATAAATAAATAAATCTTTTTTTTTTTTAAAGGAAAAGAAATAAAAGCTTTTAGAGAACAACCCAGGGGATATCTTTATGACCCTGGAGTAGGGAAAGATTTCTTTCTTTCTTTTTTTTTTAAATGTTTTTTTTTTTTTAAAAAGATTTATTTATTTATTTATTTATACAGGCACTGGGTACAGTCAGAAGCGCGGGGAGGGTGAGAGAATTCACCAGAGCCAGAGCGGGGAGCAGAACAGGCAGAAGGACCGAAGTACACTGCTGAGGGGAGCAGCGGGCGGCAGGAGAGGTCTGCGGGCCATGCGGGACTCTCCTCCGGTGACCGGGAGCAACCGGGGATCGAACCGGCACTGCAAAGGCTGCAGGCAGCTTCCCAGCCCAGCGCTCAACTGCTGCTCCACCGGGGAGGCCCGGGAAAGATTTCTTAAGTACTACGACAGCAATATTAACCACAAAGGAAATGGTAAATTTGACATTAAAATTAGGATCTGGTGTTATTAGAAGAAACCATTAAACAATGAGTAATACACTGAGTGCAAAAGATATTTCCAACGTGACTGACAAGACTTGTAAACAATTGTTTCACATAAAAAAGTAAAAGAATGCCCATCCCCCAAAACAAATGACGGGTAACCAAGGGATTTTACAGGGCCTTCTCGGTGGCGCAGCGGGTTGAGCGCTGCACTACAAAGCCTCTGCAGCGCGGGTTCAATTCCCGGCCAGCCAGGGAGAAACCCACATGGTGTGGCAGACCTCTCCTGCCTTGCCCGCTGCTCCCCTCAGCAACGTCTTTGGTCCTTCTGCCTGTTCTGCAACCCGGTCTCTTTGGTGAATTCTCTCACCCTTCCGGGACTCTGACCTGTACCCCAGTTCTTGCATAAATAAGTAAATCTTTTTTTAAAAGGGATTTTACAAAGAAAAAAATCCAAATAGTCAAGCACAAATATGAAACTGTAACTTGTCGTTAATCAGGGAAATGCAGATTGGTTTACTACATATACCAGAATGTCCAAAAAAATTTGTGTTACTTAACTGGGTATTGGTGAGAATCTACAGCCACAAGAAGTAAATGTGGAGGAGGAATTAATTGTAACAACCACTTATTTTAGTATTAGTCAAAATAAAGATATGCATAATCCTATGAGCCATCAATTTTAATATACATCCAAAGAAATATGTACATATATGAATCAGGTTAATTATAAATCATAGCAGCATTATTTGTAGTAGCCTCAAAGTAGAAACAACCTGTATGTGTCACACAAGGAGAAAGGATATATAAATTAAAGGATATCCATAACATGGAATACTAACTATCTAATGATAAAGAATTAACCGAGATACATACAACTACATTGTTTAATCTTAAAAACACAATGTTGAATGAAATTAGCTTGACTCAAAATGTACCTGGCATAACTCTAAAGTAAAGAGATAGATGATTGCCATAAAAGAAGAGACAAAAGTTACCTTGGCAGAGAGGAAGGAACTTCTGACCAGAATGGGTAACCTGTAGGGTTTGAGGTATTGACAATGTTCTTGCTTGACCTGTGTGGTTATTATTTCGATGTTTTCTCTATAATATACTGTTAACTTGTATGTATTATTGTTTCATGCACACTTCTCTATGTGCCACTTTTCACAATAAATAAAGGTAGGGAGGATCTAAAAGGTCAAACTTTTCTTGAACCTGGGCTTTGTTAAAATTAGGAAGGAGCAATGAATTTCAAAAATCCATTAATTACACATTTTAGAGGAATAACCCAGAAGGTGATGTCAGACAGTTTTCCCATCATCAGAAAGGGGGATAAAATTGCCACACTGAAAGGGGAAGAGACTCTCAGATGACATGACTGCTGCATAGATCCTACTTGGATCCCTGAGAAAAGGTACAATATTCTGGAGTGGAGGAAGAGGAAAGCAACAATTGCTGATTCTGCTGATACCCATGAACACTGCTTTGTCTCACCTCCAAGTCTTTATATGTAATACCTTTCTGCCTAGTCTGCTCTTCCCATCACTTCCATTAGATCCTATCTCTCCCTGAAGACTCAGCTTGAAGGCACCTCCTCTCCAAAAAACCCTAGCCCCTACCCTCTCCTTCTAAGAGGAGCCCATCCCTATTAGTCAGGGTCACATGACATAATACTTGTGTGCTGTGGAAGAGGCCTTCCTTCATGATATACCTCTCTTCTGTGGCCTTCAAGAGGGGGAAACAGGAAAAAATGAGTTTGATTCTGAGCTGGGACTCAGCCCATGTTCCCATTCAGTCTTAACCCAACCTCTTTCTACCAGGCAGAAGTGAGTCTATAATTAGCATTTCTGATCAGTTTCTAGTTGACAACTGTTAATACTCTTAATCAGGGGGCCACACTTTGACGGCCACTGCTATAGATCAACAACAATAAAATTTAAAATCACCCAGGAGTCTAATTAAAGATAACAAGACTGCATAGAAAACGGCAAATCACTGTGGATATAAATTAAGTTTATTATTAGTTCTATTTTATAAATTAGAAATCTCAGACCCTGAGAAATAAATACCTTACTCAAAGGTCACAGAGGCAGTGCTGGATTGCAAATATTGGCCTCTGTTACCCACAGATGTGAGCTGAACACTCAGGAATGAATTGTTAACAAAGTCTTCCCAGACCAAAGTAGACAAAGATGCTGTCCTCCAGAACAAAAATGTACATGGCCTCTAAAATATTTTTTGGGGGAAACTTTGCAAAGTACCAAAAGATAGGGAACCAAGTGTTTTGGGGTGAGATTCATTGTTGACCAAAGCACTTAACAGCCAAAACATTGGGTAACCAGGCCCCATACAAGAAGCTGTACCTGCAGCCCATACCCAATCCCACAGGCTGGCTATCCTTATGCCTTCCACCTCCTCCTCTCTGGCTCAGTCAGAACTCCCAAGATTCAGAAATATGCAATTCATCAAGCTCGTAGGGAGCATCTGCAAAGAGTGTTCAGCAGCTCCTGAAGGTTATTGTGCTAGTAGGTCCTATCTATCTTGGGTGGGGGGCAATAATACTTTGAGGGTGGGACCGATTAACAGCCATCCTGGGTGCTGGTCCAGCACTGTCTAGGGAGGTTAATTTCCCTTTCTTGCTCTTGGAGATAGTCACATTCACTGACTTGGCATTCATTTACTAAGACCCCTTTGGGGCTGAGGAGGTCCCTTTGAAAATAGTAGTGCCAGCTTCTGCCTGGCAATGGTCACCACTCTCTAAACCACTGCTTGCATGTGATGGTGTATTGATAAGAAACAAAGATTCCTGAACAAACCAACCTCCTACACATTCTGAACTCCCACTGAGTCAAGACCATCCCTGGGAATGTTAAGATCAGAGATTAAGATCCATTAAGATCCATACTCAACTAAAAAAAAAAAAAAAAGATCCATACTCAACTGAGCTATCTCCAAGAAACTGGCCTGCCCTGCCCTCTCTCTACCCATGGAAGAGAGCTCCAAAGTGGCTCCAGTATGGCCGTGGCATAGATACCAAGTAACTAAAGGGGTATTCTCCCAGACTTCAAGGTACCTTCCCAAATGTACAGAATTTCGATGAGGTCATTCTCTTGCAAAGTCTAAAGGTATCTTACACTGCCTGATGGGGTTGGAAAGCAGGGAAATAAGTCACAGAGACCATGAGGCTCAATCTACTCCTGAGGTTGGTTTTTCTGACTTGACCGTTTCTCAGAGACCCATTGCCAAGGTCCAAAGGCCTATACTGCCATAAAGAAAAGACCCACACATCCCAAGAGCAGTCATAACTAGCTCACCCATTTATTTGACTGAGAACATTAAGGTGGACAACAAAATTGAACAAACTTTAATAAAATTCCTATATAAAACTCAGTCACAGGGCAAACACTTCTCTTTCCTAGTTATTGAGGATTGAGAGCTCCCAATATTCTTTGGAGAATAAACAGTAGTTTTTCTGGGTGTTGCCAGTACTCAAAAAGATATCCATTTACACATTCAAACCAGTAGTTCCTATTGCACATATTAACATTATTTGCCATCTAGCACCCTAAATATATGGTACCTCAACAAATAAATTAAAGAATTCCAGGTGGCACAAAACTATTTCTGTTTGAACTAATATCCTTGAAAAATCACATTATTACAAGTTTTAATAAATACAGTAAGAACAGCTGGCACTTTATTAAAATTCTGGATTTTAGGTCTGGAATTTATTCCATAAATAGTTTCCTTTTTATTTGCTTACTTACCTTGGATTCATGTACTCAAGTATTATGCTCTATGAAGTGAACTCTTTCATAGATGCCATGTAAAAATTGTATTAATATGTGCCTCATTATAGAAGCAGCTGGAAGAACTGGATCACATAATTAACTGAAAAGTTACTTAGGAAAAAGCTCTGCTTTTTGCAAAACTTTAAAACACAGGCTGAAGAAAACCAAAGGAACATCTTTTTATATAGAACTCCCACTAGAAATATTATAAATATATATGCAGCATATATATTATATTTGCCTCACTAGCAGATTTTCAGTAAGTCTGGTTGGGATGATGCTATATGGTAGATAAATATCAACAAATAATTGGTGTTTCCACAGTTTTAAAAGACTTCTTTTGAAAAATAATCACAATTTCAAATTATATTATAATTTGTAGTTTACACAATTTAAAAGGGAAGAAAGAACCTTTCTTGTAAGCCTCATTTGGAAACAGCCACCAGTCCCCAGATATGGATAATGGTGGCTGAGTAATAACACTTGGTCACAATACTAAAAAGAAGTATTTACACCTTTCTGGAAAAGTACCAAATACTTTTTTAAAAGAAAGAAAGATAATCTCAATTAGCATTCCTTGGCGTGCAAAGTCATCAGGAAATGATTATCCATAATGTTGAAAGTTTTCATGATGAATCTTGGAAGCATTCAAAAAAAGCAGAGGGTGGTCATCAAGGATTGTTCAGATTGGGTTCTGTGGGATGACTTGTTCTTAATTTAACTCTGAGTTCCAGGATTTCATTCCCTTTATAACATATCTGGCAGGATCATGTTCAATTTAGTGCAAGTGCAAAATGAAAACTAAACAAAACAAACCAACAAATACATTAGGAGCAAAGGTCGATCGTTAAGATCTATAGTCTTTTCGAACTGTGTGGGCCATCCAGTTCACTTTAGTAGTCCAGCTTTCCCTGAGTGCCTCATCAAATTTCTGCTTAAATTGTTTGAGTGCTTCCTCTTCACTCTTCCCTAAAGCAAGAGAATCCTAAAAAATGAAAGAAAAATTTCTGATTTTATACATTCTTCATTGTGACATGCAAATGTCCAAGTCCATCAGAGGCTGCTGGCTCAATCATGCCTCCCCACCACCTGGTCAAGCAGTGACTCATGTTCTCATTTGAATGCTATTTACAGGAGGGAAAATGAACACCGATATGGATGATAATATAACCTCTGCCAAATGGTTTTTGAAGATGAAATAAGTTTATGATTACTGCAAGACAACTACTCAGGTGTTAGCCACTTTAACTCCTGGGTAAGAGCCAGGAGTTCTTTATTTCATTCCCTTTGAATACCTGAATGATACAAGCAGGTATAGCTGAGCTCCATGCCCACAAATTCCAATATATATTGAAAGGGGTTTTTACCTTAAGATACTGTATGTCCTTGACTGATGTGAGCTCAGGAAGCCCTGCAGTCAACATCAGTGCAAACAGAGTGATGAAGAGATTCCCATGCCGTCGTAAAATAAGATATGCATCCTCACAGCACTGGCGGAACCTTTAGTTGATTTACCAAATCACAAGATCATGATGTTAGAGGAGAGATAGCAAAATTTCATAAAGGAACAAAAGAGAGACATCTAGATTTTCCATCACAGCTGGAAAATTTCTGCCAAGCTAATGGTTCATTTCTGATTTTAACTTCTTTGAAAACTGTCCCAGAACTAAAATTTACATAGAATAAATCAAACTTTTCATAAACCACATATCTTTAAAAAAAAAAAAAACACTAAATTGAAATTCTATGATAAAAGGCAATATATCAGTATATGTTTTTTTTAACCCTATGAGACACAAAAAAAATTGATATGAAACAAGTGGTAGTTATAATCCATGAGGATTTCTGAACATACTTGTGGTCTGCCTATAGAGGCTAAGGTCGCCCAAATCAATGACAATGCTTTTACAATGAGCCTTTTTGTCTTTTTGCCTTGCTTCTCTCCCTGCTTCAAGATGGACATTCAAGAAGACCATCAAATCCTACCTCCCTACTTTTGCCAAAGAAAAAAATGGGTCCAGAGCTATATTCTGCAGAAACACGGGCAAAACTAGAAATGATAATAGTTGTCACTTGATAAGCACACAGTATGTATGGGCAGGTCATATCACATAACATATCTGTAATCATCAAAATAGCCCTGAAATTTAATTATACTTTGCCTCATTTTGAGAAGAAAATATGACAAGATAAGCAATGTGCTTGAGAGCATACAAGTAGCAAGCAATAGATCAGAGATTTCAGTTTCTCTGAGTCCCAGTTCTCTCACTGTTCATAGAATGACAAGAAAATGCCTAATCTTTCTTCTCAGCACCTCACTGTCAAATGTCTTAATGGTTTCAAAGATAGATAAAAGGTGGTACACTATCGGAATAAAACATAGTAGCTATGTCAAATTTCTAGCATTTTTTTTCTCCTTCCTAAGCATTTCTGAACTAAAATATGGATCTGGCAGGAAAATTCCCCAAAAACCTCCTATTAATAGATGAATTATCTTCCAATTTAAATATACCTCAGCTAAGAAATGCTAGTACAGGTGGTCAGATGAGGAAATGTTAGATGTGCTGACACTTGACATGAGAGCAATACTCACCGGCCGAACTTTTCAGTGTTTCCTGTTTTGCCTTGCTGAATCACATGAATGAAATCATAGGTAAGAATAAAAGGCACTCGCTCCCGTTTAATGCCAAATTTAGACTTGAAATTTCCAAGAATATGTCCAAAGTCAATGTGGAAGAGCTAAAAAACAAATGGGATTTGCTTTAATTTCCCTTGTTTTTCTTGCAGATTCTAAATGGAAAGGCAAGATCTCAGTAGCCCTAGACCCCCATGTACTACACCAGTCTTCACTTGAACCCCTTTTCTCTCTTCATAGCTTACTGGGGAAGAGTGTTTCTATCATCCATACATCTTTGATACTCAGTAGTAATCCTGATATTAAATTGACTATTCCCAGTGGGAAAGAAAAATCTTTAAAAAGAAAACTATATTCAAAATAATAGTCATGTCTGATTTGAAAAAGTCTAATAGTTCCACACATTGAAACGCGTATTTGTCAATATTCTACACAAAGAAATATAACAGAGAGAGTACATCCTTGCCCCACCTGCTCCGTCACACTTCAGTTACTACTGAAGTATTACTTTCCCTTCCCCCTTTAACATGTCTGTCTTGGTATTTGCCTTTGTTTTTAAATGGTATGTGTTCATACTTATTTTTTACCTCATAATTTTAATTCTTATTATGGAAGTTAAGATTTAGTACTCTAGCTCTGATTGCATCAATTTCTGTTCGACCAGTATTCAGTGTTTATATTGTTCAAGTATGTAAATATATTTTAAAGCTAAGCCACGCGGTAGTGGTATACAATGATTTTATTTCCTTTTTTGCTCATCTTTTTCCTTGACAAAGGAAAAAGGGGGGAGGGGCTGTTCTATGATCCTATCTTTAATTCTCCACAAAAATTTAAAACACCTAAAAATCACTATCAAAACAGTTTTTCATATGGTCCTGTAATCTACAGTTCTGGTCGGGATTAACTGTTCTCTAGGCCTGTTGCAGAGTCATCACTCTGGGTTCTCTCTGTCAGTCTTTTCCCATTTGGAATCTCCATTTCTTGAGTCCCACATCATAATTGCTTCCGGTTTAAACCAGGTTTTCTCTATATCAGCACTGACATTCTAGGCCCAATCCTTCTTTGTTGTGGGGTTCTATTCTGTACCCTGTAAGGTATTTAGGTGCATCCCCAGCCTCTACCTACTAGATGTCCTTTGTTCGGTTTCCATAGATCCTTCTATAAGTGAAACCATCCAATAGTTTTCTTTTTCCTTCTGACTTATTTCACCGAACATAAACCCTTCCAGCTCCATCCAATGTTGCTGTGAATGTGTGCCTGAATTCTTAACTAAGTTAAGAGTTCAATAAATATTGGCTTATCCTTAGATTATACCAATTCTATTTTAACTTTTTCTTGTTCCTCTTTTTAATTTCTAAGAATTCTATTTTCTGACTTTTGCACCTCCCTGGCGCAAGGGGTTAAGACCCAGCACTGTGAAGCTATCCGTAGCTTCTGCAGCACAAGTTCAATCCCCAGCCAGGGAGCTACCCACATGCACAGCAGACCTCTCCTGTCACGCCCACTGCTCCCCTCAGCAGTGTATTTCAGTACATCTGCCTGTTCTGTTTCCCACTCTGTCTCTGGTGATTGCTCTCACCCCCCACACCTCTGGCCTGTAACCCAGCTCTTGTATGCATAAATAAATCTTTAAAAAAGAGAATAATCTACTATATATAAATGCAATATAGATCTTTAAAATTTTTAATTATCTCTGTTTACTGCAGTCACTTGTTTCCCAAAATTCTTTTCCCCCCATTTTGCTTATTTTGGTCTCCATTTTTCACAGGGGAGGCTTCCCTCAAATATCTGCTTATTCTTGGCTAGCCATTCATATTTAAGTCTGAGTCAGTAAGAAGCTGAATCAGAAATAAAAATACTTGGTAGGATAGTTCACTGGTGTACTTTCTTGCAGAGTGACTGGAGAGAGACCTCAATTGTCAGGATCTATGGGTCTTTTCACTGGCACCAATCAGATTCTATTGAGAAGAATCATCTAGTGTCTTGCTGAAAGTGGGTATATATACTTGCTTGCTAATGTTCTTGAAGCAAAGCAAGTGGAAGTGACTGGGGACTGTATCACGTAATAAGCCATCTTTCACTTAATGCCCATTTTTAATATGGCAACCTTCCCTCAGTGTTTGTAGAACCTGGTATTCTTAAGTCAGCAGAATCACTTTCTTCAGAGAATTGATCTCTTTCTTGAGGTTGGGAAGAAGAGACTTGAGCACCTGAATACTCCACATATAAATGTCAGTCAATCTACTTTCAGTTCTTCCCACATTCCCATCTTTAGCAGCACCCAGTGCCTCTGAATCCAGAGATTTTCTTGGACCAATATAACGTCAAAAAGATTTCTATTTTCTCAGCTGTGCTAAGTCACTACCACTTTTCTATGTGGTTTGTATTATTCCTCACTGTATCTTTTACCTATTGTGACTTCTTCTCACTATCTCAGACTTCTTGAATTTATATATATTTTATTCTTTAACATCATATTAGAGGAGTATCAGGAAAGAATGAAGAAAAATCTATGTGTTCTATCTGACTAATCAGGAGTCTAAGGGAATCCTTGTGTGAACACAAGGTTCAACTCTCAAAGTCTAAGCCAGAACCATCCAGTGACCCACAGATTTTAATTCAGGAATGCTTCTAATGTCAGGGAATTCTAACGGTAGCCACACTGAAAATTTATCCCAAATATTTCATCTGCTTTGCTTTATATAAAAGAAATTACAAACAAACGTAAGTTACTCTGAAAAATTATTTTTTCATTTGGAAACTAAGAGCTTCTTCATTAAACAAACTGGTCCAGTTGCCTAGCTACCCTAAAATGATTATTACTCAGATTCCATTTCTCCCTATTCCCATATGATTATATTTGATGTTCTAAAAGTGTTCAGTTCCACTCAGCTTTTTTTTTTTTTTTATAGCACTGGTATCCTATTTAAAGGTAATACATCCTATATATTACCTGTTCCTTCTATTCTTTAGGTGTGTGTAGATGGGTGTGTCCCCCCCACACACACAAAATTTCTTATGTTGAAAGAATAGGTCACTTTTAAATATCTGCAGTATTTTTTAAACTATTAAATAGATGCTTATCAACTACCTATGCAAACAATAAATACATAAATAAATAAATAAATAAATAAATAAATAAATAAAGGAATGTATGAGGCAAGTGGACAATTAAACAACAAAGGGTAGGAAGTAAAATGAAAGACAAAGACTTCAGACCTCTTCACTAAGGTTTGAGAACCTTAAAAATGAAAGACTGTGAGTGACTTTGAGAATCACTGAAGAATCTGCTTGTGTTTCATGTGAGACTGTACCATACAAAAGTAGTAGCACCACTGAAGTTCTTGACAGGCTCTGGGGAGCAGCTCACCTGGCCAGTTTTTTTGACCATGATATTGTCACTATGTCTGTCTCCAATCCCAAGTACATAAGAAGCTACACAGTAGCCGGCACAGGATAAAGTAAACTCCTCAATGGCTCGATCCAGGTCATCCCTGAATAAGAGGAAAAATAAAAGCAACAAAGGTTTTTAGCCTCCAAATGTGTGGGGTGAGTTCCAATCCACACAGTTCTCTGTGAGAACTGCAACACAGAACTGCCCAAACCATATGAGCAGAAAATGCTGGATCAGCCAAGAGAGGGAGGATGATCACAGCAGAGTCAGCTGTCTTCCTAAAGACATCAGATTATTCAAACTTTGGCCATTCAACTTTGGCTATTCAAACTTTGGCTGTGTCCCAGGGGCATGCTTCAGTGAGAATGAGCAGGTTCATATGCACAGTAATGAAAGGAGACAATCAGCTTTGCTTGGGAATATTTTTATCAGTTTTGAACTAAACTTTGAATTTCATTATTAGAGTTACGTATTGCAGTTCCAATCATTTAAGTCATAGGCTCAAGTCAAAAGTGAGTAATACAGGTTCTTTAGATATAAGGTCCTAAAATCAAAATGTGGAAACTGAATCTCACACAAGTCCTTGGATTTTGCCAATGATAAAATTTAAAACTGACTTCAATCTCTAGCCAAATATACTTGCAGAGTGTTTCCCCCTGACTGAAATTCCTTAATTTCCCACGTATCAAGGTATCTGCAACACAATAACCATAAATATCGTAATTCCTAACACTGTAATTTTCAGTTTTAAGAGACCACAGTCTATAAACTCATGTATTTCTAGTCTAAATATCTACTGAAAGCTCACTAAGTTCACAGAATCACAGGAACCTTAACAAAAATATGTTTTTTTTAATACTTAAATTCTTAGATTATAACAGATAATAATAACCAAACAGAATGAACTAACCCAGAATTGTATTCTTTAAGCCAGTTCAGAAGGGCATCTTTGTTGAAAGCTGCTGCAGCAGCCACATTGCTACTGTTCAGCTGAATGTCAGCAATTGTTTCAGAGGTGCTTACAACTTCAATGAGACCAGAGCGGTCTCCTGTTGCTAAACAGCCATAAGGCAGCATCCTGAAAGGAAAAAAAAAAAAGAGTCCCATGTGTATATTATCCATAAAATGAAATGAATCAGTAACTCAGCATCTCTTTGACGTAAAAAGATTTAAAAATCTTTCTTTTAATTTAAAACAAAACCCTTGCCATTATTACATAATTGTCAAATGGGAAAATACAAGTTCTACCTTCTATTAAAGGAGTAAATCTCTTAGCCAACCAATGGAATAACTTACTGGAATTTCAATGTGCCAGCTAAATATATGATATATAGTTATTCTGTGAACTATTCTATTTGTGTAGGTGGATAGAAACACATCAGATAAAAGGAATCTTTCACTTTTACTACAAGTTTCTGGGAAGAGAACCATCCTTTATGAGTAGCAAAGAGTTGTCATTTCATAGGGAAAGCACTTTCTACATTACTTTGGTTAATGTCAACTCCTTCCTCTAGTTGTTGAAGGTTATCTTTGACTCTTAAAAATATAGAGAGTTGGGCCTCCCTGGTGGCGCGGCGGTTGAGCGCTGGGTTGCGAAGCTGCCCGCAGCCTCTGCAGCGTCGGTTCGATCCCCTGCTGCTCCCCGGCCACCGGAGGAGGGTCCCACATGGCACGCAGACATCTCCTGCCGTCCGCTGCTCCCCTCAGCAGTATACTTCGGTCCTTCTGCCTGCTCTGCTCCCCGCTCTGGCTCTGGTGAATTCTCTCACCCTCCCGCGCTTCTGACTGCACCCAGTGCTTGTATAAATAAATAAATCTTTAAAAAAAAAAGAATATTTAAAAAAAAACCCAAAATGTTACTTCCTTGTTGACATTTTTACACTGGCTTCCCACCTTACAGTATAGCCAGTTTGCTTGACGCGCCTCATAAGGTTTTCAGTATGGCCCCTTTCACCTTTCCTAGAATCCTCCCCTTGTTCCCTATGTTCCTACTATACTGGCTTCCTTGCTACTCCTCGAACATATTAGACACAATATTGTCTAATTCCTTTATTCATGCTATTTTTTTCTACATGCTATTGGAAAATATTCTTCCTCAAAGATATCCATCTGGCTTATTTACCTCTTTGAAATATCACCATCTCAGTGAGAAATTCCCAGATCATCCTATTTAAAATTGTAACACTATTTATGATACAGTATTTGCTATCTCTTCCCTGCTTTATTTTTCTCTACAACTCTCAATACTACCTAATATTCTATACATTTAATTATTTCATTTATTGTCTGTCTCCACAATTAGGATGAAGTTCAGGCAAGGATGTTTTATTTACTGCTATATATCCTCAGTGCCTGAGAATGTGTCTGGTATAAAGCAGGTACTCAGTAGATCTTTTTATTTTTTTATTTTATTTTATTTTTAATAGAGGCATGTTTTATTTATTTATTTGTTTATTTGTTTGTTTGTTTTTTGTTTATACATGCACTGGGTACAGTCAGAAGCGCGAGAGGGTGAGAGAATTCACCAGTGCCAGAGCAGGGAGCAGAGCAGGCAGAAGGACCGAAGTACACCGCTGAGGGGAGCAGCGGGCGCCAGGAGAGGTCTGCGCGCCATGTGGGACCCTTGCCCGGTGGCCAGGGAGCAGCCGGGGATCGAACCAGCGCCGCAGAGGCTGCGGGCAGCTTCGCAACCCAGCGCTCAACCGCTGCGCCACCAGGGGAGGCCCTCAGTAGATCTTTTTAAATGGTCAAATTTAACAACAAAATTCTTATACATTAGGTTCCTAACTTTATAAATGAGGAATGACAACAATTTGCAAAAGGTCACACAATCAAATAAGTGAAAGGTCCAAGATTCAAAACTAGGCCCATGTCACTCTAAAATATTCTTTTTAACCTCCACAGTCACAATGTTAACAGGTCTCTAAGGTTGCTTATTATGCAAAATAATTTTTGCCAAGTATAAACAGGCAACATTTTGCTTTGATTTGTATTTCTATAATCCCTAGTAAAAGTAAGAATTTCCTTAGATTTCTTTTAGCTGCTGCAAGAATTTCTTTTGTGAGTTAGCTATTTAATTTTTTTGCTTATTTATTCAGGATATAAACATTTCTTAAAGCATAAGTTTATATGTTAATATCCATTTTTCATCGATGTAAACATATTCTTCAGTTATCTAAAGGTTGAGTATTGTCATTAGAGCAATTCCATAATGGAATGAGAAACCTTGGAAAAGATCAAATGAAAAAATGTGGTGTTAGGTGACAAAAGAAAACATAACAAATGAAATTCATAGTTTCAATAAATGTTTGGACGCAGCTATGTGACAGAAATGATATTAGCTGATGGTGACAAAGAGGTGTGCAAAAAACCAATTTCTACTTTCATTAAACAGACAATGCACAAATAGGCACATGCATACTGATCCAGGGGAGAAAGTCAAGACTCAAGAAAGATCCCCAAGAGTAGGAATAATAGCAGAGCTGGAAGAGAGTGCAAGAGAGAACATAAAAGAAAGGTGGGAAGGAGAAACAGTGTTATAAAGATCATTAAGACCCCCACGTGCCAAGACTTTATGATAAAGGAGAGGGAAGGTATGTGTGTGACTCTAGGGAGAGTGTATGAGTGTTATGAAACAATCAGATAAAAGAGGAAAGTTTTATCAAATAGTACCTAACATTCTTTCCAACAAACAATTCAATTATTTTACATCCATCTAAGCACTTTCTTAGATCTAGAAAAATAAGGTTGGGAGAATTATCAAACTATATGCTGGTAGACTGGAATACCGAGTGATTGCTTTACATTTTCATTATTACTTCCCTTTTAAAAAAAATTACTAGTCACTAAGAAAGGTAGTTAGGGAGCATGAAAATATCCCTCTCCTTATCGTGACAGAACACATGCTAGAGTACACTTTGGCTCACTTTCCTGCATCTCCTCCTACTCCACTTGCAATCAAACTGGACAAAAGTTCAACAACTTCCTCTTCAAAAGCAGGCAAGGATAAAAGCATTCAGTGTCTTGAAGATGAAGTGCTTACAATGGGAAGGAAAAAACATCCTTGTCAAAAAGACAGTTTGGCAGAAGTCAAGCTGGGGACAAATAGATGGAGCCCAGACCCTCTTGCACAGGCAGTGGCCACCCTTTCATACACTTCTACATTTCTTATAAAGGTCAATATAACAATTGGTAATGCTTACCTTCTTTTCTCACATTTCTAATCCAAAGATCAATTTGTTACCTTTCCACTAAATCAAGACTGAAAAATGAAGTAAATTCTATAGGACTGGGGATGGCAGCTCCATACCCTTTCTCTGAGTGGGTATGTAGAAAAAAGTTTTAAATGGTCTTGACTCTTGACACATCGACTCAAGTCTGAGTGGTGCCATAGCCTTCAAGAGGAAAGAACGACTCCTTTTCTTAATGTTACATTACTTCCATCTTCTTCTTTATCCTTCTGAAACTACTGATATTGGTGTCATTAAAGAACTGCTGTGGTGCACTCTTAAAAGGGGGGAGGATCCCCTTAATGTAAAGTCACAATGAAGACAACAGTGCAAAAACCAAAGTCACATGTATGCAGAGTTGGGGGAAAAGAGAAGGAGACTGACAAATCTATCATGTAGAAACTGCTCTAACTGACAGCAAAAGCCAATTGCCTATTATTTGTCAACCAAAGGAGGTCAGAGTTGTAAAATACTGATGGCTTCTAATTTGGAATGAGAGATATCTAAAGTATATTAGGAGACAGATAAAAATGAAAATGGAAAATATATACTTTCATTCTTGCTAATCACATGACACTGTTACAGTACTAAAAATATCCTGATTGAAGTTGTAATGTGTAGAAGGTACCTGAATATTTTAGAGTGTACTTAAAAGAGTGTGTGCAACGTGACCTAGTTTAACCTGAACAGCTGGTCAAAAGAAAAACAAACACAGTAAGAATGCTGGAGCATCTGTATTTATAGAAACAATTTTTTTAAGGTGAAAAAATATTAGTTTGAAAATGAACTCAAAAGAATGGAAGTCCTACATATTTTTTTAAACATGGGGTCAGAGTACAAAAGCCAGCAAAGATCTCACTGGACAGACAAGTTCCTTTTTCTTCTTAGACACATAATAGTTCCCATCAGACAGACACCCGGTTTAGTTCTAGCACTCCCACATGTGGCGGCCTCAGCCTCCTTTTTGTCTGAGGTCACAATGAACTTCATTTGATGTTGAGTATACTTTACATTTGAATAGGATGGGTAAAATCAAAAAAAGAATAGCATTTGATTGGGGTTTTCAATAAGGTTAATGGAATTAAGGACAAAGTCTTTAGCTCAACCTTTCCTAACATTAACAAAACTCATCATATAGCCTGAATTTATGCTTATCAAAGGAGACCACTGTTAAACTGATAAATCCTGGAAAGGACCATGAAAGACTAGCCTAAGTTTGAAAAGTTACCCCCACTTTTGTGGTATAAAATCAAGTGAAAATATTTCTGGTGGGTTTTACTTTATAGAAAGAGTCAGTAAACTTTTGCTGGAAGAAGTTATATAATAATGAGTATTTCAGGCACTGTAAACTATTAGGTCACTAATAACTCTGCAGTTACAACATAAAAGCAGTCATAAACAACATCTAAACAAATGGTTGATGGATAAATGTCAATAAAACTTTATTTACCACACCCTCCCCACAAAAGGGCAGCCCAGACCCTTCTTACAAGTCACCCATTCCTCCTATCTTTGAAGAATTTCTTATAAGCGGTTAACCAAATAACTACATAGTCAAAAACACAAATTCTAATTTTACACAGCTGTACTAGAAATTCCTCCTAACTTAAAAGTAAAACCCTGTGTTTACAGTGTTCAAAGGGTCCTTTTTAGATGGTCTGTATAATAATCTCTCTTCTTTATTCAAATCACATCTACAAATCCCACAAAAGGAACTAAACCCATAGCCTTTCTACCTTAACAATACTAGAATAATTTACTTGGGAAGGATATAAGACTGAGAATGTTTCCTTTAAAAAAAAAGTCATCAAAAAGAAATTAGTGGTAAATTATATATTTTGGGCATAGGAACACTTCGATAAACCAAGTTACTGGACATGTCTTACCACAATTGCTTTCTCACTTTAGACTGGTAAGATAATAGAAATAACAGGTTTAGAATGACAGACCTAACCGTATACAATCACAGTGTATACCGTAAATATGAGGGTGAAGCTAGTACAAAGGATATTTTCTATAGAATTATCGTGTTTTGAATGCTCTGATGGATCCCAGTAAGATTTCAGTCACAATGAAGTGTTTCTTTGACTGGACTCAGACCTCTTCTAGCATAATTTGCCTATTTCCTGGGAGAGTTTCTCAAAAGTAACCAGAGCCAACTGTTTAACAATGCAGTTATCTAAGGGGTAAATAACAGCTGATACAAACAATACACTGACCAAAAAGCTTAATATAAGCTTGGGAGTTAGATGTCCACAGGGAACAGAGAAAAATTCTCTAAAAGACCATGTGCATGGATAGAGTATTATGCATGCCCAGAGTTGTGCACAGGCGCAGGAAAGAACTCAAATGGCTTCTCTTTTCTTGTGAACTTCGAGGCATTACACAAGTTAGGGTTAAGTCATTATTCTGAATTTCCTGACTGACTGCTGAAGGCAAGCCTCAACATGCACACAAAGTCCCCTAGTAAAGAATGGAAGACACGTGGTTTCCAGGCATTTAAAAAAATCTAAGTTCAATCATTAGCTGGCCAGTAAACTAGCCAGTGACCACACATGACAAAGAATTAAAAGAACTGAAGATTATTCTAACATAATTAGTGAGAAAAGTTACTAAATAAACAACAAAGAGCAACAACAAAATATCCTTAGCAAGCAGGACTATCTCATTTTCAAAGTTGTCAAATTACAAAGTGATCAGTTTAAGAGAAAAATATGAGATATTTTTTAAAACTCAGACAATATGGCAAATCCACAAGAAAAAAAGCACACTGAAAGGTGAAAGGTATTCCTAAGAAAGGTATTCCTAAGAAAGCCCAAATGTTGAACTTAATAAGCAAAAATCTTTAAATATCTATTTTAAGTATGTTCAAAGAACTAAAGAGAATCATGTGTAAAGAACATATTCAAAGTGTTGGAAGATCATCAACTGAGAATTCAATATCCAGTAAAACTATTCTTCAAAAAAAACAAAACAAAACTATTCTTCAGAAAACAAAATTTACAAAGCCATAATAATCAAGACTATGCATAAACAGACATGTAGATCAATGCAGTCCAGGAAAAACCCTCACATTTACAGTCAAGTGATGTTTGACTGTGCCAAGAAATTCATTGAAGAAAGAATCGTCTTTTCAACAAAACTCTAACAAGACAGAGAAGGGTGAAAAAAACACATATGAAACAATTTTAGACATGCAAAAGGATAAAAAATTTGAACAAGGCAGAAATTTTTAAATTTTACAAGAGGATGTTATTAAAAAAAAAAACTATGACAATAATTTTGAAAACCTTAATGAACTGTAAAATTCTTTTTTTTTAAGATTTATTATTTATTTATGCATACAAGAACTGGGGTACAGGCCAGAGGTGTGTGGGGGGGGCGGTGAGAGGATTCACCAGAGAGAGTGGGGAACAGAATAGGCAGATTGACTGAAATATACTGCTGAGGGGAGCAACGGAAGAGTCAGGAGAGGTCTGCTGTGCCGAAGTCCAAACCTACAAACCTATTCATTCTTTCTGGAATCTCAGACATATGTATAGTTTTATACCTACTGAGATTGAAATAAGATAATGTATTTGAGAATACACTATAAATAGTAAAGTGCTTTGTAAGTATTATGAACAACAAATAACAGTAAATAATAAGAGGAAAGGAATCATGAGTTAAAGATCACATGAGAGAAAAATTCGGTAGAAATCTCACCGAAGATCCAGACCAGCTTCTTTCCAGAGTAAATCCATTAGGCGCAGCATTTGGAGTGTTAACATATCCTGTCGTAAATCTAAGGGGGATAAAAGTGCTTTATTATAAATGCTTTCAACTTTATGCCTAATAATGTTAATTCAAAATTAGCTAATTCAGTCATAATTAACTGAAACTACTGACAAATGTTTGGTTTGTTAACATGTCCCCGTAACACTACTTAAGAAATTTAAAAGGGGGGGAAAGCAAATATTTTTAAAAAATGAAAAATGATGGAAAAAATAAATAATAAAAAATTAAAAAGTTATTTTAATAATATAATTTTAATAATATAAGCTCCTTTACTACTTGTGAAGAACAAGATAATACATACAATACTGCATTGCATGGCACAAAGTATGCTGTATTTACCATCCATACAATTCACACCACTAAATTTTCCCTTCTTGTTTGTTTCAAGGGACACACTAAAACAATATTCTTAAGAATCATGTTAGTAACTGCATGATGATTTTTCACAAAACTGTAACACTTGGTTGTATTTATAATCATGTTTTAAGGGTAACATTTAGGTAACAGGTTATGGGAAGCACCCATTTCCACATAATGATATTCATATAGTCAAGTGGGGTTAAAAATCTAGCAAAAACACTACAAGTTCTTTCTTAACTAACTGTAAGCACATATTTTATACACATTTACTTAAGTATCTTAATTACTTTTCAACAACCCCAACACAAAGATGCTATAATCCTCATGGACACGAAGAACCTAAAGTTCAATGAACCTTGTAAGACTTGCAATAGCAAACAAATAAATGGTGGCAGTCATGACTTTTCTAGTTAGTGTGATTACTTCACAGGCATTTCTTTCATCAAGTACTGGGTCTATAAGTCAGTAAGATTTATTTTAATTAAAATATAAATGAATAATTTAAAATATAGCAGAAACATCAAAACTGCTATCAATGAAATAGGATATATGAATATATTATTGAAAATATTTTCCTATATTTCACTGATTCTTCCCCAAATAAGCAGTCTCTGTAATCTGTAGGAAAAAGGGTAAGGTTTACTTAAACAATGTACTTAGTAAATACAGAAATAATTTTCCAAAAGGAGGAAAAGGGATTTAGGACACGCCCAATTTTACCCTATGACCACTAATAGCTTCTTCTTGACTGCTACGTCTTACACATTTATACTTCACTTTTCTGATAAAGCAAACTGAGAACAAATAAAAATTACTAAGGAATTTGGCTATGTAAAAGCCTTGTACATACCATCACCATTTTTAAAAATAACTCCAACTGAATCCTCACCAAACACCTTGTTATTGTACACGAGCCACAAAGGCTTCATTTTGGAATCCATGTATTTACATTTTTCAACACTGAAATCAAACAAGGAGAAAATCAGTCCACTTCAATTTAAAGATACGGTAACATCATGATTTTCCCAGGATACACTAAGTTTGGAAAAATCCCTCACCTCTTCCATTCAGATCTGCAGAAGTCAGAGTTACAACATTTTCACTTGGTAGAAAAGTAACTGGGATGACAGCATTAGTTGGCATGTAGTGATGCCAGATGGACTGAACTGAAAACCCAATTTGCCCTTCTCACTTCCTACACTTGAAATCACTCCTTCTCTATTCTTCTTTAACTTTTATTTTTATATAGTCAATAAAACTCAGAACATATCACTGGATTAAAATTACAATTGAGTTTATACTTGATTTCCTTTTTTAATTCTTTATTCTTTTTTTAAAAAATTATTTATATATATTTTACATCTATACTTGATTCTTAAAGAGTAATCAACTTTGAATACTTATATACTGAACACATATTACTTTTATAAGAATGAAAAAGAAATAACTTTCCAAATTCAAGATCTCACTTTGAAATAGAAACATTAATTAGTAAATTATTATTGCTGCCAATATTCTGCGTACATAGGATTTCAAACTTAGAAACAAGTAAGACAGAAAACAAATTTATTACATACAACTGAAAGGACATTACGTTGTAATAACTTTCACCAAACCCACAGGTAAATTTAGTTGGTAGGCATACATGCTATTAAACACAGTAACAACCTGTGAGGACTTTGAGAAATTCCTTCTTTATACCCTTTACTGGGAGCATCCTACTGCTCTTCCAAGGTACTCACATGGAAATATTTTCTGCATTGCTATATTAATGGGAGGTTCACGGAGTTCAGTAGATAGTTACTTACTAGAGTTCTGAGAGGATGACACATGGGTTCAAAGGCGACTGCAGGTCTGAGAGGGCTTCCCGATAAGCATTCTGTTTTAAACAAGTGTGCATGGCCTCTTTCCCTTTGGCTCTGTTTAGCTTCATTGCATTGAGTTTGATTAAACTATTTAAAGTTTTTAATTTATTGAGTGCTTCAACCTGAAAAATAAGTTTCCCCCACCACCAAAATTCATTTGTGGTTAAAATAAAGTACAATAACACTTGGTGATCCCTTTAATCAGTAATCATTCCCTCCCCAACCCTCTCATTTCCTGTAAACACATGACAACCAACTAAAGAACACTGTTTTGGCTTATGACAAACATAAGATACAACATAAGATACAACATAAAATTATTTTTATAATCTGTTACTTAAAGCTCCATTTTCAAACATTAACCCTTTTCTTAAATGAGGAAGATAAGAAACAATACTCAAAACTCTGCAGTTCAATGAGTAATTGAAATTGAAATACAACAAATCTAAAACACTCCATTTGGCCAACTCCATAATACAAGGAGTAAATCTATGTACAACAAATCCTGGGGTTCATGACATTCAACCATTATACCTACTTATTGTCATCACTCCTTATAAAAAACTTATGCTAGTAGCACAGTGATTCAAGAATGATTTTAAACTACTGTGTTTAAAAAATCAACTTTATTAATAATAATTGAGTCTTTCCATGTCATATTATGTAAAATTCCGTAAGACAGACCTAGTCTCAGCCAACCATAAATCAAAAGGGAATATTCATTCTGGAAACAAATGATAAAAACAGAATATTTCTCTCAATATGTAAGTTGTATATAATAAGTATATAAAATATGTATGCAACAAACATTAGAACATCATCGCTTGTATTTATTTTACACCATGTTTTGATTTTTGAACTCTGAATCTAAGCAAAGAAACCACTAAAGACCCCATAGGGAGGTGAATTCAGGCATGCACTTTCTACAGACAGACTGAAGGCATGCTCACAGGAAACTGGAAAGGTTCTATGCAGTTTAATGATAAAATTAAGATGGCTGAGTTCTGCCAAGTTAGCCATCTGTCGAAACCACAGACACTCCACTTCTCAACAATTTTAGGAGCTATACAAACACTGGTGAAAAGGGAACTAGCTGAAAACTGGGCTAGCCAAACAGAAACTTACTGAAATATTTCAAATTTGAAGTTCTTCCTTGTTTATACAGTTGCAAATTTTCATACCCCATTACTAATTGTGTTGATATCCAATTCCCTGAACAATGTTCTGAATATCCCCATGGACATAAGTCAAATACTTGTTTGTGTTTCAACACTTTGACTTTTTATAGGTTTACAGTGATAACAGGAAACTGCCATATAAAGGGTACCACATTCCCTTGCTATTCATCAGTCAAGAAAAATAGTAAGAATAATGTGATCATACATCTGTCATGTGTTTGGATTTTATTCTCCATGCAGAGATAAAAAGGGGAGAAGGAGAGAGATGACATAATTCATCTACATTTTGTAAACTTTCACTTTATATGCTGTGTAGAGAATGTGGGGAGAAGGGACAAAAATGGAAACAAATGGCATAATTAGGAGAGTAATAAAGAAAAGTCTGGTAAGGAGGATGATGGATCTGACTAGGATGGCAGCCATGAACACAAGAGGCACTGATAGGTATGAGATATATTTAAGAGGTCTATAAGATTAAGGGAATTAATAGATATATACCTTATGTTATTATAAAGAATTATGATAATAATTGCTTAATAATTCATAATAACAGGTGAATAAATGTTAACTATTATTACCATCATAAATGGGCTTTCAAAAAGGGAGGGATGAGATAAAGTTGTTTAAACACAAATGAATAAAATTAAAATAGAACAGTAAAATAATCTATGAAAACCTATGGGAATTCCCTTGGAAATACAAATAAGCTATAAAAGTATAGTGGAACAATTAATTAGTGCAGGGATCTGACATAAAAACAGAGTGAGACACCAGACAGGTATAGGAAAAAGTGGGTAAGAATAAGGAAACAAATGGCCTTCAAATGAGAGCTAGAGGTAGGGGAAACCTTGCTAAGAAGAAAAACTAATGTACCAAGAAGTAAATCCCAGGAGAGAATTTTTAATACTAGAGAAAATTTCAGAAGAGTGTATTAAATATGCTGATAGCTAGATGAAGTACCACCCTGCTAAAAGTTGCTTGTCATAAAAAACTTATGGTATGATGTTTATACTATGACAGGAATAAACAACTAAGCAATAAACCTTCATTTCTCTGACATACACTCATACACCTAGCCACCAGGGAGGCCCAGGACCTACATCTTTTTACAGGTAATTGCACACTACAGAAAAGGAAATAATCAGGCCTTTTAGGGGTTACTATTTATGTAGAAGATGACAACTCTCGGGAAATCACAGTGGATTATTGTTATTACATAACAATAACCAAGTGGTTCACCATATGTGGTTGTTCAGGATGTGCTTGAACAAGGCCTCCCTTGTGGTGCAAGGGGTTAAGTACTGCACTGTGAAGCAATCCAAAGCCTCTGCAGCACAAGTTCAATCCCCAGCCAGCCAGGGAGCAACCCACATGGCGCAGCAGACCTCTCCTACCTCGCTGCTCCCCTCAGCAGTGTATTTCAGTCAGTCTGCCTGTTCTGCTCCCCATTCTGTCTCTGATGGATCCTCTTACCCCCCGCATCTCTGGCCTGTACCCCAGCTCTTGTATGCATAAATAAATAAATCTTTAAAAAAAAAAAAAAGAAGAAGAAAAGATGTGCTTGAACAAAGGTACACATGCCCTGGTGCCTGGTATGTAGCTATTGATGTGACAAATGTTCCCTCCCTCCCCAACCCTCATACCTGTCAATAAAGACCATCATAAGCAGTTTACTTTAAGTTGGCAATGCCAACAATACACTATCTCTACTCAGGAATGTACCAACTTTCCAAAGCCTATGTCATAATTTAGTTTGGGAGAATTTTCACTGACTTTTCCTTCAACAAGGTATCACTCTGGTCCATTACAATGATAACATTATGTTGAGTGAATCTAATAAGAATGAGCAACTACTCTAGATTTTAAAAATAGTGTGTGGGGCCTCCCCGGTGGCGCAGCGGTTGAGCGCTGGGTTGCGAAGCTGCCCGCGGCCTCTGCGGCGCCGGTTCGATCCCCGGCTGCTCCCCGACCACCGGAGGAGGGTCCCACATGGCGCGCAGACCTCTCCTGCCACCCGCTGCTCCCCTCAGCAGTGTACTTCGGTCCTTCTGCCTGCTATGCTCCCCTCTCTGGCTCTGGTGAATTCTCTCACCCTCCCGCGCTTCTAACTGTACCCAGTGCATGTATAAACCAAACAAACAAACAAATAAAACATGCCTCTATTAAAAAAAAAGAACAAAAATTAAAAAAATAAATAAATAAAAATAGTGTGTGTGTGTGTGTGTGTGGAGGGGGGAAGATGGGAAATAAATCTGACAAACACTGGAAGCTTTCCATTCATCAAAGCCCATGTGGCTATGTATGACCACTGTTGACTGCCTAATGTGCCAGCAGCAGAAATCAACAGTGAGTGGCCAGTGTGATACCATTTATCCTGAGTGGTCAGCTGGGTTTCTAGTGACAAGTTGATTACAATGGACTGCTTCTATTTTGGAAGGGGTAGTATTTTGTTTACACTGGAATAGATACTTATTCAGGATACTGATATGCCTGCCTTTGCAAGCAATGTTTCTGTTAAAACTACCATCTGTAGACTTATAGAAAACCTTATTCACTGTCAGGGTATTCCAGAGAGCACTGCTTCTGATCCAGGAATTTACTTCATAGCAAATGAAGTGTGCCAGTGGGTTCACGCTCAAGGAATTCACTGGTTACAATGCCAGCTAAGTGGCAATACCTTGCAGGGTTGGAACAATGTTCTCTATAAGGCTGTGTAAGTTCTGCCTCTGCACCAACACATGATGTGATACTGATTCTTACGGGAGGATTCATAGGTCCAGAAATCAAGGGGTGGAAACAGAAATGGTAACCACTCACTATTATCCCTAGTGACTCACTAGCAAAAATATTGCTTCCTGTTCCTCTGTCCTTATGCTCTGCTAGTATAGAGGTCTTAGTTACAGATGGTGGAATGGTTCCAATGGGAGAATAACAAAGATTCCATTGACTGGAGCTTAAGACTGCTCATGAGTCACTTTGAACGTCTCATGCTGCCAGATCAAAAGACAAAGAAGAATGGTGCTAGCTGGAATGACTGATCCTGACTAATAAGGGGAAATTAAGCTACTACTCTATAATAGAGTTAAGGAAGACTATACACAGAAGGTCATTTAGGGCATCTTATTACCATGTCCGTGATTAAATGATCAACAGAAAATTCCATTAATTCAGGTAGGACTACTAATAAATGGCCCAGACACTTGAAGAATGAAAGTTTGGATTATCCTAGCAGGTAAAGAACTACAACTATAAACCAGAGACACACTACGGGTGGGGGGGCGGGAGCGGGGAGGATATAGGATGAAAACAAGGGTTGTGGGAATTGTGCAAAAATGAAAAATGATGTAAAAAATATATAAAATTTAAAAAATTTTTAAAAAAGAACGACAAGTAACTAAGGTGCTTGCAAAAGGCAAAGGGAACACAAAATGGGTTGGAAATATCATTTACGACTATATGCAGGTTACATACATGAGGACTGTAATTGTTCCTGAGTGTTTCTTCTTATTTTGTTATAATGTGTGCATTATAAACATTATATAGATACATATTAAATATCTTTTTTTTCTCCCTTTGTTCTTATTCCCTTACCATGTAACATAAGGTGTGTTGACTTTATACCACAGTATTTAAGTGTTAATTTTATATCATAGCACTTCATTTCAGGATATCAAGAAGAGTAAATACCATTCAGGATATTACCTCCTCTTCTGGGAAAGAAGTCAGTACATTTTCTGTTGTACTCAGTGGAGTTGTATCATGTGAGGTAGAAATTTTATTTGGGAGATTAAGTATGTGTATGGGTGCCACACTGAGTTGTGATGGTAAGTTTTATCTATCATTTCCACTGGACAATTGGGAGTACCCAGATGTTTGGTCTAACATTATTCTAGGTGTGTATGTGAGGGTGTTTTTGTCTGAGATTAACATTTTAATCAGTAGACTCAGTAAACAGATTTCCCTTCCTAGTGTGGGTGGATTTCATCTAAACATCTGCAGTATTGAACAAAACAAAAGGCAGACCCTCAATGAATAAGGAGGAATTCAACCTGCCTGAATGCATTGAACTAGGACATTGGTCTTTTCCTGCCTTTGGACTTGAATTGAAACATTGGCTTTCCTGCATGTCAAGCCTGTCTGCTTATTGACTAGAATTTACACACTGTTGGCTCTCGAGGTTCTCAGGCCTTCAGACTCAAAGTGGAACTATATGATCATTTCTCCTGGATTTCCAGCTTGCTTGATTACAGATTTTGGGACTCTCGGCTATATAAGAAGTATCACCTCCCCCAGTTTCTCCATTCCTCTCTCTCCCTCTTTCCAATCTCAATCTCTCTCTCTCTCATTGGTCCTGATTAACAATATTTTAATTAGGTTCAGTTATGAAACCTCTTTGAAAACAACTAATATATTCTCTACCTAGCTACTATGAACTCTTCCTTAACAGCTAGGTTATGCAGTCTAAGCTAGGTTTGTACTTCCATAACAACAGTTCTATTATAACAATCAATGATTTGCACACCTACTCTACAAAACATAAAGTCCTTAATTATTAGCAACATGGTTAATTTGACTTCATAGTACCAATACCTAATACAAACTCTGACATATAATTGGTTCTGAGTAAAGTATATAAAATCATTAAGTAAATCTCCTCCTGTTAGGTTAGATACTACTCAATTCAATAAAAATTACAGCTAGACAACAAGAACATTTGTTGCTATCTATCAATGAAGGTCTCCAACCGTAAGAAGCTAGAATACAGGATTGCTTTATTTAGGTGGTAGAAATGCTCTTATCTCATCCATTAGGGAACCAAGGACCCACCAACAAATCAAGACTGACTATGGTTATGCTTCTCATTTCTAAGCAAGCAATTTTAAAACCATCACTACTTGCAATTACTTGGCTGTATAAATCAGGATTTTCTCCAAAACAATTTATAGAAATAACTGGATACTAAGATTACAACTATCATTCAAAACCACCCATTATGAAATTCTGTGTTCAATAAAACAGCTTCATGGTTCTTTTAACTGGCTTGTTTTATTTTAGCTTCAAAAACACCTTTATGGGCCTCCCTGGTGGTGCAACGGGTTAGGACGCAACCTGTGAAGCTGTCCGCAGCCACTGCAGCATGAGTTAGATCCCCAGCCAGCGAGCTACCTACATGGTACAGCAGACCTCTCCTGACTTTCCTGCTGCTCCCCTCAGCAGTGTATTTCAGTAAATCTGCCTGTTCTGTTCCCCACTCTGTCTCTGGTGAATCCTCTCACCTCCCACAACAACACCTCTGGCCTGTACCCTGGTTCTTGTGTACATAAATATTTTTTTTAAAAAAAAAAAAAAACCTTATACTGATAAAATGGCATTGTTGTCTATTTTGTACATTTAATCTATTTTTAAGTGTTGCTGATATAAAAAGGACAGAGTTGTGTTCCTAAAGAGGTTCGAAAACCTCCAGGAATATAAGAACTTTAGCTTTATAGCTAGACAAACCTAAGTTTGAAACTTATTTCTGTTAATTAATAATGTGGGCTTTTAGGCAAGTTATATAATATATATGGGTCTCATTTTTTCCCCTCAGTATTTCCCCTTGTCAAATATGGATGGACAGTATGGTGGCACATTATTAAGAGAACAAAATAACACATTTAAACAATATGGTTCCTGGATTATAGTAAATATTTAATATCTGACCTATTAATATCATTAATATCTCATCATCTGCAATTATTAGAAAATAAGGGCCTAGAAAAATGAGGGACTGTGTGAGAATATCACAATTTCAGGCATGTACCAAGAGCTTGAAAAAGTAGCTTAAGCATTCTTAAATCTAGAAGTTATAACACTATGGACTTAGATGTCACAATATCTCAAGTATAAAAGAAATGGCAGACTATATGAATCATAAATACTATGTGAATTGGAAAGAGTACTCAGGGATATGAAAATAATGGATGTAAAAATTTAGTAACTGTTAAATATGTCTTAGATATTTCCTATTGAAATTTAAGGCATGGTATTAATAGATACTATGAGGAATCCTAATTTTTCAGATAGCAGTCAATTAATATTCTTCTAAGTTTGTTGAAACTTCATTTCTTTTTAAAAGAATTATTTTTTATTCATACAAGAGCTGGATTACAGGCCAGATTCGTGGGAGGGTGAGAGGATCCACCAGAGACACAGCGGGGAAAAGAATAGGCATGCGGACCAAAAGCACTGCTGAGGGGAGCAGTGAGCGAGACAGGAGAGGTCTGCCTCACCATATGGGATTCTCCCTGGCTGGCTGCGAATCGAACCGGCGCTGCGGAGGCTGCGGACAGCTTCACAGTGCTGCGCTCAACCCACTGTGCCACCGGGGAGTCCTGAAACTTCATTTCTTTTTTTTTTTTTTTATCTTTTTTTTTTAATTAATAAATTTTATTTTTATATTCTCCATACAATTGCAATCCCCCCATTCTGACCCCAATCCCTCCCCTCCCGCCCCCCACCCCGCAAAAAGTGTCTCTGGTTCATAGTTTTTGTTGATTTTGATTTTCACTTTCTTATAGTTATTCATTTTCCTGGTCCCTTATTTAAGTTTTCTAGATCCCTGCTATGAGTGAGACCATCCGGTATTTTTCTTTTTCTTTATGGCTTATTTCACTGAGCATGATCCCTTCCAGCGCCATCCATGTTGCTGCAAATTGCATGTGTTTATCTTTTTTGAATGCTGAGTAATATTCCATGGTGTATATGTACCACATCTTCTTGATCCAGTCATCTATTTTTGGGCATTTGGGCTGTTTCCAAAGCTTAGCTATTGTAAATAGTGCTGCTATAAACATAGGGGTGCAGGTGTTCTTTGGAATTGATGTTTCTGTGTTCTTTGGGTAAATACCTAGGAGTGGAATTGCTGGATCATATGGAAGCTCTATGTTTAGTAGGTCCAGAAATCTCCACACAGCTCTCCATAGTGGTTGGACCAGTTTGCACTCCCACCAACAGTGCAGAAGAGTTCCTTTTTCTCCACAACCTCGCCAACATTTGTTGTTGCTATTTTTTTTAATATGTGCCATTCTCACTGGTGTAAGATGGTATCTCATGGTAGTTTTGATTTGCCTTTACCTGATTGCAAGTGATGTTGAACATTTTTTCATATGCCTGTTGGCCATTCGCATTTCCTCTTCAGAGAAGTTTCTTTTTAGTTCCTCTGTCCATTTTTTGACTGGATTATTTTCTTTGTTGTTGTTGAGTCTCATCAGCTCTTTGCAGATTTTTGTGATCAGTCCTTTATCATTAGTGTTGGGT